>NC_064577.1:24017200-24642200 GCF_937001465.1 Orcinus orca | reverse complement strand
AACAACTGGTGGAGGATGGTGACTACAAGCTGATCACATAGACCCCAGACTGGTGGGAACCAGAGGCTGATGACTGAGATTCCTGAAACATTGTTACCTCACCACCAGCCAATCAGAAGAAGGTCCACAGCTGACCAGGCATCCACTGATCTCTTCCCTAACACTGTCTTTAAACACTCTTTCCTGAAGAGCCATCAGGGAGTTCAGGTCTTTGAGCACGAGCTGTCCATTCTCCTTGCTTGGCGCCCTACAACTAAATCCTCACTTTGCTGCAAACACCCTTGTCAGAGTTTGGCTTTCCGCACCTCACACACGGGAGCCCTTGTGTAAGCAGATAGGATAGGGGGTCCCCGGAGAAAGAGAACCAGGCATGGCTTTCTTGACATGAGAACCCATTTTGGCCTAAGCCATGTTGTGACCTAAGCCTGGCCACAGTGCTTGCCTTTGAACAAGTCTCCGTAATTAATGATCTTAAGGGAACAAAGGAATGCAGGAACAGAGAAAAGGCAGTCAGACGACAGTGCAGTGATGCAGCAGAGTCCTAGTTCCTCCTCAAGGGAGATACGTAATAATAGACCTTTGAGTTCTGCAGGAACTAAGGCCCAATGTTGACCCTCCTGACTTCAATCAATTAGAGCTTGGATTCTGTGGACCTTTGCCCCAATTCTATGCTGAGTTCTCCTCGGCTCAAGCCCCTTCATGAATATGCACGTACCCTTAGCTTAAAACTCCCCCGATTTTGCTGTTGGGAAGACACTGCTTTGGGAAGGATCCCCCAGTGCTCTCCTTAATTGCTGCAAGTAATAATAAGTCCTATAGTAATAATAAATCCTAGTAATAATAAATCCTATAGTAATAATAAATCCTAGTCATAACAAACCCTTTGTTCGCCTGATCTCCGGCTTGCTTGTGTCTTTTGGCTTGACACCCACCAAGAGGCGAACCCAGTTTTCAGGTAAACTTGCTCGGTTACGTAAGTAAATTACTTGGCATATTAGTTTTTAATAGCAGCAGTCCTCTTTAAAAAGGCGACCTTTGAACAAAACAAATTGAAGGGCAGAGAGGCAACAGGAAAGGTATCTGCAGGAAGCACATTCCAGGTGGAGAAGACCAGGAAAGCTACGGATCTAAGTGAAAACAGGCTCCCCTTGTTTGAGGAACATCATGGAAGCCAAGGTATTGGGACCCAAGGGAGAGAAGCAGGAGATAGATTCGCTGGGGAGGAAAAATTATCCTTCTCTCCATCTAGGTTCTTTGGCTGGTCTGATAATTGACGTAAAACAGGTTAACAAGAGGAAAACAAATTTTATACACATGGAGCCCCATAAAATATGAGACCCAAGGGCAAATTGGATAATGAGGCTTACACGCCATCTGAGCTAAGGAATGGGATAGGGGCCTGGGACCTCCAAGTGGAGGAGAGTAATTCTCAGGGCAATCAGAGCAGATGTTTGGTGATTAGATGTTTGCCCTGCCACACAGGTCATTCAGGTAAAAGTTATCTCTGGTAATAGCTCTCTCTCTGAGCCAGGCCCCCAGTCCAAATTCTTTGGGGTAGTGAAGGGAGAGTAAAAGCTTTTTCCTGAGTCAGCTGGGTCTTGCTTGCCTTCAGCTCAAAATAATCCACATGCCAAAGCGGCATATTTTGGGCTTCCCTGGTGGCGCAGCGGTTGAGAGTCCGCCTGCCGATGCAAGGGACACGGGTTCGTGCCCCGATCCGGGAAGATCCCACATGCCGCGGAGCGGCTGGGCCCGTGAGCCATGGCCGCCCCTGCGCATCCGGAGCCTGTGCTCCGCAACGGGAGAGGCCACAGCAGTGAGAGGCCCGCGTACCGCAAAAAAAAAAAAAAAAAAAAAAAACAAAGCGGCATATTTTGGGATCATATATTCTGCTCCCCTTGACCAGTGAAAGGACTTTGATTTTACTCTGAGTGAAATAGAAAGCAATCAGAAGGTTTTAGCAGAGCAAAGGCATGATTCCTCTGATTGTTTTGTTGATAATACACCATAATAGAAGAGGCTGGGCAGAAGCAGGGAACATGTTGAAAACTGGTATAGTAATTCAAGCAAGAGGTGATAGGCAACCAGTCCAAGCTGGTGATATACAGACAGAACTGACACCAGAGAGCCTGGCCTGAAATTCACACTTCATAAGTATCAGCTCTTAGTTACTATCATTTTAAGGAAGTGGGTGATGAAATGACATCTCCCATTCATTGTCTTTCCCAGAAAGGCTCGTACTGTCTGTGAGTAATATGGAGACATTTACTGGACTGCAAAATTCCTCTTTCCTTCTGAGACTTAGTTCAGTTCAATCCTGAATCTAATCAGGGTAAATGGTGTTTAGATTTCTTTTTTTTTCCCTCTAACACCTTTATGATCACTAGTTTTTATGACTCGCTCATAAATCCGCCAGTCTGGGAGTCTGTTTTATATGGTATTTTGGCTCTAGACCATTGAAAAATAATGGTTTCACTCCCGTCCGTATTTTTGGCATCAACTACATTTTTCTATATCTGTTTACACTAATTTATTACTGTTTCCATCCCTTCCTATACACAATTTGCTTTTTCATCGTTCTTTTCTCAACTACAGCCTCAAACTATTTTAATTCATTCATCACTCAGTATCTTTCCTTTACTTTTTTTAAAAAAAAAGACATGCTGTCTAAAGACTCATTTTAGCCATAACTTTTGGCCTAGATAAGGCGAAACGTGCAAATAGTTAATACGAGCTAACATAGGCTAAACTGGGACTCTAAGGTGGATGTGAAGAATTGAAAGCCATTAGCACAGGGAGATCAGCTCGGTGCTTTGTGACCGCCTAGAGGGGTGGGATAGGGAGGGTGGGAGGGAGGGAGACGCAAGAGGGAAGAGAAATGGGAACATATGTATATGTATAACTGATTCACTTTGTTATAAAGCAGAAACTAACACACCATTGTAAAGCAATTATACTCCAATAAAGGTGTTACCAAAAAAAAAGTAGCCCTGATTACAAAAACAAAAAAAGAATTGAAATGCATACATCATTTTATACAAATATAGTTAACAGACATATGAAATGAAGCTATTAAAATTTCCATTCTGGGAAAAGTTATTTGTGGCCAAATTTAAAAAGCAAGGACTTTGTTCTAGGCAGGTATTACCAGTTTAATACATCTCAATAAATTATATACATAGCTCTGAACTTAATGCATCTGCCGGGGCAGGGGTAGAGTGGGAGATGTAATGTTACCCCCTAAATTCAAGTTAATTTTATTCATTCATTCATCCATCCATCCAACAATTATTTGTTGAATGCCTATTACATTTCAAATACTCTGGCAGCACTAACAATAAAATGTAGGACAAACACAGGAATAATTCCTGCTTTCATGGAGCTTCAAGTCTAGTGGAGGTGACTGGGTGGCCGTTAAGAAAATAATCACACCACTAATGAACGTGTCATTAAAAGTGGAGGAAAATACTTTCAGCTGGAAAAAAAAAAAGCCACCATTCTGGGAGAATGAATTTCACAGAAAATAAAACGAGGTAAATCTTTGTGTCTGTTCTTATCTAAGAACTTGGTTGTTAAGTTTAATTTATAAATATTTAAGAAACTGAAAGTGACAAATATATTTAAAATCTCTACCATATTCAGTATCCTATGATAAACCATAATGGAAAAGAATATATTAAAAAAATGAATGTATAACTCAATCACTTTGTGGTACAGCAGTAATTAACACAAGGTTGTAAATCAGCTCTACTTCCATATTAAAAAAAAATCTTGCAAATCTATAGATAGATGGTCATTCAGGATATCATTTCCCAGGTAGGAGACTCCACTCCCATGTACTGGTAATTTTCTTTTAATAATAAGATAATGCCAAAAAGAAGAGCTTACTTTAAGTTTACATTAACATGTATTCTATTTGGGGGTTTAGGGGCTTCCATTTCAGTGACCATTTGCTAAGCTGTCATCCACAGAAACCTGTGAGAATGCCTCAGATTTCTGTTCATTTTTTCCCCCCAAGAGACAAAATATGCAAGGAAATTAAAATGTGCTTACTTCTGCCCCAAATGTCCTTGGCAAATCAAAAGCCCTCGTATTAGCGAGCCTGCTGTGCTCTGTGATGGACAATGTGCTGAAGATTAAGGATACTTCATAAGTAAGGTAATGTGTGGTTCAGAGAAATAAAGTGATTTCTCTAAGGACTCACAGCTGGCAAAGAGCCAATCAGAAGTTCAAACCCAAGTTTTCCTTACTCCGAAACTCACGTATGTTCCATATGCAGCCTGACATCTTTGTAACAGAAGTACCATCTTTTTCTTTGCAGACTTTAAGTATCAGGAAGGAGCATCTACTCTGATTAACAAACAAAATGACAACTTCATAGGACACATACGATGTACACCCCAAAGGGCACCATCTCTTTTCATCTTAAAAAAAACGTGCTGACACGTCACAGAACCTCTTTAAAAATACTTTGTGTTCCATGACGCACCGTGGAAGCGCTGGCTAGGGAAAGTAGTAGTTGGACTCAGGAAGGGCTCAGACAAAACTCAGAAAACCATCCAGCGTCTCGGCGGTGGTGTCCATCTCTCAGGCCTGATCATCTATGCATTCCTTTGTTTTCCTTTGAAAACCAGCTTTTTCTTTTTTAGTACTCCCATGATTAAACATGGCCACTCTTTAAGATTTGGGGTTTGCATCTTCTGCATTCTAGCAACCATCACTGACCAACTAGCTTATCGCAGTACAAATTCAGATTTTCCAGGGAGAGACTCTAAGTGGCCTTGTCTCGCTCAAGGGTCGACTTCAATCCAGGCAACTGTAGTTGGAGAGTAGAAGACATCGTGTATCATGACTAATAGGGATCCCAGCCCTACAGGAGTAAGCATCAGAAGAGAAAAAGGATGAAGGATGGATAGACACTCCAGTAGGTGACCACATGGGGCAGAGCTGAAAAGACAAGTTTTAAAATGTATGAAATAAACAACAAGGTCCTAGTGTATAACAACAGGGAACTACATTCAGTATCCTGTGATAAACCGTAATGAAAAAGTATATGTATAATTGAATCACTTTGCTGTACAGCAGAAATTAACACAACATTGTAAATCAACTACAATAAAATTTAAAAAAATAAAATGTAGGAAATAAAAATGAAGAGCACAGCATACAGTTAAACTGTGAGGTCTCGAAATTGTTACAGACATTGCTGTGTGAAACGTTTCCAAGAGTGAAGGAGAATATGAGAATTTGATTAAAGAGAGAAGTAAAATGAAGATATTGCTCTCAGGGCATGACGGGAAAAAAATATGCACACAGAGATGCAACGAGCGTTCATGGGACCGTGAGAAAGCTAAAGGGAGGATGTTAGCGTGAATTAAGTACAAAAGGTTCACTAAAGACATAGCTGACGTTTTTACTTCTATAAAGGAGAAGTATGGCAGATATTAAAAGCCCAATGGAAAACTTAAAATCTTACAGGATAATACACAGAACTTGTTCTAAGTTTTGAACTGGAATTAGACAATGCAAATAGAATTTAAAGAAAATAAATCTGGGGAAAAGTGTCCTAATAATAGTGTAGATAGTCCTGTAACACTGAGCTGGAGTCTGAAGTGTGCAAAATCTCAATATTGGAAACATCAGGGCATGGAAAAAAGTTGTCGGAAACTATGTGTAACACAAGCTTGAAATGTAGGACTATTTGTTAGGATTGTGATACATTTAACTGACCATATCATTAAACGGTAAATTGATAACTTTGAGTTTAAAGAGAGTTTGTGGAAAAATAAATGAGGGAACAAGGAGATCACTGAGGATTTCCAAACTTTTTTTTGTTTCTTCTTAAAAAAAAAAAAAAAAAAGGCAGTACCTTTGTGTAGCATACCTTGCATAAGCAGAAACGTCTACTAAGATTACCAGGGATTAGGTTGGTGTGTAATTATGAGCTAGTTTGTATGTAATTAAGAGAGCTGGTTTACCACCTGGTTAGTCCCAATAAGCATGTGTTTCAAGATACGGAAAATCTTATGTAAATTATCTTCCTTGAGGCTAAGTATTTTTTGCTTATTTACTCCTCAACCAAAATTTTCCATCAAATGTTGGAGGGTAGAGGCTGTGGAGTGCTACTCAGTGCTCCAAGAAGAAATATGTCTGGTGGAGGGAAAATTCTAATACACACACACACATACACATAAGATTCCTGTAATATATTGTGTTTCTGTAATATACAATATACATTCCTGTCATGTATATTTGGATATACAATATAGGTGCCACTGTAATTCACAGCCTGTTCTGATATGTGTACCTCCTTTGCCCAGGATCTTTTTCACAACCCTTTCTGCTTTAAACGATATCTACAACATCCATCTCCAAAGAAAATCTCCTGTACAATTCTCTCCAATGAAGTTATTTTTTATCTCCCCTCTGATCTCCTTGGGAGAGAAGAGGGCTGCCCAGGTCCTATTCCCACTTGTGAATAATTGTTCCCTGGCCCCAACCCAACCATATTTCTTCTTATGAAGTCTACAATTTCTGCTAAAATATCCTTCAAACTTTTGATGATCAGGAAAAGCCGGGCTCCAAGACCCATTTTCATTTTCCTCCGTTGTTTCCGCATTTAGCTCGTATTTTCCTTCTATGCCAAGTCCTCTAATCATCATCTGCCTTATCTTTGAGAGTCACGGCCACGAGCTGCACCCAAAACTCAGGTCCTTAACTCAGTTTTGAGACCTCTAGTTCTATTCTGTGTGCTTACACAGTACAGTAGTTAATAGCACAGACATTGAGGCCAGATTTCCTGGTTTAAATCTTGTTTTTCCTTTAGACTCAGAGATACAATTGATATCTAATGTGCACGATTTGATGAGTTTGGACATGTGCAAAAAATACCTGTGATGCCATCACTACAATCAAGGTAATAGACACATCCAACATCTCCCAGAGATTCCTTGTGTTGTGTCCCTTTGTGTGTGTGTGTGTGTGTGTGTGTGAGTGAGAGATAAACACAATGTGAGATCAACCCTTTTAGATTCTGAGGTGCATGGCACTGTATTGTTAACCATGGGGCACTATGTTGTGACCTTCAGCGTGTATTAACCTCCCTATATGGTCCTTTCCACATCTATTAAATAGGGATATTATTATTATAGAACTCAGTGAGCTATCTTAACAGTTGTCAAAGTTTGGTTTGCAGAGTCCTGGGCATCCCCAAGACCCTTTCATGGAGTCCAAGAGATCAAAATACTTTTATAATAATACTAAGATGTTATTTGTCTTTCACTGATGGCGGAAAAGCCATGAGGGGTAAAATGGCTGATGCCTGAGCATGAGGTAAGGCAGGGGCACTAAATTGTATTTGGAGTCATTGCATTTCCATGACCATGCATGCACATACAGTTTTAAAAAAAAAAAAGCCAGTTTCACTTAGGAACATCCTTGAGGAAGCAGTATCATTTATTAATTTTATTAAATTCCCACCACTCAGTATACATATTTTTAATTATTGTGTGTAATGCAATTGGAAACATTTCTAAAACACCTCAGCTGCCTACTGAACTACAGTGGTTGTCTCAGGCTTATGCAATTCTTTGAGTGACGAGCTGAACTAGCTCCTTTTTTTAAAAGAACACTATTGTTACTTGAAAGAACAATTGACAACTATGGTTATTCAGACTTTGGTATTTGGAAGAAATTTTCTTGAAAGTGATAAAAGTAAGCCTGTCAGTTTAAGTAACTAAACTGACAGTATTTGCTACTAGTGATAAAATTTGAGCTTTTGTGAGAAAACTAGTATTTTGGAAACCTTATATTGGCCACTATGAGCTTAACAACAGTTAAGACGTGTTGATTTTGATGGCAAGCAACAAATTATGGGACGATGATATCCATGTAACTAGATTTCTCTGCAGTGATATCTTATTATCCACTGAATGTTTTTATTACTAGTTTGTATGAACTCTATAAATATTGTAATATTTCTCATGCCCTACATATGGCCAAAAAAAAAGTTCCCATTTGTTTACCATTTCAGGTGATCCATCCTTTCCTTTAAGTACAGAATGTAAGCCTTGCTGCAGTAATTTGATAAATAATTCTTTAAACATCCACGTCTAAGTTTAGATAGCTTATTCTTTATTTCAACTTTATCTTGGTATATAGTATAATATTTATGCTTATTTTTGCCCCTACCAACACTATACTAATTGTCCTAGAATGCTGTATAAAAAAATCCTTTCCTGTTATCTGACATTTGCTTTATCCTATACACTCTTTTACATTATGACACTGATTTAAAACAGATACTCACTCATGCCTACTTATTTTTTCATGGTACTTTCTTGAAGAGTTGAATTTATGTCGGCACAATTAAAGGCATTGAAAAAGTGGAATCAACACTTTGCCAGATTTACAGCAGTTGCTGCTATAACACTGAAATTTTGTAGGGTCTTTACACTATACTTCACATAGTTAATTCACTTCACGTAGCTTTCCTAGGGCACTATGCCCTCTGAGTAAAACTATTATTCATACTAATAGCTCAGGACTGAAAATTCTTATATGGTTCAGTAAATATGTGCTTTTCCTTTGGCCTGACAGATACAATAGGCATTGCCCTGGGAGTATGTATATTCTGATACAGCAAAATTATTCTTACCCACTGATCAAAATCTAGATCACCTACAAAAGCTATATAACATTTAACAACAAGAGCAAAGCTCTTGGAGGTATTCAGGAAGTAAGCAGTGCAGAAAGGACTTGAGGATTCAAGATGCTGAGAAAGAACAGACATTGAGGTGAGTCAGACATTGCCTCTTTTCCATCCGACGCTCATGCATAAGCAGTGGGGTGGCTAAGAGGGAAAATAGAACTTAGAGGCTTAGAACTTAGAGGCTTAGAACTTTCAGAAGTATTATAATAGGAGCCAAAGACTGGGGTTCAGGGCTACCAAGACAGCAAGGACTTGAGGGACCAAGATTCCAGAGAAAAGGGGCAGAGAGATCTAAATCTAACATTCTGCACTGATATCCCTTTTTGGCATTTGCTTACACCAAATATGTGCAGGGGGAGAGCCTAAGAAACCAAGCATAAAGTAGCAGTTTCAGCCTAAGAGCACAGCTATTGGTAGTCACATTACCGTGTGAAATAAAATTTGGGTTTAATTTGTTTTTAAATTTTATTTATTTTTAAACAGCAGGTTCTTATTAGTTATCTATTTTATGCACATCAGTGTATATATGTCAGTCCCAGTCTCCCAATTCAACCCCGCCCCCCAACACCTTCCCCACTTGGTGTCCATACGTTTGTTCTCTACATCTGTGTCTCTACTTCTGCCTCGCAAACAGGTTCAGCCAGGCTTTCAGTGGAGACCCCATTAAGGTCTACACATCAGGAAAACAGGCATTCTGGAAATAGACCAACTCTCATAAATGCTAAAAACTTGGGCTGCCATAAGAAAAATAAATATTTTCTGTAGAAGGAGAATATCTTCCAAATCTTCAATAATTGCTCATACACAACAGCTGATATCCAATTAAAAAAATCAAGAGGCATGCCATAAAACAGGATCATACAACAGTCACAGAAAAGAGATGATCCAGTCACTGGAATCTCCAGATAGAAATTTTAAGTTAATGATAATTAATATATTTAGAAAGCTAGATGTCAGGCTAGACAATTTCAAAAAAGAGCTGGGACTTATTTTAAAAATCAAACAGAAGTCCCCACACTGAAAAGAAAATGTAATTGAATCCAATAGATTGCAGTAGATTAGATAGGACAAAAGAGAATGATTCAGTTTTTTTTTAAGATTTTTTTTGGTGTGGACCATTTTTAAAGTCTTTATTGAATTTGTTACAATATTGCTTCTGTTTTATGTTTTGGTTTTTTTGGCTGCAAGGCATGTGGGATGATCCTAGCTCCCCGACCAGGGGTTGAACCCACACCCCCTGCATTGGAAGGCAAAGTCTTAACCTCTGGACCGCCACGGAAGTCCCAAGATACATTTTTAAAGTCACCTAGAGAAATGGACAAGTTCCTTTCAATGGAAACACAGTTAGTTAGATATTTGACTTTTCAACAGAAAAGATGACATCCACAAGACCCTCCCCCAGAAGTTCACCTATAAATCTGTATTGAGCAAACTTTTTCACAAATGAAGGTAAAATGAAGCTATTTTCAGAAAAACAAATGCCAAGATAATGTGTCACCATCCACATTAAAGTAAACATCAGAAGTCTTCTTTGAACAGGAGTTCTTTGAAGGAAAAGGATCCCAGTTGCAAGCACTAAGCTTAAGAAATAAAGCACAAAAGAGTAATTATATGGATGTTTAAATAAAAATTGACTTTAATAATGTCACATAGGAGATAAAATGTAATTAAAATAAAAACATATGATGGGGCTTCCCTGATGGCACAGTGGTTAAGAATCCACCTGCCAATGCAAGGGACACGGGTTCGATCCCTGGTCCTAGAAGATCCCATGTGCCGCGGAGCAACTAAGCCCGTGCGCCACAACTACTGAGCCTGCGCTCTAGAGCCCGTGAGCCACAACTACTGAGCCCGCGCGCCTAGAGCCCGTGCTCCACAACAAGAGAAGCCACCACAATGAGAAGAAGCCCGCGCACCGCAACGAAGGGTAGCCCCCGCTCGCCGCAACTAGAGAAAGCCCGCACGCAGCAACAAAGACCCAACGCAGCCAAAAATAAATAAATAAATAAATAAATTTATAAAGTTAAAAGTTAAAAAAAAAAAGCATATGATGACGTAGAATTGAATACGGAAGAGAAACAATGAAGTTAGGATTCTGGAGACCTTGCATTGCCCAAAAAATGATAAAAGCACTAATCCATAGTTATAGATGTTATTCTCTGCTAATAGAGGGGGAAGATAAAGAAGTGTTTGATCACTAAAAGAAAAAAGTAAAACATGGGAAATATATATTAACAGTAACATAATAAATATATAAAATACTCCTCCAAACTGGAAATATAACATTGAAAAACTGGAAGTAATTCAAATATCTATCAGTAATATAATGGATAATTAAATTAGGTATATTCATAGAATAGATTATGTAACAATGGAAATGAAAAATGATAACAATAATAAATTATAATTTTGAGAAAACTTGCCTGACCTAAAAGATCCCATTTGCCTAAGATGTTTTGAAACAAGTAAAATTAATATGTGAGCTACTAATTAAAATAGTGATAATCTTTGTGCAGAAGTAATTATACAGAGGCAATCAGGAAGTTTCTGAGGCGCCAGTGTGTTCTATATTTTGATCTGGGTCATGGTTTCGTGGCCTTATCTTATAAAATTTTATCAGACTGAACTTGTGATTTGTACAATTTTCTGAAACAACTCTATACTACAGTTAAAAACAAGAAATTTTACAAAAAAGAAATTGGTGGTGTATCTCTAAATACTTCACATTCCTTCAAAGTATTGCTCAAAATACTAAGAATCAGTGTTGTAGATAGCATCTCTCAACAGCATAATCTGTTCTTTTTTTCTGCTTATTTATCTTATCACTCATCCAGGTTCTATGATATGGTTTACTGTCTGGCAGACCAGTCCCTTCTTAAATCTCTTTAATTTTCAAAAATGTCATCAGTAAGGGAAAATACATTTACATCTCTTTTAAAAGCTGGTAAGTGTTTGGTTTATCTGATAAGTCAGGACATATTTTATTGTTCACAGTGAATGATGATGATCATGAAGATCATGATGGCTACTTTTTTTGAATAACATTTATTGAGCACTTAATGTATACCCACATTGTTCTAATCACTTACATATATTAACTTGTTATCCTTGCAACCATCCTATGATATATGAACATGCTTCAGAAGATATCAATGGCCCTGCTCCTTGCTAGTTTTGTATTGATTTAATGTATTTAGGGCACTTAAAACATGATGTACGTCCCTAAGTAAGAAATATATTTCTATGTACAAAGTGATTTTACCATTATGAAAATTGTTTTCTGAAACTTCTTTCCATTTCTTAGTAACCATTTCCTTTTCTTAGAAAGTAGATTTTTAAAAATTATTTGTTATCTTCATTATTTTTGGCCACACAGTGCAGCAGTGAAAGCGCAGAGTCCTAACCACTGGACTGCCAGGGAATTTCTGGTAACCATTTCTCTTATCCTGCAGTAGCTTCAAAAATGCTTTGCTCTGAATATAAGAGTTCCTTCATTGGCTTTTCTCTTGTTAGCCCATTTATTTCTTCTTGGGTGTGTTATTTTGTTTTGGGACTAGAGAAGGCATTTACACATTGCAGGAGTTTTTGACATTGTAGTTATAGATGATAATAGGTGATGCTCTAAACCTCACTGTCAGCTGGCTTCTCTCCCCAGCCCCATGCCCAGGATCTGTTGAGAAAACCTACTGCTTAACAAAGCTATTCATAGTGATCACTTTTATAATAACCTTTGCTCAAGTAAAATATTTGCTCTCTGAAAGTACAAAGGAATAAACAAGCGCTTTTTATCAAGACATTAAAGTTCGTATAATTAGGTGGCTGTGGCTCCCTGGCGCTGGGGACAGATGGGAGGAAAGCGATTAGTAAATTCACAGCCGTTGTCACTAATCATTAGCTCCTCCTGTTTCCCTTGTCACCACTAATGGGAATTTCCCAATGGTGACCCTTTGTGATTTTTACCTGTGCTTTGTCCTTCCGTGTTTTTTTTCCTGATACTCTTTTAAAAGTATTCTTGCCAGACCTGTGGCCACTCTTAGCTGTCCTTAAATCCCTCCCTTCCCCTTTTTCCTGTGTCATTTATTAATGTACTTAAATCATCTGATTGTGTCTATGATGAACTGAATTCTGGAAACAAAGTTTTGCACCTGTTGTCAGCTCTTTCCTTAATGATCTGATTACATTTCATGAATGGAGCACTTCATGGTTGTTAAGGAAACCAGAATTTACTACCACATAAAGAAAGACATTGGGCATTACTGCTTCCACTTCACTCTGTTAGAAGGTGTGGGAGAGGCGTGGCTGGGCTTGGGAAATATTTATTTAGCTATTCCAGGAAAAACATTCATAGGTGTGCTGATAGACTGACTCTCCTGAAATCAAGTTGTAGAGTTTATTACACGTCTATAGAACATTCAAGTCAATCCTTCTGTTTAGCCAGTTCGATCTGTGCTGTGACAACACACGTACACATTCACTCAGACACCATTTACAGGAATCGGTATTGCAAAACTAGAAATAAGGAAGGATCTTAATTAATGAGTACTTTAACAAGTTCCAAAGATGAGTCTGCCTTGGTAAGAAATTAAGCGTATGGTCACCAAACCACTGGTATCAGAAACATCTGCGAACTTGATGGAAAGGCAAATTCTGGGTCCCTTGAATCAGATTCTGGGGTTAGGAGCCCTTGACCTGTGGTTGAATATTCTGCATGATTCTGGGTACACTGAAATCTGGGAAGCACTTCTGTTAAAACAAAAAAGGGCGGGGGGATTTTTAGAGAGCAGGTTAACATACAGGGAGTTTTACTTACTGCAGCATACGTTTCCAGAGGTCGGAGTGAGTTGGAGCATTTGAAGGGTAACAGAACCAAGGAAGACGAGGCACGTATGGGTGTCTGGGGGACTTGGATGTCTACTGGGGATTGGCATGGATGCAGTTCACCCTGATAGACTCTTAGAGGAAGACAGGAAATTGATTCTAATTAGAGTTTTAGGAGAAGCAAGAACTCAGCTTATAAGGGAGATATGATGCTCTGTTCCCTTCCTTGAGTCATGTCTTCCGCGACTCAGGAGAATCAGTTAGAGGATGGGATAGCAAAACGAAGAAAGCATCGATGAAGAAAACCAAGACTTCTAAGTTCAATGACCTCTTTTGCATTGTACTGATCCACTCATTGACCTAACCTTTATCTGCACAATAATGTGGCTACTTTACCCAAACATTCACAAAATATATGACAAAGCTGGTTCATGGAGTTTCTCTAAACCTTGGGCATTAGAGTAAATCAATCATGTTTCTTCTTCCAAAAAAGGGGAAAAATGATTTTCAAAGATCTGACTTAGGAATCCCAGCCCTTAATCAAAAACAGAATGCACATATCAACAGTAATAAAACTATAACAGGTGGGCCCTATGATAACTCAGTAACTAATTTGTTATCTGAGTAAAAACGTAATTTCTTTGAAAACAGTCAGTGCGTCAAAGCAGCGCTTAATGACCCAAAAGAACGTGAACCTTTGTCATATCATGTACTTTTCACTGCTGTAATACCGATTCATAAAGTGGCTAGCACTGTTAGTCAATGGCTTCCCAGGTGTCTTTTAATTGTGTATCATGATGACTCTAAGTCATACACTTTCATCCTAATTAATGTTATAGAGTTGACCCTTGAACAAAACAGGTTTTGACTGCACAGGCCCATTCATATGCAAATTTCCCCAATAAACATGTGTATTACTGTAAATGTATTTTTTCTTCCTTACGATTTTTAATAACATTTTCTTTTCCCTGCCTTACTTTAAGAATACAGTATATAACACATGAAAATACAAAATATGTGTCGGTCAATAGTTTATGTTATCAGTGAGTCTTTCAGTGAACGG
Source organism: Orcinus orca (assembly GCF_937001465.1). Lineage (NCBI taxonomy): Eukaryota > Metazoa > Chordata > Mammalia > Artiodactyla > Delphinidae > Orcinus > Orcinus orca. The sequence goes on along the minus strand of NC_064577.1, from coordinate 24,627,609 downwards.
TAGGCTATCAGTAGTCAAGTTCTGGGGGGAGTCAAAAGCTATATGTAGATTTTTGCCGTGCAGGGGGTCCACGCCCCAATCCCTGCATTTTTCAAGGGTCAGCTGTACTTTGATTTCCTAAAAAGGACTTTGCTTGAAACATTCAGAATGAGAGACAGTTCTATTTCAACATCTTTAAAGAGAAAAAAGCTATAGTGTTTAAGAGGAACAAACTGTAGAAAAACATCAATAATCTAAGACAGGATGAACGCTGGGTAATGGACATTTTAACAATAAAAACTGAGATTAATGTTTATATCCACCTGGTTTCCAACCATGCCAGGAGTGTCCTGTGGCAGCTAATATGCATTCAAACCATCCACCAGCACGAGCTTCGAGAGGGCCTGTTTCAAGGGGTTATGCCTATAGGTTCTAGTAGACAAAGCATGTCAAGTCTTTGCCTGATTCTTTGATTTTCTATGTGCATATGTTTCCTTATGTGCGCATGTGCATGCGTACACACACACTGCATTTACTGTTAGCAGGCAAAGCTGTTTAGTGACCATACAGGAAATCTAAATACAGAAGACAATATTCTCAAAACAGATGATTTACAAAAGGGTGAAATACACTTAAATAGCACAGATCAGGTGACAGTAAAAAGCTAATATGAAATTCGAATTCCCCAATGGCTCACAATGTTTAAGATTCCATTTCTGTTGATTTATTCCTCTTTATTTCAGATACTATACTATACATTTCCACATAAAAATGTACATTTACTATTTTCCAAATGATTATTTCCATTTAGCAATTTTTTTAAAGAAGGAAAGTAATGGCCCCAAAGAACTTCTCAACTTGGTCACAGTTACATAGCTAATTACAGCCAGTGAAAGGATGCAGGGCAATTCTACTTGACTCCAAAAGCTTTGCCTACCCTGCCACTGTATCAGGTTACCCTACAATGCACGTGCCACAGGGGAAAATCATCATTATCATTAGGGGTAAAACTTATTGAGAATTTATGATTTTTCAGGTCTAAATGCCTCCCATGCACTAATTCATTTAAAACCTACCTATAGTGACTTCCCTGGTGGCACAGTGGTCAAGAATCCACCTGCCAATGCAGGGGACACAGGTTCGAGCCCTGGGCCAGGAAGATCCCACATGCCGTAGAGCAACTAAGCCCATGCACCACAGCTACTGAACCCATGTGCCGCAACTACTGAAGTCCGTGCGCCTAGCACCGCAATGAAGAGTAGCCCCTGCTCGCGGTAACTAGAGAAAGCCCGTGCGCAGCAACAAAGACCCAAGCAGCCAAAAATTAAAATAAAACCTACCCATAACCAGAATCAAGTAGATCCATCTTATAGATGGTGCAGTGAAGCACAGAGAAAAGAACCTCATCCAAGATCACATACCTGGAATGTAGCTGAGATGGAAGAAAGATTCCACATCTCCCACGGGAGGATGCTGCAGTTCAGAACAAAGACTCTGAATCCAAACCATTTAGGTTCTAACCAAGGCCCTGCCACTCACCCCCGGATGACCACAGGACCACTGACTAACGGCCCCGGTCCTCGGTTTCCTCATCTAGAACACATCCATAGGACTAGGAAGCACTTTCATAGTGTAGTCGTGGAGTTCATATGAGAAGTGTTCACAGCAGTGGTCACCTCATAAGCAGCACTTTGTTTGGGATTAGCTGTTGGTGTTGATGTTGTAGCTATTGTTATTTGAAGGGCCCATGGTGAGTATGTTTTATCTGCAACAACTGTGGTCCCTAAAAGCAGAGGGTGAGACCCTTTAGGAATGTTCTTACACACGGACAAAAATCACTCGATTATACTCAGGGCTATCCCTGCACACTTATCACCTCCTCTGTCAAAGATCAATATTTTCTTCTTTCAAAAAACAACCTGATTTAGAGAAACGCCAGATGTTCTTTTCTACACCACCCCCATTGTGTGTGGAGTTGCTTTATGCCAGGTTTCCTCAACCTCCTTATTACAGACATTTGGGACCAGATCATTGTTTCTTATGGAGGGTTGTCCTGGGCACTGCAGCATCCCGGCCTCTACCTGCTAGATGTCAGTGGTACCATCCCCTCCCCAGTTGTGACAACCCAAAAAGCCTCTAGACATTGATAAATGCCCCCCCCCACACCACAGACAAAGTCCTTTCCTTGTTTACCGTCCCTTAGATGGATCCAGTAGGTTTGGGAATATTTTCATATTCCAAATATATGAAATATACTCATATCTATGTATGAATCTATTTCTATATTCATATATGAATATATTCACCCATGGATATTTTTCAAGTTGAGGACACGTCAGACTCACCTACGTATTTGTCAGTAGCATCCAGCCCAATGACTGGAATATAGTAAACACTAAGTACCGGTTAAATGTTAAATATTGAAGTTGTATTAATTATACGTCAGAATAAAAGTGTGGCTATGTTGACATTAAAATGGAAAGAGCATATTTACGTACCATACCCAGCTTTCTGATCAAAGGTCAGATAAAACGCATTGATTCCTGTTTGCAATAGGTTCAGACCTCTTTGGTTTCCTATCAGGATTACCATAGACCCACCCCAGAATTGTGGGAAGCATCCGTGTAATTTTATCCCTACACCATCATACCGCTTCCCATGATCAGGAGGAGAAAAGCAGCTGTCCATTTGAACAGCTGTCAGTACTTCTGGACAGAAGAGCTGAAGGGGAGGGAGAGAAGTCGGTTTAACTATCTGCTACATGTGTGCATTTCTATCCTGGAGACCTGAGTGGAGAGCAGTAACTGTGGTAAACTAAACCTAACGCGTGATGGGCTTTACAGTCACCCATTTCAGAGCTAATTGGTTGTATAGAAATTAATGGACAGGAGATGACCAGAATATACCTTGTAATATCATTACACTTCATGATTATGCACGCTATTCCCCCCATTCTTGGAATGGTTGGCTGAATCATTGACCCAAACACTCCTTCCCCTCCTGCTCAAGAATTTTATACAATTTTCAACTAGTCAGAAAGTGACTGAGTACAGGATCAGTTTTTCAAGGGGCAGGGAGAAGAAAGGCACCCGATGTGTTATCATGAGTCACACTTGATGTGAGCTCTGCTCTTTTTCAGCAGTTAAGAAATTAGAACAGAATTTTTTTTTTTTTTTTTTTTAAAGAAGACAGGCTGAAACATTTGCTGCTTTGGAAAGGTAATCTGGCGCTGTCAAGCTTCTGACATGTCAGGATTCCGTATAGGCATTTTGTTTTTATAATACAAAGATCAGAGAATCAGGCAGATTTGGGCAAAATAATAACAGGAAGAGTCCCTGCCGAGCTTCAAAGTAATTTACATCAACAGTGTGATCGGCCCATACAAAAGGCTCCCCGACCCCTGTGCAAAGCTGAAGGACTTGCTCAGTCGTAAAAGTGTTTTGAGGAAAGCGAAACTGAATAGGTTAGGTGAGTGATGATCTGAGATATAAAAACCCACTCTGGAAGAGTCTTGCGATTTGGTTCTCTTTGAGAACAAAGAGAAAAAAATCATACTTTCAATTTCCAAGGATCTCGTGTGTTGAAAAATTAACACATTATCTCAGTAAAATGTGACTCGCCTAGTATTGGAACTCAGAGAATTGCGGAAACGGCTCCTAACGCAGTGTGTGTCGAATAAGGAAACACCAAAACCCATAGACCTTGCATTTTGAATTCTGGTTAGAAACTACACTCCCTTTAAATGAACGCCAGTTATCTCACAAAAGTCACTCGCAGGCCCAAGTTCTACCGTCTCGCAGGCCAAGTAAATACTTTTACGTTTAGTTGTTTTAAGATCAACATCGCTGTATGGTGTTAGAGTTTCGCATATATTTGAATCCAGCTGAAAATTCGAAGTGGATCGTCATACTGTCGCTGTGCTTCGGTGTCGTGGAAAGAAATGAAAACAGTGCTGGAAAGGACCAGCCTGGAGGAAAAGCATTTCTTGGTGAAGGGCTTTTTACCCCTATGCATCGAATGAATCCCACCTCCACATCAGAAGACATTCACTATTTTGTATGCTTTTTCTCTCTTGGCTCCAAGGAACCCATTCAGCGTGCCTCCCCATTCAAGCTCCCCTTTTCAGAGAGCTGTTCATATTCTAACCCGTTCTGCCCTCTCTTCGCCTCTCCCCGTTCCAATTAAATCCTATTTTGCTATGCTTTTGTCTCCCAAGGCCATGCTAGGTAATTTGACAATTCTAACCTGGGTATCAATGTCTTAGCATGAAAATAATTAGCAAACATTTATTATGTTCAACTAATAATTTAGTGAGTTGTCTTTTTTATTGGTATTTACTCTTTTTTTTTCTTTACGCGGGCCTCTCACTGTTGTGGCCTCTCCCGCTGCGGAGCACAGACTCCGGACGCGCAGGCTCAGCGTCCATGGCTCACGGGCCCAGCCTCTCCGCGGCATGTGGGATCTTCCCAGACCGGGGCACGAACCCGCGTCCCCTGCCTCGGCAGGCAGACTCTTCGCCACCAGGGAAGTCCTGGTATTTACTCTTGCTTGAGGACTTCTGGTAACCAGGACCTTATGTATTAGCTGTACAATCTAGTGAATAAGAGGCTGCTTGGGATGAATCCTGGTTTTATCTGTGTTAACCCCACGACTTTGGATTCATTACTGGGTCTCTCTGGATTTCAGTTTCCTCATCAGTGAAATGAGATGACACTAAGAATGCCCATCTTATAGGGTTATTTCATTGAGATAATTCATCTAAGATATTTATAACAGCAAGGGACCATTAATATACACTAAATATACATCATAGCTAAAATAAAATATACACTAAACAATATACCTGATAACTAAAATATACTAAACACTAATTATTCCTTATAATCTGAAGAACTAGGTCATTAACAGTACATTCCAGTCTCTAGGGCTGACAACTCAGAGATATTTTTGCAAAGGGGAGAGTTTATTCCCCATTTCACAACGTGCTTATGATAACTTTCTCAGCTCTGTGTAAGAATGGTCTCAGCTGTAATCTTCAGAAATATATAGTAGTAACAAACTGGGATAAACTAGATTATTTTAACAAAGAACCAAGCCAGGCTTCAGTGGCTGTAATTCCAAGAGCAGCTATCATATGCGATTGTATGAATAGAGTTTTAAAATCGTGGTAAAGGCAAATACTTAAAGATATATTAGATCACTTCTGCCTTATAATTTAATCTACAATCATTACAGGGAGAGAGAAAGAATTAAACCAAAGCATAGATCTAAGTAAAAATGATTCTCATCAACATCTATGGGCTCAAGGTTTTTTTTTTAATAAAAAAATAAATAAATGAGATGCAGATACACCATTTATAGCTATAGACTCATAATTTCTGACAGCCATGGGCTGCATTGAATTAGTCACCTACTTTCCTTTCCTCCAGTGGAATAGGGGAAGAAAATAGTATCCTTTGCTAGAAATTACTTAAAAATATGTTCCAGTGCCTCAGTTTGTGAAGTGTAGGGGAAAAAGAAAAAAAAAGCCGTCAAATTTTGAAACAGGACTAAGAATCTCCAGCTTCCATCCCAGAGCAAAGCAGTAATAGCCTCTACGGCTGATATGTGTGTCCTCTGGTGGGGCAGGGGTTATATTCAAATTTGCATTTTTAAATATACATCTTCTGGTCCGTTCTCTAGGCCCTCAATTGTCTGTGTCAAGGGTTGGGTTCTCCAGAAGGCAATGCTGGGACGGAATTTGGGATGAGTGATGTTTTTTAGGGATCCACCTCTTTGCAAAGGGGCAGGGGGCAGGCTTGGGCAGAGGGAGAAGGCAGGTGGGATGTGTCCGGACACAATTTCAGCCAAGGCCCCGGGGAGCTGGCCAATCCGGCCAGATGGGTCATTGGATGAATGACCTTCAGGCATTGCCGGGCCCCGGGCAAGGCAGCTCTCTGCAGGAGCCCATGGCTGGAGGGCTTTGCTGATCACGGTACCTTCAGCTGGACTGCAAGTCCTTCCTTGAAGGGCGGTCTGGGTGGTGCAATGCCGTGGGCCACAGGCTATTACTGATTTGATTCACAAGAATCCTTTTTATCACTAAGTTTTAGCAAGCATTTGCTTTTTCTTGTGAGCATGTAAGGGACTGAACCAGAGCCTTTAAGCAGTTACTACATTAAGAATTGGAGCATTTGGGGATGTTTTTTGTTTGTTTGTTTTTAGTTTTTTGGCCAGCGCCGCGAGGCCATGTGGGATCTTAGTTCCCTGACCAGGGATCAAACCTATGCCCCTTGCAGTGGAAGCACGGAGTCTTAACCACTGGACCACCTGGGAAGTCCCTGGAGCATTTTGATTAATCTAAACATTTGCTGGTCTCAACAATAGGCCATAATGTTCTTCTAACCATGGACAAAAGAAATGCTTCTAAAAATAACTTGACACTATAAAGCTCCACAGCTATCTTTTAAAAGTTACGGAAGAGGGAGGAAATACCTCAACTCTTCCACTTGGAAAATGCACGCAACAAGTATTCACTTCTACCCTTGGTAATGATGAATTCTCTGAACGAAGCCAGGTTAGATTCTTAATGCTTTCTGAGTTAACCTCTGTTTCTGTTTAGATAATCTAAATAGTGCCATGACTTACCCAAATGTTTTATTATAATAGTCTGTGTTCTAGTTTCTTCATCCATATAAAAATCCAAAATGACATGCTAACCTTTTAGTTCCAGGCAAATAGATTCCCAGAAAAGAGATGTATCAGTCAGGGTAACAACCACTAGCTGCTATAACTACAACAATAACGCAAAATAACTCAAAGGAAAGCTCAGCTGGAGCTTAGCTGCTGGGCTTGGACCGATGATCTAGGAATCCTGGCTTTTCTCTTCTGGAGGCGCCAGTCCTTTCCAGGGACCCCTTGGAGTCCTTTCCTGGATCCTCTACCTTCAGCCAGACAACTAGCAGACAGAGAGCAAGGAAGGTCACGTATGGCTTTAGCCCTGGTGTGCACTTAGCACACGTATAGCCCCGGTGTGCACTTAGCACGCGTATAGCCCCGGTGTGCACTTAGTACGCGTATAGCCCCGGTGTGCACTTAGCACGCGTATAGCCCCAGTGTGCGTTCAGCACGCGTATAGCCCCGGTGTGCACTTAGCACGCGTATAGCCCCGGTGTGCACTTAGCACGCGTATAGCCCCGGTGTGCGTTCAGCACGCGTATAGCCCCGGTGTGCACTTAGCACGCGTATAGCCCCGGTGTGCACTTAGCACGCGTATAGCCCCGGTGTGCACTTAGCACACGTATAGCCCTGGTGTGCATTTCTTCTTTCCTAGCCTCAAGCTTAGCACAAGGGAGGTTGGAAAGTGTAGTCTTCTAGTGTGTCCAGAAAAATAGAATAAAACGGATAAGCATTTATTTATCCAGTCTCTATTACAGAGGATTAAACAGTCATCATATGTGCCTGAGTGTTTACTTATTCCCAGCCTGTCCTAAAACTGTCATTTCAAAATATTATTTGGAAGAGAGTGTTAGGGGGAGGTTAGCTGAATCCAAAAGAGAATTTGGTGTCATAAAAACATGAATGCTTCAGTCTGCTTCGGGGCACTATTTCTAGTGGAACTAGCTAAATTTGGGATCGGTGCTTATTTCAAAAGGAGCAACTCGTAGGGTTTGGAATTGATGTCGTTGTTGGTACAGGTCCTGCGGCAGCAGGCTTAACGTCTTCCTCTTGGTGGGTGCCAGGTTAAGAAAGATCGTCCTTAAGGACAGAAGAGATCCGGATTTTAGTCACTACAGTCTTGATAAAGTGGGGTACGTAGACATCTCTATTATCCCGTAATGTTGCTTCTCCAGTCTGCAAGCTCAAAGAAACCAGTGAGTCATATATTTCCCTCACGACTGTACACCCCGAGGCAGTGGCGTAGCGGAGCCAGCCTCCTACTGGCTTGTTGGAGCTGATTCTGTCCCTTTGGTCCCAACTCTATGTTCAGGGCCGCCACGTCAGCAGCTTGAAATCAGGTCCAGTGTATTTACACTGTAACAACCGCCCAACGTTACCAAGGAAGGATTCCTCCTCCCTGCCAGGGATGAGTTACCGGCACACACCTGCCAGTTTACTGTATATCTGGCAACAGCACGATGGTCTCAGGGGAGACTGGCTTGTGCTGTGGTTCCAAACATTCTCCGGATCTTATTGTCTCAGCCACACCCAAGTGTATTTTTAGGTCACATTTCGTGCACCACATAAGATGGCTTTGCTTAGTGTGGCGTGTTCCGGTAACACCTGGGTTCACAGAGGAATCAGCTGGACATGACCTTCTGTCATCCCCGCCACAATGAGAAAGGAGGTCTGGAAGCCTCTACCTAGAAGTGACATGACCCAGAAGTCATGTCACTTCTCTTAATTGGCCAAAGAAGGTCATGGGCTACACCAACCTCAGGAGGGCAAGGAAGTGAAATCCTATCGTGTTCCTTAAAGTGGGGTGAGTGTGGGAGCAGGTCAAGACCACGTGACTGCCGGTTGACCCGCAAGCTGGACCCAGGCAATCAGAGGGTCCTCACCCCCTCCCCTGTCCTCGGAATGTCCATTCTGCCTACTATTTCCATCGTGGAAGCTGTTCCCAGGACACAGCCTTGAAAGAGTGAGGGGTTGTCGAGACCATCTGGACGGTATACATGACCAAACCCAGTTCAGGCCTCTGTCTAAACTTCTACCATTTAGTGGGTAGGTGCAGAGATCTACTCGTCTTGCAGCACCCAAGACAAACTTGTGTGTAAGTTCCTTTCCTTCTTAAACCTGCCACCTACCAGTCCAGAGTGGCTGCTAATTTCTTGGGTCTCTCCCTGCCCTCTGTGTACAGGGCCCATTTGCAAACCAACGGTGAACCAGAATTATTTGGTAGATATTATTAAGGCTAATTCCAATAGGGTTTGGTAAATAAGAGCATAGTCTTGATCAGTGTATTAGGGTCCTTCAGAAAAACAGACCCAAGAAGAGACAGATATAGATATATACTTATATACATGTATAAGGAGATTTGCCAAGAAGCCTCCGACATGCCATCTGCAAAGCTGGAGAACCAGGAAAATCAGTGTTTACTTCAGTCTGAGACTGAAGTCCTGAGACCCGGAAGGCTGCTGGTGTAAGTTCTGGAGTCCAAAGGCCTTAGAATCAGGAGCTGCACTGTTTGAGGCCTGGAGAAGACGACACACCAGCTCCACAAGAGGAAGCCAGAATTCGCCGTTGCTTCGCCTTTTTTGTTCTGATCGGGCCCTCGGTGAACTGGATGATGTCCACCTCTGCTAGTGAGGGGGATTTTCTTTACTCAGTTTACTGATTCCACTGCTAACGTCTCCTGAGTGTGTCTATGCGAGTGTTTTACCAGCTGTCTGGGCACTCTTAGCCCAGGCAAGTTGACTGAAACGACATGAAATCAACCGTCACAATCAGATAAATCCAGAGTCAGATGACAGTTTCACCTCTAACCTGCTGTGCAACTTTGGCCAATTCAGCTGCCTTCTCTATGCCGCCAAGTCCTTAACTCTAAAATGCATTGTAATCAACTTAATGGGCAGTTATGCTTCCCGATCTTTTCTGTGCTTTGGAAAATGGAGAGAAAGGTGATATTTGTTCCAATCACTGGATGGAAGAGCTGCTGTTTGTGGCCAGAGGCAGGTCGTCTGGGCCACCTGGCTTCCCGGAGGCTAGTGAAGATCGGTATCTAAGCATATGTACTCATTCTAGGCCACGGCTATTGCTCCTGCACAGAAAGGGCCTGATAAAGCCTAGTTTCCACGACTCTTTTTTTTCTTTTTTTAAACTGGTTGCTCAATATTAAAGGAACAGAGGGATGTACACCCCACGAAGACTGAGGTTGGTACTATTAGTCACCTTTACAGGTGAAGCGACTTCACGAGGGCTAGCCGTTACCCAGGTCCCAGATGCGGGAGACGCATTGTAAAGAGTTGGATTATGAACCCCAAGGTCAGGTTCAGTGCCTTATGACTAGGCTGTAGCTGCCACACTTCCTTACAAAGAGGGAGTCTAGTGATTTCATGTTAAGAAATCAACTTTCAGTTTCAACACCTGCCCCCTTTCACCAAGAAAGGACCCGGATGCTCTTGGAGGAGAACTTGGATTGACTTTTGCTGTAACACAATTTAGAATATCCCTGACATGGTCAATGAGGGAAACACCTATCTTTGGCCTGAAAATATGAGAAAATGGCTCTTCCCCTTTCAGATAAGTTTTAAAGAGATGGGTTGAGTTCAAGGTTGCCCAGCCTTTTAGAAAAGTTTAAACCCACTCAAGGGAAACAGTGCAGTCTTGACTTAGCCCGTCACTCCACTTAAATTACTTAGAACCTTCCCTCAGCAATCCACAAAAATCAATACAGCAGGCTTTTTTAATTCCACTCAACTCTACACGACATATGCATTATTAGGGATTATTTTCTAAGTTGTCCTGAAAGGGAGAAAACAACCCATAAGAAAGTGATCACCATGATCCTAATTAAAAGAAGGGCCAGATTTATTACATGGCTGTTCTTAACAAAATCCCAGTGGTTTCAATAACCTATAAGCTCAGCTACCAGGAAGTGATCTCACCGGTTGCCCCAGTGAGAATGAATTATGTTATGTTTGTTATCCCAAGAGGACTTGTATGTTTTCCATTGCAGTGGGACATTATTTCTTTCTCTGTTCCTCAAGTAAAAAAGAAAAAAAATAGAATGAAAAGAAGTTTAATATAATTTTACTTGATTAACCTGATTGAAATAAAGATTAAACCTGTCTCTAAGATCCTTTAGAGTAATTGTGAACTTGACTCCCTTTCTACTCTGTACCTTAGCACAGCCCCAAATCCCAAGGGTAACAGGAAATATGGACTAAAACAAAGTCTATCTTCAAAGCTTTTAGCACGGTATCTGCACCCTGGGAAAGGAAACATTTGATAAAGGAATTAGAACAAAAATCTTAATGGATTGGTGGGAGAAGGAAGTTTCAATTCTGCCTGGTTACTTCCCAAGGTCACTGTGAACTGTGCAAACTTCATTTCATCTGCAGAATCACCTTGTAGGTGGAGGAATATGATTTCACTTCAAAAACATGCAGGGGGTTATTAAACTGAATTTAGATTGCTTGTAAGATGTCACTCAGTCAAACAGATGTATACTTTTCTTTCTGCATTTTTTTTTCCAGAGCTAGAATTTTACTGGCATATATCTTATGAACATAGTAACATCTGATTCATGAAACATGGGCTTTAAACACCTCCATAAATGATTCAAATACATTGAAATGCATACCAATGACATTTACAAACAGAATTCAGTATAAAAGGAAAGAGTGATTTCACTCGTACAAGAAATCATCCAATATTATGCTTACATTAAGAAGCAAAAGAAAATAAACAAGAAAAAAATATAGAAAAATGCTGAGAAAAAAGAAGCAAAAGAAATAGCCTTTCAGGGTATCCATGTGTGTATTCAAAACAATCATTCCATTTACAATCTTTAAAACCGCTTCACAAATTAGGGAGTTTTTTTGTATTTCTGCCCAAAGGATGCTCCTGTTTCTTATTTGAAAACAGGAGTTGGCTTGAATCTTTGAGTTTCCTAGGGCTCTCGCCCTAGAGCAGAGTAAAACGTGTCTCAGGTGACATGCTGAGTGTAACACAGATACATTTACCTCACAGTGAACGGGACAAACCCTGGGGTCAGTGCTTGGTAAGGATGGGCAAGGACAGAAACAGAAGGGTCCCACAGAAGTGTCTTCTGGCTCGTGCAAAGAACAAAACCTCTGTGGCAGGCGGCAGAAAGAGGCCCGAATCCTGTTCTGTCAATGACCAGTCATCACCAGTGAGAAAGCAATTCTTTCAGGATTCCTTTTTTTCTTATCCATGAAATGGATTAGTAATACTTAGCTCATAGTACCTCTGGGAGCATTAACTGGGCTAAAGCACTCAGTACAGTACTTGACACAGCGACTGTAGGGGGCAGGATGATGCCCTCCCAAAGACGTCTACGTCCTAATGCTGGGAACCTTTTATGTCTCCTTACGTGGCAAAGGGGAAGCAAGGTTGCAGACGGAATGAAGTTTACTAGTGAAATGACTATACGAAAGGGGAGCTATCGTGGGTCACCCAGACGAGCCTCATGGAATCACGAAGGCCCTTAAATGTGGAAGAAGGAAGCAGAAGAGTCCATGTCAGAGGGCTGTTGGATGAGAATGTCCTGCTTGGCCATCGCTGACTTTGAAGTCAGAACCCCAAGCCAAGGAATGCGGGCAGCCTCTGGAAGCTGGAGAAGGCAAAGAAACGTTCCCCCAAAGCCTCCAGAAGGAACATGGCCCTGCTGACACCGTGTACGAGCCCAGGGAGACTGACTTCAGACCTATAAGATATTGTCTGCCATAAACGTGATGATTTCAAACAGTTTAAGTGGCAATAGGGAAACGAAGACAGTGACTAAGCAGCAAATGGGACGTACTGATTGTGAACAAAGTCAGTTCTGTGTAAGAATGACAAGTGGTATCCAATGTGACTCCTTGTGAGTGGGTTATCTTTGGAAGGTTGTACAGGATATTATAGAAAATCAAACTTAACATGAAGAGAGTTGAAGGAATTAAGTAGCAAGGGGGAGAAGTATGCCAGCCAGATCACAGCAGTGTTCTCCAAACTCATAAGCATTGGATGTAAGTTCCACTTTATAAGACACTAAATTAATCAGCTACAAGCTCCCTTTTTTGATCACTCAGATATGCCCAGTTCTTTATAGACGTTTAACTTCTATTAACAACCTTATGAGTTGGCTATTACCTTTATTTTACAGATTCAATTTGAGGTTCAGAGAAGTTAATTCATCAAAACCAGTACAAAAAATAATTGACAAATCCAAGTTTCAAACCTGACTCTCTCATCCAAAAGCTGTAATTCTGTGATATGACAATTACGACTTGAAGTTATAACATTATTCATGTAAATCAACAGTTACTATGTGCTAGGTACTATGCTAGATGTAGTTGTAGTAAACTAGAGAGAGTTGCCCTGTATTTGCGAATAACCAACATCATAAAATGTGACGAATGCAATGTTGGGGTGAATAAAGGGATATGAAGCCATCATAGAATCATCTGACCTCCTAAATGGTACAGAGAGTGTAACAGAAGGCATCCTGTGGTCAAATCCAAGACGTGGAGGATGGGCAGGAGATAATCAAGCAAAGTGGAATGGAGAGAATAGACTTGAAAGTAACGAAGAGTATGGAATGATCAATAGTTGAGAATATATGAAATGTAGGAGTGACAAGAAATGGGGCTGAAGTGGTAGTAGGTGGGAGTTCAAGAACAGAAGGCTGGGTTCCCGATCTTATCCCAAGGGCAATGTAAGCGTTAACATGGAATGACGTAATTGGATTTGCATTCTTGGTAGATTATTCTGACGGGTGTGGGAAATGGATTGGCAAGAGTTAGCAGACATTTGGTCCTGGCCATAAGACATCTGGTCCATGTCAAAAGGTCCTTAATATTTGGTTCTGTCCAAAAAGACCATAGGACATTTGGTCCTGTCCAAACCCATTTGGCATGGACCAAATATACTCATGACCATTTTGGATGGAGTCAAATTTCAAGGACCTTTTGGAATGGACCAAGTGTCTTATGGATGTTTGGGACAGGACCACATGTCCTGCAAGGTTAGCAAAGGAGAATACAGTTAGTGACACAGCTGCCACAGGTAGTCCTACAAGGTAATGGCAAGGGGGTTAGAAAGTGTCACGTGTGAGAGAAGGCTGGGAAGCAGAATTAACAGAACTGCATGGAGGGGGGAATATGTTAATAGGAGTTGTAAAGAGTTATGCTCACGTCTCTGGTCTAGTTGATTTATACAGAACAATGAGGAAGAATAGTTTTGGAGGGGAATAATAATGACTTCTTCTGGGGCAGGTGGAGGTTAAGATACTTGAAAGACTGCAGGAGACATATCCAGCAGTAGTTGGCCAAATATATAGGACTGGCTATGAAAACAGAGTTGAGTCAGATATAAAGAGCTGGTTCTTGTTGGCATATAGATAGTAACTAAAATCCATGGAGTGTGTGATACCTTCTAAGAATTAAAATGAGGAACAAGTAGGTCCAAGGACTGGGCCCTGACGATCAGCAACATTAAGAAATGAGCATAGGACAAGGAACTTGTAAAAGAATCAGAAGTAGAAAGGAAGGAAATAAATGAGAGAAGCCAGAGGAAGAATGTGTATCGAGAACCAGGGAGAGAGTGCTTGGTAGAGTTTGAATTCAGGGAGAATGTGTGAATATTTTCCATGATTATTTATGTCAAGTGTGTTCACACTTACTGATTCCTCTGCCTGGGATGTTCTTTCTGCCTCTGCATCTCCCTCCTCCAGGCCTGCCGGGAAATTCCAACTCATCCTGAAAATCTGCTTCCTCTGACATATGTTAGGACCTCAGGCTATAGTTTTGTTAGCACGCTGTTCCTTTTCTCCAAAGAGCCATCAGAATTGCAGTAGGTTAGAAATAACTAAATACCTACATACCTGGTTACACCTTGCTCCTTGCTCTACTTTCAGTGCCTCCCCTGTAGCATCTGGCACAGAGCAGAAACTCAAACGGGGCTTGTGTGTTTCGTGTGAATAACCAATAACTGCTCAATAAACGTGTTATTTTGAGGCAATAGAGACATTAACTGCAAACACTCTGAAGCCATATTGCCTGGGTTCCCATTCCAACTGAGCCACTTCCTAGCTATATAATTTCAGACAATTTAACCAGGTAATTCTGCAAACAGAACTGAAGATCTGACTCTACCTAGGAGTTGGGAATTTTCTCCGTAGGATTTTGACTCTTTATAAGTTTCCTCTGAAGCGTTGGTGAATAAGTGAATCCCCCATGAACTGACCCCATAGGCGGTGATCTTTGCTCTACCTTCTGCACGCCCCCTCCCCCCAAGAGCTCTGGCGAGGACTGCATGAGGTAGTGTCCGTCAACGTGCTTAGAAGTTATTAAAAACAAAGCTCAGCTATTGCAGAGCGATCTCCCTAGTAACACCCAAAGTCATCTCTCATCTCTGTTTATGGTTGGTTCCGCTTTAATGACAGTTTCATACTCTGTTGTTTAAACAGCCATTCTCAGACTTGGAGGGGAGCAGGTGGAATCAGTAATTGCTTAACTGTATGTGTATAATAAGGCTTGGCAATTTCAGTAATAGTCATGATAAATCGTGGAGAAAGAGAAGTCCCCCTGGGTAGATCTAAAAGTCTAAGGCAGTGTCAACAATTACCCAGTTGTGTTGGCTCTGGGGTGCCACGCTGTGTCAGTAACACAGTGGGAAGAGGCCGTGACTTTAGGAATACGTGACCTCTGTTTCGCATCAGAACTCGATTCTTTGTCGCGATCTAGTGTTTCCCAGGATGCTCTGCTTGTTGACAAACAACAACATACTGCTGGCATAAATCCACACTGACCCTAGCTCAGTATACATATGTCACTTGAGTCGCTTATCGAAAATAAGGCTGATGACTCTATAGACAACTAATTATATTCTCAATTGTGAATTCCCTGCGGGTGACAGCATGAATATGTGAAATACTGACCACGGGAGGAAAGGAAATCTGTGACAGTGAACTACTTTTATCTGTGATAAAAGTGACGCCAACTCACTTCTAAGTGGCACGTGCTAACCAATACATCTGTCTGCCTCATGTGTGCAAACGTGAGGCACCCTCCATGCCCAAGGAAAGAGGGATGGTAAAGGAACCTTGTGCTATAAGCTCAGGCATTCTATACAGGGGTCGACCAGAAAACCTTTTCTGTAAAGTGATAGAGAATGAATATTGTAGGTTTTGCAGGCCACAGTTTCTTTGTCACAACTATATATTTGTCTGCCACTGTAGTGCAAAAGCAGTCATAGGCAATATCTAAACAAATGAGTATAGCTTTTTTCCAATAAAACTTGAGCAAAACAGGTGGCAGGCCAGATTTGGCACATGGACTGATTGTTACACATTTTACATAGAATATAATTCTTATAACTGTGGATATCCATGGATACAGGATGCTTCAGGATATAACATGTTCGAGTGGACTGAGAGGTTTTTAAATAAATCAGGAGCAGGCCCAAATTTCAGCATCAAAGTTATATTTCCTAGCCAATTTCTTTTACTCAAAAGTAGCACTTGTTGGTTAAACTTGTGTCCTGATTTTCATTTTATAATTGGTCACAGAGTGGCATATTGAATTTATGAACTTGTTTGAAAGGGAAGTCAAGGAGAGTTTTTTAAATGTTTACTATTCAATTGAATAGGTCAGTCACGGTAGATAATTAACCAAGTAAAAATCTCTGTACCTGTTTGCTTTCCCTTTATTGTTTGCCTTCCTAATAAGCAACTTGTCAATTCGTTTAGAAGATTTAAACCTGAATCATCATTTAAAGTCTTTAACAATTATATCAGCATCTCACTTCTAAGGGCAGGCAAACATCATTGCCATCTTAGCCACTGAGATAGACAGAAGATTCATTTCTACCATCTTCCACCATATTAGAAATCTCCTTTTTGTAAAGTTATTCAATTATCATTACTGGAAGGAAATGACTGATTTAGAGTCACTAACCCAAAGCACTAGAAATGATCTGGAATACCACCCAGAGCCTTCAACTTGTTACATGAAGCACTGTGATACTGTCAATAGGGATATAGATGGAAAATACAGACTTGCCTTTCTGCTCATTTATTTTCGTTTTTTGCTCTTGTCATCACTTTCATTGTTCTACCCTTTGAGAGAACTAGAAACATAAAAGGTAGCCATGTGAATGGACAAGAAAAGGAAGTTAAACAGAAGGAAAGAAGAACTGCAAAGAGGTTGCGTCTATGGACTGCCTAGTGCCAAAGGTTCTTAGGATATATTATTGGGATCATTTCTAATATGATTCAGTCCTTCAAGTTTCCATGGCAAGAGGATTTTCCTCTTTCAGGAAACTGGAGAATGACTATAGGAAGGTTAATTCTCTCTGCTTTGTAGCAGGTCAGTGGTGAAGCGAGCTGGCCCCTTTCCATTATTTCAGGGAATCGAGTACATGACCTTAATTCTTCTTGAGCTGTAATCTGATACACATAAGTGGGGATGCAGGTTCTCTGACGCTGCCTGGGATCAGAGCAGCTGTAGCTTTAGACTAACACCTGACCCTGATTAAGAACTTCGGTGCCCCGTAAGCTCCAATCAGCAGAAAGGATCTACATCAGGAGCTGAACTCCTAGGTGTTACATCCTAAGATGTTGGTAGTTCTTTCCCCATTCTCCAAGAGCCATCGCTCTTACCTGGATCTGAAACCCAACTCAAGGCAAACCTGGTTAACTTCATGGTAGCTATGGAAGCAATTTTACAGAACTTAGAAAAGAATCACAAAAACAATCCCCCTTTCCAGGAGTAAAACCAAACATCTGAAGGTAACCAATTCACTGATGTCTACTAAAGGGGTGTGGGCAGGAAAAATAAGGACCTTAAGGACCTTCAGATAGAAGTCTCCCCCTCCCTCTTCTTTATAAGCTCTCTCCCAGTTAAGGGTGAGAACATGAACTTCCTTGAAGAGAGAGAGACCTGGGTTTGTTTCAGGGCTCTGACCCCCTCCTGGCACATGCCCCTTGGAATGCAGGTCGCATTTCTCCGTTAAATATTTGAGCTGCTACTGCGGCTGACCTAATACTATCTTTGTGTTGTGGGTCCTCAGGTGTCTAGAACAGCCTCTTCTGTTCCTTGGTTTTCACCAACAGTGGCAGGAGAAATTCATGGAATCAGTTAATATTTTCAACTACTATCAGTTGCCGTGTTGTCATGAAATAAACGCGTTGGCCGTCATAGGCAGCTACACAACCAGGAAGTTACAGGCGAGCAGGAGAAACTGCTGGGCGGGACTTGATCTTGGAAATTATGATTTTTTTAAATAAATCAAAGCATTTTCTGTCCATTTAACTCCACTCTTGGTATTAAGCAATTTCAACAAATACATGGATTTAATTCTGTTGTACTCTGATCATTCAACCTTCAAAAACTCTTTACATAACTGCCACGAAAATCTAACTTTCTTCACCCACCAGATCCATTTTCATCCAACTGGGGAAACTCACATTGATAGGAAGAGGTGTTTTTGCCTCTGACTGGGCAATTTAGGTAACGGGAAGACGAGTGGACGTCTCAATGGCAAATCATGAGTAGAGAAAGAGGTAGATGGTTCTCCAAATGTTCCAAGCAAGTGGATTGTATCACATTCTAAGGTCAATGACTTGGACTAAGTGCAAAATGAAATGTATAAAACTGCAAAGATATATTTCCCATGCTGCTCCTTTAACTGGAAGCATCACAAAGATGACTGTTATTAAAAACAACTTACTTGGTTATCTCCTGTTTTAGGCTAACATGGTCCATGATGCCACCAGGGTTTCCTTTAAAAGAGCCCCGGGCACTGCATCTGGCATCACCTGTACCTCACTCCGCTCTTGCTTAACTGCAGACAGGCATTATCCCCCAGCAGATGGAAGACTTGTCTGATGTCAGAGTCTTTATTAACGTGTCTCTGGTACATGCAGATGTTTTGGTGGGGTTTCTTTGAATTTTATTTTTTTTATACAGCAGGTTCTTATTAGTAGTCTATTTTATACATATCAGTGTATACATGTCAATCCCAATCTCCCAATTCATCCCACCACCACCTCCCCACCCCCTGATTTCCCCCTTGGCGTCCATACATTTATTCTCTACATCATGCAGATGTATTTTAAAAAGCAAGATCATCATGGATGATACACCATGAGTCTGTCCATTCTCTGGAATAATGAGAACTACAACTGAACCACAAACAATGAGCAGGAATGGCTGTGTGAAGAATTTCCTGATCAAACTTGGATGTGCTGAAATCTACATTTCTACAAACTAGCATCGCTTTCTATGTAAGGGACATATTTAAACAAATCAATATTTTCCTCGGACTACAGCACCTCTGTAGGATCCCGTCCTCCACCAGATATTCAGAAAAGACTTAAGTTAGTTCTTATTTCTTCCCCGTGATGGTTAAATATTTGGATTTTTGTACCCACTCGATTTGTTTTATATGATGCCTACTGAAATGGCTTACCTCCTTTGTAACAGGTAATGAATAGCACATGTATTTAACAGGTCCAATAGATTTTACTGTCAGCAGAATTTATTATCCCTAATGGATTAAACACCTTGATTTTGAAGAGCAAAGTATAATCAGGTTTAAAGCTACTAGGAAAAATAATCTGTTTTCTATAAAAGTTAGTTAAAATCAGGCTGTATTTAGACTCTACTTGTGCGTAGTTGCATCCGTTTTCAATCAGCATTAAAATGGGAAGAAGTTAACACTGTACCATATCCTTCTCCAGCCTCAGGTGGACCTTTCCCACCCAGAAATACACACACACAGCATGCACGTACACCACCCCCCCACACACCCAACACATATACACACAGTTTCTGATGCTTTGAACAGCTCTCCATAGGTTCAAACCCTACCAAGTATTCATGTTAGCAAGGCTCTGCATAGTCAGTAGACCTTGAGAATAATCAGATAATGAATTGACCTGACCCCACTACCTCGAGAACCTAATCATAGATATATTTCAGTGAAACGCAGCTAAGCTGTAGGACTACAAAGAGTATCTCTAATTCGTCACTGTGGTGCATGTTCTAAAAATTAGATTTGAATACTGCGTGTTTGCAGGTCGGGGGCTTACTGCAGTGGCTTCCCAAATGAAGGCTTCATGGCCATTCTTTTCAGGTTTAGTCACTGCACTGCCAGCGGAGTGGTCTTTATAAATGCAGGACTTGGTTAATGAGACTCCTTGCTTACGCATTCCTTCTAGTTCTTAACTGCATTCAAAATTAAACACCAAATCCTAAAACATGGAATCCAAGGCATTTTTGCAAACAGATTCTGCTCCCTCTTTAGGCCCACGCCTAGCCACAAACCCTGCTCATCCACCAGTCTTGTGTCTCTTGTGGACAGAAATACCAGATAATTTGCAGCAATTCAAACATGCCATTTATCAACTCTTGCCATATATGTTGAGTACTCCCTGTACGTCTTGCTCTGCGGCGGACCTGAGCTAAATAAACAAGAAAATATGAGAAGGGACCCTTGACTGTTATGAGGTCCCCATGCTTCTATGGGAACATTCTGACATGGTCCAAGGCATACATTTTTGGATTCTTAATTTTTCAAAATTCTACATGGGTGCATGTAGAAGAGTTTCCCTCAATACGTTCTAGGGATTCGTATCTTCACTCTCGCCACCACCCAAGGTAGAGGGAAAGATTGACACAAGGGATGGGAGAGGCTAAGGGGTGGAGTGCAAAGGCACCATCTGAATTCATCTGACACATGTTTACCATTGTTCCTAAAGGACATCAGTTAATTCGAAAGGTTATCTGTTCATCCTCCAAGAATCACTTGTATATATTGATAGACTCATCTGCCCTCCAAGTTCTTTAGGATTTTCCTTAAAGTTGTAGATTCCAGAGTGAAGGATATTTGTTCTACAATATGATTTATTATCTTTCAATCCAAACAGTAATATTAGTGAGTCCTCTCTGATTTCAATACTACACATGCACAATATTTAATATCATTAAAGTCTTATGCAATAAACTTTGTGAAAAGAATGGAAACCTTCTTAGAAGCTAACTCAGTTTGAATAGGATTTTTGAAAAATATTTCTGTTACTTGTAATTTGCAAAAGTAACGTATTCTAATAAAAATTCAAACAATCCAGAAAAAAAGTAATTGAAAATTATCTAAAACTGGAATGGGGTTAAGGATAGTGAAAATTAAATATATTTTATGTACCTCACTTTGTAATAAAAGAATTTTTGCACCTTGATGGGGACATTATAATGACTCTTGCTTTAACTGGGTACAGGGAGTTATGTATAATTGTAATTGGGTTTTCACATCTGAGTATTATATGGGGATGTTGCCAAAGTGCTCTGAGAAGCACTGAATTGCTCTTTCTGGGGGAAAAGAGGGGAGATAGAGTGGGCTACAGAAAAGAATAACTGTTAATCTGCAATTTGAGGACTATTTAGAAATTTAACAACAATCTGGGAAGCAGGAGGAACATTCTATGCAAAGGCAACATTCCTGTACAAAGACCCTAATATACGAGGAAGTCACCTTTTAATGGAAAAAGAATGGTTTAGGATAAATTGAACGTTAAGCCCCATCAAGGTCCAGATGACATATTTCTGGCAGATCAACTTTCTAAGTGGTCTGGGTTTCAAAGGAATCAAGTGAAACGTAGAATAGTGAATCTTATAAAAGTCAACTCTACTATCCAGACAGTTTACAGTATAAAATCTCACTGCAGTAGACTGAAAAGTAGCCCCTCAAAGGTAGCCACATTCGAATCCCAGGAATGTGTGAATATGTTACCTGACATAGTAAAAGCCTTTGCAGATGTGATTGAATTAAGGATACGGGGCTCTTGAAATGATCCTGGGATATCTGGGTAGGTCCAATGCAATCACAGGAGGATCTTATCCTTATTTTATAAGAATGAGAGGGAGGCAGGAATGTCAAAAGCAGAGAGGAGATGTGAGGATGGTAGCAGAGGTTGTATGTACCAAAGTGCTTTGAAGGGGAAGGAAGGGGGTATAAGTTAAAGAAGGTGGGGAACCACCAGAAGCTGGATAAGGCAAGGAACCAGATTCTCCCCTAAGATCTCCAGAAGAAATGGAGCTCCACCATGTTTACTTTTAACCCAAAAGATCCATTTTAGACTTCTGAACTCCAGAACCGTTAGTCCGTTCTGTTGTTCTAAGCCATTAAATTTATGGTAGTTTGTGAGAGCAACAGGAAGTTAACACATGCATTGTCCTGGATATCACTGTGGTTCTCCATTTTGTTGATCTTACTATTGCTTTTGCCATCACTGTTTTTCTTAGAACAATTAAGAGACTCAAAAATACACAAACGTAATACTGTTGATGTCTTTTCCCTTGGGTTTTCACTTTAGCGAAGTGAGATACATCTATTAAAAAATTCCCCCCCAAAATGATAGTGATCAATAATAAAGCTCTTTGAACAGAATAAAGAACCATTTAGGCTATAGAGCCCTAAGTAACTTTCACTAGTAAAATTATAATGGTTACACAACTGTGAAGAAATTAACACAGTGTACGTAGAAGTTGTCAAAACAAAGCAACTGAACCATACACAGACCAGCAACTACTTCCTAATTTTTCATGCAGAAATCCCTTTGGGGAAATGCCCATTCATAGTCTCTCTTGAGATTAATGGCTCCTACATGTTAATTGTTTGCTAGCTGTTGGTGTATTTTTCAAGATGACAGGGAATCAATACTCTTAGAGACAATAACTTGTTCAAATGTGCAAAACATATTGGACTTAAATGCAGGAGACAGGTGGACATATCTAGTTATCATAGTGAGATTATATTGAAAATGACTAAGTAAGTCATAACCAAAGTACCAGAAGATTGTAGGGTCAGAGCTTAACCAATCATTGAAACTCTCTCCTCAAGCAGTCCAGACTGTGTCACTTTAGTGACCTTTTCCAAGTACCCTGGCCAGTGGTGTGGTTGGCTCAGCTGAAATAAATTGGCCTGAGCAAGTACTCAGAAAGCTCTAGAATGGCTGGGTGCTCCTTTGGGAAGCGTCCAGCTTGAATCTAGACGTCTTCAGGCTGGTCCATGTGTTCGGATTCTACCTTACAGGTCAAGGGCTCAGCCACGAGTGTTCCCTAAAAGGCTGAGACCCCCCCTGTGCTTTGTAGCTTCCTGGATCTTTTTTGTTCTGCCTTCAAAATTAACTATTTTAAACCCACCCATTCACCCACAATTCCATTTTTGTATTAGCCAACGTAAGTTTTAGGTGCCATTCTGGGATTACATTAACTCCTCTGCCTATCTGGATGATTTAGACTTACCCTACCTTTCAGTTCACCCATACTCTTGGGCCATAAGTTAACTTGCCCTTTGCTCCCTACTTCTTAGCCATGGTCGGCCATTCCCACTCCAGCTCTTGGAACACGAGATGGGGCCAAGCTCTCAACCCACTGTTGCTCTAGACAGGAGATCAGACCCCAGTTACACAACTATCTTTAGTTTAAAAAAAAAAAAATTGATGGTATCTACTGGTGACGTAGGTGAAAGACAGGTATTTTCTCTCAAAATTCAGTATAACTAGATGAAAATGATTCTAAGACTTTAGGTCTAAAGCGTGACCCCTACAAAGACAGCCAGACTCTCTAAGGTATGGTGTATCTAAAGGAGAAACATGGAGGCCTCTGGCCTGCTACAGGTTGGTCTGTGACGTCACATCTGATTAGTGGGACATTAAAAGTGAGATTCTAGTCTGGAGGTTAGAGCCCAAGTCAGAAGTACAGCATCTCACATCCCCGTCACCAGGTATCATGAGTAAGGTCTGGAATAATTCCGGGGGGGTATCTGGCTGGAGTATGAAAGCAGAAACCTAGTCAAATCACCAAGTCAGGATGTCAGGCTAGGACCTGGCTGTGATTCAGTGGGCAGGGAGATGCCCACAGCCCGTATCGGGGTGTCCTATTATCAGGGATATAGTCATGACTCTAAATCCCTCCAGCTGGTTAAGATAAAGCTGCTACTGCCGAGGACTCCTCCTCTGACAGACACAGCTTGGCAGTTCCAGGAGACGTAAAGTGCACACGGGGCATCAGTGATTCCAGCCCATCAGATGCACCGTCAACATGCTTAATTAGGACCTGGCAGAACACACAGAAAAAGGACAATGGTCTGAAGCTGAATGACTAATGAATAGTCGTGGAGGAGATCTGGAAGGACACTTTGGCCCCCTTTGAAAAAAATTAACATCTTACACTTTCTCGTACATGGCAGGTCTCTGGTTTGGGACACTCTGTAACCAGGGTTTGGGGGGGGCGGTCCAAGAATCCAGGCTGACCATTTCATGCATCTCTGAGTAGGGCGCAATGCCCATGAAAGGTTACGTAGTCCCTGGACCTCCCAAAAGAACCTGAAAGGAAGCCCTAGGATGTCATTACCCTCGAGGGAACTGGTGAAGGCCCAGGGGAAGAGGGGACCAGCTCCTGGGGGAAGATCCTCTGAAGCCAATAATAAATCAACTATAATTAAGAAGCTACCACACTGACCTGATAGAGTTTTGCTAGCAATAGGTGGGGTTCCTTTCTCGGGAAGTGTTTCATTTTCTGTTAGAATAGCAATGAAGAGGGCAGGAGGTGGGACAAAGAGGAAGAGAAGGACCTAGGAGTACATGTTTGTGTTGTTGCAGGTCAGAAGCCCGGAGAACAAGAGGGTGGAAGTGTTGAAACAGTGCGCTCAGGAATCTACATGGAGGCAAAGGTCTAGAATAGTAGTTGTTAGCATTGGCATTCGGCGCCAGCTTTCTCAGGATGTGATACTATCCTGTCTGGGTCACAGAGTCCTAGACGTCTGCATTTTAAGCACTGCAAGGCTCCTTCCTATACGGTGAGGTTTCAGGTATCTTAGCCTGCTGAAAAGGGGCTGGAGGAGTGAATGGCGGGATGGGGTGGGCAGATAGCAGGGAGCATGGGTATTTGGGAGAAAGAGAGGTGTTTTAGGGTCTTTTTTAAGCTTACAGTTCCATGAGTGATATAACCTATGGCTTAGGGAGAATAAGGTATGATGAAGCATAGTGAATTTCAAGTCACAAGTCCTGGATTCAAGGCCTGGTTTGCCATTTATTGGCTGTGTGGCTTTGGCAAGACACCTGTCGGGCATCAAAGATGATTTTCAGGATCACGTGAACTCATTATACAAGGGTTGTGTGGGTCAAAAACACGTAAAGTGATAATGATTATTTTCCCTGTAATGTCATCTTTCTGAACACATTTCTTTAGTACAACAGATATAGTCCTATAGAAATATATTTGACCAAAGAGTCACATGTGAATTAGGAGAAATTTCACATGGTAGAGAACTACACAATTTACAGTGCTTTCTATGGGTCTCTGCATAATTAAGGCAAAGGCTAGACCAGAATATGGTTGGAGAGACTACAGGGCATTACGTGCTACACATTTTAAAGCCTGACGTAGAATATTCCCCTTCTTAGCAGCTCAGGTCAGCGACCCCCATGACTTCTGAAGCACCATCCAAGAGCTGATGGGCTACTATGCCCAAGAGTCTCTCTAAATAATTGTCTGTGGTCCAGCTCCAGAAAGCACGATGGGGATGTCATCAGGATGTTCTCCAGAAGGGCCTTGATTCTCCAAGTCTTATTACACTTCCAAGAGTAATAAGATCCCCTTAACAAGATCCCCTTTATGGAAAGGCAAAGCACATTCGATTCATTACTAGTAGATATTTGTTCAAATACCATCAGTAACAGGTGTTGCAACTTGGTATTGTATGCACTGCCTCAGATTTAAGTCATTTAGCGCCACATCCAATATTCCTAAGGGTGGACATTTTTGGTAAGACCTTCAACCCACTGCTATACATCCTGCCCCTCCACTGCCTTCTGATAGATTGGGGTCGACCCACTTGGAACTTCGCCAAATTCTTTTTAGCTTACTTGAGGAAAATATAAGGAAAAGGGAGAAACTCATGAGTCTGCAGGAGAGAGAACAGAATTCAGTAGCTGCTATCAGAGATGACATATCTTGGATAAACCATAATGATAATATCATTTAGACTTCACATGCTTCAATTACAGAAACTCTGCCGAGGGATTTATATACATTTCACATATACACTTCAGTAATTGTACAAGATAAAAAAATGAAATCGAAGCCAGTACAGAAAGGTACAGTGTGACATGCTCAAAACCCCACAGCAGTGGACAGCCGGGATTGCAGCCCAGGGAGTCTAAGTCCAAAATGAGTCTTTAGTCATTGCTATACTGCTTACCGCTAACTGCTTGTAATGACTTAGAATTTCTTCAGAAGCTGAATGTCGCTTCTCTCTGTTGGTACAATTTGGCAATTGGACAGCTGGTTCAAGGAGATGAAAAGTGTGGTTAATCCAATAATTAAATTGTGGGCGTTCCGGGCTAAGCAGTCATCGGTGGTATGAAACAGAATTTTTTTTGAAAGTGTGTGTGCACTGTAGCTCCAGTTCGCATGGCCTGGACTGGCGAGAGACAGAGAGAGCAAAGGAAGAATTTTAGTCTAGGAGTAGACCGCTGTTAACCACCAACAGTTGGTTGAAATTATGTTTGCCCAAGGAATACATGCCAAATATGAAATGAACTTTTGGGCTTGTGTAATTGTATTTGACTGCAGGAGGTGTAATTCACCCATCTCATTTAGAGTGGGAGGGGGAAGCACCTTTGGTCTTAGTTAGGACATAAACATAATCTTAACCATGAAGTTGAAAAGAACTCCACCCTTAAGCCACTGGTATTTGGGGATGTCATTCTGCTAATCTTCGGAGAGGTCAGTTTTATCCAGTCACAGTGTTGCAGTAACAGCTGCTTTCATTACTGAGGGCTTTCTTCACGGCAGGCGTCGTGCTCAATACTTTACCTGCATTACCTTGTTTTAACCTCATGACAGACCTGTTGGGTTCATTTCACAGATTGGGAAATGGAGGATCTATTAAATGACATGTTCAACTTTACATTTCTAATAAGTGGCAGGGCCAGGTTTGAATTCCAGACCTCCTGATGTGTCTATACTGAATGAGCATACCATGATGTCTCCACTTACGTTATAGGGTAAAGACAGTAACTGGGAGTCCAAGGATGTAGGCTTTGGTCTCAAAGCCACCCACCATTCAGGAAGTACCATACACGCTACTCACCTCCCATATCAAAATGCAGACAACCACTGCCCTGCTTCTCTCACATTTTCCTTCCATTGAATGAAAAACTTCCCTACGTGAAGGGTCTGATTAATAATGACAGACTCTCAAAAATATTTTTCAACTTAAACCAAACTGAATGATTTTTTTGGTCTTCCAACATGATCAGACTAGAATTGCATTTTATGGAAAATAGTATGGCTTTGGTAAATGATGATGCATTGGGAAGAACATTCCAGAAAAGATGAATGATGTGAGCAATGGCACAGAATGATGTTGAAGCCCCTCCCCAAGAATATTGAATAAGGATAGAGTTCAGTGTGTATACTTGATAAATGTCAGGCAAAGCTGTTTAGATTTCTCCTGCAAGCAAAGTGAAAACACCAAAGATTTCCTTTTTAACTTGGCGGCAGTGTTCCATGCGAGTGTCTGTTTTTCGGTGGTAATGCCTAGGATCAAGTACGAGCGAGAAGAGGTCAGGTCAGGGAGACCAGGAATCACAATGCTTACTAGTTGAGGTCTGAAGTGATAAGCTAGAGACATGTCAATGAAAGAGACTGGACAGATGGAAGAGAGAGTACGCGGTCTCTATGCAGGTTCTAAAGGCTGAGCAGCTACTGTAAGTAAGAAAGGAAGGGATAAAGAAGACTGCTGGATTTTGATCCTGAGTGCCTAGGAGAAAGAGGATAAGTGGGGAAGCCCAGAGTAGAGATCTCCATGAAGAGGAAAGATGATGGTGGGAAACTCTGGTAGAGATGGCAACAGGCAGCTGCATATGGGGAACAAAAGCGGCGGAGAGCACCTGGGTCCCAAAGAAAATAACGTGAAGCCATCCAGGTTTTGGTACACTTGACAAGGAAGCCATGAGAACAGCTGAGATTCCAAGCCAATCCAAGGGTGAATGAGGCATGGTGTTCAGTTCCCTGTGTCTCTGTATTTGGGGAATTGGAGAAAGAATATTTGCCAGGAAGCTAAAACAGGTCCTCATTGAAACAATTAATCGAAAACTATAGAATGGTACATACATGCCCTATGTATGTATAACCAAGGTGAGGGATTTGAAGAAACACATGGTCAAATATGAACTAGACTTTTGTACTTTTATGGCCGTTGCTAATACCATTTTGTTTTTCTTAAAATCTGAATGGGCCACTTCCTATAGGTATACAGATCGTTAGAAATACCTGTCATGCCCAAGTGCATTTGTTTTTCCCAGTGAATAGTTTTCCTTTATACCTATTTTGGCACTTTCATCACATAATTTCTCTCATCATCATCTCATTTTGCTTCCAGAAACATATTCTCAAGTGCCTGGCTACGTAATAAATACTCTCTGTGGATGCTACCCAAGTCTTGGTTATGTGCAGAATTGCTGAGCTGTAGTGCGCTACCAACTAATATTTCTAATACCTTTTGGGATCATACCCCCATTAACCATTTATAATGTACCAACTGCTACTCAACATGTAGAAATGAGATTGCGTTTCACTGCTTGTCAAAATAACAGGCCTCTCTGAGATTTTTTTTTTTTTTTTTTTGGTTTCCGGGAGAAAACATTATTGAGATCCGTGGTCACTTGCCAAGTGCAAGCTAGCAGTCGTTGTTTTTTCCTAAATGATTTTATTATATTGAGGATTTGCCTCGGAACAAACTGTGCTACAGAAACTAATAATATATATTTTTATTTGGTGACCTTTTACCCCATTCCACCTTCAGTGTTTATGTACAGTTTACTAACTCCAAAAGAGGGAATTTAAAATGTCGTCAGAAAGTCAAACAGTGGATCTGTTTTGCATTGGGAAGATGCAAAACGTTATCTGAGTGAGAGGTCAAAGCCACTTTTTAAAAAGTTTAAACTAGGATAGAGGTAGATAATGTCACGGTTAAACATGGTCTACCACTGGTCACGGAGTGATAAATACTAGTCTGTAACGACTCAGGCCATTCCTACTTTATGTAGAAGGTGGGATTCAGCATGTTATAGACACTTAGCGTAATAGATAAGGTCAGCTGAACGTTAGAGCTCTTTATTAGCTTTGAGATAAATGCTTCCATTCTGCTGTTTCCTTGAATAGATCTAATATACATTTGTGCCAGAAGAAAGTGTTTCAGAACAATGTTTGTACTGGGTCTTCAACAGAAGAAAGATTTCGCTAAATTCAAAGTTGTCAATTAGATCTCATCATCTCGAGAATCATCATGAACAGTGAGCAAACAAGCAAAATCAAATAACACTAATCATACTGGGGAAAAGCCAACAATTGATTAGGATAATATTCTATAGCAAAAGTCCAAAGGTGTAACCTTGACAATGTATTTGTTCAATGGTAAGTATTCGTCAATTGATGCAGACACATATTTGGGACTTATGGTGTCAAACATGGCACTGGTTTCTAGGAATACAAAGTAACTCTGACATGCTTTGTATTTTATGTAGGTGAGAAGGGATAAAGAAAGGCTTCCCTGTAGAAGAATTTCAGTGAGGTTTCAGCAGATAATTAGAAGCTTTTCTGGTGAGAAATAAAATTCTAGAAAAACGAAACAAGGCTTGAAAAATCGTTTTTAACTGTTTTCATACTTAGAGTCCCAGGATAGTAGGGAGAATTATGAGGGAGTGGCAGAAGGAAAAGATAAGAAGGGCAGCTCTAGTATTTTAATAAATTACTCAGGGTGAGATAAAGTAATTGCCCCACTCATAAATTTCATAAATTATGTAGACATGAGGGACATTTAGACAGTTTCCTGGACAAGAAACGTCTGTCATGCAATGAGTACTCTACTCCTTTGCCACTGTTGCAATGATTTTAATACGTGCTGCTACAGCAAACATTTCTTCTAAGCCAATAAACTCAACCTTGAAGTTCAGCTTCAAGATCATGACACCTGTTACTTAAGTCAGTGCAAGCATGGCCAAGTTCATGACACTTGCCTAAGGAAAAGTCTGTAGCAGAAGGCACCTCAGACTCTTCTCCCAATTACAAAATAATCCTTTATAAACTTGACTATTTAAGATCTCAAATTAAGAGCCTGAAGACTCCCCTCTGATCACTGCAGACTGTTCACAACAGCCAAGACATGGAAACAACCTAAATGTCCACTGACAGATGAATGGATAAAGAAAATGTTTTATATTGCGTGTATATACAAACACACACACATATACACACAGTGGAATATTACTTAGCCATAAAAAAGAATGAAGTAATGCCATTTGTAGCAACATGGATGGACCTAGAGATGATCATACTAAGCGAAGTGAGTCAGAAAGACAAACACCATATGATATCACTTATACATGTAATCTAAAATACGACACAAATGAACATATCTATGAAACGGAAACAGATTCATAGAGAACAGACTTGTGGCTTCCAATGGGGAGGGGAGGTAGGGGTGGGGGATTGAAGGATTGGGAGTTTGGGATTAGCAGAGGCAAACTATTATTTATAGAATGGATAAACAGCAAGATCCTACTATATAGCACAGGGAACTGTGTTCACTATCCTGTGACAAACCCTAATGGAAAAGAATATGAAAAGTTATACATATATAACTGAGTCACTCGGCTATACAGAAGAAATTAACACAACATTGTAAATCAACTATACTTCAATAAAATTAAAAAAAAGAGCTTGAAGACTCTCTTGGACCTATGGCTCAGCGACCTGCTCAAGTGTCTTCTCCATCACTGAGAGCCCTAAGATAGTTCAGGTTAATGCTACAGAATAACTGTGAAACACCCCTCATCCCTCCCTGTAATCCAGGATCTTGACAGGGAGGCAAGACACACAACTGAAAAAGCACACGTAATTCAGACTTGACTATGTGTAATTAAAATTCTAAATGGATTGGAGAGACCACCTGGGTGGACAGAATAACAGCTCCTCAAAAAATGTCTATGCCCTGACAGGGCAAAAAGACTTCTCAAATCTGACTTAGATGACAGGTCTTGAGTTGGGAAGATTATCCTGGGTTACCCTGGTAGGCCCCATCTAATCATGAGTTCTGAAATTTGGAAAAGGCAGAACAGTGAACCTAAAGATGGCAGCATGAGGAGATAAGTAGTCCTATTCGTGATCTGAGATGAACAGGCCAGGTCCAGGGACCTGAGAGAATTTTCTGGAAACTAAGAGCAGACTCCATCCAACAATCAGGAAGGAAGCAGGGACCTCAGCCCTACAACCACAGGGAAGTTAATCCTGCCAACACCCGAATGAACAAGAAAGGGGATTCCTAAGAAGAAGGAACAAAGCCCTGCTGACACCTTGGTCTTGGCCAAGGTGACCCACATCAGACTCCTGACCAACAAGATTATAAGATAATAAGGCTATATTGTTTTAAGCCACAAAATGTGTGGGCATGCGTCACAGCAGCCTAGACAGCCAATACACCACCAAAATGAGTGGCAAAAATAACTTAATTATTCAATTGGCATTTGGGAAAGGAGAGGGAAGGATACAAGTTTTGGGAAGAGCTTCACTGACATGAAATTTGAGCAGGCTTTTTTAGGATGAAGGAATTTGAATGACCCAGGTTTAAGAAGGGATAGCATTTCTCCCCAAGGCAAGTTCAGAGATAAGTCTGATTGGAGGCCTCTTTTTAAAGCAGAAGGCTTGAGTGGGGGAGGAGTTGGAATTAAGTCTGGGACAGAAGTGTATCCTTGAGGACTCTGCATGCAGGATGAGAAATGAGAGGTATCAGAGGAAATTCTTGTTTCAACCCACCCTCACAGAGCAGCTGCTTGAGTTTCCCCGTTATCCTCGCAGAGGCTGACCTTGTGGCATCCCACTGACCTCCTTCCTCTTCCACACCATCAAGGGCATCAACCACACAAGAGCCAAGACATGGAAATAACCCAAGTGTCCACTGATGGATGAATGGATACAGAGATTGTGATATATCACGGAATATAATTGACCCATAAAGAGTGAGGAAACCCTACCATTTGTGACAGCAAGGATGGACCTTGAAGGCATTATGCTAAGTGAAATAAGTCAGACAGAGAGAGGTAGATACGGGTCTCATTTGTATACAGAATTGAAGCAAACGAAACTCATAGAAAGAGAGCCGACGTGCGGTGTCAGACAGAAGGGGGAGAGGGACTTGGAGGGAAGTGGTTGGGGAGGTACAGATTTCATTATAAGATAAGTGATTCTGGGGATGAAATGTACAACAGGGTGACTATGGTGGACACTGCTGTATTATATATCGGAAAGCTCTTAAGAGAATAAATCCTAAGAGGTCTCATCGGAAGGAGAATGTTTTTTTTTTTAATGTCTATATGATTGGACGGATGTTAGCTGAGCCTACTGGGATCATCATTTCACAATATATGGAAATCAAACCATTATACTATATGCCTTAAACTTATATCGGTACAATGATGGATGGTCAATTATTGCTCACTAAAACTGGAGGAAAAATAATAAGAGTGTCAACCACAAAGATAAGCGTGAACATTTATTCAGTGATTACCAGATGCCGTGCTCTGTACTAAGAGCTCTATTCACTTTGTATGCTTTAATCCTCACAACAAACCCTCTTTATAAAGGAGTCAGTTGAGGATTAGAGAAATTTAATGATCTTGTACCAGGACACAGCGCTAACTAGGGGCAAATCCAGTATTCAAATCCAGACAGTGAAATCCTAGAGCCCAGAGTCTTAGCCATTTTATACGGTGCCACCCGTGATGATCAGACATGCAATTTGTTTTTCCTGCCTGGAGAATATTTTATGAATGTACATTTTATTAGGCCCCTATAGGCACAACACAGGTTATGCATGCTAAGGGCTATGTACTCAATTCTTTTAAAAGTGAAACTGAAAAACAGATCGAGTTATACAGTCAGGTGAGATGTCTAGAGTGGCCCAAGCATGATTCATCCAAAAATTGTTTATGTATTATAGCCAAAAACTCCAGCTGGCTACAAAAAAGGATGATTCAGCGATCAAATAGAAACCTCAACTAAGCTGCATCTGAGTCTAAAAGAATGCCTGGTATTTTACGCCACGATAGAGCCTGCCATGCCCACTGTTTGATCCAGAGTGATGGAGCAGCTGGGGCTTCTGGAATTTAATAGGTTAATAGAATTGCTTTTGTGTCTGTCTGCTGAAATGCCTTCCTTTGCTCCCATAACTCTTCGTACACTGTCGTGACTTGAAGGTAACTGGACATCTGAAAAGAACCTAACAACCCTGCACAAAGCTGAAAGAATGAGAGAACTCGTGAGTGAATACACACTCAGAGAACCGAAGGGCAGTGTCGTGATGTTAGCTAAAGCTCTCCAAGAAACTCAGTCATGCCTTTCTGTCCTGCGACGGGCAGCCTGCCGGGTAGTGCTGTATCAAGTTGAGCTTTAGAAGTTAGAAGCTTGCACTTTCGAGTGAGAATTAGTAAAGCGTGCATTAGTTTGTAGAATGGTAAATGCCAAGGCACCTAAACAAAACTCATCTAATTTTGGTTAAGGGTAAGAAAGATGACACATGTTAGAAGAATTAAAATGTGATAAACTGATCATTGGAATTGAATTCACTGTTAATGGCAATTAAGTCGCAAAAAATAGAAAAGATGTTCCTAATAATGTTTCATTGATGGTACATAAAAATTATCCCAAGTCATTTCTTACCTACTTGAGAGCCAACATTCTTCCAGGAGAATAAATTTCTGTTTTGTTCTTATTGTTTGATTAGATTTAAAATTGCTTTTGATTAGGGAATATAAGTATACATATGAAATTTTTTTTACTTAATTTTTATTCCTTTGCAGGCAAATCAGTTACTTTTAGATCGCTATATAGAGCTCTAGATCTATATAAAGCTACACACCTACATATAGAGACCTATCTACATACCTAACCATTCACACAGGGAGTTTCTTACTATAAAAGTCATCACTGGACGATGATGGATAAAAATCCACTTTTCCACAGGTAAATAGATGGAAAGCATTTTAAAACAACTTCTTAAAACATTAACTTTTTAAAAAATGTGGCTATGAATGAAAATAAATGCAACAAAGGGAGTGTAGATTGTTAGTCTTATTAGTTGGGAAGGACAGCTGGATGGTAGTGAAAGCATAGGCTCAAGAAACAGACTTCAGCTACTCCCTGGGTCACCGCTCTGTGCCTTGGGTGTCTCATCTGTAAAATGGGGATACAGACAGTGTATACCCTGGAGGATTACCAGGACAATCTAGGTAACCCGTTTTGCACAGTGCTTGGCACGTATTAAGAACTCAAACTGTAGAAGTAGGACTGAAAAACCGATGGGGAAGAAGGAAGAAAGCAGTTATGGGTGTGAGGATGTGTACACACCTGCAGGTACTCAAGCCCAGAGTAATTCCAAATAACCTCTGTCTTTAGAGGTATCTTAGGTATTTGCTTTCAGAAAATGAGGGTATTTATTCCTTTTTAAGCTCGGGAAACATGGCCCTGGAGAGCTCATTTACAAATTTGGAACTTGAGACTGAAAACTTGATTTAAATACATTTCTCACTTCTGCCCGGCAATGGATTACAGTAATTGATAAAGCCAGCTCAGAGTTTTCAAATCTCAAAGACTTCGAATCTAAGTGATCGGTCCATAAACTCCTGGTGTCCTCTGATTCCAACTTTTGCCCTAATAGATTGCTCAGGCAATCTTTATCCCTTACGATTCCATTGGACATCTTCAGCTTCCATACTTCTCAGGAATCTGTTACCTTTCTTTATCTGCTCTCTCACATTTGAGGAATATAACAGAGGATATTCTTTTAAAAGACCCAGCCTTCTCCTTCTCAACCACCATGCACCGACATAAATTTTAAAAGGCCAAGGAAAAAATAGTTGCAACTACAGCAAGTGGACACCCAAACGTGCATCTCTGCCATTTGCACTGTCATCACCACCACCAGTTAAGCCCCAGTTCCTCTGGTATCACCAAATGCCTTGCAGGAGGGGAGAGGTTGGGAAGTAATGACAGAGGCAGGAGAAACTTAACCTGTTGGCAAACAGTAGAGAGACTTGAAAACAGAAGAAAGCAGCTATATCCAGTTCCCCACCACCTCTCCTCAAAGGACCTCACTCTAGTCAGTATCACCTTCGCTCCCCTGACAAGGATAAACAGATGTCAAATGTGCCTTTGCTCCTAAGACCTCTCGGCATCGGCAGGGAACACAAATGCAGAACTCGGGCTAAGTTAATCTCCTGCTCTGTCGCTTAAGGAAAAGCCATAGAATATAGGCTTCCAGCCCAAGCTGTTCGTCTTGCTCTGCAGCGTTACCAGCACCCTCTAAAAAAGTAGGCTGACAAAATGAAGAAAGCCATTTCTGTTAGCATTTTCACACCCTATGAAACACACGTTCTGTTTATAAGCAAACATGACTCCGGGGTTATAGGATCTTTGGGGGATACGTGACAACGAAAAGACTTCTGATTACAGGATTATGGTCTCCACGTTAAAAATCTGGTTGAGGGGCTTCCCTGGTGGCGCAGTGGTTGGGAGTCCGCCTGCCGAAGCAGGGGACGCGGGTTCGTGCCCCGGTCCAGGAGGATCCCACATGCCGCGGAGCGGCTGGGCCCATGAGCCATGGCCGCTGAGCCTGCGCGTCCGGAGCCTGTGCTCCGCAACGGGAGAGGCCACAGCAGTGAGAGGCCCGCGTACCACAAAAAAAAAAAAAAATTTGGTTGAACCTGTAGCAAGTGAATCAGGGCCTTGCTTGGAAGAGATTAGACAAGCATGTAGTGACATGACTTTGAGCCGTGGTGTCATTCCTAGAAAAATCAGTGCTTGCCCCTGCCAATCTGAAACTCTGAATTCCCGGGCCCAGTGTAACACAGGTTCAACAATGAATTCCTTCTACTTGAGAGGGGTGTCGTCTGCTTTGCAGGAGGAAAAGATGGTTGCTTGGGGGTCACTTTTGCCTTTACAAATTTAATGACACCAAAATGAAAAATTCTACCCAGGACAAAATCCCAAATTATACATATAGGTTAGCTACACTCAGCGTACTGCAGTAGTTAACAGTTCAGCACTAAAATCCAATGATCTCTCTCTGCTTACGGGATGGCAATACTAGTAAATGCTCTGTTGAGCACATGTGAAGCTTAAAGAAAAATCGTGTTTATAAAGTTCACAGCATAAGGCCAGACACCTATCATATACTCCATATATATTAGTGATACTTTTTCTAGCTGTCTTGTGTCCCTCTTGATTGCTTTAATTCTACGTTCATATGGAAGGTATCTGCCGTATATACTCTGGGTTCTATGTGGGCAGAAACTTTACGGAAGGGAGAGAGAGTGGAGCCAACTCTGGCAGAAGAACCAGGAAGGCAGGAGAGAGATTTTAAGGGCCAGTCGTCTATATTTTCTCCATGTCTTTGAACGTAAACACTTCTCCCTCAAGAAGGAAATAAGCCTGAGGGAATTAGAGCTAGGAATCTGTTTATATTCATGTTAGGAAGAGCTAGGAGTAGAAAGAGCCTATAACCCCTAGCAACTCACAGTTCCTTCTTTGAGAGTCCTTTCACCAACTGGGTTAAATCAAATGTTTCCGGCTCCTCTCTTGCTGATTTAGGTACTAATCCCAAGTCTCCAAATAATATGCTGACTCTTTCCCAGCATGTAGTCATCAAGGAAGTAGATGGAGAGTGAAAACCTTGGAGGGAGCTGGCTGTGTGCTTCCCTGGCGTATGTGACATGAGCCCCCCTTATCCACCGCTTCCCTGCTGAGCCTGGAGATGCAGCTCATGTGTGGCCGTTCACATCCAGGGACGGGGCTGAGTAGAAAACACATTTGGCTTTATTATCTTTCCTGTCCTGGAAAGTTATGTTTGCAAATATCATAGTCCGTAGCTAAAAAATGACTGAAAACCAACCTGAAAATACATGGATTATAATCTCAAGCTGCTTTGGGCTTTCATTTTCTTCGAGAATTAGGAAGCTGCAGGCTCTGTGTTTTGTTTTTCTCTTTTTCACATAATGCGTTCAGAAAAGAGGCCCAATGTGATATGTCTTAGTCATGTACAAAACTCTCCTTTTGTAGAAAAGAGGAAACATTAAGATGCACAGCTGTGATGGTTGGGAGGCGCTTGTTACGGGTGTGCGCCTAGCAGAATGCTTTTCTTCCTCAGTGGCACTGCTTTTGTCTACTTTCGTGGGTCTGTGAGACACGTACCTAAGGGGAGGACCCTTGAAGGTCATTTCTCTCTAAACAGCCCAGCTTTCTCCGTTAGGCTTCTGTCTGGCTTCCCTCTCTTTCTCTCTCTTTAAACTGAACATGACTGAAATTAAATGAATCCGCCTGTTCTGAAAGCCTGTTTCTTAGTCCCCAGTGGGTGCTATTCGAATTTTATTACTTTTTAAAGATTCACTCATGCTTTCAGTAACATGAAAGTAAATGACCAGCTTTTAGGTTGAAAAGACTTAGACACTGAAGTAGCAGCTTTTGTAATCCCCATCCACTCGAAAGGCTGCAAAGCCTCGCTGGATGTATGTTTCACAAGTTCTCTTCTCCTGTGAAAAATGAGGATGTTTATTTCTTTGCTGAAATCGTAAAAAGACCCAGGTAGAAAAAATTTTCCATTACACGTCTCCTTTCCTGTCGTGTCATCGTGGGTAGAATAAGTGGTCAGGATCTGATCGCAGTCTTGTAGAGGGGAAATAACTCCTGAGTGATGGCAAACGTCACAGCTACCCACCCCCATCCGCATGTCTCTGTAGGCCCCGGGAACACTTCCCACAGGACATCATGCTTCCCTTCACGACTCTAGGGTTGCTTTGCAATGAGACGGATGCATGGGATACAGGCATTTGGGATACTCAGCCTCCAGAGAGTTCTGGGCTGTGCTGGGGCTGGAGAAGGTGCTTCAGTGCCAACGCACAGCTCAGCTGTCAGAGGTCCAGGATGGACAGCTGCTGCCTAGGGTTTGCCTCATAAGGGCTGCTGTCTAGTTTCAAGAGAAACCTCAAGGGGAAAGAGCAGGGGACACGCCTAAACCTGCCTTCTAAAACTTGTCTTTGCTTCTGCATCCTGGAGAGCTGCTGAGTTTCTAACTGGGGATGCAGACGGTTCTAATTGCCTCCCTTCACATCTTGCCTGATGCTCTACAAACACAAAGTCAGTTGGATTAAAAAATGGTAGGTTGAGTGGAAGTAACTGACTGCCCCCAGCCCCGCACCATGACTGTGAGAACAAGGCCTGACTCGGCCAGAGGGTAGTCTTATCCGAAGAAAATACCCATGCCTGTAATCAGCTACCTAAAGACAAGTGGGGTGCTAGTCAAGACCTCAAATTGTGAGGAAACCTCTGAAAACAGAACATAAAAACATCAATGCCATTTTCTGCTAATTGAAACCAAGCGCAAACGTATTTGCTTTCAAGATGTTCTAAAACGTCGTGCGATTATTTCGGTGTAACTATAGACCAGAATTTGCATCGATCTGCTTTTGCAAATGAATTTTATCCATCTTTTCTGAGCTTTCACTAGTACTGAGGGCTTTCACGAGTACTCCTTTTGAATTCCTCTAGCAAACTCCCCACAATTACTAGCAAATATTTCCAGTTGTCTTCTGTTTCCTACCATTGACTGATCATCTCTCACTTTCAATACATTTCTGGTGCTTTACTGGAAAACATCCAGGTCACATCAGTTATTTATTGTGGCATAACCACACCCCGGAAATGTAGTGGCATAACAACAGCTAAAAAACATCATTTAATTGGCTCCCGATTCTGTGAGTTGGTTCGCCAAGTCTTAGCTAGGACAGCCTCTCCTTCATCCGGCAGATGCAGTTTGGTCTGGAAGAACCAGAATGGCTTCCTTCACATACCTGGTCCCTCAGCTGAGCTATAGCTGGGATGCTGAGACCTCTCCTCCTCTTTCATCTTCTAGGTCCTTCCTCTTCCTATGGGCTTTCACCCTTCGGGACATTATTCGCTCCATGTGGTCTCTCTAGCAGGGTAACCGTACTTATTTATATGGTAAATCAACACCCCAAGCAAGAAAAGGCCGAATATGCCAAACCGCTTAAGCCCGAGGCCCAGAAACGGTGTATATAACTTCTACCACCTTCTAGCAACCAAAGCAATTCTCAGGCCAGAGGATACTGAAGGGAAGAGGAAATCGTCTTGCAGAAAGAGCAAAATCCACATATAAGGGTGGGAGGAGTCACTGGCATCTAATCTTTGCAGACAACTGACCACATATATCATAGCATGAGTTCTAGAAATAAAAACACGGGGGCCAGGGTGGCAGGGGACAGGAAGGAATACATGTAGGAATTTAGTATACCTTAAATTGTATGATGCAAATAATTGGGGAAACCGATCTAGTTAATAAATTGTGTTGAAGCCATTAGTGAACCATTAAGAGAAAGAAACCCAGCTAGCTGAAAGAATGCAATGGGATGAATAAAAATATACAGAGCCACGAGAAATACTTTTTATCAGAATGTGGAAGAGAGATTAAACAAAAAAGACATAAAAGTAAATTCCGTCTGGTCTGACAAATCTCACCACATACAAACTTTATAGGTAGTAGCAAAAGCTCTCAGGTTCTGCCTCTACTTAAAATGAAAACACAAGAGAATGTTGCTCCCACCCTAAGAATGAGGGCAGGAAAGCCAGATAGTTTATAAAGTCATAACATTTTCACCTGGGGCAGAATAAGGAATGACGCGTCAGCCACCGTAATAGCAGGTGAGAAAGCAGCCAAAATTTTAGCAAGTTTCCAAAATCCAATTACAGGCCAGCATGACAACCTAGAACACCTGGGAGCCCCAGACCTGAAGGAAGTACACATT
Source organism: Orcinus orca (assembly GCF_937001465.1). Classification (NCBI taxonomy): domain Eukaryota; kingdom Metazoa; phylum Chordata; class Mammalia; order Artiodactyla; family Delphinidae; genus Orcinus; species Orcinus orca. The sequence continues at coordinate 24,588,047 of NC_064577.1, read as the reverse complement.
CGCCGCAATCTCTTTTTCACGGACCTCCACGGTGTTCATCAGACACTGGGGACAGGGCTTGAGACGCAAGAGAGCCCCTTCCAGTGGCACTCAGCGTGAAACCACACCCACTTTCTTGGAACCTTCTCTCGTATGGAATAAACATCTTAAGTCACTAGGGAACGGGCAAGCGACCTTTCTGTCCCAAAGGGTCAAAAATTCACTGCCTCATAGAGAAACAAAAGACACCAGCTACTGAAGGACCAAGGATGGACAGACTTCCGTCCTGCCCACAGTCACAAGCAAAGGTAAACCTCTGCGCAGAAGCAAAAAGGTTTGCCCCCAGGTAGGGGCAGCTCCATCCCTGTCTGGGGGAGGGGCAGAGACACTCCTCTGCTGCCAGTCTTAGACAGTGGTACCGGGCTGCTGGGGAAGAAAGAGAAGCAAAACCCTTCTGCTTCTGGGGAGGAAGATTCCTCCTACCTGAGAACACCCTCCTCTACCTCAGATACAAGGTAGAGTTTGCATGTCCCAGTGGAGGGCTGGGAACACTAACAGTGCCCCGTCCCCAAGTGGCCGGCACGCCATGCCTACCCGAGGCTGGAACAGGAGAACAGAGAACTCCCCTGCCCACCACAAGCCCTGCAGCAGGTAACAAGTAACAGCAATTTATCACTGGGCGATGAATAAGAACATAAAGAGAACTCTTACCTGTTGATATCGTGCGGCACCCGCAGAACGCTTAGGTCGGAGCAGGCACGCTGAGAAAAAGCCTCGAGCCACGCAGCCTCTGCGCACGGCACTACGGCATGGCGGCCCGGCACAGAAGGAATTTAAAGTCTCTGTTCACCTAAGGCAATTAGCAACAGCAAAGCCCAATCTGCTTGATTACCAACTAGATTGACTCAAGCACCCGCACGAACAATCTGGAAGAAAGATAGGTGTGCTCATTTAAGGGCATACATGCTGGTATTTACCTCAATCTCTCCTGTTGTATGTAACTGATGTCCAGTCTTCAAACAAGAATGATAGAAAGAGGAAGGGAGAGAATGAGGGGGGAAAGAAAGAAGGAAGGAAGGGAGGGAGGGAGGGAGGAAGGAAGGAAGGAAGGAAGGAAGGAAGGAAGGAAGGAAGGAAGGAAGAAAAAGCAGAGATAAAGCAGTAAACAGAGCCAGATTCAGAGATGAGACTGATGGGAGAAATATCACATAGGGAATTTTTAGAACTATGATTAATATGTGGAAATACTTAGAAATAATTTTGACAAAATATACACAATATCTGAAGACTAAAAACTATAGAACATTGATGTGAGAAGTCCAATTTGAAAAATAAGTTACATAAATGGAAAAATATACTATATTTATCAATCAGAAGGAAGACCCAATATTATCAAAATGTTATTTCTCCGCAAATCAGTCTATACATTGAACACAACCCGAATCAAAATCCTTCTATGTTTGTGTGTGTGTGTGTGTAAAATTTGACAAACTGATTCAAAATTTTATACAGAAAAGCAAAAGGCCGAGAGTTATCAAAACAGTTTTGAAGACTGAAGAATGTGTGAAGGTTTGTAAGACATACATGATATGTTTGTTTGGAGCATATAAAGAGAGGACAGGCTGTCCATATAAAAACAAACGTTTTCTAGACACCTGAGAGGTGAAAACAGGGACTGAATTTTGCACAAGAAGTTGAGGCTGAACTTGGGAATTTGAGAGCTGTGAACCCACGAGTGATGGCTAAAGATACTGAAACCTAACTGAAAGGAAGAACTTAGAGAAAGATGAGTAGGGGCGAAGCACCCTTGGGAAATGACCAAAGCTAGGGCTGCCAGAAGAAAGAAGACTCCCCAGATGAAACAGGAAAAGAGAAGTCAGCAATTAAGAACAGAAACTGAAAAATGCAGAATGAGAGGCGGAAGGGGAGAGTTTCAACAGGAAGAGGGGGTAAATTCTGTTTACTTCTCAGAGAGTCAGGGGAAATATGTTTAGAGAAAATGCAGTCATTGGGATTTAGCAAAAGGAAAGCTTCAGAAACTCCTGGAAAGAGTCACAGTTTCTGTAGAGGGGAAAGAGGCAACTCACAAGAAGGAAGGTGAAGGAAGGCAATTGTGGAAAATCAGCTGAGTAACGGAATACAGCAGGGAGCTGAGGGGAACGGTCGAACCAAAAGTGGATTATTTTTTGATGAAATGGTAATAAACTTTAAAAAGAACTAACAAAATATACATTGTGTTTTATTAATCTCTATGTCCATTGCACTGTTAATACCACAGGGTCTTACTGTTTGGATAGCTATTTCGACATGTATGTATGTGTCTGAAGAGCAGCTAAGGTTGAAAAGCATTGATGTATTCATTTTTGGATGCAGAACTTATAAGTCATGAGGGGTGAGGTAGCTTGGTCCAGGTCACCCAATTTAAGGAAGCCTGACCCCGACTCCTGGTCAGAAAGTTTCGTTCATTCCCTGCTGCCTCTGAAGAATAAACTCTGTCCTCTTTTGGAATGAGCTGATGGAACTGTCCCCATTTCTGAGATCCTTAGAGACGTGATACCCACCGGGAGGAAGATAACCGTGCGTGACATTCTTTAGGTGTTGAGGGGTCCCCTCCCCGACTTGCCGGGCTGTCTTTACCAAAGCAAATTCTGGATGTGTGAAAAGCCCAGACAGGAAGAACTGTTTAAGTCCATCCTCCTTTAAAAAGCAAAGAGCTGGGTAAAACTTTCTGGTTGAACAGCTATCTTAGTTGATAGACATGTAGCTCCAAAGCACGGGGAAGCTGAGAAAAGTTTGAAGTGTCTCCAACATGTCACATGGCTCTGCCCGGGCCAGGCCAAATCTGCGAGGGTGCCCCTCGCATGACGCTTGAGTGAGTGATAAATTATAGCAGGTGGGAGCAATGAGAGAAGATGGAAAGGGAGCCACGGGACTGAGGTGTTTGTTTTGTTCTGTTTTTTATACTCCTCTGTTCGTCCTCATTAAGTCCTTTGAATATGAAGCTCTGTGTCACCTCCTCTATTATTATGAGAAGTGGGCCGTTCAGGACTTTCTCTCAATCTCATGGTAAACTACCCATCTTTCTTTTTTCTTTTACCCCGTAGGATGCCTTGTCTAACATATTTCAATTCCCAAGTTTCCCCCTCCTTGTAAGACTCTTTCTTTCTTTTTCTGAGAGGTCATTGCTTAATGCCTCAAAACTCTGACTTCTCACCATCATTTCCTCTTTGGTTCACCGTGGTTAAGACTGTTTCTTTTAAGTTCTCTGGTTACAAAAAAACCTAGAAATAGTAAAATGTCCTGTGGTATTGTTTTTCCTTCAACTGAAGTAAATATGTTCCCAGGGAGATAGGTGTTGATCTGTTGTCTACTTTATATGTGCTAGAATTCCACAGACACTGATTGAAAGTAAGGAATACCAATATGGTCTTGTCTAGTTGCCCTAATTGAGAGACAAAAAGGAGGGAGGGAGTGAAAATGTATATGCCTAAGATTTCTAGCATGTGGGGTTTGGAAACTGTTTTTGCACTTAAATGGGAATGTATCTGTGGTCCTTGTGCTGGGGGAGATAGCTTAGAATAAGATATTGAAGATAACTTCTGATCACTTGGCCCATGAGTCGCCACAAAGCTGTCTAGCCATCCACCCCAACCCCCCTTCAACAAGAGGGATGAGGAAAACATCCCCAATGTCTTAGCCTGAAGGAAGCAAGACCTACAGTGTCATTTAGGGGGAGGAGTAGTAACCAGTTAAGTATTAGAGTTTCAGATCCTTACTGGGATGGACATTGAATCTAAATTTAGACCGAATACAGAACAAGCTTTCACAAGACCGTCCGATTTAGCACACTATCAATACTTCAAGTGTCCCCAACAACTGGAAGCATGTTGGAGAAAGACCAACCAGAAAGATATGCTTACAGAAAACCCACCATTTTCTTCCGTCTGTTGGAAAATGTCTGTCTCTGAACTTTATCGCCCCATTATTTGTCCACTATTTTTGAAAATGTAAATACGAGAGTGTGTTTTATCCCATTACCTGCTCATCTGTGAATTCATCTTGTGTTTATAAGACTTTGGATTTTGAGAGTGTTTTCAACCTCCTGAAGCTCGAAAGCTCTGAAAAATACATGTTATTTGTTTGTTATCGCCATGGACTGTTAACAGACGTCATTATACTCTCCGGGGAAAGGTTTAGGTTCCGAAGATACGTAAATCTGGGTTCAAGTAGACTGAGCTACCCAAAATTTTTGAGAAACTACCCTTCTAAGTGTGTTTCCTCGTCCAGATGACAGGCCTCCATATGGTACCAAAATCATACGAGTGTTGTGAGAATAAGCTGAAATTAGCAATTTGGATGATTAATGAGTGACATGTAGTAAGCACTCGATGATGAGGATTACAGCTAATCTTAGTTAATTAATAAAATATAACATCGCTAGATTATAGTTGAATCAAGATTACAGTACAAGGATCTCTTCATTCGTAATCAGTTTTTGAAATAGTAAACTTGATTCCCCCTTATGTTAATCTACTGTACCCAGATAAATAGTGAAAGCAGAAATATCATTTTGAACTTTATGTAAGGACATCAAGCTATAATTAATCAACAAGAATGGGAAGTAGATTTACAGCCACCAGCCCTGGATTTTGATAGATCAGGCGTGTGAAATTACAAGGTATTGATTTAAGCAAAACACACTCAATATAGCCTCTCTTTATAGCCTCGGTCTAAATGACAGCATTTTGTAGTGGATGTATGGCTTCTGAAGAATAACTCCACTGGAGGAAGTGATTGTTTCTTGATGTCTCACTGGAGTGAGGTTATTAGTTTTGTACAAACAGCACCATGTTCCTGGTGTCATTCAGCAAAAACTGTATCTGTCACTTGGTTAAAATCTTATACACACAAATATTGCCCCACAACTTTGCATGGCACAAAGTGGAAGATAAATCCAACATAAGACACAACAGAATCAACATTCCAAATGATCTCACCGGACGGGAGCAGTGACATTTAAGAGAACAAATGTAAATTCTAACATTCCGATTCAAAAATAGTCACTGAAAAGATACAAGATGGGAGGAATCAATTGAAGTCGTTTCGCAAAGAGAGATCCAGGAAATACTACAGTTGTCCAAGAGGATGAGGCATCTGTCCCCCCACCAAACAGTGCATCGTCACGTTCCTTCCTCCTTCCCAACTGCATACAGGAACGCATCCATCTAAATAAATCAATGCATGTTAATGAGTAAATCACCAAGTAGTTGAAGTAATCCAAAACACGGAGTGGATCTAAAGCAAACATCCTTTCTGACTCCTGTGTTCTCTATTTTTAATGAGGTCAACATTTACACACACACCCACCATCACCCAACTTAGAAACTTTTTGACCCTTTCTCTTACAAATAGTTAGCGAACAGTTTCCTCTTCTTGGTTCTATCTGCCCAGCTTTTCATCTTAATTTTGACCCCAATTCTCATTCTTTTGGGGGCTCCTACTGCCCCACCTGTTATTCTGCCTCCACTTTCTCCTCTGTAGGGTCTCTTTGTTATGCTTCATCCTTCTGAAATGCACACGGGATCCTAGCATTTCTCTGCTTAAAATTCTTCCATAAATACCTATAACCTAGAAATCAAGTCAAGATGCTTTTCCCGAGCATAGAAGCCCCCTTTCAACCTCCTTGGTAGCCACGTATTTCTATGTTCGATCATGTTGAACCCTTGAGCTACTTCCCTCAATATCCCAAGCTTTCACAAGTCAGTGTCTTTTGCATGTTCCTATCTTTGTCTAGAATTACCCTCATTTCCTACTTCTTATATTTTTCATGCTTCAAATCTAAAGGCAGAAATCAAATCTGTATGGGAAAATTAGCTGATTTATCCTCTGTTCCCTTCTCAATGTATATGCTTTGTCTCATACATGTTCATGTATATGCCTTTTTTTCAAGCAATGATGAACATCTTAAAGTTTTATATCACAGTGGTGTATGTACCCCCAGCTTCTGTAGAGTAACCGACACACTGGTGATATAAAGATTTGAAAAATGAATGCATTATCTGAAGGAATGGGCATATCAGATAATTAGCATAAAGTGATTCTTCAAGCTGAATTGTGAAATTTGGAGGTTGTCATTGATTAGATAATTTCCATGCTATAATCCTGTAAAGTAATGACATTCCTTTGTTTTGAGTAAATAAAACAAGACTCAGTTATAATTTGGTGAAGAATGCTTATGACTAGGTCCTTAGCATGCTTTTCTCTTGGCATGTGACTTTCTCCCTAAATTCTACAATAAGAAGCGTGCGTTTATCTCCCACATTGGAAAGCCTTGGCCTAATTTTAAGGAAATCCTAGAAGACTCTGTAGCCATTAACTTTGGGGCTGATGTTTCAGAGAAACCAATCAATCAATATGTGTACAGACTGTCACAAAACTGCAGGCACATTTCCAGGATAGGAAAGCAAATGGCCACAATTTCACCATGACTTACTCCCGTTCTTGAGCCAACAATTGCTAGGGAAATACTATTTTTAATTGAGCAAGTGATTCACATCTCTTGAGTACAGAACATGCATTCCACGCAGTGCAAATCACCGGCTGACGATAGCTCAGAAAGTATGCTGGTCAGCATCTCTATCAGAGCTGGGTGTCCCAAGTCCTGAAATGACATGACATGTACCCAGTTGTTCTTAAGAAAATTTCTAGAAAATTCTCCGAACGGTACATATTGATACATCGATCTGCTGTTGGAAAAATGCCTTCTTTGGGGGCCTTAGCATTTTAATCCTCTAAATGGCAATCTCCCAAGAAATAGGTCACCTCACCAACATGGCAATACCACTGGATTGGTTGGTTTCCAAGGATACTGAAGGGAAGGTAGACACGTTGTAAAATGGAGGCTTTGCCTAAAAATAAGAGAAAATTATAGAGATGGGGAAGTCACCGATTAATTGCATTCACCACAGCAGTCCATTTAGAAACTGAGGCTGTGCGATGATAAATTTTCAGACGTCCCTGATATTTTCTAATGGTGAGTTTGAGCCTCAACTTACTCTGGGTCCTGTTTGATGATTGTATCAGGAATTTCTTCTTTGAAAACCATGATTCTAAATAGGGTTAACCTGTTAGGGAGGAGGACTTCTAAACCAGAGGGAGACTAAACTGCTACAAACGACACTGCTACCCATCCTGAGTTGTGTTTTCGCTTACTTGAGCCCTGCCCAGCCACTGATCCTTGTGCAGAACTGTCTGAACCACACTCGGAGGGAAGACTCACAAAAAATAATTGAAGAATAAACCTTCTGCCCAGGCCAATTGGGTAAATTGCCTTTGTGCTTTTCCATGACTTGCTTTTGCCAGATAGAATACTTGGCATTCAAGACAGTGGTATTGGACCAGATTTTGGAGCAATGGGGTTTTTGAAAATGATTTATTTTTTCCCTCTGTCACAGACAGTTACTCTGGCACAGATGGCTTCTCTGAATGATGAGCCCAGAGTCTTTTCCATCAGATTTTGCCATTGTAAAAATCTATCTGCTCTAGTCTCTCTGACTTTTTTGCTCTGCATATCCAAGAGAAGATGTAAGAAAGTTTAGAATGAAGACCAAATTTTGGCCCCAAACATGTGTAGCTCCAAGGCCTTCAGAGATGGCTCTGTGACTGTGATAAGCTGAATACTTCTTTCCCTTCCAACCCTGTTCCTCCTATGAAATTCCATCTTCAACAAATAATGTTAATAGGGGAAAAAAAACCAACTAGACAAGAATGGAAAATTATAGCTGTCTTTCCCTGGACTAATAAGCAAGCTTAGATTGGGTTATATAAATGCTCAGTACTTGTTGTGGACCTTTCCCAACAGATCAAGACCTAATTAGGAACATCATACTAATATGGTAGGAGGAATTACATTGAGAGAACTGATTCTGTCAGAAGTTGGCCACAAAGACAATGCAGGCAAGATCTCAGGGGATATCTAGTTTCTGTGGAAGGAAATCTGCCTTTGGAAAAGAATTGACTTTTCCCGAGAAACAATTGTGTGCCATAAATGTAAATCTATAAAGTCCTGAAGACTTTGTGGACCCTTAGCCCCATTTTGCAGATACGTAAACTGAGAATTAGAAAGTTGCAGGAGATACAAAAGATTAACTCTCAGTTTGATTACCACAGAGCTCTGCACCCTAGGATAACATACTCCCTCCATGTAAATCACATGTGGGATACGGCGATTAATGGGACTTTGGTGGAGAGGAAAGGTGATAGTGATGCACTCCTTGAGATCATTAACAGAGGAGGAAGATGAAATGTTGTGCCTGGCGTAATAAGTCACTCCCACAGGGAGCTACGATCGCTCATGGAGAAGACGACAGTGATAACTGCAAGATATAACGACACCACATGAAACTCAGCCAGAATTTGAGCCCATCACAGCAACATGGGGCACAAGGAATCATCTAATTCCATTGAACAGATTTGGCAAGAGAGGGCAAGAATGAGCGTGACCATTAATCATGATTAATTATTGTACTTCTATCTGTCACAACTGTGCGAGTTACCAGTATACAGTATGGCATCTTTAAAGGAGTATAAATGTATTCCTACACTTCTGTATCGGTGCACTGTATACTTTGGGTACCTAAAATTAGATTCGGCAAAGATTCTGTACAAACTAAATAAATGACTTTATCAGGAAATAGGGACGTGTGTATGTATTTTGTGCGCACCAGCCACACAGAATAAAAATTGCACTGGGGATGACCCTATCAGAGTTTTTGAGAGTCTTGACTCAACTCTGTAACTTCTGACAAGTCATTTCTCTTCGCTGGTGATCTGTTCCCTCATGAGCATGTTGAAACAATGGCAGCACAGCTACATTTCCTCACTTGTGAATTGGGAGGACGCAGGAGACGATTTTGAGAAATAAATGAGAGATAAAGCACTCAGTACAGTCCTGTGCCGTAATGTCGAACGAGTACTCACTGCTACTTCTTATTATCAATCTGATGAGCTAGTTGAGCCAGATGTGCTCCAAGATTCATTCACCACCCCTGCATCTTCATTTTTCACATCATGGTCCCTTGGTCCATTATTTTAAAAAAAAATCTCTATGTATTTCTCCTGTCTTATTCATAAGAAAGCCATATATCTTACTTGTCATTAATATCCACCCCACCCCTGCAAGGAACGATATATGCTTTTTGTTCGTTTGTTTACCGAGTTTACAAAATATACTAAAATTGACATCTTTTAATGAGTGAATCAGAAAAAAGCAGTAAAGGCCAACGAAAATGAGATAGAACAATCTAAAAGCTCATAACAGCCATTTGCAAATCCTCCTGGGTTTGAGGACAGATATTATTCCTTTTCAAACCTTTGTTATGTATGTAAGCCAAATATATACATAAACTATTCAAATAATATTTATAAAATTGCTTCTTTTGATCAGAGTAGCCATTGATTTATTAATTTAGCTTAAAACATAGCTCAACAGTAGTCAATAAGGCATAAATGTGAACTCCAATTATGTTATTTTAAAATGTCATTGAATTCACAATGAAGTACATATTAGAATAGATGGTTAGCAAATTGAAAAATGAAAAATTCAGTCTCTCAAATCTCTCCCTATAGTAAGTTAAATCCAGATATATATATAAAGCTAAATAGTTTACAAGAAAAACTAGGTGAAAATACAAATGAATATTTGTTAATGACCTGGAAGGGAAATGTTCCTCAATGGACAAGTAAATGATAAAGTCACAGAAAGAAAAAACAAATCAATATTCGCTACATAAAGATTTCAAATATATACATGTTAAAAGTATAACAAAAATGAAAAGGTAAAAAGCAGAATGGGAAACTGTTTTTACAAAACAGGATAAGAAAGGAGCTATATATAACTTTATTAAAAATATAAGAATGTCTGACCAGGAAAAAATCTGGACAAAAATATGAAAAGTCATTTATAAGAGAAAATCTACAAATAGTAAACCAACATGATAGAAAGATTCAATATAAATACAAGCAAAATAAAACATAAGAAAGGCATTTTTTAGTCTTTTAGATGTCATAATCCACTATTGGTGCTTGAAATTACTAAAAGCCATTTTAGTGCGAGCAGCAAAATATATCAAAGGCGTTAGAGCGATCACACCTTTTGACCAGATAATTGGACTTCTGCAAATATGCCTTACGAAAATGATCTGAAATACAAACACTTTATGTGCGAAAATGTTGTTTCTTTTGCTAAGAAATGAAATCATCTCCATTGCACCATACTGATGACGAAAATGTTACATGCCTTTAAATACGATGGTAGTGAGAATCAGAAATAATGCTTATGATATCTATATGTGTGTATATATACACAGGCACGCACACACGCACACACATATAATGCTTAAAATACAGGAATCTGGGACAACTAAACATCAACATGCAAAAAAAAAAAGTGAATCTAGCCATAGACCTTACCTTCTTCACGAAATTAACTCAAATAGGTCATAGACCTACATGTAAAACTCAAAAATATAAAACACCTAGAATATGACATAGGAGAAAATCTAGAAGACCTTGGGCTTGGTGACGGCTTTTTGATACAACTCCAAAAGGCATGACCCCAGAAAAAGGCTTAATAAACTGGACTTCATTAAAATTTAAAAACTTCTGCTCTGCAAAAGACACAATCAAGAGAATGAAAAGACAAGCCACAGACCAGGGGAAAATATTTGCAAAAGATGGATCTCATTCATGTCTGTTATCAAAAATATACAAAAAACTCTTAAACCTCAATAAGAAAACAACTTGATTAAAAATGACTGAAGATCTTAAGACACCTCACCAAAGAAGACATACAGATGGTAAATAAGCATGTGAAAATTTACTCCCTATCCTTTGTCACCAGGGAAATGCAAATTAAGGCAACAAGGTACTACCTCACACCTATGAGAATGGCCAAAATCTGAAACACTGACAGCATCAAATGCTGGCAAGGATGTGGAGCAACAGGAACTCTCATTCATTGCTGGTCGGGATGCAAAATGGTACAGCCACTTTGGAAGATAGTGTGGCAGTGCCTTATAAAACTAAACATACTTATACCGTACAATCTCTCTCCCTGGTATTAACCTAAAGACATGGGAAATTTATGTCTACATAAAAACCTGCATACAGATGTTTGTAGTAGCCTTATTCGTAATTGCCAAAACTTGGAAGCAACCAAGGACAAAGACCCTGAGGCAGCCCAGAATGCAGCGGATAAGAAGAATTCAAAGATGGCTAGTATGATCATGGTATGGATAAAAAAAGAGTGATTAATATCATTGTATGGAAACCTTTGTTCCCATTTTTGTTTATCTATTTAGAATAGATTGCTTGAAGTGAAATCATTGGAGTAAAGTTATGGACTTTCTAAAGTGTCCTGATAAAACCGAATTCTACCAATTTACTTTTCTATAAAACATATATGAAATGGTCTCTCTCCTTTTATCTTCCAAAATTTTAAGTATTCCATTTTTTTAAAAAAATGAATTCATTTAGTGTGTTAGTCAATGGGTGAAACCCTTTAAGATTTAACAAAAAAGGTACGTTCAAAGTCTTCCCTGGTTACCTGTACTCAGCTGCAACAACTGCTATACACTATATTCTTCCACAATACAAATATTCATTCTCTACCACATTCTTTTGTGGTTTTAATTCTGATGCTTTGCCATTCTCTTAATGTTGTTTAATGGGCTTAGCTTTCTTCCCAATTAGATTAAAAGCCACATAAGGACAGTTCAGTACAATTCAATTCAACTAATAATTATTGAATTCCTACTTTGTAAAAGGAGTAATGCAAAGCACTGAGCATGAGAAAACCCAAAATGCATGATCTTTGCTCTCAGAGAAAGACAAAACTGGCACAATTAGCAATAGCAGAGGCAAACCTTTCACTTCTTCCATTACACAGTAAGAAATAACAGTGGTAAGTAATAAATGATAAAATGAAGTTGAAAACTAATGTAATGGAGCTCAGGAGAAGGAGACTTTAGTAATGGCCAGAGAGACCTAGGAAATACTTATGAATCAGATGAGCGGAGTGAAGGTTTGATGAATCAGTAGGAAAAGTGGACACAGGTGTGGAGACAACACTATTTTTTTTTTTTTAATTTGATTGGAGTAGAGTTGATTTACGATGTTGTATTAGTTTCAGGTGTACAGCAAAGTGATTCAGTTCTAGATATACATGTATCTATTCTTTTTCAAATTCTTTTCCCATTTAGGTTGTTACATAATACTGAATAGAGTTCCCTGTGCTGTACAGTAGGTCCTTGTTGGTTATCTATCTTATATATAGTAGTGTGTGTATGTTAGTCCCAAGCTCCTGATTTATCCCTCCCCCCAACAGCATTTCCCCTTTGGTAACCATAAGTTTGTTCTTGATATCTGTAAGTCTGTTTTGTAAGTCAGTTCATTTGTATCATTTTTCAAATTAGATTCAACATATGAGTAATAGCATATGATATTTGTCCTTGTCTGAGTTACTTCACTTAGTACGGTAATCTCTAGGTCCATCCATGTTGCTGCAAATGGCATTATTTCATTCTTTTTTATGGCTGAGTAATATTCCATTGTATATATGTACCACATCTTCTTTATCCATTCATCTGTCGATGGACATTTAGGTTGCTTCCATGTCTTGGCTATTGTAAACAGTGCTGCCGTGAACGTTGGGGTGCATGTATCTTTTCAAATTATGGTTTTCTCCAGGTATATGCCCAGGACTGGGATTCCTGGGTCATATGGTAGTTCTATTTTTAGTTTTTTAAGGAACCTCTGTACCATTCTCTATTAACAGTGGGAAATGGGGGTTATGTACAAGAAAGTGTGGCTGCCCATCATGGCTGAATTATATAAAGTTTACTGAGATTGCGGGCCAAGGAATTATATCCAATCCTGAAGGCCTTGCTGAGTTAGGACTTTATTCTATGATTAATGATTACTCCCTAAAAGTTTTAGGAAATAGTAGGGAGATAATTTCCCAGGAACAAAAACCCATAGAATTTTGTGGTGGTTATGATACTCACTGGTAAAAAATATTTCAAGGCGCACAGCTAAATTTCCATTTCCATCCATCATTTTCAAACACAGGTTATTTTTGTTTGTCGCAAATAAGGGTGCAAAAAACATTCAATTCCCTTACAACTTGCCCCAGGGTCAAGCTTAAGCACTTCTAATAAAGATAGAAGTGTGTTATCTTCCCTAGAGATGATTCTTATTAAGAGCGAATCTCTCCCTGTCAGCAGGTGGGCAAACCAAGTGACAAAAGAGGTGATGATTCATCTAATTTTGAACTCACCCACTGTTTGATGGCAGCATTTACAGAAGAGTGAGGCAATTGGATTGCTAACCCAGACATCTGCGGCATTGACAGCCCTCTATTATTCCAAATATAGGACAGTGTGATCTGACAACTCAAAATTGGGAGGGACTGGGCAAGTGAGCGTTAAAATGAATGTGATTACCTAGATGCATGTTTTCACCGAGGACCCTGTTTCAGTCCATCACTCAGACACCCATTCAACGAATATTTGGTACCTGCTGTACCAAACGTATGTCGTGAGGTACTCCGGCAATCACTATAGAAACCTTACCCTCCTGAATTTTATACCCTAATAGAAGAAAAATGCCTTTTTTTCCCAACACTTTAGTTGGATTGATTCCTGTTAACTTGGTGTTTCAGCCTTCAGAGTCTTACCTTGTCCACCAAGTAGTCACAGACACCCACCCGCCCCCCAATACAAACACGTTCTCTACTCTAAATGTCCATTTGGCCCCAGAGAGTGGAAAAACGAATTGACTTTTCCTACGCTTCTCTGACCAGATCAGGTTGAACTAGGTTGCAGCTGCACTTTAATTGGCGAGTGCACAACTGAAAACAAAACACTTATTGGAGTCCAGCCCCTGACCAACGCTTTGGCAAACTGACAGCCCTGGCCAAAACTATGGAGGTCATATAATAATTAGAGAATGGATCATGACTTCCAGGGCATTATCCTGGTTGCATCAATGTGGCGATTTTGCTGTGATATGTTTTAAATATATCCCCAGCCTCTTTTCAGGACGAAGTCAAACTCATCGTCCTCTGGATTCTGCTTTTTCTCTGAAACATTCATTCTTCTCTACCTCTGTATGAGAGGATTTCACCAATCCTTTATTTATATAAGCAAATAAAAGGTCAACTAGAAAGAATACTTCCTTTCCTTTCCTATGTTTGATAAATGCTAGTCTTTGCCTTTTAATTCAACAGATTAGGGAGAAACTGAATTATAAACACCCATGTGTCCTGGTGGTCAAATTCACCCCTGTCAGAAATCAGGAATAGTGTCTCCAAAGAAACTCATAGTTTATGGATGAAAGGACAAAACTTGACATCCTTTCCTAAATACTGGGCATTTTTACACCAGCTGAGAGGCATTCTATTTCTTCCTTCCTTCCTTCCTTCCTTCCTTCCTTCCTTCCTTCCTTCTTTCCTTCCTTCCTTCCTCCCTCCCTTCCTCTGTCCTTTTCATTTTCTTTCTTTCTTACTCACTCTAGCTATTCGTGCAGGATTCTTACAACTGAGGCTGAATCTGCGAATCGAGAAGCATTAGACTCGCAGGTGCCTCCTCTGTGCTCGCTTTGGACAGCTGCCCACCCCCGTCATGTCCTGTAATAACTGTCACTCTCAGCTCTGTCTGCTGTCCTCACCCCTAAACGATAGAGCAGCAGCAAAGCCCTCGCTCAGATTGGTCTCCTCACTCCAAAATTGGTGACTCCAAACAGGATCGTCTTTCCAACCGGGGTGAATAGACCCTGAAGCCAAGACCTACATACGTAGCATCTCTACCCTTAGAGGTTTTCAAAGGAAGATCTTGAGTATCTTTGTGCTGCCTGTTCACCAAAAGGATTTCAAATGGCTTACACGAAAGGATGCAATCATACCTCAAAACATGTACTGCCTGCTTTGGCCAATTTAAACAATTTGTGTATTTTAACATATTACAAAGAGACTAAATAAAACTTATGTATTGTTCCCCAATCTCCACCTTGATTGAAATTGAAGCAATATTCCGACAAGACCAGTGACAGACAGAGCTTCTGCCGAAAATGGAGAGGGGAAAAATACAAAGCATGTTTATGTTGCAGATTGTGTTTATGCTACAACAAAAATGAAGAAATTATCATGCTTTTCACAAATGAGTGTTTCTAGAAATCTCAGAGGGATAGGTTTAAGGGCATTTCGGTGTCACATGTGTTTCTTATTTGTTTAGCAAATGTACACTGAAAAGAGAGAGGCAGAGGTTGCAGAGAAAGAGGGATGAAATAAGGACAAGAGGAAATAAATTTGAAGGTCAAGTGACATATCCCAGTTACCCTGCCACTTATTTTAGTAGCTGATTCATGCTCAATACAGTCGGCTCTTCTCCCACACGACAGGGAGGAATGAGGATAGAATAGCTCCACAAGCTGGCAGAGACAGACGAAGAGGGTTAATAAACAGAAAACTTTTAAAAACCAGCATAGATCAGTTGCTGTGCACTGGATATATTTCACCTGGAGCTTTAGTAGCTTTTTGTTTCTTCTTCCTTTTTTCTTTTGCAGTTCAAAGTATCACTAGTTGAGATGTATGAAGGGGCTCAGGAAGTAAGAAACATTTTATTAATGCTCATTTTTTTAAACATGAATATTAGCAGAAACTCTCCCTGCTATTACATTTTGTTCAATGAGACAAATAGGGAAGATGCTTCATTCAGTCCGTTTCAATAACCCTGTAAGTTCTGACAACAAAATAAGCAAATTCAATTGCCTATTTTCCAACATTACATCTGCCTTGGGCGTAGCATTGTGGGATTTGGGGTGGGAGTAGGGTTGGTGGCGGAAACATGTTACTCTCTGCTCTTATACGTCTAAGAAACTAGCCTTTTGCAAACGTGAACTGGAGGCAACTTATAATAAAAGTTCCAGATACTTTAAAATTAAAAAATATTAAATTAAGAAAAGATATGAAATATTTGGGGAACAATAAAATAAAAGTTTTGGCTTTTTTTTGTTTTTTGGCTTGTTTGGTTTTTGCCTTTTTTTTTTTTTTTTTTACCTAGATGCTGTTGATGATCATAGAAAATTGAGATGAGTGTAGACTGGAGACATGACCTTGTTCTAGTAGGGTGAATATGCTTTGAATGGATACAAGAGTCAAGTTCATATCGTTAAATAATGTACTGGGATTGCTGCTACTGTTATTATTATGAAGCCAGGTGTCTTTAACATCTTTTGCAAAGACTGAAGGAAGAGTAATGGATTGGCGAAGGGTGGGAAATATGATGAGCTAGCTAGTGTGAGACGAGCATGCAGAATTCCCGGATCCCAAGCTGAAGATTTTTATGATAGATGTAAATCACGTCAGGTCAGGGAATCAGGTGATAAATCAGCTGCTTTTAACTCTTTGTTCCCAGAGCTCTTTGCCTCTTGAGCACCTGCCCTATTACTTTTTGCCTCTCTGGATGTCCCTCCATTTCTCAACTCTGCGGCTAGGTTGCGAACTATACTAGATATCAGGTAACATATCTCCTTTCGCTTTGTCTTCCCAGTACCTCGTTAACATGCCTGGTTTGTAATCAGTACTCAATACTTGGTTTAAGGGATAAATCAAACAAAGGCTAGGTGATGAGGTCAGTCTATTTTGGAGATGGATTTAGATATATCAGCGGCAACATTTGCAAAAAAGCAATGATCACACAGTAAATAAATTGGAATAAATATTCCAATGAGAGCAATCGGCTTTTATTTTTTTTTAACATCTTTATTGGAGTATAATTGCTTAACAATGGTGTGTTAGTTTCTGCTTTATAACAAAGTGAGTCAGTTATACTGCTTTCATTTTAATGGGCTCTCAGATATGAAATAAGGAGATCTGTGGGGTGCTGAAACGTAATATCACAACTGCCGTGTTAAATGCCATCAGTTTTTTCACATGCATAGTAGCCTTACCTTATCAAAATGTTACCACATTGTTTCCACATTCTTAATTTAGCCACACTTCCATTGTCACTGTTTTACAAATGAAAAAATGAGAGCCCTCTGTCTCTACCCATGCCAGGTCCTTCTTAGGTGTGCTAGGTCTTTTTTTATTGACATACAGTTGACTTACAATATTGTGTTAGTTTCAGGTGCAAACTGGTTCAGTTACACATACAGATATGTATGTGTTTGTATATATCTATATTCTTTTCTTCGATTCTTTTCCATTACAAGAGATTGAATATAGTTCCCTGTGCTATACAGTAAATGCATGTTGTTTTTCTATGTTATATAACAGTAGTATATATCAGTTAATCCCATACTCCCAACGTATCCCTCCCCAACCCCTTCCCCTTTGGTAACCATAAGTTTGTTTTCTGTGTCTGTGAGTCTGTTTCTGTTTTGTAAATAAGTTCATTTGTACTGTTTTTTAGGTTCCACATGTAAGTGATATCATATAATATTTGCTTAGACAAGTTATTTTAAAGTCTTACAATATCTTTGAGGAAGTTACTCTTAATTCTAGTTTACAGGTAAGATGACTAAAACTCAGAGAGATTAAAATCTGCCCCCAAATTTTATACCTGGTAAATGATAAAGCTGGGATTTGAACCTATGTGTGTGTGTGTTGTTTTTCAGTTTAGCATTTTGTTTATTTTCCATGTTATCACGTGTATCCTTTTAACATCTATATGGGATTACATTGTAGAAACAGACAAATGCATGTTTCTTTGTATATGTGTTTCATATTCTTGGTGTATACCTAGGAAGGATGTGCACATTTTCAACTTTCTAATGAAATTAATTTCTAATGATAGTGCCAATTGCACCCGCTTTTAGTGGTGTAATGAGAGTTTCCATTGTTCTATATTTTCCCCCAGTATTTGGAATTGGCAGGCTTTGATTCCTTCCAATCTGGCGGTTGGTTCTTTTAATTTAAGAATATCTTTGTGCGTTTAAATTATATTCATACTCTTCCAAGTCCTCTCCCAGGGAAGAAAAGGCACGCTTAAGGTCCACCGGTGGCCAAGCCCTAATCCCAACACCAAGCAACAGAACTCACCATCCTGCAATTAACACCGCGAGCATGCCTGCCCCCGGTTAGGGAACAAGACCGCCACCGCAGCAATACCAGACTTCGGATGGGGAATGGGGGGGTGGGATGACTATACTTTCTCTTTCCTGTCTCTGTGGAGCAGTGCTTCACTCAGACCTCAGTAAGATCCCAGGAAACCTGGTGTTTTCACTGAAGAATGCTTGCAAATTGCTGTTACTCACATTTCCTTGTCTGAGTTTATGAGAATTTTCAGTACAACAAAGGCCAGAGTTCCTGTCCGCAAAATAGATTACAATCTCTCAGTGTGAGCAGGACAATACAGCTGGTGCAACACAGACTCAGTCCCTGTTCATAAACACTTTGTTGGCCTTAGAAGCGCTTGTGACCGACAGCAGGGCGTGTTTTCACAGCTCCTTCCAAAAATAAAATTGAAGGAAAAAACTCAGTAAAGTCAGAATATCACCATTTTCCAAACTCAGAAAAACTCAGTGATATTTTTGCTTTCAATTTGGAAAAGCTCCCCATTGAGAAATGAGGTCCCAGATACTAAAGAAAGGAATGGAATCTAAGTACAGTAAAACCCCATAACCATAGAAAGGAGTAAGGTCTTCCGTAGACATAGAGAAGTGACAGATTATTTCCTTAGATTGATTTAACTCTGGATTTTTTTTTTTAATTCCTTAAAGTACAGGGGCTTGTTTGGAAAAGCACACGGGGAAGCCCAGCTTAGCCTTCCTAGTATTGATCTGAAAACATGTAATTGACTTGTTTATATGCACATGCTTAAGAAAGGATGCCGTTGGTTCAACCTCCTTGAGCTCATTAGCTGTGTTGACTCAGTCAATGAACTGACTTTCTCTCATGATGTTTCTCTCAATCCTGGAAAGAAAGAGAGTTCTGCATTTTTTTTTTTTAAGTCAATAGCTTCCAATGCCACTGAACCAAATTGCTCAAAGTAACTTTCTGTTTTTAACTTCACTTA
Organism: Orcinus orca; assembly: GCF_937001465.1. Classification (NCBI taxonomy): domain Eukaryota; kingdom Metazoa; phylum Chordata; class Mammalia; order Artiodactyla; family Delphinidae; genus Orcinus; species Orcinus orca. Next base: position 24,568,992 of record NC_064577.1, on the reverse strand, counting down.
TTCTTATCTTGATGTTTCACTATACGAGAAGTATATTTACCTCACATTTTTAAAATACAGAAATAAAGAAAACACACAAAAATATTTTATTCTACCCCACTCCTCTGCCTTCCAAAGAAGTTATCACTATTTTGTTCGTGTGATCTTTCTAGACTGCTTCCTATATATTTATTTACAAGTATTATACATGGCTTGTATTTTGAATATCTTTACCTATGTGACATATTATTCTATAATTTGCTTTCCTATGCTTAACAACGTATCTTAGAAAAATTGAATTATTTTAAATGGTTGTATGATAATCTCCAGCGTAGGTATATAGTCTATATATTTTTATTTTTACGTTTATTTTCCGATCCCCCTAGTAATGAATAGACATTTAGGCTGTGGAAATATCTGCTACAATACTAACAATGCCACCATAAATACCCTTGTGCTAGCCCTCTGGGTGTTTCTTTGTGTCAGAGATTCCAAGATAATCTGACTATTCAACTTTAACTATAGAATGTGTGCATGATTAATTGAAATTGAAGGACAGGGAAGAGTGGTAACATGCAATAACCAGCTAACTTTTGTTGAGTACTAACTGTTTACCAGGTACTATTTAAGTTCCTTACCTGCATTAACTAAATGACCTTTAAAATGACCCTACACAGTAGCTGCTATTATAGCCTTATTTTACATATGGGGAAACGGGCCTTGGGGGGTTAATTACATTGCTAAAAGTCATAAAACTAGTAAATGGAAGAAGAGATTTGAACCCAAACAGAGACCTGGCGCCTGTACCTCTAACCATTATCCTGCACTGCCTCTCAGCATGACTATATAAGGAATCAGTAAAGTAATTAAAGAGAGTTCTTGGGTAACTTCAGCGTCTACAGCTGTTTTTGGATGGGGAGAGGGTGTGTGGATTCCTGTGGTGACATCTGAAATGTCTAAGAAGCATAAATCAGAAAGGGACATGAAGGCTCGGTCAGCCTAGATGAACAAGATTTACAGAGAGTAGCTAAGGAAATCAGACTCTTGAAAATATTCAGATAGATTCCAGTGACACAGTTTTATTCTTCACACATGTGTCCCTGGAAGGTTGTTGAGAACTGTAAGGATGTTGAGAATCTGGACTGTATCCGGGAAAAAGGAAAAACTGATAAAAAGGGTAGAAAGTAAATCCTAAGAATAAAAGCCAAGGAGAGCTGCTCGCTGGCTGTTTATTGTTCACTGGGTGCGCAGGTCCTCTTCTAGGTGCAGTGGTTGCAATGAAGAGGAAGCTCTCTAAACAGGGTTCCTCGAAGAATTTGCTTGTTGAATTACAGTGGAGATCAGACCTGGGGACCAATCCTTGCGGTGTGACACAGACGAAATGAATGAGGGACACGATGCATTTGTGGGTCACCCACTGTGTGCAGACACTGTCCAGGGACTCAGACGTTTTGCTCTGACTTATGAAATCGTGCGCTCAGACACACAGGGCACGAGTATCTCTAACCTCAACACATACGCCTTACTCCAAAGCTCAAAGGTTTCTTAGCTCCAGCACTTTGTTTAGAAAAGAGAAGAAAAATGAAAAGCAATTACTCTTTTCTTACAAGTGAAGAGTTCTTATAAGAGGACCATAGAATGGATGGTTAGTTAATCTAGGGAGATTTCAGATAAATGTACTGAAGAACTTTGCGTTAGATGAAAAATACTTTAGGGAGAGGAGTCTCATTCTAAGAGGGTGTGTGTCACTAGGGCTAATGTCAGTATGGATTGCTCCGGAAGACTCATATTCCTTGTGAAAATATTGAAATTCAGCCAGATTGCTTCATACGCAGCTATTGTCCTGGGTCCCCTGACTACCTTGCAATACCCCAGTCACCCTGGCTGTATCCCTGGCCAACCTCTGGTACCCAGCAAAAAATGGTTATAGCATCTGGAACAACGTGGATCCCCTGGAATCCTTCTTCAGACCACCACCGTCCATTTAGATTGGTTGATGCCTGTAACATACCAGTTATTATAATTTTGAATGTAATTCCTGTGCATAACCATCTGACCTTAGATATTCAGGCAAAAAGCTGTATCATGTCCCCTCTCAAGGTCCCCTTCACCTCCGTAAGCATTATCTTCTGTTACTTAGTAGGGGGTTTTATAAGTCTGAATCTCCAGCAGGTGCTGAGTTCAAGCCAGAGAAGTTATTTTCTAAAAAACAGGGCGTTGCATCATCATTTGGTCTCCTTTCTGTTTCTATCAGCATGCCTAAAGAAGAGTCAGCATTTTGATCCTAATCTGAGGAATCCTAAACTTTAGGATCATAGAGTCACATATCAGAGTGCCCTGTGAAGCCCAAAGGAACCCACTAACTGAAACCTTGAACTATTACAATTGTCATTTGAAATGTATGGGAAATACTCAAGCTGATGGAGAAAGGCAACAGACACAAGGCCAGCAACCACGGATGCGCAGCCCGCCATGTGTACCAAATACCACACAGTCAGGTTTCCCAATCTTTATTTCTTTTAATCCAGAGCTAAGGGGAAAGGGAAGAGTAGCATCGACGTCTGAATTTCTCAATAAATATTCAACAGATGATGGTTTTCCTCATTAAACCACCTCCCTCATATAGGGATATGAGGAAGAGAAGGAAAGATTAGTCTCGGTTGGCGGCCTGTGTAATGCGGTAGAGGTTAATTTGTTCATCTGTCTTTCCTCTAAGGCCAGGAATCTTTCTTGTAACTCATATAAGAGAAATATTCCCAGAGAACTTGTGGAGGAGAAAGGCAAGTTGGTGGAACGGAGCAAACATTTCTAACCACCTCTAACCATCTTGCCGCTAGGACTTGTGGAGATTTCAGGAAAGTCTATTGCTGTGTGTTTGTACGTTCCTGCAAACACACAGCATAGGGTTAGGGTCCATGTATGTTTGCTGAGGTTAGGAAAGAGCAGTGGAAACAAATGCATATAAACTATGATTTTTGGCGAACTTGTTATGTCTCTCATACAGGGAAAAACAACGGTTCCGAATTTCAAGCTCGTTCCTGAGCCCACATGACTATTTGCTTACAATAATTTTCATCTCTAAGTCTCAGCTGTAATTATCATTTATAATGGGTAATTTTTATTACCTCTCACTCATCAGCTTCCATCTCTACCCCACTCCCTTTTACAAGAAGAGTGAAATAAAGGAACTAAGCTACTTTATCAAGATGAAGACAGAAGTACATAAAACACAGATTTGAACGCCGGCTCTGCTCCCACCAGGACGCGGCATACTTTCCTCTCTTACAAAGCATGGAACTTTGCACTTCTAAGTTTTGGTTCTCTGTGTCTCTGCTAGGTGCGGTAGAAACTATCATTTTGAAGTGATTCGTGTCTTCTGCTTTCTTAAGCTGACCGGTCGTTTCTGTGACATCAGATCTAACCCATAATCCCTCAACACCCTCACAGTCACATGCACACAGAACTCTTTAACTCCGTCACCTTCTAACCTTCTGCTGACAGTACGTGGTCAAGAATTGCTTCAAAAGAATATGGGATTCACAAACTCCAAGTTCTTTTAGTTCTTGATTTTAACCTTGAATTCAAATTGTATACTACCAGGGTGACCTTGGCAAGTTATAGAACCTATTTCTTCCTTTGGAACAGTATGATAGAACTATTGTTCAGAGTTGATGTGAGGATGAAATAAAATTATTTGAGGCATAGAGTCTAACATAATGCAAATACTCAATAACAGTATCTAGTACTATTGTTATTGTCCTGAAAACAGTGACAACAACAGAAAGGATGAAGACTGATATTCCGTCGCCCACTTAGCTTCTCAGTAAAAAGAGGCAAAGAATTCAGAGGCCAAGTTAAAAAGGCATGTAGATACGAATTCTTCCATTTTTGAGATGAGGGAATTGAGGCCCTAGATAAAATGAATAGTGATTCTGATTGCTGAATGCTTCAGCCAGTGCACAGCCAGAATGACCCGCTGTGTTTTAACAGTTATTGGGATGATCTGTAAGAAATGTTATGTTCTGAATAGACATCCTTGTCTCCTTTTGAAACTTCTCTGTTAGACCTTCTCATGGCCACCCGGCCCAGGCCAATGTGAGCTCAAAGAGTTAAGTTCATATTCATTTCAGCTAGAACGAGCCATATTTCCATAAGGCAAATCACGAGCTATAGAAAAAAAGTAACACAAATCTCAGATTTTAAAATTTAAATTATTTTCGATTGAAGTTTTAAATTTTAAATCATTTATTGTTTTGTAGAGCATGGGCAAGTTTTCTTTTCGTTGAGAAATCTGTATAGATAGAGCAATATTGAAATCGCAAGTCTTTTGTGAACTCATTCAAAGACTACCAGTATGCCTTAGTTATCAGTAGCAAAAAAAGGCATGTTTCTTTGGCAGACGCACACACACACACTTATATGTACTCACGCGTGTATCCACACATGTGCATTCATGCATGTGCGCACACACACATGCTCACACACACACATGGAATCACACACTCACATTCATACAGTCATTATATGTTGATTATCCACAAGCTACTAGAAAATTTAGAATCCAATCTATGCTCCATGTCTAGCATTAATATAAAATGGTTTGGCGTTCATTTGCATGTGAGTTAATACTACCCTTGGCCTTATCTTCATACTTGATTTTTTGGCCTGGATCGCCCTAATATTTATCGTCTTTCTTTGTCAGGCATAATTTGGTAAGCTTCTCAAGTCCTATGGAATAAGAGAGAATGAATAAATGAAGAGCGAGAATGAAGATAAAGCTTTAACGTACACAGTTGGTCAGATGGTGCTTAACTCCTGGTGTCCCAGAAAGACCACTTACCTGGGGGTCAAAGTAGGGTATTGCCCGTCTTCACTAATTTAAAGTTAGGGGGTTTCTGATTTATGGCATTTTATCTTCCATCTGCCTGTTTGTTAGGAGCACCCCTTTCTTTGTTCAACAGTCTTGAAAATTAGTTACAATTTACAGAATGTAAGTATAAAAGGGTGCTTGCAAATACACTGTAAGAAAACAGTTTAATTTGCAGGACAATGTTAAGTTTGAAGTGGTGTGTGAATGTTATCTTTAACAAAATGTGATATTTGACTGAGTTTTTAAAGTATGTGTGGCCCACCTGGTCCTCAGAAGCCCAGATGGGACCCCCTACCTCTCTCCGTAGGTGCTAGGTCTACACCTGTCATATGACCCTGTCTTCCTGGAGCAGCCCCAGATGATAAGACCCACACCTGTTTCTTGCCATGGACGTTGCACCTACAGAGACCTGCCCTGGGAATCACTATCCCTCTGTTAACAAGGCAAATCACGATCCAGTTTGTAGGGGACCCGTGGTCTTGGAGAACAATGTCTCCCCTCCTTCCTCACTACCAGCCTACCCCATCTGCTTAAAGAGGCGAGACAAGGACATCCCATTCCCTCTAAACTCGGATACATCTCTTTCCTGGGTCAATGGAAAAAGGGATGCAGCATCAGTCCTGTCTTTTTTTCATTCCTACAACAAGAGTCCGTTGTCTGTGTACAAAGGCCCATCGATGTTGAATAAAGGGAACCTAACTGATCTATTTTTGAAATCGGAAAAAAAAAAAAACCTACACCAATACCGTTTGATCCAATTAGCGCATCCACTAGCTAGCTGAGCAAACTGCTTCAAGTCACCAGGACATTCTAGATTGTTGTTTCCAAGATTAGTGATCCTCCAGTTAAGCTCTCAAGTTCCTTCCAGGTCTATTTAAGAATCTGTAATTTTATCCAGTATCCTGCTTCTAAGCCAGAACTTTAGCTCTCGTAGATGAAGGACAAAAATAATTTCTGTAGAGAGTATATGCCACATGCAGCATTCAGCTCAGGAAGGACAAAGGTTCTTGCCATTTGAAGCTAAGTGTCATTGCTAATATCTCAACGTACATTCCCTGTTAAACATGACAGTGGGAGAAATTCAAAATAAGCCTTAGGAACGGCTTCCTGATTTTATTTGTTTCCCACTGAGAGTCTGGGCTTTTTTAAACTCACTCACTATCTTTCAGGAGATTTTTTTTCTGAGCACAGGTCTGCACAGAATCAAAGACATGAAATGATGGTCTCAAGAGCTCTTGCATCCTTATAGCTTATTTTTCCTCCCATAATGCTTTTTTATTTTTCCCCTGATCATTGAAAAAGAAAACATTGCTACTGTTTCACTTCATCATAATTGCTATAAGACAAACTTAGGACATGCTCTCAGACACTGTCTTCTGAGTCTGTTTGACAGCTTTTTAAAATCTTTCGCTCTTTGGCAGGGGAATTCAAGATCTGAGCTTCATATTGGATGGGCGCCCAGAGTAGAAGAGACAATATAGATGATTCTTCAGAAAAGGACAGGGCACGTCTCTCGTCAGGAACACTCAGAAAGCACTCACTGAGCGCTTAGGCGTGTTAAACATGGGAAGAGAGCACTGCCGGTGAGTGACTAGTAGCAAAAGGGAAGCAGCTCAATTCTCGCAACTGGAGGGAGCCTTAGGGCCAGAGAGATCCTTTGCTCAAGGTCCTTTGTGAAGAGCTACCTCGTCGTTCTCCTCCCTCCCTCCCGCCATTTCCCTTTTCTTATGTAAGACAAAGCCTAAAGCTAAAGGAGTGACCTAAGACTTTGAAAGAGACATGAAAGCATCTACATCATAAAGGAAATGTTTGCTCAGGAGCTGGTGATATTTTTTCCCAAGTCGAACAGGTCTTTTCATGCATTTTAGAACAAGTTTCACCTTTCTAAAAGGCAGAAGCACCCTTTCGAGCCTTAGAACAACACTGCCCGTTCAAGGCTGTGCCTACACTTGTCCCCTGATCAGTCTGATTAACTGGCCGCCAGGACGGAGCATGCTGGGAGCAGAGCGTGGCTGAGAACCCAAATTCTTGGGCACAAGGAGTACAGCTCGTTTGTGTGATCTGCTCATATGTGTGCAGCACTTTATCCCCAAAGCCCGTGTTAATCCTTAGGGGAGTTACGAGAACTCTCTGTACCACTGAGAGCTAATATCATGAAATGGAAATCAGGCAGTCCCTACCCTGGCAAACCAGTCCCTAGATTTTACACAGAACCTAATGTTTCCTTTCAATTGCCAGGACAACGTAAAGTATTAAGTTCGTTCCTTTTTCGAGTGCAATGCCCCATGAGTGTTTGTTTCATATAGGATGCCACCTACCCCTCAGATCCCCCCCTGACTCTTTCTTCCCTTACCTCCTTCTTGAAATTCCCAGCACCTCTTATTCCTTCCATGCTAATTTTTTAATAAATGTGAATGACATGAATTGAATTTGGAAAATATGCGGATCATTAGAAGTCACTGGGATTGCTACACAGCACACCTGGGAATTAATGGTTTTGAGCAGGGGTCAGGCCAAATCCGGTCCACCTGCTGTTTTTCTTTGTCTCATAAGCAAAGAATGTGTTTACACTTTTAAATGATTTTTTAAAATCAGAAGACTGACATTGCCTAATATGTGAGAATTATGTAAAATTCAAACATCAGTGTACATGACTACGGTTTATCGGAACACAGTCCTGTTCATGTATTTGCGGAGCGTCTAGGGCTTCTTTTCTGCAACAAGAGAGCTGAGAAGTTGCAACAGAGACCCCACGGCCTACAAAGCCTGAAATATTTACTGTCTTGCCCTTTACAGAACAGGTTTGCCAGTCACTCGTTTAGAGTTTCACCTTTATTTAACCCTCTGAGCTTTATATCTCTCAAAAACAAGGGAGTTAAGAACCTGTAGGATTCACGGAATTTAAAGTCGCAACTTGCTTCAGCCGCAGGGCTCTCTGGGGAAAAGCTGAGCTCTGCCTGCAGAAAGGTATTGTGACTAAGGAGATACAGGTCGTTGAGAGACATATTTTACCATCTGCAGATGGCTGGGAGTCAGCTAGAGAGGGGTAATAGGTATACTCTGAGGTCAGAATGTGCTTGCTCTGAAAATTTGAAGACACGATGGGTAGGAACATGTGTATCTCCTTATGGGATATGCATTTCCCTGAAAAAGTTGCACTTAAAAGAGTTACGCTTAAAATCTTTTGTTTTTCTTTTTTTTTTAGTAAATTGAATAATGTCCACACAGGAGAGAATCTATGTATTTAAATTCCCTTTTGTTCATATTATATACGGCATTATTTATCTCGGGTCACATAATAAATTATCGCAAACGTAGCAACTTAAAACAACGTGTATTTATGATGTCACTGTTTCCGCGATGGGAGTTCATGCATAGCTTAGCTGGATCCTCTGCTTCAGGCTCGCACAAGGCTGCCATCCAAGTGTTGGCTGAGGCTGTAGTGTAAACAAAAGGTTCAACTGGGGAAGGATCCACTTCCACGCACACATGGCTGCTGCAGAATTAGATTATTTGTGGCCTGTTGGACTTGGAGCCTCCGTTTCTTTTTTTTCCCCTGTCATCTTTAACTCTTTATTTAATTTAATTTTATTTTTTTATTGGAGTATAGTTGATTTACCATGTTGTGTTAGTTTCCGGTGTACAGAAAAGTGATTCAGTTATTTATCTATATAATGTATATATACCTCCTGTTTCAGATTCTTTGCCCTTATAGGTTATTAGAAAATATTGAGTAGAGTTCCCTGTGCTCTACAGCAGGTCCTTGTTGGTTGTCTATTTTATATAGAGTCCTGTGTGTCTGTTAATCCCAGCCTCCTGAATTGGAGCCTCAGTTTCTCACAGGCTATTGACCAGAGGCTGCAATCCCTTCCATGTCATGTGGGCCTTTCTGTAGAGCAGTTTACAACACAGCACTTTGCTTTATCAAAGCCAGCCACGGGGAGCATCTTCCAGCAAGACAGCTTATTATCTCATGAAACGTAATTATGGAAGTCATAACCCATCACCTTTTCCATGTTCTGCTAATTAGAAGCAGTCAAAGTTTTCACTCACATTCAAGGGGAGAGGAGGAGCCTGAGGGTGCAAGTACCAGGAAAGGGGATAATTGGGGGACGATCTTGCAAACTAGACACAACATAAAAGTATCCTTTTTTATTTCTGTGGATTAACCAGGGATGTCCTCAATGATGAGTACACAAATGTGGGACTTGTAAAGAAAGTCCAAAGAGAACTATTCATTTTTATTTTATTTATTTTCTTAAGATTTTTTTTTTTGGTGTGGACCATTTTTAAAGCCTTTATTGAAACTGGTTCAGTATTGCTTCCGTTTTATGTTTTGGTTTTTTAGTCCTGAGGCAAGTGGGATCTCAGTTCCCCGACCAGGGATCGAACCTGCACCCCCTGCACTGGAAGGTGAAGTCTCAACCACTGGACCACCAGGGAAGTCCCGAGAACTATTCATTTTTTGTTCTCCTTTGTTTGATTAAAATCTTTTTTTAATTTTTAATAATTAAAAATAAATACTTTTTTTTATAGTTTTAACTTTTCCCTGGCTGACTAATTCTGTTCTTTCATTCTCTCATTACCCCATCGTGCATCCTTCTATCCCAGCTTTCATGCTCACTGGCCAACACCAGCTGGTACATCTTGTTCCCTCACTAGAGCCTGAATTCCTTGAGGTCGGAGACTTCAGTTGGATTGTTGCAAACCTGCCTGACACAAAATAGACCCTCAATAAATATCTGCTGAGTGTGTAAATGAATGAACAAATAAAAGACTTTTCTGCTCACCTTTCCCCCTTTGATCCAACGCTTACTATAACACAGTAAGATGTAAAGATAATTTACTTTTATATTGCTTTTATAAATTCTTCATACAAACTCATATACATTTTCCCCCAAATAGTGCATCCTTAAAACCTAGAGCTTACAGAGGTTGCTCAGGGCCAGAATTTAAAACCAGTGTTTTCGATTTAAATTCCTCATTTTTTTCCCCTAGAGCTGCAACGTGATGTTTGACCTTGTCTTTGAAATGTTGACCAACTGACCTTGATTCCTAGGACCTTGATTCTAAGACATGTGCTCCCCTCTAAAGTGTGGTATAAAGGAGGGGGGGAACCAAGGGCATCTGGTCAAAAAGCTCTTTGATGGAGGTGGGAAGGATAGACGCACTTGTGTTTTATTATGATTAGGATCCAGAATGTTCTGAAATGTACTAAAAATAAATGTCTTTTTGCAGCCCCTTTGCTGGGGAAGGCTGATTTTTGAAAGAACTTGGGAGAGAATGTTTGGGTGAACTTGTATACCGTACCATAAATATTTTTGCTAAAATTATAGAATTGTCTGTTTCCTTTCAAATTGCATCAGGACCCAGGCAAGAGCGATGAGTTTTTAATGTGGAAATTTCATGTGCACGTTTCGGCTTCTTCCTTTTCTTCTTCAGCTTTGCCAAGTCTCACTTTATGTTTAGTAAAGATTGATTTATTGGTGCTTTTTTGGCCTACCTGCTGTGTTATGCAATTCCTCACTAAATTCAGAGACACGACCATCAGTTTGCAAACTTGTTTAGTTGCAGCCAAAAAGAGGTTTGTTTATCAGAATTCAAGCTGATTTATTTGCTGTGCTGAATGATTTTTGCATTGCCTAAAGCCCGATCCTTCTCTTTTCCTCCATTTCTTCTTTGAAATTAAAAAAATATATGTATATTAATGAGACACAGTGTGACTTATTCTGTTCCTCAGGGAATCGGAAAAGAGCTCTCTGATCTGCTGCTGTTTGGAAACTGGAAAATGATAGAAATTGTTACTTGGAATGGCCTGAGAGAGGAAGCCCTGGAAGCTGGATTTTTTTTCCCCAATAAGATGTCAGTAACTAGGCAGAAAAGGGGAACCCAACAGAACGATCTGTGAAAGTAAATACGCTCCTCTTCGGTAACTGTAAATAGCAGAGGAAGGTGTCGAGAGGCACTGATGCTTTTAAGTGGAAGGCGCTGTGACCAGGGTCACTGTGCCTGGCCTCTGCATTGGGGTTCACCCTCTGCGGACAGACTTCAGATGTGGTTTCAATCCCATTGAGTGTAATTGACATGAATGCTTGCTGGGTCAACGTCCCAATAATTTCTCCAGCAACTGCCTCTCTCTGGACGTTGCCAAGAATAGAATCCAGTTCAGCGCAGAGCGAGTTTGCTCCAAATTCTCATCAAACATAATTTCCACTTGTTTTCAAACTGATACATTTTGAAAGGAGCATCTCCTGTTCACTCTGGTTTCCTGAGATGACTGTTCAGCTGCACATGTCTTTGCTTTGCGTCAGCACAACTTGAGCTGTATTTATAATCCAGCGTATTAGCTCATGTTCAATAGCACATGTTGAGTGAGTGAGTCAGGAACCTCCTAATGTTGGTGGAAAAGGAATTTAAAGCTATTAACCCATGAACATTGGGTAAGGCGCCATTAGGGGTGGCTGTTATGGGCTGAATTGTGTCCCCCACCCCGCAAGTCCATATGCTGAAGTCCTACCCCTCAGTGCCTCTGAATGTGACTGTATTTGGTTGTAGGATCTTTAAAGACGTAATTAAAGTTCAATATGATCATTGCGGGGTGGGGCGGGTGGTATTCCAATGTGACTGGTGTCCTTATAAGAAGAAGGGATTAGGACATAGAAACCACAGACCAAGGGATCTGCAAGCCAAGAAGACAAACCTCAGAAGAAACCAACCCTGCTGATGCCTTGATCTCAGACCTCTAGCCTCCGGAATTGTGAGGAAGTGAATTTCTATTCTTTAAACCACCCAGTCTAGTGATTTGTTGTGGCAATACTAGCAAACTAACACGAGGCGTCAGCCTTCTAGCGAGGGTGCCCTTTTCAGGCAAAACGACTCTTTCTGGAATTCAAGTTAGACGCCATGTAGATGTGGCTTCATTTCTCCTGTTGCATGATTTATTTGTGCAAGTGACTTGTCATGTTAACCCACAGGCTTTCCCTTGACTTTCTGTTGTTTATCCTGGCGTTGGGCCTATATACTGACTTCTCCATGGGTGTAAGGAAGCATTTCACAGAAGATCTAGGGGACAACTTTCTTTGAAGAGATTATATTGATGAAAATAAGAATAATTGGGGTGTAAAACAACCATTGTTTTGGTACCTACGTGGATAGAGTTAAATCACATTACCTAAGAGCCCTTTAAAGATGGCTACTCGAGGGGCTTCCCTTCCCTGGTGGTGCAGTGATTAAGAATCCGCCTGCCAGTGCAGGGGACACGGGTTCCAGCTCTGGTCCAGGAAGATCCCACATGCTGCGGAGCCACTAAGCCCGTGCGCCACAACTACTGTGCCTGCGCTCTAGAGCCCGTGAGCCACAGCTACTGAAGCCCACGCGCCTAGAGCCGGTGCTCGGCAATAAGAGAAGCCACCGCGATGAGAAGTCCGCGCACGGCAACGAAGAGTAGCCCCTGCTCGCCGCATCTAGAGAAAGCTCGCCCGCAGCGACAAAGACCCATCGCAGCCAAAAATAAATAAATAAATAAAAATTTTAAAGATGGCTACTTGATATAGTAGAAACAGCATTAAACCAGAAGTAGATAGTGAAATTCCTTAAAGACTTTGAAGTGCTAGACAAGTGCAGTCTGATCTTTAGAATAACCTTGGGATGTAAGTGGGGCGCTGTAGTATCATTGCCATTTTTCAGATCAGGAGGCAAAGACTCAAAGAATTTAAGAGAGTTGTAAATTAAGTCTTCAAGCCTCAAACTCAGGTCTTCAGATTTGAAAGTCTATCCATTTTCTATCCCTCCACACTGACCCTGTAGATTTCTACATTCAATGAGGAAATGAAAAAAGGAATGTAGCATATGTCTTTTACATAGAAAATGGTCAGCAGTGTTAGATGAAACTGATGTTGTTACTGTAGGAAAAACCTCAAAAAGAAGCAAGATACGTGTGAAGGATTGATCAGTTTTAGTTCATATATTACTTAATGAGCGATCTTAATCAAATATGTCTTTTGTTAGACACTCTTGATAAAAATCATCGAAAATGCATTAGTCTATTTTATTAAAATGTACAATATGATATGCATAATTTGTATTTTATTATATTTATTAGTTATGATATAATTTCATTTTTAAATTTTCAGAGTAGGATAGACCATCATGGAAAAGTATGAGATGGTTTTATGAAGCTATTCTGACTTAGAGTTCTTCCTGAAATAAGCCATTTTGATTTAAGAAAATCAGCAAATACCCTGCAGGTACTTTGTAGTCAGTGAGATTTGGGGAGATTAAATTTTACGTTAACAGGAATATACTGAGAACTTATTTTGTGCCCGGCCCTATGTAGGCAACAGAAACCGTATAACGAAAGTAATACTTGAGGAAGTAGAATGTGGAGCAAGGAGAATATGTATGGGAGGAAGAGATAAGGAGAATTCATTACGAGGCCTTGTGTAACACGGGTTTGATAATATGATCATAATTAACATTTTATTGACGACGTAATTTTTTTTATGGACAGCACAGAGTTGAGTCACATTTAAAACTCGTTCTGACAATTTCTGTCTTTAATTGGTGTATTTAGATATTTATATTCAATGCAATTGTTGATATCCTCAGAATTAGGTCTACCATTTAAATTTTCGCTTGTTTGTTTTTTCCCTGTTTCCTTATCTCCTCTTGTTTGCTTTTTCTTATCTTCTATTAGCTTATTTGAACCATCCCCTTGTTTTGTATTCCTTTTTAATGCAGCTATTGAGATTTTGATTATGCCTTTTTGTAGAGTTATTTTAGTAATTATTCTTGGGAATTACAATATACATACTTAACTTTTGTCAGTCTACTTATAATCAAAATATTGCCACTTCACATTGAAAATAGAAACTTTACTCTTCTCTTTACTAAGTTCTTTTTATCCTCCACCCTTTGTGCTACAGTTGTCATATATTAACCCTCCCTATACTTGAAAAACCCCATCAGGTAGTGTTACAATTTTGCTTTCAACTGGTTTAAAGAATTCAAGAAGATAAAACGTGTTCATTATTTCTACCTAAATATTTGCTATTTCCTTTGCTCTTCCTTGGTTCTCCATGTTTCAAATTTCTGTCTGGTATCATTTCCCTTCTGTCTAAAAAATTTAATTTAGCAATTATTTTATTTCAGATCTGTTGGCAAAAAAATCTGTTCGTTAACCTTCACCTGAGAATGTCTTTGTTTTGCCTTCACTATTGAAGAATATTTTTACTAAATATGGATTCCTGGTTGACAATTATTTTCTTTCAGCATTTAAAAAATGTGATGCTATTTCTTTTTGATCTTTATGGTATCTGATGAGAAATCTGCAAGAATGTAATCATTATTCCCTATTGACAATGCATTGTTTCGCTCTAGATTCTTTCGGTATTTTGTTTTAGCCTTTAGTTTTCAGCAGCTGGATTATGATGGCTCTGGGTATAAGTTTCTTTAAATTTATTCTTTCGGAGAGTCACTCAGTTTCTTGAAGCCGCAAACATTCTTTTGCCAAATTGGGGAGTTTTCAGCTATTATATCTTCAAATAATATGTTGATAAGAAAAAAAACTATATACCGTAGACGTATTAGAAGTAGAATTCTCATTTGGCTTAAAAGAACCCCAGATTTCATTCTAAATCTATAACAACCTAGTTACAAAGTAGCACCGTGTTCTGGAGAGTCTGAAGATTTAGGAGTCAGATACCTCATTTAGTTGTATGTCCTTGGTCATGTTATTTCATTTCTCTGGGATTTATCTTACTCATTTGTAAATCCAGGGTGTTGGATTCGAACAGAATTCCCTAGTCTTTGGCTAATGGATTCCGAGTGGACTTATGTGTGGATTTCTATCAGTGAACTGCTGATATTACTGGGTATGTGAGTGTCTGTGACTATCAGTGGTTGATAACCACTAAAATGACTAAGCACCTTAACATCCATTACTATGTGAGTCTATCTAAGATGAAAAATAGATTATTTCACAAAGTCATCCAAAAACAAGAATCAGGGCAGAATATTATTGACAAAACTGCACCTAAGGAATAAGATTGTAGGAAAAGAACAAGCCAAGAGGGATGCAAAAAGGAAAAATATCCTGTGAAGGTTGTAAAATATCTTCTTCTGAGAATTCGTTTTGGTTTATTTAAGATGGTTTTGCAGAAAGATCCTGCAAAGCATGGTTTAGTTTGTAAGTGACTCAGCCACAGACAAGAGAATATTTCCACAGATACCTAATTTTTCTTTTTTTTGCTAATGAGTGAAGAGTAAGTAAAACTGTTGAAATGATCACATCTGCTAAATATTCTAGGTGCAAGCACAGAAAATAAGAGTGAATGTAATTGTGGGAGTTGTCAAGCAATCCACAGGAAGAGGACAACTAGATCAATGGCCCAAGAAGAGGGGGAGGGGGTTGGGGAAGGAATGGAGTGGGAGTTTGGAATTAGCAGATGCAAACTATTACACATAGGATGGATAAAGAACAAGGTCCTACTATGTAGCACAGGGAACTGTATAGTCTATATCCTGAGATAAGCCATAATGGAAAAGAATATGAAAAAGGATGTACATATGTGTATAACTGAGTCACTTTGCTGTACAGCAGAAATTAACACAACATTGTAATTCAACTATATGTCAATAAAATTAAAATACATGGGGTCAGAGATGTAGGCAGGAACTGGGTCAGGTAGGACTTTGTAAATTCAAGATTTTATTCCAATTCTCACTGGGGAACATCTGGACTATTTGAAGGCAAAAATTGAAATGATAAGATGTTGAAAAGCTCATGCTGACACTGTCGGAATACAAGTGGATTATATTTCTATTTCTATTCAATTTTCATTAATTGAGTACCTACTTTATGTCAGACATTGTGTTAGGGGCTTGCAATACAAAGATGAAGTAACAGTCTCAGAACCGAAGGGGCAAAGCAGATATATGATCACATAACTACAATTTAGGATGATAAGGACTTTTTAAAGCATGTAAATAATTATCCCCCCAAATAAATCCCTTCTTCAGTGATTTACGTGCGTGTCACCCATGTCCCTAACATGAGAATCTCCTTTACTTTAACAAATACTCCACGCCAGAACCTTGGTTGGGATTTGGTCGGGGTTGGGGGGGGGAGATTAAAAAAAAGGAAAAATGAAGGTCTCACATTCATTCACTCTTTTTTCTTCCCTCTGAAGTGTAAGCATGGAAGTTTAAGAATTCATTACTCTTTTCTGGAATAGTTGCATCAATAGTAGCAAGAGAAGCAGAAGTAGTAATAGTGACCGTAATAACATGGATCTCTTGTTCATTTGTATTGTACTGTGTAGTCCGTACAATGTTTTAGACGTATCTTTTATTTGTTACCCTTCTTGTTCTCAATACCTCGTGGTGGAATAATAAAAACTGACATTTTACCTTCTCTATTTCACTGCTGAAAAAACAAACAGTAAAAGGAGTTATGTCAGGGACTTTCAACCTTTTTAAATGACAACCCAAGGTAAGAATTGTCTTTTGCTTTTAACATGGTAAGCGCATTTATACCTACATATTGTATAGTACATCCAAAATAAAATTGCATGACACAAGACTTAACCTTATTATATACAAAGCACTCTCCTATTCTGTATGTATTCTATATTAACAATATTCTATTCCATTTTTTTAAATGCTGATCACAACCAAGTAAATTGATGGGTTGCACCCTACAGTTTGAAAAACGTTTAAGTGTTTGCTCAAAATCACACAGCTGATAAACTGAGGGTTTGGTGTTTAAACTCTGGTCTCTGCGCTCAGTTTAATGTTCTTTCCACATAACTAACATCTCTGGTCCTTCTTTTTGTCCGTTTCAATCCAACCCACTAACTTAATCTTCCGTAAGAGTCTTCAGTAAGAGAACTGGGTTTTGAAGTGGAATGGACCCCGTATTCTTCCCTGGTGTCCATACATCCCCAGCAGGTGTGTGAATGAGGTTCCTGGTGTCAGTGACCCTCCCTCATGAATTTCATGCCTTCTCTCAAATCTCCCTCATACCTACCCTATGCTTTATGTAAAACATGCTTTTGCCATTCCCCGAAGACACCAAACATGTCCTGACCTTGGACACATTATTTGTAATGTTCCTATTGCTGGAAATATCCCATCATCACAAACCATCAATCACCCTTAGACTAGTAATTATCTACCTCTTAGTCCTCTCTGTGAAGTGGAAATTACTTAGGTTTGAAGTTAGAATTAACATGAGTTTCAGAACATGAAATTACACTGGGACAATGGTATCAGGTAAGTGTGACTACCTAAACAAAGTAATTAAATGAGTTTTAGTTGATCAGAGTTGAAAAAAAAAAAAGAGGTAGTTTTCTCTTTAAATGCCTGGTTGTTCCAGAATGTGAAAAATAATAGTGAGTCGGGCATCCCTGGTGGCACAGTGGTTGAGAGTCCGCCTGCCGATGCAGGGGACGCGGGTTCGTGCCCTGGTCTGGGAGGATCCCACATGCTGCGGAGCGGCTGGGCCCGTGAGCCGTGACCGCTGGGCCTGCGCGTCCGGAGCCTGTGCTCCGCAACGGGAGAGGCCACAGCGGTGAGAGGCCCGCGTACTGCAAAAAAAAATAATAAAAAATAATAATAATAGTGAGAGACGAAGCATGAATGGATATGGGAAGTTGTAAAAGGTTTGCAGAAAAGGGATTTTTCTTTGCTTTGGTTTATAATACCTTCAAATACATGAGCCTGAAAAGAAGTAATAAAATGTGTTAAAATTTTGCCAAAATTGTCTCAAGTTAATTGGTTTATTTAAAAGGAAAAAAAAAAACTGGTGAATCATTTACTGCCAAGTATTATATTAAAGCAAAATTCGAACTGACTCAGTTAAGATGATAAATTATTCTTAGAGCTCTTACAAGGGGTTGTAATAAGTTTCTTTAAAATTGTCTGTGTAATCTGTCCAGGTAGCAAAGTTTCCATATCTTATCATATAATTGTCTGTGGTTTGTGTTCACTTTATCATACCTTTGATTATAAAAGAAAGAAAAAAGAAAAACCTTACTTGTGATAAAGTTCCTTACAATCATGTTTCCTCACTATGTTAATTTTAAAATAGTTTAATATCACTTTATTTGGATTAAATAGGTACCCAATGATTGTTTCTCAGGCATCCATCAGCCTATTGTAATCAAGTGTCAAAACCTTCTGTGTTACCACATTTAATTTTGTCTTCCCAAGATCAAGCCTTAAAATTGGGGGATAAAATCAGGACACACTAAAACTAAAGGATTTCTTAGAGGGCCCCTGGCAACTCACAGCGATCGATTCTTTCATCGTATAAAAAGAGAGATGCTAGAAGTAATTTTGATGGTTTCATATGTGCCATTAATTAGCTCAACTTTATTATAAAATCTGCATGGGAAAAACTGTCGGATCAGAAAGAATGTTCAGTCTTTTCTAGATTAAGTCAGTGTAGGTAAAATGTGATTATTATGGGTTTTTTTTTTCAGATATTGTACACTTTACGGAAAGCCCTAGAGATTTTGCAATGCTTTCTCTGTTCATAATATATTCTTATCCTCAAGGGAAATAGTGATTTCTCTCTATGAAATGGTTTGTACGAAATTCCAATAGAATTTTACTCCCACCCTTATAGTTTTGGTTACTATAATAAATTAACCACAGACTGTCATTCTTATTATCCAACGAGTCTCCATTTTCCTGTGACACTTACCTACAAAGCAAGCTATTGCAAGCTGATGGTGTTTCTACGACAAGCTACAGGCTGGAACTTGCGTCTTTAACACAGAAGAGTCTCCGAGTCCTGTGAAAAGATTATGTGAACTTTTGATCCGTCCAAGAACAGGCTCTGGGTACAGGATTCTAAGCTAACATTGCTTAGACAATTTCAGACTGCTTGAGCGAGCTGAGTCGGGGTTTCCAGGACTCTTTTGAGCCCAGAGGCAGACATACTTCATGAAAGCAGACCACTCACCCTCAACACCCAGCAGAACGTGAATATATTACATAGAACATAATGAACTACTACTATGGTTACTTGTTTTAACAAAATAACGCTAGCACTGTTTTGTTACTGTTCGGGGATACAGGAAGAGCTCTCTCCTCCGACTAAGTATCAATTTAGTAGGCTATGCACTTGAAAACTAAAATGAAACATTTTAAAGTGGTGTTAACATCTTCCTGTCTCTCAGAATTCAGAAACAATTACTTCTCCTGAGCAGGATAAGACTCTGTCCCCCTTTGTGCCAGGACGCAATTAGACAAATGAATTCTGCAGGACGCAATTAGACAAATGAATTCTGCAACCAAGATCTGCACGGGAGTGTCATGTTTGAGAATGACTCTCATTTAATCGGGAATGACAAGCCCAGTAGTAAGGAATAAGGATTGAATTTATGCGTGGAACCAATGCCTATAACATTCTTCCAAAGAACTTGAACCTGGGCTTGGCTCACAGGTAGTATTGGAGCCACTTCCTGGAAGATCAGGGACTTTACAAGAATTTGTAAACTTCAAGAAGAGAGAAATTCACCCAAATTCATAAATACTGTGAGTGAAATCTGGTGGAGGCTATGCCTTGGACTTGGCTTTCTAGCCTCAGGGCAGAAAAGTAAATGAGAGAGGCTTTTTTAAAGTCCAGTTGAGATTCTTTGTGACATTTCCAAACAGAAGTCAATTCTTTCGCAATACTGTTTACTCAGTGCTATAAGGTTCTAGTTTTTCCAGAGTAAATTCAAGGAGGATTATATGATTAGTGTACACTGTTGCCACAGGTCAAATGTCACAAGACCAACCTTTCTTGATCAGAAGAACAGGCTTTGAAAATTGTTTATGATCACAGGAGCTAAGTGGGCAATGGCGGGATGATAGGAAAATAATCCCAATAATCGAAAATAATCCAAAACTTCAAAATAGGGAGAAGAGATTACTGGCAGTTCTTTGAGCAAAGAGCTGGCCTTAAATTTCTGCTGTCTTCCTATTTTACAGTTTTACAAGGGGCAGAGGGGTAGATTTTTGTCCAGCAAAGATGGAAATGGTTTCTGACCAGTGAAACAGTAACACCAAAGGTATATTGCCCTGTGTAGTATTAGCCAATTTTGTATCTGATTCAGCAATTTTAATTTTCTTTTCTTAAATTTTATATATGTCTATATAGGCACAGGCACATGTGTGTCTGTGCTTTAAATTGGTCATAACATCCTGTTTATGTTATCCATTAGTTAATCATGAATAAATTCATTAATAATGAGTTGATGTTAAGTAAAATCTTTGATATGTGTTTGTATTTGGCCCTTGTTTGGTGAATGAGGAATGATTGCCTATCTACAGGATTAGCTCACTTTTTTTATACATGAGCTTGACTTTTTGTTGCCTATAGAATAAAAGCTTTATGACATTGATGAGGGGGTGAAGATAGTGTCGATTACTAATCACAGGAAACAAGTGCATACTAATTCAAATTCAATACAAATTGAAGATTTTTGTTTGTTTGTTTTTTAAAGAGAGTGGGTGTGTTGATTGACACGTTGGTTGACCAGGTTGAAAGAGCTAGTGAAGATCTGAAGACAAGAGTGAGAGAAGAAAATTGTTGTAGACATGTATAGAAGTAAGATAGGGTAAAAAGCTTTGGGATAAGATTTGAATGGGAGACTGAAATTGCATGGAAAAGGTATGCAGGAAAACTGATGTATAATATGCAAAAGGAATCATGAAGGGTGGTAATACTGAGAAAATGAAATTGCGGCAATCGGTTTGATGGTAGATTTTCTCCTGTAGCCCAAATACCACTCAAGTTGAAAAACAATAAAATGAAGTGTTGTTTCTTTGCACTGATAAACTGGAAAATTTTATAGGACCTCATGGGGCCAGAGGTCACACTGAATTTAAAGATCAGATGTAGTGAGAATGAGAGAATGCAAAGTTGAAGAGCTAGGAACTGAAATGTTAGTGTTGGATACCTTAGTATGGCAAATCTCGAGGTCATGCACAGGAGTGAGAAAGTTGCTGAAAGAGTAAAGTTAAAATTCTAAGTTATAAGGAAATGCAAAACAGCCATGTTGGATATGACATTTACATTGACATAGACATCATCTACTAAAGTTGGGTGGTGATTATAAGTCATCAGTGATATAAAAGCGAGTGACTTTATTAGTAAAGAAATTGATAAATATTCATAAGGGGTGGAGAGAAGTACAGATGAATAATTCAACCTATAAAAGAAAAGAGGGTTTTTTGTTTTGCTTTTGTTTGTTTGTTTCCAAAAATATGTAAGAATAGATTGAGAGTTGCAGAATAAGAGAAAACTTACCCTAACTTTGGTCCATGTCTGTCACATGTTGCATGAATGTTTAAAAACCAAGCACTGGATGGGACCCAATAAAAACCGGGGTTCACAAGAGACACCCAGGATTTAATTAGATTTGAAAAGAGCGTGGAGCAGCTTGTGAAGGAGTAGATATTATGAAGTAGTTTCTTTATAATGAAACAAGGGCTTTAGAGTTTAGGTGGTCCTACAAATTACATGGTTTAAATCTTTCTCTTCACTTGCCAGCCAGTGACAATTATTCTACCCCTGAGCCTTGTTTATCTATTCAAGAAAAAAAGGGATGATAATAACCTTCACTCCATGTTAAATGCTTAGCCAGTTCTTGACATGTAATTAGTCCTTCGGAATTGTTAGGTGGTATTTATATTCTGCAGAAGAGATCGGTAGTGGGCCAAGTAACCAGTGAGAAATGCAGAGCCAAGTTGGGGAAAGAACATAAAAGGGAATTGGTGGATGAAGTGTTCTGCATTGTGGGATGGAGGGATACTTTAAGAAACAGATAACATGGGCCAGAATTGAGCAATGCCAGGGAGAATGTGGTCAAGTGGGAGGTTGGAAGAAATATTTTGGAGACAGAAGCAATAGGACCCAGTAAATAGTTGCAGGTAGTTATGGGAGAGAGAGGGGATGAAGGAAGATATCCAGGCTGTGAGCCTCTGTGATTAGAATGGTGATTCCATTGACAAAAGTAAGAAATTTAAGAAGTTCAATCTGGGAAAGGGGTACGGAGATCCAGGGATTCCTTTTGTTTTAAATAGAGTGAGCTGGTGGATGTGGAGAACAAACGTATGGTTACCAGGGGGGAAGGGTGGGGGAGGGATAAATTGGGAGATTGGGATTGACATATACACACTACTACACATAAAACAGATAACTATGGGCTTCCCTGGTGGCGCAGTGGTTGAGAGTCCGCCTGCCGATGCGGTTCGTGTCCCGGTCCAGAGGACTCCACATGCCGGGAGCGGCTGGGCCCGTGAGCCATGGCCACTGAGCCTGCGCGTCCGGAGCCTGTGCTCCGCAGTGGGAGAGGCCACAACGGTGAGGGGCTGCGTACCGCAAAAAAAATATATTCCTGGTCCTGAACTAGACCTGCTGGTTTGGATGCTCTGGTGAAAAGCCCCTGAAATGTTATTTTTAACAAGCAGCCTAGGTGATTCTGAAGTGAACCAACCACCTGTCTAGGAAAATAATGGAAGTCATTAACTGGAGTAAATTGTCAAGACAGAGGGAGGGAGAAAGTAGGGGTGGGGATGGGGGTTAAGGGTCAAGATAAAGAACTTGGAGAAAACCTTCATTTATGCAATGAAAGGAGAAAAATATGCTAAAGACAATGTAAAAAAATATAAAAGAAAGCAATAAGGAAAGTGGAAGACAAAACACGAGAACATTTCAAGCACTTGTGGGTGGTCCACAGTGCCAAATATTTTACAGCAGTGCTTCTTAAACTTTAATGCACAAACGAATCACAAGAATTATCTTGTTAAACTATAGATTCTAATGCAGTAGGTCTGAAAGGAGACCAGAGCTTCTGCACTTCTATCAGGCACCCAGGTGGTGCTGATGCCAAAGACACACAGACCACACTTTAAGTAGCAGGACTTTAGAGAAATTGATACAGCTTAATAAAGAATGAGCCATTGGATTCTTTAACTAGGATGTCAATGGTGACTTTTAACAGAGAGGTTTTTAAGATGGTAAAGAAGAAAGCCAGCTGGCATGGATTTAAGGAGTGTGTGGGTAATAATGAAACAGAGGCATTTATTTTGGACTACATTTGAAAATTGAGGCTACAGAGAAGAGAAGCAAAAAGCAGACAAGGATAGCAGGGTTCTGAACTGGAAAATTATTTAATTTAAAGAACACGGTGGGCTGAGATAAAGTAGGACTTGCTGATAAAAAGTAAATAAAATATATGGGCTTCCCTGGTGGCACAGTGGTTGAGAGTCCGCCTGCCGATGCAGGGGACACGGGTTCGTGCCCCGGTCCGGGAAGATCCCGCATGCCGCGGAGCGGCTGGGCCCGTGAGCCATGGCCGCTGAACCTGCGCGTCCGGAGCCTTTGCTCCGCAACGGGAGAGGCCACAGTAGTGAGAGGCCCGCATACCGAAAAAAAAAAAAAAGTAAATAAAATATATTATACACTTACCATCTACTGCTTAGGAAGATATAGATCCAATATTACTTTCCTTAACGAACTAAAAAGTCAATCGATAGCACTGCCCCCGTATTAGGAAGACCTTAAAATATTTAACTATCTGTATCTTATTCCCATCTTACATATCATTGTTTTCCAGTATTTTATTTCCACACTGCTTTCTTTACTTATTAAATTAGTTGCTACTGTTTTTGTTGTTTTATGTGAACACTTGTCTAGATTTACCCACATGTTTACCCATATTATTTCTCACCATGCCTTCTTTTTTTTTTTCCTCAAGCAAAGAAAGCATAACAATACCAAATTTATTTCACACAGAATCATTGCAACATTCAGCATGCCTTCTTGATAATTAAATTCTTACCATGCGGGTGCAGTAAGTGTTGTTCTTCCTGAGTGGTCTTGCTACTCAAAATGTAATTGGATCAACAGCATGGGTGTCACTTGGGAGCTTAGTAGAAATGGAGACCCTCAGGACCCAGATGTAATGAAGCAGAATCTCTACAAGGTCCCTAGGTGACTTACAGGCACATTAAAGCTTGAGAAGTTCTAAATGGGACCTGCAATGCTACATTTCTGGCACCTTCCAGGTAATGCTCACGCTGCTGTTTCTGGTCCAAGACATACACTTTGCAGCAAAGTTTGAGGTTCATTTAGTATCATTTACTGGTAATAATCATAGGTTTTGATGTTTGAAAACGTCTTTATTTTTGCTCATCTTGGAGTTATTGTTGAGGATGACATGAAATTTGACATCGAGATTTATTTTTTCTTTCATTTGAGAGATAATCCTCTGTTTTCTCATTTTAATTGTTTCTTTTGGAGAAATTTTCTACTCGTATCATTTTCCTTCCTCTATAGGTAACCTGTTTTTTTCTCTCTCGATGTTTTAAAAATGTTCTCTTTGTCTTTCTGTAGTTTCTTTACTAATGATTTAATTGTAAAATTCTTTTTTCTTTGAAATACTGCTTCGAGTCTACTGTGATTCCAGAATCTAAGGGTTTGAGTCTTTAAAAATGTTAGAGTGTTCTTAGCTATTTTCTCTGTGAATGTTACCTACCCCACGTTTTCCCTATTCATTCCTCTGGAATGTTTTTAAAAACATTTGGTGGACCTTCTCCATTTTTCTTAACCTCTCTTTTTTATTTTATAGATTTTTGCTTGTCTGTATTGCATTCTGTATAATTTCTTGAGCTCTACCATCCAATTCATTAATTCTCTCTACAGCTGTGCTTTCTTTATCTTCTGTTTAACATCTACATTGAGTTTCATTCCAATGACTATATGACCGTATTTTCCACTGATATATCTCTTCCTAGTTTTCTTTCAATACCATAATATTTTGTTTCATATGTTTGGCTCCATCGTTTCTCTACTAAATCAATCCAAATGCATTATGGTTGCATCCAAAAATTCCTCTATCAAATATTTCTGGAAGTCTACTATGTTCTTTGTGCAGGATATTGCTTATGGTGGCTTGTTTCTCGAGTAGTACTTCTCAGACTTCAACACATACTTGAATCATCTGTGCCTCTTGTAAAATTACATGTTTCAATTCACTCAGTCTAGGGCAAGGCTTGAGGTTCTTCATTCCTAACAAGCTCCCAGGGATTCTGATGCTGTTCGGCCCCATGCCAGTCTCTGAGTAGCAAGTCCTAGGGTATTTTATTATTTTCCATTATTCACTTATGTTTGAGGGGGATTTATGTGGAGGAATTTTAGGTGAACTGGATTGAAAATCCCTCTGGAAATTGTTTTAATTTCTGTCGGGAACAGTAAGCTGGGACTATTTCATGTGTATGCATGTGTGCATGCTGAGTTCTTTCACTTGTGCTTTTCAGGATCTTTCAAGTGGTGTGACTTCGTATGCCAAATGTGCTTTAGGGCTAGATTGTTATGAGCTCTCAGAGGAGAGTTTTTCTCCCTCCCTTCCCCTCTAATCCAGAGCCAGAATAAGAAAGCCAACATTCTGTGTCATATCTCTTTGCTGGTGGGTGGACATTTTCTATTTTACTCCATCATTAAAGGTGTAATCCTTCAAAAATCTTGATTTTATGTGATGGTGTCAGGTCCAACTTCCCACCTAGTATGAGCCAAAGACTTTCTCTTCTCTTCCAGCTTATTCATTAAACTCAAGTCCTCACGACAGCCAAGCGGTAAGTGACAGCTCACTCTATGGTTCCAGCCTTCTCTTCATTTTTTAACCTCTTGGCGTGTTTCTTATATTTTATCTGGTATTTCTAGATGTTTCACATTGGAGTATATTTCAAGTTATCTAGTATACAGTGTTATTGGAGTATAAATCTGCTAAACATTTAGGAGGATTTCTAAACAAGATGGTTAGAGGGTTGTTTTTTTTTAATACCTAAAGTTAATAGTTAAAATCCTAAGAATCTGGAAGGTCTGAATTCTAAAAGACTTCCAAACAGGTGGAATTTTACTTTATTGAGAATTTTGTCAATTAACTCCACCATTATTACCCTGAATTTTTCCCTTTTTTACCATATGTGTTGGTGTCGTATAGACACAGCCTGAATCATCATGAGGGTTAGAAATGGGGTTTGAATCTATAAAAAGCTTAAAAAAATAAGATGTGATGCCATGGAGACCGATGGTTTTTTTTCTCTCTCTCCTGGGGAAAGATTCAGAACCAAAGTTTTAAGCACATGTAATTTCAGATGACTAAACCCAAGTACAGGTATGTCAACTGGGGGCATTTGCAAATGTGTCTGGCTCTGATAACTAAGACACTGTTGAAGAGATTATTCCACCAGTGCTTTATTCCCGTTTCTTGACAACGAACTGGCTAAGAACGTAGTAATGTAGACACTTTATCTCTCAGATTCTTTAATTCTTTACCTGGTTCTATAAAAAATAAAATAAAACACAATCTAAGCAGCCAAGTGCCCCTCCCCCCCCGAACTTGAACTATTTGGGGCAATCATGAGTGTATAATATGCTGATATCCAAGGACCATAGAAAAGAGAGAAGTGTGGACCCAAGTGGCTTAGAGTCTCGGGAGAATAAAAAGGCTCCAGAACTCCATCCCTCAGGTTGCTTCCAGAATATCTAGTGTTGTGCTCCAAAGAGGCTTTAGAACCCAAGGATGATTCAAGCAATCCTGGGTAAGAAAACAGCATAGAGAAGTATAGGAAGCTACTCTCTAGTAGGGAAAAATAATGGGAGGAGAGCCAAACTATGAGTGATAATCTTAACTGTAGCAAGCAGTAATATAGAGTCAAGGAATTGTGTATTCCAGGGATGAGCAGGTGGGAAACGAGATAATATAGAGAAGTCGTCCAATATGCAGGCTCTGGAGACAGTGGAACTAGCGTCAAATTCCACCTTTACCACTTACTAATGTAGGATCTTGCACCATTTATTTAACTTTGCTAAGCCTCAGTTTCCTCATCTATAAAAGCAAAGTACCAAACCTCACAAGGTTGTTGAAACCATCACGTTGAACCATAACGTAAAGTGCTTAGCATAGTAGCTGGCATCTGCTGTGTGCCCCCAAATAGTCAAGATGATGAAGATGATGATAATGGTGGTGGTGTTAGATTTAGCTAATAGGGTCTGGACCAGAAGGCTGAGGATCCAATAAAGCCTGTTCGTTTGATTGTTCATTCATCCACTTAATGATGCATCAGACATTCTGTACACACCAGATATCATTCTAGGTATCTGGAATTCCAGGCTGGAATGTTAAGCAGGGAACAAAGACTAATGCACAGACTGACCAAAGCTAAGAACATACTACAGGGCTTCCCTGGTGGCGCAGTGGTTGAGAGTCCGCCTGCCAATGCAGGGGACACGGGTTCGTGCCCCGGTCCGGGAGGATCCCACGTGCCGCAGAGTGGCTGGGCCCGTGAGCCATGGCCGCTGAGCCTGCGCGTCTGGAGCCTGTGCTCCGCAACGGGAGAGGCCACAACAGTGAGAGGCCCGTGTACCGCAAAAAAAGAAAAAAAAAAGAACATACTACAAATGAGAGGTTCCATAAACAACCACAGCTCATCACTGGCATAACCTACGTAATCCAACAACAATAAGACCACTTCTGGATGATACCGGGTGTTAAGACTGAATCCACTGATGTGTCTCCTCACCTGTCACTGCTCACTTGGCTGGTTATGAAGACAAAGCTGGCAGTGATGGTAGCCATATATGGCAATAAGAAGTATTACTGAAATGTGATAGACTATAGTTAATTCTGAATCACTCACTCTTCTGCCAGGAGCTTGACTCTTCCTAAGGGTTATTCTGGTTCAATAGAAGGTGCTCCAAAATGCCTTGGAGTCTGATGCTTATGTCTGAGTGTTGACTTGGCCACACCCTAGTTGTAGAAACCTTAGCATATGAATTCTCCTTTCTCATCTTCAGTTTCTTTTTTTTTAATGAAGTATAATTGGTTTATAATGTTTTGTTAGTTTCTGGTGTAGAGCGAAGTGACTCAGATACCTATATCATCTATATAGATATTCTTTCTCAGATTCTTTTCCATTATAGCTTATTACAAGATATTGAAAATAGTTCCCTGTGCTAAACAGTAGGACCTCATGGTTTATCTGTTTTATATATAGTAGTTTTTATGTGCTAATCATAAACTCCTAATTTATTCCTCCCCTGCCTTTCCCCTTTGGTAACCATGTTATGATGGTAACATTGTTTCCTATGTCTGTGAGTCTGTTTCTGCTTTGTAAATAAGTTCATTTAAATCATTTTTTAGATTCCACATACAAGTGATATCATATGATATTTGTCTTTCTCTGTCTGACTTACTTCACTTAGTTTCATAATCTCTAGGTCCATCCATGTTGCTGCAAATGGCATGATTTCATTCTTTTTTATGGCTGAGTAGTATTCCATGGTAGAAATATACCACATCTTCATTATCCATTCATCTGTCAATGGACATTTAGGTTGCTTCCATGTCTTGGCTATTGTAAATAGTGCTGCTGCTATGAACATTGGGGTACATACATTTTTTCAACTTAGAGTTTTCTCCAGATGTATGCCCAGAAGTGGGATTGCAGGATCATATGGTAGCTCTGTTTTTAGTTTTTTAAGGAACCTCCAAGCTGTTCTCCACAGTGGCTACACCAATTTACATCCTCACCAACAGTGTAGGAGGGTTTCCTTTTCTCCATACCCTCTCCAGCACTTATTATCTGTAGAAATTTTTTTTTTTTTTGTGGTACACGGGCCTCTCACTGCTGTGGCCTCTCCTGTTGCGGAGCACAGGCTCTGGACGTGCAGGCTCAGTGGCCATGGCCCATGGGCCCAGCCGCTCCGCAGCATGTGGGATCTTCCCGGACCGGGGCATGAACCCGTGTCCTCTGCATCGGCAGGCGGACTCTCAACCACTGCGCCACCAGGGAAGCCCTAGACTTTTTGATGATGGCCATTCTGACTGGTGTGACGTGATACCTCATTGTAGTTTTGATTTGCATTTCTCTAATAAGTAGTGATGTTGAGCATCTTTTCATGTACCTATTGGACATCTGGATGTCTTCTTTGGAGAAATGTCTATTTAGGTCTTCTGCTCATTTTTTGATTGGGTCATTTCCTCATCATATTCAGGATTGTAAAATTAACTAGCTAATGGGAAAGTACACCGTATAGTAGATAACAGTCGATGTGCTGAGCATTTCCAGAGCCTCTCTCTGCCATGTTTTGCCCAAACAATATGGACACACTGCATCAAAGGTCTCCCTTGCTTCTGAGGTTGGTTGAATTTGACTAACAGGAAGCACTGGGTGGCTGGGAGGAGAGTGATATCAGAGTATTTATCTCCTCCTACACCCCACATGACCTGTATTCATTTAACAAAGTTCATAACTACCATCAGAGGTCCTCTCGCCATATTTTGCTCTCTAACTACTGGTAGTTGCTACCTCCCCACATCCCTAAGGTAGCAGTCAGTAAGTCAGTTGGCTCATCTTATTTTCTGGTTTTTCCAGTTTTGGGTTTGTTTCTTTTTTAACTCATTCCAATTGTATCCAGAACACAAAGAGTTCCTTGCTGAGCAATGTGGTTTGACCACGAGGCCATCGCAGCCATGCACTAAGTGCTCGCCTGCATTGGTTCATCCATTTTTCGAGGCAAGGTAACTTCTGAGAATGGGAAACATTGGGGTTTTAAAATGTATTATCTGTTGTTGAATGTATTTCAGGAAAACACTCTGTGGCCACCGAAGGTTCAACATATTGGACCTAGAATTGAAGATTGCCTTTTCTGCACTAGTGGAAAACTAAAAGCATAAGGTGAAAAGATTAACCAGTTTCCTATGATGACAAGTTTTCATTTTTCAAGATCTGCTTTATGGAGTATTTCTTCCAAACATCGAATTCAAAACTCTTTGCCACCCAAAAAAAAAAAAATTTTTTTTCTGATATTTTTGTCAAAGATTCCAAGCCCTTAGCCTTTGTCTTTGCACTATTCCACAAATACACATTTTCATATCTTTTATTTAATTTGGTTTGGTTTGCAATATCATGGTTGCATGGCAAAGTGATTTGTAATTTCGGAGTCTTGAGTTTTAACATTGTTATTCCTACCAATGAACCCTCTATCCTGGGGGATATCATTTACCTTCTCTGTCTTTTAACATATTCATAAATAAAATGGGAATAGCGCTCTCTTCCTTTTTCAAAGAATTACTATCAGATAACCTAAGCTATCTTGTCGGTAAGTATTTTAAATAGAATAACTGCACAGTTTTCAAATAGTCTTGAATAAGCCTATGATGTTGAAATAAAATCCAATTAGATACACAGGTCACTTACAATAGGGATTATTGAGATTAGCATAATATCAGGAGAAAATAATGAGAAACACACATGTTCAGGTACATTAACGCCCATGGTTTTTTAAAAAATTTTTTTTTTTTTTTTTTTTTTTTTGGCTGCATTGGGTCTTCGTTGCTGCGGGCGGGCTTTCTCTAGTTACGGCGAGGGGGGTAGTGCACAGCCTTCTCATTGTAGTGCACAGCCTTCTCATTTATTGTAGTGCACAGCCTTCTCATTGCCATGGCTTCTCTTGTTGAGGAGCACAGGCTCTAGGCACAAGGGCTTCAGTAGTCATGGCACACGAACTCAGTAGTTGTGGCTTGCGGGCTCTAGAGCGCAGGCTCAGTAGTTGTGGCATGTGGGCTCAGTAGTTGTGGCTCGTGGGCTGTAGAGCACAGGCTCAGTAGTTGTAGCGCATGGGCTTAGTTGCTCCGGGGCATGTGGGATCTTCCCAGACCAGGGCTCGAACCCGTGTCCCCTGACTTGGCAGGCGGCTTCTTAACCACTGAGCCACCAGGGAAGCCCCAACGCCCGTGTTTTAATGATAGATATTTATGTGAGGCTACAAAACTGGACTAATGGATCCAAGTTCATACTGGTTTTCACCATCAAGAGTATGATTTCATGCAACAAGAGGAACACCATGTCCAAGGGGTTGGAAAAATACGTCTTTGTGTCAAAGTCCTAGATAACACATCAAAAATCTTAAGGACATTGTTCCTCTATTTGGAAATCCTTCCTGTCAAGTGATGCTGTCAGGCCACTTTCGCATGCTCAGCTGAGTCGGTGGTTTCACAGTGATCCGTGGCCCAGGCAGACAGCACATGAAATGTCTCCCATTCAGTGAGGGCTCCCAAGTCCTCTATAAAAATCTCTTGGTTTCTCAGCTCATGATCTTCTATTAAGAGATGAGAGTCATGCTATAGGCAAGATAGAATTTTGAACTGATAGTCACATGAGATGGTACATACAAAGGCCTTCACATCACACCTGGGACAAAGTTATTGTGATAATAATAATAATTAATTTTCTCATGTAAGTGCATCCTTTTCATAAAATATTGGGAAATAAAACTCATGGAAAGTATCATTTTTAATAGGACTAATATGATCCTCCCACTAGTATAATCCCTGTAATTATCCTTTAAAATCACTTAGATCAACCATGACTGTTTATGGTTTATTCCTCCGCAAAGAAGGAACACACCTTTAATACTGTTGTACTCTTATCTTTACACATTTTAAAACTCACATATTCAGCTTAGCTTCTCCAATGATAAACACAAGTCAGAAACACAAAGAGAATAAGTAGACAAAACACAGGAAGACGAAAACAAAAAAAGTCTGAAGAATAGGTAGACCTGGACCTAATGGGAGAAGATAAAATGAAACCAGATGGAGATTTTATACCTTTATTTTTGTTTCACTTAGTGGAGCAGACAGATAATCAAAAACATTTCCTCACTGTTACTTTTCTAATCTCCTCTGTCACCTTCCACCAAAATATTAGGCCAGACAGAGGCTCTCTGTGTTCCTCATCTTCTGTCATCTTCTGCTTTAGAGAAACGTATGTTTTTATGAACAAGCTCTGACATGATCACTGAAAGAAGCTGAGTAAATATTTTTAAGATAAGCCTGGAGATCTTACTGTCTCTAAATCATCAACGGACAAAAAGAGAGAGAGAGACAGGGAGAGGCAGTTTCCTATTCAAACATGCTGCTTAAGAGCTAATGGGAGTATTATTATGATTGATGGGCCAGAGTCTTTGTCTTCAGGAACACTTAATGGGGTAGGAACCGACCAATATTTACATTGGAGGTGAAGCCACGTTTTACTTCATCTGGGGTCAAATATTACCGAATGTGAAATACATTCTTCACACTGACACTGCCTTCCTTTCAGCCCAAACTGGGTGTCTGAGAATCCCCCCAAATCTCCATTTGTAATACTCCCAAGCTTCAAAGTTCAGTGACTAAGGAGAAGGATGGGGCTGCTTCAATTCTAGGGTGGGTGACTAATAAACTATAGGTGAGAAAAGCGTATAGTTCAAGTGCTGAAAAACTATAAATGCTGTACATGGGAGCAAGTACACAAGGCCTATTAAAGTAAAATGGTCTCCACATAGATCAAAACAGTGGGTCAAAGATGAAGACTTAGAGAAATAATAGCATAATAATTGCAATGCGGTTCTGTCATTAATGATTATGGCTGGAAAAAAAAAAAAGGATGTTATGTATACAACCCTTCCAGCTGATAAACGGAAGACGATTTTCGTATCCTAGTTGATATTCCAACATTGAGCACAGAGAAATTTCAGATCAGTGCATTCTTTTTCTTTCTGGTTTGTGACACTTGCATTTAAGTGAAGAGAACCAGGCAAATGTTTGAGATTAAACAGAAGGAGCATTCTAATGAGAGCTTTGGAAGGCTTCTCGAGGCCAAATCCATGCTTTCCGTTTGATAACCAATTGCCTTAAGTAAAAGAGAATGGAGGCCAGCTCGGGACCAATGATGCTATCAGGTTCACTCCAGGATTGAAGATTGGCACCAAAGTCTTGCCTGTGTTCCTCCCTGCTTCAAATTCCTCCACTCCCATTTGTCTTTAAATCTACTCCAATCAGGGTTTTGCCTTCACCACTCTGTCAAAACTGCTTTCATCATAATCATCACTGACCTGCTTCATAAACCACAGCCAATTATTCATCTGATAAAGTTAACCATTCCCTTCTCCTGTGCTTCCAGAACATTATATCCACCTAGATTTCCTCCTGTCTTCCTGGGATTTTCCAGTGTCTTTGCTTGTTCTTCTCATCTCCCCCGCCTCTAGATATAGGTGTGCTCAAGGGTCCCTTTGGGGGACTTCTTTTCCTTTCAGTCTACACTCACTCTCTCAGAAAAACTGACAATGCAGAAATTTATATCTCAGCCAAGATTTCTCCCCAGAAATCTAGACTCATACTTCCAGCTGCTTAAATGAAGTCTACTCTGGCACAGAGAGTAGAAATCTCAAACCAAGTCTGTCCCTTGTTGAACTTCCGATCTGCTGTCCAAAATCTTTCCTCCCTCAAATAATGACAAACTCCCCTGACTTTATTCTGCAGTGTCTAACCAGCTATGCAATCTACCCAGTGGTTTTTCATTCCAATATATTTTGCACTTCTAAAATTTCTGTTTCTTTTTTTATATAATTTCCATTTTGCTGGTGAAAGTCTAATTTTTTTCCTTTATTGTTTTCATATTTACTTTTAAATCCTTTAGCATGTTTATAATTGTTCTTTTAAAGCCTTTGTTTTCTAATTCCGTTATCTAATTTCTGAACGTATTTACATTTATTGGTTTTTCTCTTGGTCAGGGCCACATTGCCCTGCTTCTTTGCAGGTCTCCTTATTTTTATTATGATGTCTTCCTTGCTGTGACTTTCTTACTGTTTATTCTGTCTGATGCTTATCGAACTTCTTGGATTCATTTATATTTTTCAGCAAATTTGGAAAGAAGTTTACCACGAATGTATACTGGACATATAGATACTAAGTTCTTGAGTATTTGGATTTTGTTTCCTCGTTATTGAGTTTTGTTCTGGAAGGAGTTAATTTACTTTCATATCATTTTGATAATTTTAAGGTGTGTCTTTGGGCTTGCCTGGGAGTGTGTCTTGCTATGCCCTTCTAATGTGTGGACTCAAATCTACTGAATGTCCATGATGTTCAACAAAACCTCTTGACTCCAGTTGGTAGGAAACTAAAGGTTTCACAGCCCTGTTCAAGCTCTAATCATTGCTTACCTCAGCTCCACAGAAAGTTTTCCTTGCTCAGTAGTTGTTCTTAGCCCGGGCTCCTGGAGCATCAGCTCACACGTGTACAACTTAGGATTCTTCAAATACTCAACAGGATCCTAGGCAGATTTCAGGAGCTCCTTCCTGGCACAATTCTTTCCCACTACTTCTCTGCCCTACAAATTCCCGCTGGGCATCAGTAGCCCTGCACTCCATCTCTCTCTGCAACTTAGCCAGACCCCTGTTTTCTGATGGAGCATCTCCTTCCTGCACTGCGGTGCAGAAAAATGTCTCTAGACCGAAAGCTGGAGCACCCAAGGCTCTCACCTCATCCACCTCCTTCTCTCAGGCATCACAGAACTGCACCACATGACCCAACATCTAGAAACAGCCATTTCGTATATTTTGCTAGGTTTTATGGTTGTTTCTAGTGGGAGGATTAATGCAGTGCAGTCACTCCATCATGGCCAGAAGCTGGACTCTCTCCTTTGTTTTTTCATTCTCAGTTTCTGTTGTCAGTTTTCGAATTCCACCTTCTTCTTAAAAGTTCTTCAGGGTGTTACCTTTGGCCTTCTCATTTGATTCGTTCTCTAGGATGACCTCATCTGCTCTGTGGCTTCAATTATGAATATGCTAAGGACACCTTACATCTACATCTTCTTGCCAGGTTTCTCTTTCCTATGATTCTGAATATGATAGTCAATTGTCTATTGGACCTTACCAATCAGTATCTTCAAGTCAATGTCCAAAACTGAATTCGTCATCTCTCTCCACAATGGCCTTTCTTCCTGTTTTCCTTATTGCAATGATCAGAGTTACACCATCCACTGGACATGCAAACCAGAAATCGGGTTTATCCCAGCCTCCTACTTCTTTCTGAGTCCTCACACCTAGTCAGTTAACAAGCCCCACGCATTCTACTTCTTGAATATTTCTCAAAACCACATCCTTGTTTCCTTAAAAAATTAAAAATAGAACTACCATATGACCCAGCAATCTCACTCCTGGGCATATACCCAGAGAAAGCCATAATTCGAAAACATACATGCACCCCAATGTTCACTGCAGCACTATTTACAATAGCCAAGACATGAAAGCAACTTAGATGTCCATCAACAGAGGAATGGATAAAGAAGATGGGGTACATATATGCGAAGGAATATTACTCAGCCATAAAAAAGAACAAAATAATGCCATTTGCAGCAACATGGATGGACCTAGAAATTGTCATACTGAGTGAAGTAAGTCAGACACAGAAAGACAAATGTCGTATATCACTTATATGTGGAATCTAAAAAGAAGGGTACAAATGAATTTATTTACAAAACAGAAGTAGAGTCACAGATGTAGAAAACAAACTTATGGTTACCAGGGGATAAGTGGGAGGAGGGATAAATTGGGAGATTGGGATTGACATATACACACTACACTATATAAAATAGATAAGTAATAAGGACCTACGGTATAGCACAGGGAACTCTTCTCAATACTCTGTAATGGCTTGTATGGGAAAAGAATCTAAAAAAAAGTGGATATATGTATATGTATAATGGAATCACTTTGCTGTATACCTGAAACTAACACAACATTGGAAATCAACTCTACTCCAATAAAAATTCAAAACCCCCCCACCATCTTTCTCTCTATCCTCAGTACACTATGCAGATACTCCTAATTTCTCCCATACATCACTGCAGAATTCTCCTAAGAACTCTTATAGAGCATTTACTATATGCCAGGCACTATATTACTGTATAGGTAAGTACTATTATTATTACAGATGAAAAAAAAAAACTGGATCAAAGAGAGAATTTCTTCAAGGGTTGCACTGTTATTACTCGGAAGAGCTAGAATTTAGATCTAGGATTTAGATTCTATCCTCCAGAATCTTTGGTCTTAACCACGAGTCTATACTGCTTCTCAAACCGACTTTTTTACCTCTGTATCACAAATCTATAAGAAACTGACACTGACTTTTATTAAGTGTGGATTTGATCATTCCTGTCCTCTACTTAAAATCTTTCAGTATATTTTCATCTTCAAGGTAAAATCTAAACAGTAAATTCTCTGTGTACGCTATTCATCCAAGAACAAGAAAGTCCTCCCTTCCTATCCATTTTTCTTTGATATAGTTAAGCTCTTTTCATTATAAAATCACTGCTTACGTGTCCACTTTTGGGGAAATATTTCTTCACACCTTTTCTCTTACCCGTGTCTAGGTTTCAAACTCAGGCTTCGTGTTCCCTTAAGAGGTAAGTTTATTGATATCTTACTATTTATCTCACTATTTCAATCATCTGCTAGATCCTGAGCTGTCTCTTCTGCATTCTGTTCCCAATGTTAGCACATTGGGAACAGTATTTGACACATTCTAAGTGTCCATTAAATACTTGAATGAATGACTGAATGAATACAAAAATGTGTAAACCCAGGTGCATTCATCCTAACTCAAACCTCTACGAAGCCTTGATGTTACCACTAATTGAAGTGCTAGAAACAGTGAATAGAGATTCCTTTCCATGAGAACAATGAATCACCCTCAGATGAATTGCTTTTAGATTTCAAAATGCCAGCCTCTTGACCTTCGGGGTATTTGAATGGCATTATATCATTAATTCTTCACAGAGAAGCATTTGTAGTGACAGAATACTTAAGAGTAAACAATTAGGTCTTCTAGTAGCAAATCATCTTTAAAACTGAAGGAGGAGATGACAAATGGTCATGGTGATTTCTC
This sequence comes from Orcinus orca, assembly GCF_937001465.1. Taxonomy (NCBI): domain Eukaryota; kingdom Metazoa; phylum Chordata; class Mammalia; order Artiodactyla; family Delphinidae; genus Orcinus; species Orcinus orca. The sequence goes on along the minus strand of NC_064577.1, from coordinate 24,532,374 downwards.
CTCATATACAGAAAGGTTTGGGAAGCAACCACCAAAGTATTTCTAGTAACAGGTACATTGTCCATCTATATCTGTCTAAAAAATGCTAAAACCCTGGTGTACAGTTCTAAGTCATGGTCTGAAATCCAGCCTTAGATAAAATTTAAATCTGTATGGTTTACACAACTTACTATTTCCCCCGCCCCTACTTTTTCCTGGTTCTTTACCACTTTGACCCTGGAAGTATAGTATTTCCGTTCTGTGTCCATATCCACGTCATCTAGAAAAGCTCAGGAATTCATCTGGCCAAAGAATTTGTAAATTTAAAGTTTGTAATTTTTAAAAAAAAAGTGTTTCTCTAGGAGATGAAATAGGATTCAGGTCTGTAACTTCTATTTAGACATAATGTTCCTACAAGGGAAATTCAGCCAGTGGGGAACAAAAACATAAATTGTCCTCTGCTTACTTCTCCTCACACATTACTTTGTTTGTTTTGAACATGAGAGAATAAATATATGCGCTAGGAAATTGCCCTGATGAATCCTTTTTTTTTCCACAGTGATATCCATTCCCAACAATTTCTTACCGTTTATAACAATTTGTTATTGATACTAATCTTGGGATCTCCAGGCTGTGACACCAACTGTCTAGGGAAGGTAATTGGATTTGGTTTCTGAAATCCTGTAGTTCAGTGCGACGTATTGACAAAGCTGGTTTCTCCTGAAGATCGTGGTGATCTCTGCTCTATCTCCACTCACTAGTCATAAAGGAGTCTTTGCTAACATCTTGTCTCATGTCCTCTTCTATGCATTGGCTTTTGCTCTTGCCCATGGTTTTTGGACGTGTTGAAATATAAAATCAGAGAGAGCAAAGATCAACACTCACGAGAGAGGCTTCAAACAATTATTTCTGTGAAAAAAAAAAGAAAAAATGTTGGGCTGGTAGCAAATCGAGACAAATGGCTCTAAGTTCAATCAGCATCCGACACAGCATCCGTCTCTTTCTTTCTTTTTTTTTAGTTTATTTATTTATTTCTGGCAGCATTGGGTCTACATTGCTGCGCGCGGGCTTTCTCTAGCTGCAGTGAGCGGGGGCTCCTCTTCATTGGGGTGTGCGGGCTTCTCATTGCAGTGGCTTCTCTTGTTGTGGAGCACGGGCTCTAGGCACACGGGCTCAGTAGTTGTGGCACATGGGCTTAGTTGCTCCGCGGCATGTGGGATCTTCCAGGACCCGGGCTCGAACCCGTGTCCCCCGCATTGGCAGGCGGATTCTTAACCACTGCGCCACCAGGGAAGCCCAGCATCCATCTCTTTCTACATTTCTTAATGAAAGTCAAGTGGGAGATACAAAGTCATATTGCCGTGATTTCTCGTATAAGCTCGATTGAATCCAACCTTCCTGATAAGTCGTATCTTCTCTCTGTCTCTGGTGCTCACTCTGTCTGCTGTACACGCGCGCACACATGCACACACACACTAGGCACTGTCTCCTTCTCTTTCCTGCCACGGTATGCAGAGTTTCAGTGTTCGGCAGTGTGCTGGACGTTTGTACATTTCCCGCCTCTCTTAAGCATGTGTGTGATAATGAGATGATCACAGATATGAAACTTTAAACAATCATCACAAACCTTGTCCAGCCCTGTAGAACCAAGAGTGACCCTTTACTATCCCTCTGTGTTATGGTTCCATAAACACAACTTGTATTGATGGTAAAGATGTTATCGCTGCCTTTGGAGTAAAAATATGTTATGGCCTTTTGGGTTTATAGAGAGAACCTAAGGAGTCAATACAAGCGTGTGAAAATATGCTCTTGTTTCGGACACTGGCTAGGTAGTTATTCCACAAGATGAGTAGGTATGTCTCCTGTGATAGTTTGAGTATACTGATTACCTCAGAGAATATACTTACTAGCTTTAATAAAGAGACAGTGGTTATAGCAAAGGAATTTCACCCTTTATTGCCCTACTAAAGGGCTTCTCCTGGCACAGTGGAAGCTGGCTTCATCCGTAGCAAATTGCTCAGGACTGTCTCTTATCTGTTCCAAAGAGAAAGAATTGGCTCTCACCTACTTCCCTTTTTTTTTTCAGTGCATTCACATTTTATTTTCAGAGCTACTGTGAGCTATTCGGAGCTACTTTTGGTCAGCAATTCTAAAACCAAACAAATGCAAATTCCATAATTTATATGTACAATATTATAATGAATGGTGTGTGTGTATTTGTCAAATGCGGGAGTTTTTGCGCAGGATCAGATATGCCCCACGTATATATATATACACGTTTGGGGCTGAAATTCAGAAGACAAGAGTTCTAGTGGTGGCCCTGTTACTTTATTTGTGTGACTCTGAGAAAATTCCTTAAATTTCATTTAATGTGATGTCTTTTCTGTAAAGTGAAGGGGTTGGACTCCTACTTCCCTTCCAGTTCCCAAGTTCTTTCATACACAGCCCTTCAGAGTTTGTCAAAAGTTGTGATATGTTTATGGCACAGGTAAGGCCTGTATCATATAATCTAAACATAGACTGTCTTAAGTCAGACTCAGTTTTGTTGTATTAAATCCTTAAAAGCCAAGTTTATCGAGATTCACCTTCCTCTTTCTATTTGAACCCGTAATTATAGGATTCTAATGCTGTGGAGTCAACTTACTCCCAGCCCTCATTTTGGTCACAAGGTGTAACGTAATCCTCTCAAACTGTGGAGCACTAAAAATCACACGAAGCCTGAAAAATGCCAAAACAAACATGTTTTTAACAGATTCAGGGAAAGCAGAAAGAAAGTGGTGTTTTCCCCAGGAAACCGTCCGCACTCTCCGAAGCCAGTTACAGCAGCTTTGTTCGGGCCTGGCCTTCTGATGATCAAATGGAACCACTTGGCTCGAAGGAGAATTCTGAAGTCGCTGGAGAAGAGGCTGGGAGGAAGTTCTCCTTGCTGAGGTGGAGGCTACAGCAGTGCCGAGATTTCAATCATTTTCCCCTTCAGTCTCTTAAGGGATGTTTCCTAGTCCACGGGGCTGATTTATAGTCTGTTGTTTTAACAACCACACCTCTCCTCCCAAGGGTCAAGTGCCTGGTTGGAAGAGAACACCGACACAATTTATTTTATTCCGTGGTTCACTCCTGAGTCAAGCTGGTGAATGAGCTAGAAGTGGTTCGGTGCCTAAAGGTCCGTGAGTGTTTATATGTGGGATGTTATTCACACAGTGGACAGACTTCAGCCAGAAGGTCATTTTGCCTATGTTTGTGTGGGTATAGAGCATGTCACTTTCGTCTAGATATTTGCAGTACAGAAGTTTTAAAGAATTTATTTGGAAAATTATGGTGTAAGAAGACACACTTGAAAAGAAGTCTAAAGATAAAATATAATCATTAAAAATAGTCAACAGTGAACCCCTAGTTCTGCACGTGCCTTATTATTTTTTTTTTTTAAATAAATTTATTTATTTATTTTTGGCTGTGTTGGGTCTTCGTTGCTGCGCACAGGCTTTCTCTAGTTGCGGCGAGTGGGGGCTACTCTTTGTTGCGGTGCGAGGGCTTCTCACTGTGGTGGCTTCTCTTGTTGCAGGGCACGGGCTCTAGGCGGGCTTCGGTAGTTGTGGTTTGCAGGCTCTAGAGCGCAGGCTCAGTAGTTGTGGCACGCGGGTTTAGTTGCTCCACGGCATGTGGGATCTTCCCGGACCAGGGCTCGAACCCGTGTCCCCTGCACTGGCAGGTGGATTCTTAACCACTGCGCCACCAGGGAAGTCCCTGCACGTGCCTTATTTATTCCATGGGTAATTCAGAGCACATTTATAAATGCTCCTTTGCCTTCTGTCAGTTTCCCCGGTCACGGGAGGCCACTTCTCCCTTGTCTGCCTTTCCCACCCAGCCGCCCCTATCCCAATATACAGCTGGTACATGCTTAGTGAATGAAATTCATTTTAACATTAACATAAGTTGGAAGGGAAATCGAGTATCCAAAAATGTATGCTTTGCAGGCATAAACAACTTTTGAATTGTCTTCTGTTCGTCATTTTCTCCATCAATGCTCCTCTCCACTTATACAGGTAAATAAAAATCAGTGTAGATAAGGGTGTGTGTCTGTGCCAGTGTGCGCGTGAAGATGGATTACGCTGTTCAGGAGTTCAGTACTGGAAAAGTACACATTTAATACTAAGCATTTAAAACCATATATGAAGAAAGGACAGGGGAAATCACTCCTCCAAGGGAATTTTTCCTCTTTTCCCAACTGTTCCACATAAAAGGTGCCCCAGGGCTTCCCTGGTGGCGCAGTGGTTGAGAGTCCACCTGCAGATGCAGGGGACACCGGTTTGTGCCCCGGTCCGGGAAGATCCCACATGCCGCGGAGCGGCTGGGCCCGTGAGCCATGGCCGCTGAGCCTGCGTGTCCGGAGCCTGTGCTCCGCAACGGGAGAGGCCACAACAGTGAGAGGCCCGCGTACCACACACAAAAAAAAAAAGGTGCCCCAAAGATACTGTTGAATAAATGATTGAATGGGTGAATGATTATCCAAATGAATGATTGAATGAATGAATTCTGTAGCAGCTGATGACTATGTACCATCCAGAGTATGCCTACCTACAAGACTTTTGCTACAGAAACTAATACCCAGAAGTGAGATCCGTGAGACAAGTTTGTAGGCAACTTGATTTGTTCTTGCTGCTTAGGATATGGAAACGAAGCAAAGGAAACCAACCTATTTCTTATAATTAATTTTTATTGGAGTATAGTTGCTTTCCAATATTGCGTTAGTTTCTACTACACAGCAAAGTGAATCAGCTATACGTATACATATATCCCCTCTGTTCTGGAAGGAAACAAACCTATTAAGTTTCCTCCCATTAACTGAAGGGAGGAAGGTGATGAATTGTGAAGCTTTCTTCGAACACATGCAAAAATCTGATAGAAGTGGGAAATTGAAGAACACAGACTTACGCTAAAGACAATATACTTATTTCAATAGAGTTAAGTAACACGGCAAATCTAATTAAAACCCCAGCGCATGGAGCCTTAGGTTAAGAGACAAAGGTGAGTGTGCACACCAGACTCACCCGGAGTTTGTGTTTCCTCTGATTCTTCCATATCCCTATCAAGGCATCACTCAGCCCTGAGTTGAGCAACTGAACCACCTGAGAGCCTGCAGTGTCTAATCTTATAATTCGAGAACACTGATGGTGAAATTCTCAGAAAATATGTATTGACACTCTGATTGAGACATGATTTTGAGCTCAGCTGCCTGTGGTTCTGCTTTTGTTTTGTTTCGTTTTGTTTTCTTCTGCCTACTCCTCCGCAGTGTCAGCTATATAAATCAATACGCGTTGTACTTGCCAAATGGGAAGTTATCAAGAAAGAAGCTGGCCTTCCCGTTTGTTGCAGATTGCCCCATTCAGGATCAGCTAGCCCAGGCAGGATTTGTCCTGACTGGCTTGCAGAATTACCAGTATCCCTTTCCCGCCTGCATCCCTTAGTATTTCCACTACCAGGAAGGAAATAACCACACTCTTTGCAAAAGATTAAGATGCTCATTTTACTATGTAAAATATGTCTCAATGTCACAATCATTGTTGAAATAGAAGTATAAAATGAGAAGAATCATTTCCTCTTTGTTTCATGAGTTGAACTTTTGATGTTCTTGGCCAAGGAGGGGGAAGGGTTTGCAGAAAAAGAAAACGCCTTTCAAGGTAGGATATATATATATATATATATATATATATATATATATATATATATATATATATATATATATACACACACACACACAATTGATATTACTCAGCCATAAAAAAGAATGAAATAATGCCATTTGCCATTTGAGGCAACATGGATGGACCTAGAGATTATCATACTAAGTGAAGTAAACCAGACAGAGAAAGACAAATATATGATATCGCTTATATGTGGAATCTAAAAAAGAAATGATACAAATGAACTCATATACAAAAGAGAAATAGACCCACAGGCATAGAAAACAAACTTATGGTCACCAAAGGGGAAAGGGGGGCAGGGATAAATTAGGAGTTTGGGATTAACATATACACGCTGCTATATCTAAAATAGATAACCAACAAGGACCCACTGCATAGCACAGGGAACCATAGTCAATATTGTGTCATAGCCTATAATGGAAAAGAATCTGAAAAAGAATATATATATATAGGTATATAGTTTTATATACCTATATATATATATAAAACTGAGTCACTTTGCTGTACACCCAAAACTAACACAACATGGTAAATCAACTATACTTCCATAACAAAATACAAAGGATATAAAAAACAAAACATAAAATAAGCAAAAAGAAGAAAACTGCTTTTAGTAGAGGTTACTGGAGGCAGGCTTGTTTTACTTCAATTCTGTTTATTTTACTTTTCTCTCTTTTCGATTCTGGGAAGGAAATAAGCAATTGTTGTCTTAAAGATTAAATGTCATGATGTTTTAATGCCATTGGTTTCTGATAAATAACTTGTTGCTGAGGACGGAGGTTGCTGGAAGACTCTCCCAGAATCAATTCCATATAAGCCCAGAACTGGTTGAGCAGAGCCCCAGCCTTGATGTGGGTTGGATCATTTTTTTGTCTGAGGCTAAACTGCCTTCTTAGTTCCTTAAAAAAAAAAAGTACTGATTTAAGGAGACTGATGCTGTGTCATCACTCCTCAAGTGCTTAAAATAAATAGTTAAAATTCAGGCAGTGTGGTGAGGGGTACCTGTGCTGACATTGTATAAAAGAAGAAGCTGGATATAGCTTGTGTATTTGTATGAAAATGAGACCAAGGGGGCTCCAAAACTGAACCCAACTGAATTGCCCATAGCCCTGTTTGGATAACTAAATAATAGATGATTTCTGTTATTGCTTTTGTCACATACTTTATATTCCTAATACGTAGAGTATGTTTTGGAAGCTCCCTTTGGATGCAGGCAATAAAGAGCTCTTTATCTTGTTGCTGATTTTCAGATGCTACAATTTCAGGGAGAGGAAGAATGGTATGTCCAGGCATGGTGTATACGATGTATAAGACAGTATGGAAGATGAACTTCAGAATCACTCAAGGGAAATGAGCCTATTTTTCCACATTGATCCATGTATAATCACAGCTGACCTCCTCAAGTAATGCCATGATCAAGTGCTAATTTTGTAGTGAAATATGATGCCACCAACCTCAATGGCAGAATGGCCACAAAAAATAAACTAATCCCTGATTAAAGACTAACGTTAGGAGACAAATTCTTACCATCCAGCCTGGTCTAACTTTACCCAGTGGGGCTTTTGTAGAGGGATATAGGTGATTAAACTTTAAGCAGTTTGGAACTTTATACGAAAATAAGCAAAGACTGAGTGAAAGCATGTTAATGGCTCAAAATAAATTTTCTTCACATTTGAAAAAAACAAAGCACTATCTATAAACCTGTCTTAAGTGGCAGAGTTTTATGTGAGGAGGTGAATAATATAATTCCAGATCTTACATATTTATTCCCTGGCTTAAAAACATATGCATAAAAATCATTCATTATAATAAGCATATTAATTAAATATATATTAAATAATTAAATAATTATAGTTGCTTGATCAGATAGTCAGAAGAACAGACTGTTTCCTTTTCTTCCTGGAAAATTATGTGCCTTTATTCTTTGTGATTTTAAGAAATTGGAAAAAAAGTGTCAGATTCAATGTGAAACAGGTAGATGTACTCCAGTTGCATTGGGATTAGTTATCATTGGCTGCTACTGGTTTAAAAAATCCAGCCTTCAAAACCACTAGCAAGAGAGCAGCTCGTGTAATCTAATATAGATTTAGGGAAAAGTAGGAAACCAGTGGGTTTCAGAAATACAGGAGTCTAATGATTTTACCAAGGCTGAGCTTAAATTATATAAGATTGTCATCAGAGTCAATGCTAACAGAAATTCGAAAACCACTAGTTTAGTCCCATGAAATTTTTCTATGGTTGATTAAATGAGACCCAATTAGCAATTGAGGTTGTGTGTCATAGTTACAAATATATCTTGACTTGGCTTTATATATTGTATTGAATACTTGAGTTCTTGCTACGTTGTTCAGGTACATGAGTTCAGAAACGGCCAGAAGAGAGAGAGACAGAGAGAGGGAGAAAGAAACACACAATAGCCCCGCACACCGAGAATATTCACAGAGGGCATGTGATAACCAATGCTGGCTTAGGAAAGTGTTGATAAATGTGTGCCCTGTTTGGTGAACCACAGAAGAGAACAAACAATAACACTGTGTTACGTAAACTACAGTGACTTCAACAAGCAAGTCTGGACAATTCAGGGACAGGGTCCTCAGATTTGGGTCTTATTGAATAACTGTGATTGGCACTCAAGGATTCAGCGGGAATACTGCTACACGTTGTTGTGTGATACAAATGAACTTGTTTACAAAACAGAAACAGACTCACAGATGCAGAAAATAAACTAACAGTTATCAAAGGGGAAGGAGCGGGGGAGGGATAAAGTAGGAGTTTGGGATTAACATATACACACTATTATATATAAAATAGATAAGCAACAAGGACCTACTGTATAGCACAGGGCACTACAGTCAATCTCTTGTGATAACCTATAATGGAAAAGGATCTGAAAAAGAATATATGTGTGTGTGTGTGTGTGTGTGTGTGTGTGTGTGTGTGTGTGTATAGAATTGAATCACTTTGTTGTACATCTGAAACTAATGCAATATTGTAAATCAACTATACTTCAATTAAAAAAAAGAGTTACTGTGGATTGAATGAGATGCGTAAAGCTCTGAGCACTGTGCACTCAACGTGTAGCTATTATGATTCTTGCTCCCAAGATTCCTGGGATGGAATGTGGCTTGTTTAAAAAAAAAGAAGTGAGAGGAAAGGTCTAGTCCTGGGGAATGGAAAAAAATGAAATTTTAGTTCCTTATGACTCACTGACCACCAGGGAGCCATTTACAACTTATCTGTATGTTAGCAATGAGAAGTATGTCTGTCCTCTCCCCCCAGCAAATGGCTGTTAGGATAAGCTGATGCAAAAGGAAAAACTCTGTCCCTCTGGGTAGAGAGTTTTTACTCTATTTAAGATAAATCTGAGTAAGCACATCTGTTTAACAGTCTACTTTACCGTTTAAATGGCAGCTGTAAACATAAACACGTAGCCCCACATAAAAGCATTTACGTGTGGGCATTACCCTCATCATTTTTAACGTCATTCATATAATGTGTTAGGGGTTATCAGTACTGTCATTTACTGGCCAACCCAGGGGAAATCTGACTGACTTAGCTTAAGTTTATTTGGTGTTGTTATTCATCCTTCATTTATTTATTTACTTTTTGACTCTGCTTGGTTAAAAAATGTGAGTGATTACAACCAAGAAAAGTCCATGAGTTTGCGGGAATAGGTAAGCATTGGAATTATTTGCAAAGTGAGTACTGAGGGGACCAGCTGATTTAAAAAGGAGAGGCAGGCTTTTGAGCTGTCTCAAGGCCTGCATTTGCATAACAAGGCCTGCATTTGCATAACAAGGCCTGAGTTTTACACTCCTCTGGGTTTTTGTGGAAAGGGGGTACTGAAGTAATTTCTTATCCTTCACTCCCTTTCCCACCCCTGACTCTAAGCACTGTAAAATGACGCATGCGTTGTACAGATGATCGTGTCTTCCTGAGATTCCTGTTCTGAAGACAAGTGCCTCAGTCAAAGGCCTTTAGGGGAAATAGAAAGACTGAGATCAACAATGCAATTTTCTGTGAAACTTGAATATTCTTTGTGAATTGACGTCTTTTCAGGCCCAAAGCATTTCTATATCATCCATATAATTTTATTAGGAAAAAGAAGAGCTGGAGAAGATTTTCTCAGGAAATATCAAGACATCAGTATGAACGGAAAGAGTCTAAAGCAGAACGTATTCATGTAAGGATGTGGTGCATCACACCTACAGAGCATCTCCCCAGATACGATGAAACTCTTATTTGGGATGAAGATGAGTCCGCGCTGGTTTGGCAGTGGCCTCTATGCAGGAATCCATGCTAAATTCAATAAATCCTTCACAAAGTAATTACAGAAGACCCAGGCGATTTGATTTGCTGTTATCAATTTGGAACTTTGATCTCTATTTTTATGAAATGCTGTTCAATAACGTATTACCACAGTCATCCTTTCTACTCAAGCTGAGGGTTAAATATCTTCTAAAGGATATTTTAAAGGCAAGTAGAAAATCTATGATGGGAAATTACAAAGGTAGACACCTCTGTCATAGGAACTCGTGAACGGCACTGCCCTTAGATTTGGGTGAGATCAGCCAGCCCCTGTGCCAAGGTCCTACTTTAGAAGATGCCATTCTGTCCCTGGTCTGTATGTATCCCTCTCCATGGAGCAAGGAGTAAGGAAGAGGATAGGCTCCCTAGTAACTATGCTTCCCTTCTAGACTATATTCCGAGTATCCAGAACCATGGAATTTCCTACCCAAGACAGGCTTGGCCTGCTTCCAGACCAGTCCTCATGAGGTCATCCCCCAGACGTATAATCCTAGGTCCAAGGAGCAGAAGATGTTGGGGAGTGTGGAAGGATCTTAGACCTCCTAGGTGGGTATCTGCATACACACCCGGAAGCCCCTCCATGGCTCAGGTCAGAAGCAGGAGTAGTTAGAGATGGGGGTACAGGCTTTGGACCAGGTCCTGGGGACTGGTGTTTTCTCACTCTCAAATGCCAGTGAGAAACTCCAAAGATTCTGAAAATTCTAAATTCAAACTCAGCTCTCCAAGTCATAAAGCAGCTGTATTGGTCAAGAGAGTAGAATACAAAATGTCTTATTGAATGGTTTTTTAGCGCAGTTTATGATTTAAATAGTTAGACATATGGTACATGGCTCTTGATTTTAACTCTTACCCTGGATCCCACAAATGTTAGGAAACTGCCTTCTTCTTATCTGTATTTGTCTTTGATCCAAGGGAGTTGCTGGTGCATTCAGAGGGGTGCTAGACCAACCTGAAGGCTTAGAGGGGCTGGAATCGGCCAAATGCCCACATTTCACGAACACTAGTGGTCCCTATCTATATCTCCCAAATAAAATACAAGAGAAAGGATAGCTTGGCTTCTAGGTACTGGGGCAGCCATATTGTCTAGTCCTGTGTCTCCAATTCGGTGTCTATAGATAATAAGAATATCTATTGATGGTAGGGATACAAAACAAATTTACATATTCCCAATGGTATTTTTTCATCTCATTCCTGAAAACCAGAGATTGATTTTGTGTTAGTATAGCCTTCTCTCATCTAGCGCCAAAATTCACGAGCGCTAGCGTCTATCGCAGGTGGCTGAAAATGTCTTAAAGAATTTGGGGGATGTTTTCCCCGATTTTGAACATCATTTGTAAACATTTCAAAGTGCTCTTTATCTTTGAGGTTATTCATTAACATTCCTTTCTCCTATAAGAGTCCTGAAATCCGCATGTGTGATGATAATTATTCTCGATGTCACCTTATGAAATGAAGCAATGGAGTCCAGAGACATAACAGTACTGATGGATGGTTTCTCCACTGAGCACTACCCCTCATCTTCCTGTTTGCTCTGGCAGAGAACGATTTAACGGGCCAGCTCAATTCCCTGGGAGTGATTTTAGTTTGCAAGGGAAAGGAGTAGCCCGTGAACTTGCCTGCATGTCTATTAATATGTTCAAAACACAGGCTCTCCATCCTTGCTTTGTATCGCGTTGTCAATGCACAGTACACTCCAGACTGATGTCGTGCATGAGACACGTGACCTGCCCCGCTTTTGCACAGCCCCTTAGAACAGTCAGCGTTCATTTTGCAGCGTAAAGAACAGAATCGATACTAGCACTGGAAATAGTCCCGTCACGTTGCTTGCGCTGGATTGAGCAGATAATCTGGTTGTTGATGAAATCACAACTCATGCGTGTCCTGCCTCATCTAACTCCAAGATTCAATGACAGAGTGATGTAAGTAACTTGCCAGCAACAGAAATAATAACGCGAACACCTCAGGTTCATTTTTTGCCTCGTGGAACGAAATGTGAATTGTGTGCTTGTTGATTTGTCAGAAGTGGGATTATTCTCTTCTCCCTTGCCAAAGTTAAGAGAAGTTCTTATCTCGAGTCTTCTGTTTGCCCCCCAAAGACAGCTGAGTTTGGATAAATACAGGTTCTGCCAAAATTCAGTCCCATCTGTGAGATGAGTTGGAAAATTCTTAGAAGTCTTATTAAGGAGCATGATTGAAATACCTCAGGGCTTTTAAAAAAAACATAAGCAGAGTATAGATTAATGTATTCTACTCCTTTTCTGTCTCAATGAGACTAACTTTCAGCTCTATAAGGAAAGTATGTGCTTGTCTTCTGTGTCTGAAACTTTGTAAATATTTCAATAAATCATTTAATTTTCAGCCAAGTCAGTAGAAGCTGATCGTCTATACCAGGTGTTGGCAAACATTTTCCTTAAAGGGTCAGAGAGTGTTTTAGGTTTAGGGGGCCTCATATGTTCTCTGTCACAACGATCCTACTCTGTAATGGTAGCTCAAAAGCAGCCACGGATGGTATGTAAACAAATAAATATGGCAGTGTTTCCATAAAATGTTATTTACAAAAACAGGCTGTTTGGCCGGCAGACCATAGTTTACAGATCCGTGATCTATACATACATAAAATTGGAAGGATAAATACTTCGGGGTCCTTGGCAATCTCACCCTCATAAATTTGATCAAAAGTTTTTTAGAATAGTATCCTGAGATACAGATCATCATCAACAATGGCCACTTAAGAAAATTTCTCTTAAGGAAACAAACATGTTTTCCAATGGATTACATCTAAAATACATAGTCCATAAGGATATTTTTGGATAGTCTTTTTTTCTATCAAATGTTCATTCTAATGAATGTGTACCCAATTCTAGGCTCTGTGCTAAGAACTTTCCAAGCTTTGTGATAAAGCCAAGCAGAATACCGTGGAGTGGGTTTACTAGTGAAGGGTATACCCTGACAGCAGGAGGTGAGTGCCCCACTGCACATCTGTGATGGGTTTGACTCTTTTATCTCTTTCCAAAAGAACTCCATCTGAAAATGGACAAAGTCTCGTGCAAATAAAACGCCCTGTTTTATTACATCACTATATCTATCTATTTCATAACATAGTGCAAAGGAGAAGTTAAAGACAAAGTGAAATTTCCAGTCCAGATATTTACTGTCATAAAAAGAATCTTTTACTCAACTATTCATCCAAAAAGATGGAAGGAAGGAAGGAAGGAAGGAGGGAAGGGGGGTGTCGGGGGTGAGGGAGGAAGGAGGAAGAAGGAAGGAAGAAAGGAAGGAAGGAAGGAAGGGACGGAGGGAGGGTGGGGGAGGGAGGGGGAGGGGGAAGGAAGGAAGAAAGATGAAAAACCTATCAGCAAAATCTATCTTGTTGTAAATTTATTTCTTTCCTGGGTGTGTTTTTGGACATAAAAGTGTGTTTGGGGCGATAAAGAGGGTTTAGATAAGTAGCTCTTCATACATAAACCGTTTTTTTTAAAGTTGTATTACAAAAGAAAAAGTATCGGTGTAGTGGACTAGAGTTATTTGCGACCAAATGCCACAGTGGAACAACTTTTTCATATATGATATTAGTATCATCAGTGCCATGTGATTCATGGTAATGGGGTTATTACATGGAGCAACACAGGAGTGATACTGGTGTAAAGAAGATATTTTATTTAAAAAAAAACCACTGTGCAGTTCTGAGGTTAGAACACACTGTTCAAAAATATTGAGAAAGTAACTGAGCATACGTTATTCAAGGGTTTAATACATCAGAAGAACACTGCTAATTGCTGAAAGGTGAACTTAACTGAATAGGTAGAACAACTATAAAAATTTCCCTGTGAATCATATGTTTATTTAGAATAATTGTCATTTGAAATGACTTGTGAGCTCCAGGATTGAAGAGATCTGTGTGTCATTCCAAACTACATCTATTTGCTGAAGAAACACAAAGAGCTTTTCATATAGAAATTTGTTTTATCCCTGTTGAACTTGAAAGGGAGAACATCAATAGGAAATTCCATTTCCTTTCTTAGATACCTTCGAACGAATGGGCTTCCTTAGCTTTGGATAAAATAGCTTTGCTAAAGAAATTCTAGTTTGAGAATAATTGGAGGTCAAAGAACATTTGAGTGCTGTGTGCTTAAGAAATGGAGAAGCTCTGCAGTTTCAAAGGAAGTTTGATAATGAAGAAGGTTGGACAGGTAACAAGTTGGCAATGGCATTGGCTTCAAAGCAAGATCGTGAATCTGGGTGAATAATGCTGTCACTTCTGGAGCAAAACTTAAATCCGTGTAATTCAGAACAAGGGCGCTTATCACATTAAAAATGTTTTCGAATTATTTCTTATGTCTCTCAGGCTTTTTACATATAACTACATATCTTCCAAGTAAATATCTTCTAACATGAGAGAGAGATCCGTCTTTACCCAAAGGAATATTTTGATCTAACTCACCATGTCAAATCTCAACATGTCTTATAAATCTGAGAACTGTATCTCAGTTTAGGTTCTAACTTTAAAAAAAAATCAGTCCTTTATGTATATTGGGAACTCAGCTGTCATTCTTCATAATTTATAGGTTTTAATATATCCTCTAAAGTAAATTTGAACCTTACACAGGTAAAATATTTACTATGTTATTAGTCATTTACCATAATTAATGAATGAATTTATTTATGTCCTGTCAAGTCAATAGGAAAGTTTGGGAGCTGAGTAAGCTATTTTACCCTTTTGCAATTATTGAAATAACATTGCACTTTAAGTGTCTTCTTCATTGTGGAAATTTAGATGTGCTGAGAGAGAGAGAGAGAGTGCAGTGGCCAGGCCAAAGCTCTTTATTTTTTTCCTCAAATGGACTCTGAAATATCCACAAATACTCCTGTTCCTTTTCTCATCTGAACTTTAAAGATTGACCTTGCAGAGGTGGAGAATCAAAGACACCATCAGGAATCAAGGAAGAACGCGGAGGGTGTCTGGGTGATATACACACACTTAAAAGGAACATCTTACAATAGGACAAAATAAAAGAGCTTTCTTACAGGCATTTCTATTTTAAAATAATGCCTCACAGCACCATATGATGAAAGATCTTCAGAGCACATCATGTTAGTCATAATGGAAACTGCTTTAATTGAATGGCATGGAAAAAGGCCTGGGGGCTGCCAGGGAAGAGCCAGGGTAATCACATGCTATCAGAATGGCCTCACTGTCAACTTATCTAAAATCGAGGGCTCCCAGCCCACTTTAACTCTCATGAACTACCTTTGGAAACACATTCAGGAATTAGCATAAATCATCTTATGGAAATAAAAATGTGCCACCCATAAAAATAATCAAAGGGGTTTCTTATCATGTTTCTTTTAATAGTCAGCTCCTTGGGAGGGCAGGGGGGATTGAAAACAAATCCATGCAAAAGAAACACATACAAATTTATCTTGGAGAAGAGCTGCTACTGTAAAATAGTTCCAATAGACTGGTGAGATTTTTCAGAATTTTAAATTGTCAGTTGTCTGAGATTCAGGAGTTTAAATACTTTTCTTTCTTTTTTTTTTCTTTTTTACTTTTAATGATTAATTCGAATTATTCTTGTCCTATTTCTGCAGGTTCTGAGAACCTGTTTAGAAAGAACTTTGTCCTAACAATTGTGAGGAGCTACACATTCAAGCAATGATTTCCACTCGGAAATTTTATGCTCCAGTAAAAAAAAAAAGTATAGGAAATATACCATTTAATACACACACACACACACACACACACACACACACACACACAGCCACATCCATACACACCCTAGAACATAGACAAAAGAAAATACAGAGCATTCCAATAGATATTTTTGAAGAGAAGTATATTATGCCTGTTGAGAAGCTACTAGATCCTTGGGAAACTTGACATCACATAGCATTTATTACATTTATTATTTTAATAATGAAATGTCGCCACTTAGCGACTCATGTCGCCAGCAAACTCTTCTGAGAGCCCTTTACGTTGGGTCGTGAGGACGTTTAAAGCAGAGGCTTCGTCCCACAGAGTTGCTTCCCACCTCTGGTCCTCGGACTTCCTTATTTCAAATGAACAGAATGGAGGAGCATCAAAGATGGGCAGCTTGCTCTACATCATCACTGTGACAAGAAGGACTTGTAAAGAGGCAGCTCGGAAGACAAGCAAAGTTTCCCTGTATCAAGTCTGCAACAATGAGGGCATCTTCCAAAGTCGACCAATTTTTTTTTAAGTTCTTTTGTTTTAGATTAATTTTATATTGGAGTAGAGTTGATTTACAATGTTGTGTTAGTTTCTGCTGTACAGCAAAGTGATTCAATTATACACATACATATATCTGTCCTTTTCCAGATTCTTTTCCCATATAGGTCATTACAGAGTATTGAGTAGAGTTCCCTGTGCTATACCGTAGGTCCTTATTAGTTACCTATTCTATATATAGTAGTGTGTGTATGTTAATCCCAATCTCGCAATTTACACCTCCCTCCCTTCTCCCTTGGTAACTGTAAGTTTGTTTTCTACATCTGTGCAAAGTCTACTGATTTTTAAGCTGTGCTCCATGTACCAGGAGTGGGAAGCAGGCTCTGAAACGAGTGTGTGTGTGCGTGTGTGTGTGTGTGTGTGTGTGTGTATGGGGAGGGAGGATTCATGATAATTATGAAGAAATTTGAAGAAGTCTTCTAAAGTTACCAACCCAGAAATTGTGACCTTTGTGCTTTATTGGTCATAAAATATGAAACCAATGAAGTCTAACCCAACAATTCAACATCTGTTTAAATCCCACTGCATTCTTATTATCACAATGGCTTTCAGCATTTGCTGAAGAGATTACTAAATATTTATACAGATGATTCAAAGGCTAATTCAGTAATAGATGATTCACTACCATTCAGCATAGCAAAGTACTTATGAGTTTAGTCTCTAGAGTGAGATACTCCCCTGTAATGCAGTTTATCTCTACATTCAAGCTGATCACATGTGAGACATGGACTAACTTTTAATATCACGATTTCCCTATCTGTAAAGTGGGGATAACAAAAATAGCTAGTTCATGACATTATTGTAAGGATTAAATGTGATAATGCATGTAATATACTTGACAAAGATCAATACAGGTTAACCATTATTTTTTATGTTGTTTATAATACCAACATGATCATCCTTATTACCATTCAATGCAAACAACCAGTTTTATTCATATCTGACTGCAAATAAATCTCCTTATATTGAGATCTGGTTCCTTGAGTTTTCTTTCATTAATTCTAATTTAGCCCCTCATGGCAGGCGGAAAAAAGGAAAGAAAGAAAAGAAAGAAAGAAAGAAAAAGAAAGAAAGAAAGAAAGAAGGAAGGAAGGAGAAGGAAGGAAGAGAGAGAGAGAAAGGAAGCTAATTTTTACATGGTTAAATACAGTTATTATTCAATTGTCCCTAGTACAGCTTTTCTGTTTCGGCTCTGCTGCCAGCCAACCTTCAAACTTACATGCAGCAGGAGGGAGAAGGGAAGGCAGGGAGGGAGAAAGAGACAGAGAAGGGGAGACAGGAAGGGAGGGGTCGGGGGAGGGGAAAAGAGACCTATTCTATTATTCTGTTATCCTGGCTATATGCCCATATTCTTCAAATATTTTTAATTGGTATGATCTCTTCACTGTTCTGATCACTGTCTTCTGATGGTGCTACAATTTTTCTGCATCTCTTTAAGGGAAAGTTATCCTTTATAGAAACAATATTTCCAGGTGTTCTGAAGTGTTTAAAAATTAATTATAGAAGGTGGCAAGGGCCTAAAAGAGTAAATCATTGTAAACCCTAGTAAACCCATTGTAAACCCTAGTCATTGTTATCCTATCCATAGAAGTGGGTTTTTCCATCTATTTGTGTGTGTGAGTTTAATTCAAATTATTAAAATTATTTGCCATGAAAGTTTAATAAGAACTTATGCTAGCATTTTGTTTTCTGTTTGTTTGTTTGAGGGGAGGTTAGTGTTAGAGGTTAGAGCTCTCAAGATGGAAAGGCCTTGAAATGCATATGCAAATAAACAAATGGGTGGTGAGGATGAATCATGTGAATAAGTTGATTGACAGATTTGTGAATGTGTTTAAATTAAAGATGGATAGCAAAGTTCCTGTGTAATTTATTGGTTCAGTTCAGTGGTCAAGAACATTCCAAGAATGAAGTGGAGGAAGTTTAGAGAAACTTTAATTTTTGTTACTTAAGGTGACAATTTTTTTTCCATGTCAAATGTTGTTTTAATTTATTACAATACGGAACATTTGAGAGATATGAAATAGGCAGTATTAATCTATCAGATTCCCATGTACAAGAGAAATTATATGATGTAACACTTCCTGAGTTCTTTTGTACTCAATAATTATTGCTCAGTTAAAAAGCAAAGTTTAAAATGGTGTTTATAATATAATCTAATTTTGTTTAAAATTGTTATCAATAATAATATGATAAGTATATATGTGTATGTATTAAAAAGGAGAGGAGTATACCAAACTATTAGTTACAGTTGTCTTTGAAAAGATACTTATAGAAGCCTTTTTAATCTGCTTTCTGTAATGTTTGAAGAGTATGTAGTGAAT
Organism: Orcinus orca; assembly: GCF_937001465.1. NCBI lineage: Eukaryota > Metazoa > Chordata > Mammalia > Artiodactyla > Delphinidae > Orcinus > Orcinus orca. The sequence continues at coordinate 24,513,820 of NC_064577.1, read as the reverse complement.
GTATTGCTTTTGAAATGATTACTTTTCTAATTAGAAGAAAAATACAAAGCTAAAACATGACATGCATGATCAGTCTATTTGTAGAGCGATGATTCTTCTTTTCACCTAACGAATTATTCATCAAAGGAATAGTAGCCTAAAGGCTGAAATATATCATTACCTATACCTATGGTCCAAACATGTTACATAACCATTAGGCGATATATACTCACTACAGGTAGCTGACCATGAAGCGGTACCATTCCATCAGAAAAAAAAAAAACCTCAGAAGGTCGTGGGTTACGTGTAGCCTACACATTTCGGAACTTGTTCAACCATCTCAAAGCCAACTTGTCCAGGAAAGAAAAAGTCATGCTCAAGCCGTGGACTTTCAACTGCTGAGCTCTGTTCCAGGAAATATCCCGGGACAACCATAAGATGTAAGAACACCTAGTCTCCGAGCAACTCGGGCTCCAGTTAGCGTGTAGCTTCGTAAAGCGTAATGAGACCTGGCCATCTCCTCCCCTCGGGGAGACACTAGGTTCAGGTGGGAGCATGCTGTTCTGGGCTTTGCACTGTGTGAGTGAAGAGATCGCATGTGAGTCTGAGCGGCTGCCTGAATCAAGCACCGCAGTTCAAAGGAAACGTCTAGCTACTCCCCTCCATGGCTACATGGCTTCATGAACAACAAGGAGACTGATCCCCTACTAATGGCTTTGAAACGATTCCATCTGCCTGAAATCCTGCTGACACACGTGCCCTGTAGACAAGCATTCATCTGAAAGACACAGCATAGCCCTGGAGTCGGCAAGATCATCGACTCAGGAGCTGGACGGTCTAGGTTCAAATTCTGGCCTGTGTGTGACCTTGAGGAAGTTACTTAAACTCTGTTCATCTAAGTTTTCTCACCTGGTAAGTGGGAATAGTAATAGTACCTATGTCATCTGTTGCTAGGAAGATTCAATGAGTTAATATTTGTAAACACAAGAAAGCCTGGAACATAATAAGAATGGTATAGTGTTTGTTAAATTAAAAATTACCTATCATAACTGTTTCAGGGATAGCTCTGGACCCTGAGAATTGGATTCGTTCCTCAGTTTTGAAGAAGTGCTAGCTTAAAAATTCAGATAAATTTCTATAGGGGGACAAATAAGGGAACAATGAATTCTACTCAAGGAAAAAAGGAAAATCATTTCCGCAGAGACAGCACTGGGATTCCCGGCATGAGTGAGAGACTGTCTGATCTAGAAAAGTAAAGGTGGGGCTTTCCAGTCAGAACAATAAACATATACTAACACATACAAACAACATATACATGCAGAGACCTGTGAAAATATCCACTAGGCATAAAAAAAAACATAGAAAGCTTTGGAGCATAGGCAGAATGAAAGAGACTGAAGCTGTTGATGTGATGATCCCTTCAGTGATAACTGTGGAAATTCATTCTGTGAGCAGTCATCGAAGGCATTCTTAAGTAGAAGGCAGAAGCAGATTTGTGTTAAAGAAAAATAAACCTGGCAGCACAGGAAGGAAAATGGATTAGTTGGCGTGGGATGGGAGGTGGGAAAAACATGGCGGAAGTTGTTCAGGTGAGCTGTGAAAGTCTCTCCTAAGACAGAGACAGTGGGAGTGAATGAAGGGAAAAGTTTCTTGAGATAATCTGGAGGTGAGATTAATGACGTGGCATGACCGATGGGTGTTGAAATAGAGGGAAGAATCAAGGATAATACTCAATTTTCTGGTTTGGGCAGTTTGGAAAGGGAAGTTTCTACGGGGGAGCAGGACAGGAGGATGGAGGGAGGCAAGAACTGACTTCACTTCAGATGTGGATCTGGAGTTGTCTAGACAGTCTTATCTAGTTGTTGAAAAGGAGGGTAGAAAGGTCATTTTAAACTCAAGGAAAAGGTCAAATTAGGAAACACAGATTCAGGAGTCACCGTACATAGGGTTGACAGAAACCTTAAGGATGAATGAAATTAACCAGGGGAAATGGATAGAATGATAAGAGAGATGCAAGAACTTTGAGGAAAAATAACATTTAAGGAGACGGGCAAAAGAAGTGGCTAAAGAAAATGAAAAGAAAAGCTAGAGGTTGGCAGGAGAATCAGAATAAAGAAGGTTCCCGTTTGTTTATTTTTATTCACTCAATTCATTCATCCATCCCATAAATATTTATTGAGCACCTGTTATGTTCCACGTCATGGGACTCCACGGAGGGGAGATACCACGTCAGGGAAACAGACCAACTTCTTACTATCATGGGGCTTTAAATCTATTGCAGAAGATGATTTAAGACCATCACCAAAAAAAAAAAAAAAAAAAAAAGTCATGTGAGTACATGTGTATTTGCAAATTAAAATGTTTTCCTATGAAGGAACAATACCAGTCCTATGGAAACACAGGTTGGGGATCAGAGGAGGTTTCCTGAGGAAGTGGAGATTGGATTGAGATGTGACTAGTAGTCAACCAGGTCAGGTTGCTGGGGTGATGCTACGTGCCGGACAGGGTGGACAGTGTATGTGAACCTCTAGACTCTTTCTTATGACTGCAAAGATACGACAGAAAATGGGAAATAAGTATGGGATGTCCTTTACTTCTCATGCCCCCCTCCAGTTTCTGGGTTGTATGTAACTAGAGGTCTATATTGTAGTACATGACAGTACAGTCGATGCTAAGAAAAGGAAAATTCCTAATCAGATGGGTCATTACAAAGGACAGTGTCTAGGTTGTGTGCAGGTTATCCCCTCACCTCACAGAGTCAGTTCTGAAGGAAAGTCCTTGAAATCAGTATTCTTCGTTATAAAGCCCAGCACTGGAATCCTGCGTCTCTGGTTACTAACAGCCAAAGGGTAGCAGCCTTGCTTGGGGCAGCAACAGAGGCACTTATACGGAGTGGACACCAGGGTTCAGACTCCTGCCCAGTGTGGTGGCGGGAGATCACTGCCTCTGCCTGACGGCTTTGTCACACGGGTCTTCAGGAAGAGATAGCCATAGACTTTGCAAGCTGGGAGCACTTTGCACTCACGTGATGGTCAGGAGAAGCTTTCCAATAGATGTGCCCTTATGTGCCTCTTAAAATCAAGGTTCTTTTTCCATATCCCAAAGATTCTTTGTTTTGTAAGAGAAATGAATAAGGAAACTGCTCTTTGAAGTAGAATAAGTAGAAGTCCAAAATAGAGAATTAGAAAAATAAAATTAAGCAACCTGCTTTTTCAAGTGGAATAAATAAAAGTCTGGAGTACAGAATTAGAAAAATAAAATTACAGATGACATACAACATACACACGACAAAATTCCCGCTCCACAAACTCTAGCCCGGTAATCATTGCAAGCCCTCTATGGATTTTAGGCTCATCTTATCAATACCAGCCTTTGGAAAAAGTCTAAGGAGTCTTGTTTTGAAGAAGAATTCAAAGACTACAGAACAACAAACACTAAAGATCAAAAGTAACACAAATGAATACTATCTCAGTAAATGAAATGCTGAGTATGTAATTAACCCTGGCAGAGGTTGGCTAAATTCATCTCTACAAACCACCTCAATCCTTTTCTACAGACGCTCAGATTTTCTATTAAAGTAGCAATTTGCCTTCAAGGTCACGTTCATACTTTGAGGTACCACTCTTAAAAAACTGTTACCGTACAGTTGATGCAGGTGAATGGAAGCTAAAATTTTTGTGGTAAGCACGCTGTAGTTAGAACTAAAAATATTAATGTTCTACACATGAAACTTAGGTAATGTTATAAGTCAATGTTATCTCAATTAAAAATAAATTTTAAATAAAAGGCTGACTGTAGATTAACTAACACCCTTTTCACCAGACAAAAAACACGTTTCACTCAGTAGCTGCAGCTCTTTTCAAAATTTGTTCCATGTTTATAACTTCCCCTGGCTTTGCTCTATTACACTGTGCTATGTTTTTCTTCCTTGTTACAAGCCATATATTACTATGGGCTCTTGTTGGTTGACTAGCAGCCCCCACCTCTGACAAATAATTTGGTATGCTGATTACGAAATTAAGGGCTTCCGACAGAAAGTAGATGTTAATTGCATTTCACTGATGACATTCTAAGCCTTTGTATCCTTCTAATAATGTTAACTTGTTAGTTGTTACAAAGTACTGCAAATCCATAAAATTTCCATGCTGAACATAAAATGATTCATAGCTCCGTCACCCAGAGATGAGTACCGTAAACATTTTGGTATGGTTTTGAAAGAATTTCCTACGCACGCGCGCGCACACACACACACACACGCACACACACACTGTGTTTGATACTGTAATTATAGCACTAACTCAGATCTGTGTTCTCTTTTTCCTTATTTGAAAAACTGTGAGGACATTTGAATTGTGTTTATACACCAAACTCTAGAGTCTAAGACTAGTGAAATCCTCTAAATATAGTTGTTTTGTAAGAGGCAATGAAGAGAGCTAGACTAGGTACTGAATTGTAGCTCTGCCCTAGAAATCTTCTTGGAAGCCAGGCCCTATGGTTTTAAATAGTAAAAGAGGTCAAAGTACTAGATAAACTGCCGATACTGATGTTATCTAAGGAAGAACCATGACTTGGAAGACGGGGTATGAGTGCTGTACCTACACAGCCACATTTTGCAAAGTGAAAAATTCCTTGTTTTTTGTCTTAGCTGTGAAGACACAGTGTTTTCATTGTATGGGATTTATTACGAAAATCTAATTCAGTCAATCCAGTTTTCAATGTGTAGATGTGCTAACGTCTTATTCTATTAACTATTGAAGAACTTATTTAAAACACCGTCAGGATTTTAGTCCTTAGAACTTGAGATGCCCAGAGGATATAAAACATAAAAGTCAGTTAGAATGCAAACGTCACATGCCTGAGTAGGACAGCATGTTATGGAAATCAAGAGGAAAGTAACAGACTTTTAGAATGCACAGTACTGATATGCTGGTCATTTTAATCCACAGGATCTGCATCTGGTTTGGGTTGAGTAAGAAGGTTGAATGTGATGATTCTGTTTCAGAGTGAAAAACTCTTGACTCTAGAAAACAGCACTTTCTCTTTCTTTTATGTTCACATATTTACAGGTCACATAGGATGTCAACACGTTAATTTTTTATCTCAATAAATAGACGTTTGTGCTCAGAGTTCAAGGAGGGTCTGTTTGCTACCAAATTAGATACCATAATAATCACGATGACTTCTGTAGTTGATCAGTTACAGTATTTAAAATAGGGTACGTATGGCCAAAGGGAAAGAGTTGACACTGTAAAGTATGTTTGTTTACACAAACAGATAGTATCCTTATTTGACATCTCAGAAGTAAGTCATGGGAGTCACATTGTGGGGCCCAGAACACCAGCGGCATCCTGACAGGTGTGACTAGGATGACGCATGATGGTGCAGGTTAGAGGCGTCCTCTGTTACCCTTTGGTGGATATCCCAAGCTCTTCTGCAACTTCTTAGCATAGCTTCATTAAGTGCAACAAAAAGCATGCACAGGGTTTCTCCCACAGGAGACCCCTCCTTGGAAAATTCTGAATTAGAAACCGTTGCCTTTGTGCAACTGGGTTAGAAATTTCACAGTGAGTTTTATGTTTTCATAAACCTTCTTGTTTTTAGGAAGAGGAGAGCTGGACTTTCTTGCTACATTTTGGCACTTCCAGGCCGAGAGAGAATCTGGAAGTGGAAGTGAATGTGAAAGCCAGGGTAAGATAGAAAGAGCGCGACGAGGAAAATAGAACTTCTGGTCATTGACATAACTTCTTCCAGGGGACTAGGTGGATGCTTGAGAAAATTCTGATTTTATGTGATCTCAGGAACTCAATATCTGCCTTAAAATGTGAGTATTAAAATACTGTGATACCCATCAAATATCAACACCAAGAGTGACTGTAATGCAAACTGTGGACCTCGAGGGATTACAATGTGTCAATGTAGGTTCATCCCACCCTGATGGGGGATGTTTATAAAGGGGGAGGCTTTGCATGTGTGGGAAAGTTCTGTACCTACCTACCTCTCAATTTTGCTGTGAACTTAAAACTGCTCTAAAATAAATAAAGTTAAAAAAAAACCCAACAACGATGTTTCTAATGGAGAATTTGACTCTGATGAAGATATGCTCATATTAGATTGAAAGAAAATTCCTCTTCCAAGAAATAAAGCACTTATAAGGTAGATACAGCTAGAACTGCATGCAAACATTTTTTTTTTTTTTTTCGATGCGTGGGCCTCTCACTGTTGTGGCCTCTCCCGTTGCGGAGCACGGGCTCCGGATGCGCAGGCTCAGTGGCCATGGCTCACGGGCCCAGCCGCTCCGCGGCATGTGGGATCTTCTCGGACCGGGGCACGAACCCGCGTCCCCTGCATCGGCAGGCGGGCTCTCAACCACTGCGCCACCAGGGAAGCCCCCACGTGCAAGCATTTTTACTTGCATCGTTCACAAATAAAATAATGCTATGAAGATGCCTGTTAAAATACATACAATCTAAGGACACTCTTGACTATTGGAGTCTGCCGTCAAATTGGGCAACACACGAGCTACTCAATTGTTGCAACAGTTATTCTGACAACAAGCAAGAGTTTGATCCACATTAAAATTTCTCTCTTCCCCCTCCGAATTTATAACGAAAACCCCGAGGAAAGTACTTTCATAAAACTCTGCTCTTTTTTCTTTGATGTTGCAACTTTTGGCTGGCAAGAATCAGGAAATGGCCCTGACACTGCCGGGGAGAGAGAATACATCCATAATAACCAAACCCAAGAAAGCCATTTAAAAAGGCCTAAAAGTCCTTCACCTGGACAATACAGCTCTTAAGTAATATGTTCTCCAAACGGAGTTTTCACCAGTGTGTTGCCATCTTCCATTTTCTTAGGATATAATTTCCTTCAGGTCTGCATGAAGTAAGGGGAGACAAGTTGCCGCCAAAAATAAGAGTTTGTGTTTCTATAGCATCTGTTTTGGACAGTGTATATAAATAAGAAGAGGCCCCACCCCGGTACAGGACAAAGGAAAATACGTATCTTGTTCTGAAAATGCAACTACATGAAAAAAAAATGTGGGGATGGAGCCCAATATAAACACAATGTCAGAACAAAACAGAACCACCTACAAAAATCTTTCCTGAAAAAGCACCCATTCCTGAAGATGATGCATTGCACGAGGGCTCACACACAGATTTACTAGCTACCCAGAGTGGTCTTCTCACAAAGGCTTCTTTAAGGGAGAACCTTTAAGCCTTGAGGTTAAAAGAAAAAAAACAAACAGCAAGTTATGATTCTCAGATAACTGTTGCCATTCTAAATATTTAACAGAAGTTGGGTGTGGTGGGGACATGCAATTTGATCCCCAAGAGTTGCATCTTGGGTCCAGTGGATTGGAGAGTGATCTGAGAATCAACATTCAGGGACAGAGGAATGAATCCCTAAGCAGCTCCACTGTTAAGAAGCACATCAATCAGTCATTCTATGCCTTTACTTATGTTAACACTGAGACAGGCTGGGACCTGGGACCTGGGACCCTCTGCTGCAGGGCTTGCACCTGGACACATGTCTCCTTGAACAACAAAACACAAAGAAACTATGAGGGACTAAAAGTAACTGCGTGCATGTGCAGTTCGGGCAAATGATGGACAACAAGATACAAAAAGGCCAAAAAGACCAACTGCGACTTCTGAAGAGCTGGGAGCAACAGCAGGGTGCTGTGCAGGCACCCTGCACTCGACACCACCAAAGGGGTGGGCAGAACGCCTGAGCCACCACTCCCGCCCGACCCCCGGACACACCCCTTGCCTCACCCCATATTAGGAACCAGTTCGCCCCCCCTCGGGGGAACCTGTTACTTGTTCTCACTCCCCCACCTGCTGCAGCAGGGGCCCCAATAAAGCCTTGCCTGAATTTCTTCTCTGGTCTCTATAATCGATTTCTATTTATTAAAGAAGGCCAAGAACCCTGGTCGGTATCAACATCTTGAGATGGAATTCATTTTTGTTCTTCATACATATATATAATTTATTTATTATACAGACGTATATGTACGTTCACATGCGTGTGTGTGTATCGCAGTATTTTTAATGCATGTGGCTGCAAATTGGATGGGATACTTTTTCAACGGCAGGCTCCCCAGCACATTGCAGGAGTCGAGCATCCCTAGATCCCTGATGTTAAATATTAGACTTATCCTCCAGTCACAGTGAAATCCCAAAATACCCACACATATCCCCAAACACACCGTGGAGAGCGCTACTGCCCTGGTTGGGAATTACTTCGTGAACGGGCTGACAGGCGAGACAGGGATTATTCCCTCTTGAGGTTCCGGCAACCAGAGGCCAGCTTTGCTGAGTTCAGCACCGCACCTCAGCCAGGGGCTTTTTGCAGGGAGCCCCATCCACCACCAAGACCGAGCTTGGCAGGGAGACTTCTTCCAACTTCCCCACTTAGACTGTTTGCTTTCACCAGTGCCTGACGATCTACCCTCTTGGATTTGCTGACATTGATAAGTGAAAGGAAGCAAATGCAGGAAGTCAGAGGAAAAAAATCAACTTTGGATTTTGTTCAAACTGTAAAGAACAAACATATACTACACCTTCAGTCTACATAGATGACCCTTCATTTTCTGGTATTTCTTTTTAAGTTTAATGAATTATTTCAAACATTTTAGAAGTGTTAGAGTTTACTTTCTCTACCTTACCGTGTTCAAATACTCTAAGGTGGTTTAAAAAAGAAGTGGTTCCAAAGTACTTTGGGAAAGATAGACACAGAAAATATTAAATGAGGGTCCTGTCTAAAATGGGGAAATCAGATGCTTACAATGTATCAGACACTGTGGTAGATGTTTTGTAAATTCCTTTCGTTTATATCCTCACACCACGCGTGGTAGATACAGTTACCATCATTTTATACATGAGAAAACTGAGCCAAAGAAAGTTTAAGAAACTCTGAAAAGTACTAATAAGACATATCTCACTTTTAGAATGCATGAGTTTAAAAGTTAACGTGTTGTTTTTTGTTTTTTGTTTTTTTGCGGTACGCGGGCCTCTCACTGTTGTGGCCTCTCCCATTGCGGAGCACAGGCTCCGGACGCGTGGGCCCAGCCACTCCGTGGCATGTGGGATCCTCCCGGACCGGGCACGAACCCGTGTCCCCTGCATTGGCAGGCGGACTCCCAGCCACTGCGCCACGAGGGAAGCCCAAAAGTTAACGTGTTTCTAACTTTGACACCAATACAAATATTTTGACACCAATTAAAATGTAAATACATGTTCTTCACCTTCATCCTCATGGAATCCAAAGATAGCCCCTTTGTTGAAACTAAATGTATTTCCGTTATTTTCAATGAGTTGCTCAAAGAAGTGTGAAAGAGAAATGATATCTGTTGATCATCCCAGGACTTTTCAGGAGACCTAGACTATTCCTGTATGCCCTGAGAGTTAAAGATAGAACACAATGTACCCTTCTGGCCCAGCTGTAGATACACCCAGAATGTCACATGGCCTTGAGATGCTTGGTAGAAAACCAAAAAAGAAACAAAGGCTTCATCTATATGTGGCAAGGGTGTAACCCTGGAAACAAGGGTGTAACCCTGGAAACAAGGATGGGTAGGCACCTGCCACCTGCTTGCTACTCACTGCCCTTCTCCTTCCTTCCCTCCTTTCCTTTCTTCTTTCCTTCTTTCCATCTCCCAGGGAATATTTACTAAGTGCCTAATAAATGCCGGGCTTTGCGCTCATGTCCATCTGCCCCATCTCTCAGAGGCTTCTTACTCAGAACATTTTCTCACCTAATCTGTCCGCTCTCTGCTTTAGGAATACGTCCTTAGTTTTTTCTATTCTTCTTGTTCTGGCCCGACTATGAGGAATGCTCTGTCCCATGATCATTTTCGTCGTTGTCCTTTTTTTTTTTTTTTTTGCCACGGTTCTGGTTTGGAGAGCAACAGCTACAGAGCACCGTGCTGTTTTCCTTCCCAGCTCCAGCTTGCCTCCCTCAAGACATTTCTCTGGTTGGAATGTTAAATCTTGGAAGATGGTGGTGACTTATTACATCTACCCTCTGCCTATCTCCCTGATGCCCTGTGGCTGGAACTGGGGCCCTATGGAATTAGATGGTGGTGTGATTTTTTTCCTGGACCAGCTCATGCGCCTACATTTTGGTTTTCCAAGGAAAATGGTCTTTGGTTGGACCTTTGATTTGTTCACTTTTAAGGAAAACAATCAGCCACATGGCTTAAGGCCTGAAGATCTAGTTTCTCTGCATGGCCTTCTTCAGAATGATCCAACTTTCACTGTGCTTGGAAGACATTCATCAGGGTTCCAGCTGACCGCATCCTCCTGCCATTGAAGAAAAGATTGCTTCTCTCTTTTCTTTCCTTTTTCTTTGTTAATTTTGTTGTTTTGGCTGTATTTTGTGGAGGACTGCCAAATAAAAGTGCCTTTACTCAGTCGTCTTCCTTAGAGGTCCTGACCTAGGCAGATTAAATGGAATTTGTCAAGACACTTAAATGTCATGCAAGGTAACCGTTACTCAGCCTGCTGATACACAGGGAAATAAACTCAGATTTTTTTCCCCAGTAATTTCTAGATCAATACAGGTAGCTTATGAATTACTTTGAAGTTCTCAGCGTAAATTGTTTACTAATTATGGATCCTAAGTGACACTAAAGGAAGGTTTAGCAGGAACCTGAGGTCACTTCATTTAATCTGTAGACTTAAATCTCTTTTCCGTTCATGGAGGAAAGATTGGTGAGAACATGAGCGGAGCTTTTTCGTCTCAGATTGTCAGAGGGAAGAGCAGAGCAGAGGAAGCCGGGAAAGACACAGTCGAAAATGATACCTAGAGCTGATGTCAGTGTGTGTCTGTATGTGTGAATGCATAAAACGTGTGTGAAAAGTTGGGAAGCCTAAGTGGTAATTCCCGGGAGCAGTCAGACTAAAGTGATTTTCAAGTACTGACGGGCATCGGTTCCCAACTCAGCCCTTTGACATCTTTGACAAAGTCTGAACAGAAGCATTCTCTGGGTCAGAAAGACCACTGGAAACACTAGCCATAAATCTAAGATATTATTAATGGCATACTTTTTGTTTTTTGGCTGTGCTGGGTCTTCGTGTCTGTGCGAGGGCTTTCTCTAGTTGCGGCGAGCGGGGGCCACTCTTCATCGCGGTGCGCGGGCCTCTCACTGTTGCGGCCTCTCTTGTTGCGGAGCACAGGCTCCAGACGCACAGGCTCAGTAGTTGTGGCCCACAGGCCCAGTTGCTCCACGGCATGTGGGATCTTCCCAGACCGGGGCTCAAACCCGCGTCCCCTGCATTGGCAGGCGGATTCTCAACCACTGCGCCACCAGGGAAGCCCTAATGGCATACTTTTAATTGTATCTCTGTAAAATCATATCACTGCTGCTGAGTTTTAGAGGCTGAAGGTGACATTTTCTTTTTTTTTTAATTTTTATTGGAGTAGAGTTGATTTACAATGTTGTGTTAGTTTCAGGTGTACAGCAAAGTGAATTGGTTATACATAGAAACATATCCACTCTTTTTTAGATTCTTTTCCACGTAGGTTATTGCGGAGTATTGAGTAGAGCTCCCTGTGCTCCACTCCCCATTTATCCCTCACCCCCTCCTCCCCCGTAACCATAAGTTTGTTTTCTACATCTGTGAGTCTACTTCTGTTTTGTAAATAAGCCCATTTGTATGATTTTTTTTAGATTTCACATATAAGTGATGTCATATGGTGTTTGTCTTTCTCTGTCTGACTTACTTCACTCAGTATGATCATCTCTAGGTCCATCCATGTTGCTGCGAATGGCATTATTTTGTTCTTTTTTTATTATAGCTGAGGGACATTTTCTAAAAGATGTCCCAGATTAGGAAAACCAGAGGGAAGAAAGATTAAGACTGACTAGGTCTTACCTGGAAGAAAGGAGAATTTCTAAAGGTGTGTTCTCCTTTTAAGGGCCCTAAGGAATTAATCTGTTACCTGTAACTTTCTGGAAGGCCCTTCCAGAGCCTCAGGGAGCAGCTTATCTGCCTCTAAGTCCAAACGATTCAATAAAACATTCATTCAGCCATCTTAATCCCTTTACACACGGAGTGTCGATCCTTTCCATAGTTTTTCAAGAAACCATATTTTTCAGGGTTGGTTGGTTGGTTTGTTTTGTCATCCCACTCTTTATTCCTTATCTTCTTCAAACACAAAATTTTCAAACTTCACCTTCAAATGGGCCAGGGAAGCAGGACAAGTTCTAGAGAATTATGAGGTTGATGAAGCTTTTCTTTGTCTCTCTTACTTTTAAGCCACCCACCAGGATACCTTCTGCTGCAAAAGTATTTGCTGAGGATTACCAGAAACCTCTGGGAATATGAAGAATGCAGGTCGTACAGAAAAGTGGAAGCAGCAAGGAAGGGAATGATGCCTGGTAGCCAGGCCAAAATATCCAGGAGACAGATTCTCCATCGATGAGGACGTGTTGTAGCCTAGTAAGATGGAAGTTTCTCAGGGTCCTGAGTCAGCGAAGGGTTGATGTATCCATTGGAAAAATCATCCACACCAAGCATGGCACTGACCAGTTTGTCTGCCTGGAAATTGTTTCTTTCGTGGCATGTGGAAGCTGGTAGAAAAGAAGGAGATACCTTCTCCTATCCTTCCCCCTCCAGTGAAGGGTTCTCCATAAGCTTCTCCTATCCTTCCCCCTCCTGTGAAGGGCTTTCCATAACGTTAATCTTTCAACAGGTCTCACAGTGGATCACCCTGGTGTATGTTCATCTTCTTGGGTGAGTTTGACTTTTGGACACGGAGACAAGTACCTTCAAGACCTTAGGCACCGAATCCAGCCCAGTCAACAAGATTCATGGAACACCTGTGCTCCTGCAACTGGGAAAGCACTTTGACAAATCAACTAACAGAAAGGTCATGAGACATCGGTAGAATTTTCGTAACTAAACACAGTTCAGTTTCCTTAGATCATGCTTCCTCTTTGTGGCACAAAGTCAAATTGCGTGGTGAAAGCATGGTTGGAATACACAGTGTATGTGGATTCCAGAACTGCGTGATTCTCCGGAGCTGGAAGCACGAGGAAAGCCTGAGATGGAAGAAAATGTGCCTTGCATATAAGTCAGAAGGAATTAAACTGTCCATGCAGCCGTCTAACGAACCTGTCAAGATGCCAATTTCTGGCTGTCGTGTGCATCAGCTGTGCGCACTGATAGATTCCTGGCCTCCTCTGCTTCCATTCCTGCCATCAGAGAAGGGGCAGCAGCTTTGTCCACTGCAAACTAAGACTGTATAACAAGGCTAACAGAGCACCGTGGGTCAAGTTGCAGCAGGAGTGCTGGCAAATACATGGGAATGAGTCAACGCAGGATTAGAACAAAGAATGTAATTCATGGAACCATCTCAAATGTACATGTTGGGATGTGCTGAATCGTCCGGCTGGAGTGGCTATGTCGCAGCATGTGAAGGTGATTTACATAATTGTGAACTGGTGCCCACAGAACCAATGTGACTTGGAAATTTACAACCCTGAAATCACGGAAGATGTACACAGAGGCAGACACAACCTGCAGTACACAAAACCCATGACGGCCCTTGACTACTGTTAAATATTTAGTGAACTCCAATAGGACACAGCTAGGATGGGACTGGTGGCTCCTTGAACTACTGAAGGGCCAAGCCTGGGCCCCCTCCCACCTAAGAATGAAAAGGTTACATTGTTGCAAGTGAGTGTGGTAACCTGGATTCAGCTCAACTGGAAGAGTTTAGGAATGTGAACAGAAGCGTTACTCTGAATCTATCTGCCTTCCAGAAGCCTTCTGATGTGTCTACCTATAAATACCCTTCCCACCCTCAAAATCAATGTGTATTCTTTAACCTTCCAATCAGCCCTCTCTCCTGACTCCAGTTTCTTTTTTTTTCTTTTTAGAATTTTTTTTTTTTTGACGTGGACCATGTTTAAAATCTGGATTGAATTTGTTACAATATTGCTTCTGTTTTATGTTTTGGTTTTTTGGTTGCGAGGCATGTGGGATCTTCACTCCCTGACCAGGGATCGAACCCACGTCTCCTGCATCGGAAGGCGAAGTCTCAGTCACTGGACCGCCAGGGAAGTCTTCTGATTCCTCTGTTTCTTAATTCAGCCATGCCGAGACCAGCTTTGATGCTTCCAGCCACCTTCTCCTCCACCGTGATTTAAACAGTTGCCACGTCATGTACATCCCTTTTCTGAATCATCTCTGGAGACAATCCCTTCCTTTCCATTCTCAAGTCCAAGTACTTATGGCCTCTCACCTGAACTATTGAGCCATAGGCGCTTAATTAGTCTACAAAGCTCCATCTTCATCTCCTATCCCTCCAGTCACCTGTGTGCATTGGGCCCGTCATCTTCCTAAAAAGCCCATCATTTTAGCTTCTTAAAGAGCGACATCATTCCCTTATTCACAAGACTTCAGTGGTTGCTCACAACCTTCTATTTCAAGAAAAATCATTTAAAGTCCTTAAGCTACGTTCCAATCATATTCCTCGTTAATGTCACAGAGTAGCTACCCTCTAGACGAGGGCTCTCAACAGCAGCTCCACTGACATATTGGACTGAATACTTGCTCTTCGCGGGGGCCTGTCCTGTGCACTGTAGAATGTTTAGCAGCATATCTGTCTAGATGCTGATAGCACCCAGCCCCACAACTGTAGCAACCAAAAAGGCCTCTAGACATTGTCAAAAGTTCTGGGGTAGCAAAATTCCTGCCCTAGACAAGATGGGTGTCTTAAGGTTCTTAAGATATGCCTTAGGTCTCCCATGTTTATATGTGGGTTTGCAGTGGGTGCTCTGCTTGCAATGTCCTGCCTGCCACCTTTATCCCTTCAAACCATACCCATCATTTCAGGTTTATCTCCAAAGCTCCCCGGTACCATCGTCCTCTCTGTTTTAACCAGCCTTCCTGAATAGAAATATTTTCCTTTGCCTTTGGATCACCACAGCACTTGCTGTATATCCTAAACCATTTACCTTATTTTGACCATTTTCCTTCAACCTGACTGCTAAAAAAATTCACAGAAGCAAATTTGGGGCCCATTAGACAAACATATAAATATTAACGGCATGCCTTATATACGCTACTCTCTATTCTGTTTTAATTTTACTTCCCTTCTATTTCACCTCTAGCAAATCTATTGTATCTTTTTGTATGAATTTTTTACTGGTGTCTAAATACTAAAAGAAAAAAGTCTTCATGTAATTATCTCAAACTCACTGATGAATACAATAACGTGATGCTCTCTCTTTTATCAAATGTGATAGGAAATAAACCACAGCCTCTTTACAGAGAGAAAAAAACAAACAAACCAGAGTGAGCCGGACCCTCAGAACCATCTGCACCTTCCTCTTCCTTTTTACTTGAGGAACCTGGAATCTGGGAGGAGAAAATGGCTTTCCCGAGGTGGTAGATCAAGCCTGTTACAGTCAAGATAAGTTTCCAGGCTCCTGTTCGGAACTATTGTACTAGACCATTTGTTCCTCACATGGGTTCCACGGGTCAGTGTCTTGTGCACCACTTGGGAACTTATTAGTAATGCAAATTCTGGGGCCCCTCAAGCCTGCTACTTAGACATTCTGGGGTGAGGGCCTTCTCTCTATGCTTGTCTCGTGCAGGAAATCTCAAGCTCCAGTGCATCAGAATGACTCAGAGGACCCGCTTACATTCAGAGTGGTCCTTTACCACGGGCAATGTTGGGTGAGAGGTAAGCTGATACGGATTCGCAAGAGCAGACTGGGGAAGGCGGCTGTGTTCAGTATCAAGTGAACAACCTGACCTACTTCCTGGAATTTACAACTTAATGCAGATTCCTTTGTTGACGTAGTAAAAATCTTTACTCCACTTGAATCACCGTAGTGTCTGTTTCATCTTAATTTAGGAGCATAATGAGTTTGCATCACATTTAAAATAAAAACCCACTAAAATTCATTCAGCTCGGATTTTTATCATGTACTGTAGGGTGCAGAAATGCTAAGCATAGGCATATCTGGCTTAGCGGAAAAAAAATAGATGAAAATGCAAACAAGTTCTAGGCATTTTCAGAATGATTTGTTTAAATACAGTGCTTAAACATATAATGACATCCACTAAAATTAAGAAATAGAACATACATACAAAAGCCAATAGAAGAAGAAACAAAGACAAATACATTAATATATTAATGGACGGAGAAGAAAGAGAAGGGGCAAAGGAAAATAGAAAACGTGATTATTCATAATATAATAGTCATAGATGTTCTCCTCAACTTTGTTATAAAAATCAGACATGTAAAAATAATCAGACATAAAAAGAGAGAGAATAAAGGGTGAAAAATAAAGATATACTGGGTCAATACCAAAACAAAACAAAACCAAACCCTAAAACAGCATTACCACATTAATGTCTGACAAAAAATAAATAATTCAAGGCAAAAAGATAATTATTTTGTTTGATAAAGTTACAATTTGCCAATAAGATTTAACAACCATTACCGTGAGCAATATATCAGTATATCATAGTGATATATCACATAACAATATATCTTATATCAATATATTAATATATCATAACTTAATATATCTTTGAGATATACAGGAAGCAAGTGCCCTTAAAGACAAGTAGAAATGGACTATTCCACCATTATGGTAGAGATTTAAACAGACTTAGTTCAGTAGCCAAGAGATTAAACAGATAAAAAATATTTAAGGGTATTGAATATTTGAATTATATAATGATAACATATAGACTTATATGTTATCATTATATGTTATATAAACATATAGACTTTGTACCTAACAAAGGGCAAATATACTTTTATTTCAGTCATGGCATATTCCCAAGAAAATGGCCATTATGTTGTAAAGAAAATAATATATTATGTTTTCTGACCACAGTTCAATAAAATTATATATTAAAAACAAAAAAGAATGAGATAGGCTCCTTACACACACACACACACACACACACACACACACACACACACACACGAAAGCACACACAAAAAAACAAATATCCAGCTGGACATTTTTAAAGACTCTTTTTGATAACCTTTGGGTTATTACAAAGTACTCAGACACTTTTAATAAATAAATAAACATGAGAATGCGGCAGGTCCAAAAACTTACGGATTTTGGCAAAAGTGATACTCAGATGATATTTTATAGACTAATCATTATTATAAAACAAAGAAAACAAGAATAGGAAAAATGAACAACAAGTTCAACTCAAAAATCTTAATAAGACCTGAAAAAGAGGTATATTTTCATGGTAAAAAATATGAAAACTATAAACAGATTATAAAGAAAAAAACGAGAATCACCAACAATCCCATCATTATTATTATTTCCTTTCCTGTAGCCATAACACATATAGTAAATAATAAATAATTCAGGTCAAATGCCTCAAATTATGTGATGTTTGTACAGTTTCTGGGTTGAATTTCCCCTTTCATCTTACCAATGTCACAAGCAAGACTCCTTAAAAATGAGGCCCCTGGGCATCATCGTGAGTGCATTTAGTTTCATGCGCGTGTGTGTATGTGTTAGGGTGGGGTGATGGGCAAAAGGAACCTCCTCATAATTCTTTGTCAGGAATTTGGCTTTCTTTTTAAAAAAATTTGTCGAAAAGAAAATAGATGGTTCATTTTAGCACATTTTCCAGAAAGCTTTCGGTGACTTGAAAATTTGGTAAAGATTTGACCTGCAAAATGAAGTGATGAAGATGGTGAAGAAAAAAAATATACATATATCTGCAAGGAAGTGATAGCGAAGGAATCCTTCAGAGTCCAATGAGGGGAAATCAGTTTGGGCTCCAAGGTTAACAGAGGAGGTTTTCTTACACAACCAACTCTGATAGAAATATTACCAAACTTCTCTCAAAGAGCAACGCTGCTTTTGTTTGGCTAGAAGGTCCAGGAAGAGCCAACCTTTTGCACTTGGAAAGTCGTTGTGTTTTGGGGCAATAAAGCCATTTTGTTCAGCTGAAGGCATCTGGGGCACCTAATGCATTTCTTGTTCAGGCATTGACCCGACTAGGAGGTGTGCCAGGAGACTACACACTTCTCCCGGAATAAATGAGAATAAGGAACGACCAGTGTGTCCAAACAAGCTGTGAAATCCTATCCCTCTTGCGTCCTGAAAAGAGTCCAGTGCCCCAAGATAGAGGAAATCGATTCTGTAATCTGATAGGTTTGGCATTTTGCCAAGAATAACAACTTCCCTTCACGTAGCAGCAGGCTCCAGGTGCATAAGTGCCACCTTACAAACTCCAGTGCAAAAAAAATGAAAACCACCTTGGCATTGAATGCATATAATATAAGATGACAGGTAAAGGGATGGATTTTCTCAGCAAGAGTGGAAAAGAGTCTGCTTGCATTTCTCGCACAGACACTGTACTGGAGGTCTTCTGCTTTGATTGCCAAAGTCAGAGCACAAATATAGAAATATAAAATTAGATTACTGTAATTGTTGTTCTCATTTCCTTCATGCTACTGTAAGCTCTTTGTAAGCTCAATACCCATCATAGTTCTAGGTGCTTGATGCTTGGTGAACGTTTCCCAAATGCGACAAGCTCCCTTCTTTCTGGGTGCACTTAAATGTCTTGAATTTGGAGTCAAAACTATCTATATGAGACAATGAAAAGCTGCTACTACAAGTATAAAACTAATAGATGTATAGTACTTTATAATTTATGAAGCACTTTTACAAAAACTCTCTCCCTTTAAATCTCACAAAATTCTGTTTTTATTCTTATTTTCCAGTGAGCAAACTAAGGCTCAAAAGTCTTAAGTCCTTAGAAAGGCAACTTTTTGCAGCCGTTTCTCTGCAGAAGATGACTCAGGCTGCAAATCATATTTCACTAAGTGGGGTTAAATGCATCTTACACAGAAATAAAAAGAAACGGGAGAAATCAAATCTGTTACACAAAACTTATAGGTGGTTCCTTAAAGAATTTCTTAGAATGGCAAGTTTCTTTAAGGAAAATAAATACGTGAACAATATATATATATATGTTAACATACATGTGAAGTTCCTCAAACACAGCTTTAAGTATCTGCATGGCTCTGGGTTCAGATGCATTGTTTCTGGGGGGTTTTGCTGCTGATGTTGTTGATTTGTTTTCGTTTTTGTTTTCTCCACATCAACCTACAAGAACTCAACTCCTCTGTGCCACTGATATGGACGGAGTAATAACCTCCTCTGAGTGGTTGTTCCGTACATCTAGTTACAAAGGTCTGGAAATACTAGATTCATTAAAGTAAAAATTTCCAAGCTTAGGTAGGTATTCAAGGAAATTCTTCAGTTCCTTTTTTTCTTTCTTTCTCTTTTCTTTTTGTTTTTTTTGCAAGCATGTAGCTGGTTTTCATATGCATTTAAACAATACAGCTAGTCTAGTTTTACAAATGGCACTATCTGGACCAGCACATTTTTTTTTTTTTTACATAAAATAGGATCGTATTCTAGCTCACCAGACACACCTTGTACCTTTGCATTTTCCTTTTTAAGTAAATCCTACATTGCACAGAGCTTCATGCAAATCACGAGCAGGAAATAGCAACCTAAGCCCTTTTTATTTTATTTTATCTTTTATTTATTTATTTTTTTGCGGTACGCGGGCCTCTCACTGTTGTGGCCTCTCCCGTTGCGGAGCACAGGCTCCGGACGCGCAGGCTCAGCGGCCATGGCTCACGGGCCATGCCGCTCCGCGGCATGTGGGATCTTCCCGGACCGGGGCACGAACCCGTGTCCCCTGCATTGGCAGGCGGACTCTCAACCGCTGCGCCACCAGGGAAGCCCCCTAAGCCCTTTTTAAATCATGCCAATGTGCAGGTTCAGGACTGCCTTATTTCACTTAAGGATGGTGGGAAGAAGAGGTCACTTTTTCTTCTAGCCAACGTAATTCATCAGTCCATTAGAAGGTGTAAACTTCTAATGGGGGCAGACTCTTTACATCCTGACCCCTTTCTCCCAGGTGAGTATTGCAATAGGACCACTGCTGAGGTCTTTGCATCTCCGTCCCCCATCTCTCTGTTGTGAAACAGCTTGTTTATTGCAAGTAGCAACAGGATTTAAAAAAAAATTTTTTTTGTTGCCCTTCACTAATTGCTGTTTTGGCATTCTCCTATCCACTTCTTTTTATTATCCTAGAAAATGATCATACACCTATAGAATGTTTAAGACCGGTGAACGCCTGAAGGCAGAGCAATTTCAGTTGGTGCCAGTGAGCTTATTAGATGGTCCAATATGAGCAGACCCTGGAAGTGGACCTTGTTTTAGGAGACTCTACATTCATAGAACACGTGTAAGCCAGGACAAGGTAGAATTTCCCAAGCAAGGCTCACTGCCTTATCTTGGTAAATCTGTGCCTCGCTTCAATTAAACCTTACAGGAAGACTCCTGCTGGAAAAGTTCAAATGTTTCAGAATAGAAGGGAGAAGAGAGCTGTACACCAAGGCAAAAGTACATACTGTATTTATCATCCAACACAGCTCTTTATATAATTACATCCTGGTGCACGTTTTATTTTTGGTTCTTGAATAAAGTCACTCAGATTAAATTAAGGAGTATGCAGGAGAAGGTGCTTCGATGCTTCTTTCTGTTTCCATGGCAACCCTGGGGCATCTTCTTCAGCTGCCTCATTGACTGGATGTGCCCAAGTGATGCAGGCTGTAACTTTCAGCGGAGCCTGCAAAGGAAGGGAGGAGGCCTCTGACCACCAAGAGCTCATGGCAGGACTGAAGAAAACCTCGGCACGGAGGATCCACTTTCCTTAGTTTTGTTTTTTTTTTAATAAATTTATTTTCTATTTTTATTTTTTGGC
The DNA here is from genome assembly GCF_937001465.1 of Orcinus orca. Taxonomy (NCBI): domain Eukaryota; kingdom Metazoa; phylum Chordata; class Mammalia; order Artiodactyla; family Delphinidae; genus Orcinus; species Orcinus orca. The sequence goes on along the minus strand of NC_064577.1, from coordinate 24,493,049 downwards.
TGTGCTGGGTCTTTGTTGCTGCGTGCGGGCTTTCTCTGGTTGCAGCGAGCGGGGGCTACTCTTCGTTGCGGTGCACGGGCTTCTCATGGCGGTGGCTTCTCTTGTTGCGGAGCATGGGCTCTAGGAGCGCGGGCTTCAGTAGTTGTGGCTCGCGGTCTCAGTAGTTGTGGCTCGTGGGCTCTAGAACGCAGGCTCAGTAGTTGTGGATCATGGGCTCTAGAGCGCAGGCCCAGTAGTTGTGGCGCACAGGCTTCGTTGCTCCGCGGCATGTGGAATCTTCCCGGACCAGAGCTCAAACCCGTGTCCCCTGCCTTGGCAGGCAGATTCTTAACCACTGTGCCACCAGGGAAGCCTCTCTCCTTAGTTTTTGTATGAATGGTTGTCATCTGAGGGTGCTTTGCCAAGTGTTGTCAGGGATGTGTCCACACTTGCCTTTGAAATGTCTCTATTGGTACATAATCTGTTTTCATGGGTCTAAGTGCCTAATGCAGCTGTTCATATATTTTAAAGGAAACTCCTAGATGCTATTTAGTGAAACATGCTCTCTTTGTCTGCAGGATCAAATAAAACGTTGCTTAACTGGGACTTTAAACATACAAGTGTTTTAGCAAAAATTTGAAAAACAAAAGCCAAATAGAACGACACAGTGTGAGATTTGATTCATTTGTTCGTTATACAGCAGGGAACCCAGATACTTGCCCAAAGGCGAGGATAATTTCACAGACCTAATCTAAGCAGTGTCTGGGGTCAGAGCGGTCATTTAGCAGGAAGAAGTAAAGGAACAGCATCTTAGGGGACAAAGTTTTTACAAAACTACCTCAAATGATTCCCAATAAGGTGTTGCAGAAATATTTGAATCCATGGTCACAACCCTGGAAAAATATTTAATCAAGTGAAGATCTCTGTGCAGTGCCTAATAAGTCATAAGTATTCAACAACTGGTACTTATAATTATACAGAGACATTTTGTATATAAAACTCAATTTTAAGACAAAATGAATATATAGTGGTACCACCCTTTTTCCAAACTGTGTCCTATTGAAGACAAAATCCATACAGAAAGTTTTGAGTAACCAGCACCATATAATAATTCCTCAATAAATTTTTGGTCAAATTGAACAGAATTTTCTAGAAGCCAAACCCATTAACAGAGTCAACCATTCAGAATGTAATTTCACACTTGAAATAAAAAAGATCTCTGAAAGTTAGTACCATCACCACAAAAACTCTATGCTCAAGCCAGGTCTTTTGTGTCTCACCTGTACCTTTCCGGCTATTATTAGTCATATAGTCTTTATAATGGATTATCTGATTTCCTCAAAACAGCAAAGAGAAGCAAAAACCTAAATGGGGTCTTCCCTGGTGGCGCAGTGGTTGGGAGTCTGCCTGACGATGCAGGGGACACGGGTTCGTGCCCCGGTCCGGGAGGATCCCACATGCCGCGGAGCGGCTGGGCCCATGAGCCATGGCCGCTGAGCCTGTGCGTCCGGAGCGTGTGCTCCGCAACGGGAGAGGCCGCAACAGTGAGAGGCCCGCGTACGGGGAAAAAAAAGAAAAGAAAAGAACCTAAATGGTGCTAAGGACAAAATAGTAGCTGATTGTTTAATGGACAGACTTCAAAGCACACCCCACCAGGAAGAGATGTACCTAGTAGCTTGAACCACATAAAGAAACGTTAAATAATACACACTATTTTTTGAATGAGGCAGAGAATTGTATAATATTTTAGCAAACCATTCCTCCAAAACAATGAATGCCCTCGAGGCAACAAACTTCAGTTATTCCAAGAGAACCACTTATGTGTAATTATCCATCATTATTATTCTTACTATTTAGTAACACGTGTGCTGAGTCTGGCTCACCTTTTCTCTCTTCACTTTCCCAACACTTGTACTCCTCTAGCCTCCAAAGCAGATGACTGACTTTTCCGGTTCTAGGACTGCCTGTCTTGCATCCTGGGGAAACCCTGTGTCCCAAACAGACCAGGACAGCTGGTCAACCTATTCCAGAGCCAGGTACTATGATAGTTTTATTCACCCATGCCTTGTAGGTATCACCTTATAATTATATAAAAATGTTTAAGTCATTATAACAAACCTCATATAGTGGCTCAAATCATCAGGTCACTAGGCTCCTTTGCTCACTCAAAATGCATAAAGCTAGGTTTCTCTTTTTATTTTGTTTCTTTTAATTGGGGAAAGCAAATCTGATTGATGTAGTCAGTGTTTCGAGCTTTAATACGGAAATTTCTAGAGAGAAACATGTTTTCTTCTTTGTGAGTATTAGCTAGAGGTTGTTGCTTAAAGAGGCTGGAGTTGGGAGGCCTTGCTTGGCTTTCACTGAAAAGGCCTAAGCAGAAAACCTCTGAAATTCTACCCTCACCCTTTCTTTTTGTACAATTTAATTTTCTTTTTTTTAAAGTAGAGGTGGGACTCATATAGCACTCAACCTGTTGCCTGGAGTTACCATCCTGTATCTTGTTTAATGGGACCGATCACCAAGCGGATCATGTTACACCTTTGGCAGCCCACAGCTGGAGGAAAGCAGAAGTGTGGGATGTGGTGGGGTGCCTGCCGTTTGGTTAGTAACAGAGCTTTGTGGTTTCACCTCGGGACAGACCTCAGCGATTCCTAGTTAACTGAAATTAATCTGAAGTTTGAAATTTACCTAAATCCCACCACTGATGCTTATTTGTAATTAATCTACCTTTGTGAGTTGTCCTCTCTCCTCAGGAACCAAAGGAGCAATTGTAGAGCAGGTTATGAAGGAGGTGGGTGCTCATGTCTAGTCTCCTATGTGGAGAAAAAGAATGCATTTTCATCACCAAGGAGAATAAAAACTGAGAAGCAGAGAGGCCTGAAACGAAATGATGAAACTTTTCCCAAGAATGCCTCCAAATGGAAAGCGTAGTATAATGATAAAAAGCTCAGCCCAGTGCTAAACGGCCTCCATTTATTTTAATTGAAATATAGGTGATTTACAATATTGTGTTAATTTCTGCTGTACAGCAAGGTGATTCAGTTACACACATATATACATTCTTTCTCATAGTCTTTTCCATTATGGTTTATCCCAGGAGCGTGAATACAGTTCCCTGTGCTTATACAGTAGGACCGTGTTGTTTATCCCTTCTACATATAGTAATAGTTTGCATCTGCTCACCCCAAACTCCCAATCCATCCCTCCCCCACCTCCCCACTTGGCAACCACAAGTCTGTTCTCTATGTCTGTGAGTCTGTTTGTGTTTCATAGTTAAGTTCATTTGTGTCATATTTTAGATTCCACATATAAACGATATCATATGGTATTTGTCTTTCTCTGTCTGACTTACTTCACTCAGTGTGATAATCTCTAGATCCATCCATGTTGCTGCAAACTAAATGGCCTCAGTTTAAGGCTCAGCTCTAGTACTTACTAGCTGTGTGTGCTTACACAAGATACTCAACCTCTCTGGGCCTCAGTGACCTCATTTCCTTTTTTTTTTTTTTTTTTTGGCCACACCACATGGCTTGTGGGATCTTAGTTTCCCAACCAGGGATCAAACCCGGGCCCTCTGCAGTGGTAGCACAGAGTCCTAACCCCTGGACTGCCAGGGAAGTCCCCTCATTTCTTAAATAGGGATAATAATCATGCAGAAGCCACAGGGTTGCTCTTAAGATTAAATTATTCAATACTCATAAAGAATGTAGAACCATCTTCAAAACATAGTAAGGGCTTTGTTTAAAGAAAAATATTTGTTAAAGGAAAAACATTAAGGAGCAACCCATATTTCAGGATGGGGATTTTCCTCAGTGTTTCCAATGGTGGAAAACAGTTAAGCTATTTGAAATTTGCCGGAGGAATTGACATTTTCTCTGAGACCACAGATCCTTGGTACCCTGAAACGCTCTATAGCTTAGTGGATTAAACTAAATTTAGAAGCACATAAAACCTGAATTTGAATACCCGCTCGATGATTTATTAGCTTTCAAATCCAGCCTCAGTTTCTTCCTGTATAACAGAGGTCAATAAATTACAGACCGTGTGCCAAATCTGGCCCTCCAGCCGTTTGTATACGTAAAGTTTTATTGACAGACAGCCGCACCATTTGCTGTTGTATTCTCCGTGGTTGATTTTGTAGTACCAGGGCAGAGCTGCATAGTTCTGACAAAGACTGTTCCACAAAGCCAGAAATATTTACTATCTGGCCTTTTAGGGAACATATTTGCCGACTCTGATCTATTACACGAGAATATAATAACCTGATTTGGTTTCGGGGGAATGAAATAATAGAAAGCCAGAACCCTACCCGGTTAGGCTCAATAACGAGTAACTTCCGTTGTTGACACAGAGACTCAAAATCTAAACCTTACACGTTTTGTTGGTTTTGTTTGCTTGTTTGTCGGTCTTTTCTATCTAGGCCATTCTGTCCAGAAACAAAATACAAGCTTGACTTCCTCTTACTTGGATTAGGGTAAGCTGCCCCCCACACCTGTTTCGGTGATCGGTTCCATTTATCCAAACTATCAGGGTTTATGCCCTCTTGTTTGGGAACCTTTGCTTTCTATCTCAGGGGTGCTACAGTAACCATACAGGGAGCCCACAGATTCTTGCACTGATTTGTTTCCAATTTTTAAGTTTTTATTTAGAAATAATAAAATAAGACATAATATATAAAAATATGTACAATCCATGGTTTGTGCAGTACATTAGGAAGACTTTAGATACAAAAAGACAGCAAACGGGAAAATAATAACTCTCACGATTGTCAAAGGCCGGGATGGTTCAATTCACCGCAGCCCCAGAGCTGAAACCCAACATAACTAGAAAAGGGATTCTAGTTGGGAGTGAGTGACTATGCAACACTTTTTTTTTTTCTTGTTTTTTTTAACCTTAACATTATTGGACACAGAGTGAAAAAACACTCACTCTGTTTCTCAGAACAAGCTTTTTACCTTTACTGAGTGGCATATCATCAAATATGAACCAACATTTGTTTTTTGTAAGAGTGACGTGATTTAGGGGACAGAACTCATTGAATAAACATCAAGGTTTGAGGTGGGAGTTGACAGGGAAGAAAGGAAATGAAGGGAAGAAATAATGCACTGATAGAATTGAAAAAAAAAAAGATAAAACAAACTTTCACCAGGAATTTGGAAATGGTTTCAGAGTTATGGGTGACATCCTTAAAATGTCTGATTCAAGTATACTCTTAGAGGGATAGAAAACTATTCCTTTCTCAATAATCAAAATAGAATTCACTTTGTCTACCTTTTCTTTAAAAATAAGATAACCAGGAATCTAGTCCCCCTCCCAAAAATATAATGCCCATCCAGATATGGGCAAAAATTCTTTAAAAGGGAATAATTCCTAAGTAAATTCAGTGGGGGTTTGCTTGTCACGGAGAAGCCAACACAGATCCCGGAACAGACCCCAGATATTCACAGTGAGTCTCTTCAACCTGCATTCTAATGACATGTGTGCACTAATTAAGGAAACCCAGTCAATGACAAATGTTTTGAAGGTAAAATGCAGCAAAAACAAAAACAAAAACCGTTGTGCATTACCTGTGTCTTGGCTCTTGACAAAAAGAAAAAAAAAATTGTCACTGTGAAAATACTAATAACTAGAAAAAGCTTTCAAATCAACAGTCCATGCTGAAATAAATAACAGAAGAACATAGCAATACGAACCTTATAAGGCTGGTAAATATTTGCTAAAACCATGCTAACCGGTAGCATATAGGTACCAGCTCTCAGAAATGGCTGCACTGAAATTATACTTTCTATGGCAACTTTTTTCCCTTTACAGACTTCTATTTACATTTGGCTTTAAATATGAAAATATCTGATAAACTTTATAAAATGTACACTTTAAAAACATAGCTTCTGCAAAATTTTCTTGAAAAAAAAAAACAAACCTGTGCACCAGAAATTTTAGATTTTTTTTTTCTCTTTTTCAGAAAGAAGTTGCAAGAGTTCCCTCCCTCATTCTTGCCCCCTACCCACCCCCTTTCAAATATCTCAAGTCTTTTTAAGTGGCAGAGCTGTGTGATGGGAAGGTGCCTTTTCTGTGGTCACCCCCATTCTCCACTGCATCATCATTTAATTTACAGACCACTGAATACTCTTTGGTTTGATTATTTTCCTTTGCAAAAATATCGAAATAGCAGCAGCTGAAACCGTCAGCATCCTGTCAATGGCCAAACATTTGCCGTTTACAGAAGAATGTAAATTCTGTATCCACGCAATCCCTCCACCTCTCTAAACAACTTCCCTAATCTGCCTTTAAGTTTGGACTTAAAATAACATCCACTTGCTTGATATCTCTAACTTGGTTTCAGTGAAAAGAACTCCACAGTGTTCAAACCCATCGACTCTGAAGGCTGAGAACAGCAGAGACTGTCCAATTATTGCAGGCACTGCATTCAGATATGGCTGTTCGAGAACCATAGACCATCACAGACAACAGTTTACAAAATACAGGATTCTAGAACAAGCTGTTTTTTAATGGCATACAGGGATAGAATACCGTAAGAGAGTTGATTTTGAGACGCCAATTAAAAAGAAAAGTCAGCAACCCCAGAATTCACAAATAAGGAACTTTAAACCAAAAGAGAGTTCCATTATGTTGAGCTAGAGCGGAAAACAAGACAAAACAAAATGTTTCTAGCAAGTCAGGCAGCCAGGCGGGAGAGGCTTCTGGAAAACAATGTGCCCTAAGGAGCCTGCTCTAGGGCTCCGCGGGCGAAGGGGTCAGCTTGGATTCAATCACGAGCGTGCATCCGTCGGGGGAAAGGACCCTTTTAGATCATTTTCTCCTTTACTTGTGAGTCTCTTAGAATTTTTATGGCTCTTGTTGACCCTACATTACTGAGACATTTTCAATTCCTACTCTGTACCATTAGAAAAAAAAAAAAAAAAAAAAAGCAATGTTCCCCTCCCTCCTGAATACTTGAGCTGATGAGCTACGTCAAAACGGCCCTTCGGCATCTTCCCACCTTCCCACTTTGGCATTCCCAGCCCCCTCGGATGCTGTAGGACTCAGTCCAGACAGCCCGATTGTAAGAGCCAGCCTAGAGGCCAGGCGTGGCATCTTTTGGAAGATGCAGTTAAGCTGGAGATGTACCAGCTGTCAGGGCAAGGAATTCAGCCACAGGGGTATAAACCTATTGATCTTTCAAGCTGGATGGCTCAGCGTCAAGGATGCCAGCTCATTTCAACCTAGGTCTTGTCTTCTGGAATAAATTTTGGAATGTGCAAAACATGGAAAAACCCAGAAAAAAAATCTAAGGGCACTGACATCACCGTCTCTCAACGTCGTATGCGTTCACCTGGCTAGCACCACCTCGAAGGAAAGAAAAGATGTTTATATCGTGTGCGTGTGAATTTTTCTTCCCCTGTCTTCTTCCTCCTATAACGTGAAAGTTACACGAAGGAACAGAGATGTAAAGCACGGCGCTTACTCGACTGTGTGTGTGATGTTCTGTTTTCTGAATAAGGTGCAAAAGGAGAGGGCAGTTCACGGTCTTGCTGAGGTTCAAAGTTATTGTCTCTTGATTTCAAGGCAGCCGTGGGGCTTTCTTTCCTTTTTAGTATAAGCTCCACTGTGCAAAAATGTGCATTATCTTTGGTATTTATTTCAGGTAGTCTAACTTAAAATTTGAGATCACCCATTAACATCATAGAGAAAAAAAAAAAACCAATAACGACAACCCAGAGGCTACCATTTGGCTAGTGTTACATAATGCCCTTATGTAACCGGAAGGAGATTGACAGAGAGAGACAGAGAGAGACAGAGAGAGAGAGAGAGAGAAATCAATTCTAGCAAACAGATTACTGGCCTCAAAAAATCAGGCTCTCGTTTTGGCCACTAACAGCCAAATACCTGCCACTTTGAAGCGCATACCATGAGCTCTCGAGAAAGTTCAACACTGACTTTTTAAATTACACACAAGAAAAACTACACTGCAACAGTACAACGTGTGTTCGTGTAGTTAGCAGCTTTTCAAAAGTTAAGGCAGAGTCTTGCCTTGAAAACATTTAAAAATGTGATGCCATTTAAAAACATTCTTGTTCCCTAAAGAGAAGCATTCTGGAGACGTCAAATACCCAACCAACCAAGGCTTGCCTGCAAGTTCAAGTTTGGTATGAAAACACAAGACAAGACATAAACGTCCCATAACTTATTCTACAACGTGTTATGTGCCATCGGGTCACGGGGGGCAGGCATGTTTAGTGCTTTAGGTTCATCTCTGAGCCTACAGTCTTTCTTTGAAAGCATCGTGCTAGCCTCAGTCCCTCGTGGTCACTTGTCTCAAACCACCTCTTCACCAGTACCGTCGTCTGCGTAACTGCTTTGGGCCTTTGACCAACAGACTGCGTTTCAAAGTAACTATTCCCGAGGAGGAATTAGTCATATCTCCGACTCTCGCCGTAAGGGCCTGGGCTCTAGGGGTACACTTGCCTGGTTGTGAAGGTCTATGTCAGGGGGTGTGTCCGTACTCGTGCTCTCTGGGACCCCGTTTTCACTGTCTTCTTCCTCTTTGCTTGTGAGGGCAACCTCATTTTCATAGCAAAAGGAATTAGCGCTGGAGAGGATGTATTTCTTCTCCGCTAAGTCCCTGGCGCTACAAAGGGGAGTGTTGGGTACTTCGTAAGTCTTGTGGAACCTCGAATAGTCTACTTTGTAGTAATGCTTCTCCTCGAAGAGGACGGGCTCGTAGCGGTGGCCCCAGAGGATTTCGTTGGCCAGGTACGAGCTCCGGCACTGCGTGGTCATGGCCGTGGCTTCCACCATGCCTTCGAGTATCACCACGATCTCAAAGTCCGCGTTGTCGATGTCCTGTTTGCTCAGATCGTATAAAGGGCTGTCCTCGTCTATCTCGTGGACGATGGTGATGGGGGACACCAGAAATATGCGGTCAATGCCGCTGTCAAAGCCGACGTTGATGTCTATTTGATCCAGGGGGATGTACTCCCCTTCGGAAGTAATCCTGGATTTGAGGAGCTGTGCTCGCACGTGAGCTTCCACCAGGTGGCTTTTCCGAAGGTTGCCCACCCGCCACATCAGACAGAGCTTGCCATCCCTCATGGCGATCACGGCGTTGTGGCTGAAGACCAGGGTCTCGTTTCTCTTCTTGGGCTTGGCCATCTTGGCCATGACCGCGCCAATGATAAAGGCGTCGATGATGCAGCCCACGATGGACTGGAAGACCACCATGAAAACAGCCACGGGGCACTCGTCTGTGACGCAGCGGAAGCCGTAGCCTATGGTGGTCTGCGTCTCGATGGAGAAGAGGAAAGCGGCCGTGAAGCTGTTGACCTCGGACACGCACGCTTTGCTCTCCTTGGATGCGTCCAGGTCCCCGTGGAGCAGCGCTATCAACCAAAACACGCAGCCGAAAAACAGCCAGGAGAGAACGAAAGCCAGGCAGAAGATAACCAACATCCACCGCCAGCGGATGTCCACACATGTGGTGAAGATGTCCGCCAGGTACCGCTGGCCCTTCTCGCCCACGTTGATGAACTGCACGTTGCAGTGGCCGTCCTTCTTCACAAAGCGGCTCCGGCACTGCTGTCGAGTGTGGACTTTACTCTTCCCGTTCCCAAAGCCATTGGCCACCGCCAGGGTGGCCAGCTTCATGCCGTCCTCCTCCGAAGAGACGATGCTGTAGCGGTTGGTGCGTACGCTGCCCATCACTTCTGCTGTGGACGCCAGCGCTTCTGCTTTGGAAAACAGTCTGAGTTTTTGCAAAACCCTTTGGAGAAACAGGTTTGAATGTTCAGTGAAGACCCACACACACAGAAAAGAAGGAGAGATGGGGGTCTCCAAGAGCCTTAAGGTTCTTTCTACCAAGGTCTCTCTCCTGGCGTGCAGAGTCACCTTAGTAACTCAGCTGACATCCAGAGAACAGGTCCTACCAAAAAAAAAGAGAGAGAGAGAGAGAGAGAGATCGTTCGTTACAAAAGAAGTCATGGAAAAATGAAGTCTACTCCCTAAGGCAACATTTCCTAGCCAGACACAGGGTCAGATATAGATAAATGTCCTCTATGTTGAATTACTGGGTTTTTCGTTTCCTTGTAGCCCCAGAGAAATAGACAGATAAGAAAATATTTTCTTATATTATTTAGAAGCATGAAGTCATTAAACACAGAAGAGTTAGTTGTTCGTGACAGTCTTTCAGCTGAAATCTCAGGTCTCCCTTCCCCTATTTTTTGCCAGCGATCTGGAATATTCTACTTTACAGAGCTACCTCTCTCCTCTTATTCTCTTCCTTCGCCTTCGCTACTTGCTGGGGTCCCAGGTGATTAGGCAGAAGAAAGACTTTCTAACTCCAAGGTTTGCCATGAAGCTTTAAGAACGCGGACATGTCGGGAGAGCATTTCGCATGAACGCAGAACGTTAATATTAATTGAACAGCAGGTGCATGTTGAGAGAATATGAGAGCCCTTGATGACAAGTTGAAATCCAAAAGCACCGACTATTTTGTTTAAAAGATAAAACTGAGCAGACAGCCCTTCTAATCATCTGAAAGGGATCCCAGTTTCTGGAGACTGTTTGGGCTTATTCCGTCACTTCACACACTGAAAGCAGCCACTAGGCAGAAACGCCTGATAACATCTCTGTTAGCGCAAGTGATTCTGACTTGAAGACACAGGTTTACTCTGGGGGATACAGAGAGATCCTGTTGCCTAGCAATGAGAGTCCTGAAAGTCTCTGGAGGTGGGATTGTCATGTGTGATGACAGGCTAGGAAGTAAGCACCTTTGTGCCCAAGGACCAGGTCTTTAGCGGATTGACATAAGGCTGGAACTCATTTCGTGGAAGTCCAAGTCTACGTTTTCCCAAACAGAGACGACTTTGCAGTAGTAAATCGTAAGGGTCCCTCAGCTGACTTTTCACTTCCAGTGCCGCTGCTTGCTCTCTGTTCCTATGGAAAACGCACTCACCTTTACTTAATGAGAACAAGTAGTAGTTTTCAGTTTTCTCCTCCTGCTCCATCTCTCCCCACCCCGGCCCAGGTGAAAACCACCCATTGACTTTCACTTCCAATTTTGCTCCAAAGAAACTCGTTTTTCCTGGACTCACAAAAGCCTAGGAGAAAGTCTAGGGTGTTTTGTTGACCAAATACAAATTTAAAAAATGAATATAGCACAGATCTGAGAAATAAAAGTGATGCTCGACTTCTCAAACCACCAAATCTCTCTCCTGTATTAAAGGGGTCAATGAGCAACAGATGGACAGGATCAGAAATCTGTCGAAGCCCTGATGACGAAGACTCCACTTTTTCTTTCTCCCCCCAAGCCACATTCAGATTAAGCACTTAACAGAACCACGTCCAGCCAACTGCAAACAAAGAGAGCAAATCATTGGTCTGTTTCGGGCACCCCCTTAAAGAGAGGCAAGGTGCACTGTCTTTGAAAATGTCTTGTTACAGTCTTTTCACTTCTCCCTTTTTATCCAAGTTATTATGCAAGAATGCGCCCCAACACATTTTTCCTGAGATTAGTCATCTGTGAAAATTGCAATGTGTGTTACATTTTCGCAGCTTTTGACACCTAAGTGATGCCTGATTTGAAAGTGCCTTCGAATTACTTTATAAAAAGAAGTTGCTGTGCCTTCCCAGCCTTCCACCTGCTTCAATGTTTTGTCTGCTTCCCCATGAAGTTTGTACTTGGACCAAAGAAACAAGACTCCTATTCCTCAGGGTTCTAGATCCTGGACACGGAAAGAGTTTTTTTAAACGGTGATTTCAGCTCCCTCGGCTCGTATGATGTTGCCAAGCATTTCTACACAAAAACAGAGATCACAACATGACGCTGAATGCAGGTGCATTTTCCAAGGAGGGGGGCGAGGGAGGCCTCATTTAAATAGTGCTTGTGTCCCTGAGCTCTGTGTGACTTCAGAATCTTAGAAGCTGACACCAAGAAATTCCCTTTTCATGATTCAAAACAATCCTTCCATCTGAGTTACCATTAGGGCCCATGAGGAGACAGTCTCAAATTTCTTCTGACTTATTTCTGCACTCTTTCCAGATTAAAGCATAACAACCATATGAAATCTAAAGACTGAATTACGACTTTCCAAAAATCTTGACCCCAGGACATTAGCTTGAATTCCACAAAACACACACTACCAGCTTCCTACGAATAGCTTTCCACATTTAGAATCTTGAAAAGAGCCTGTATCGAGCAACTATTATTGTCTTATTTCCATTGCTAATGACAGAATTTGTTCCATATGTGGAGCATCATTTAGAAATTCTACCATTTCTGCCTGGAAAGGGGGGAAAAAAGGATTTTTTTTGGCAAAATGGAAACTTTTGTCACTTCCAGCAGGTATGCTCCAAAACAGATTTATGTGTGTCTATGGGCGCACACACACGATGTGCATTCGGACTCTGGTGGAGCTGACGATTACCCTCGCACACCTGCCAACGTGTGAGAGGGTAATTGTCTTAATATTCCGCTCTGAAGAATGTCTTTCCTATCAACCTGCCCGCATGCCTGAGTGGCCGCAAGTGAGCAGAAAACTTCCTTGCCTGCCCTTCTCACACTGAAAATCACCGATTCATGAGCAGCTGGGAAAGTACTTTAATTAGGAATAGGGCTTTCGCGTACCTTCATTTTAGGGCTCTAGTCTTGATACGTTCTTAATTCAGAATAGATGAAAACATCAGGTGATTGGAGTCCTCGATGGGCACAACTCAGGAGAACTGATACTGGGTTGATGAACAATGTGTAAATTCCCCCGTTTTCAGCTAAAGTATTTAAGGGCCTGATATAAATGTAATAGACACAGATCATCATTTTTACCCAGGCTATCACCAATGAGGTAGAACGTATTCCTGGGAAACTGAGAGGTTACATGTGGTGTTCTTCATGTTAAGACTATTTATAGGCCGAGCCAAAATGAAGCATAAGCAACGGAAAAAAATAGTTCAGGGCTTCACTCTCAAGGTAGATGTTAAAGGAGAGAGAGCTGTGGACCCACATACACGGTCGAGGAGACAACACGGTGTAAAGGAATGCATCCAAAGCATTTTTACCATAAAGGAAATATTCCCAATATGGAGTATAAAAGAACAGAAACATGTAACCATGAAGAATAAATGAGAATAAGTGGGTCCCCTCATAGGGTCGTGGCGTGGAGCAAATAAGAGAGTTTCTAAGGAAGGAGAGGAAATAAGGATGGTAAAAGAAAGTGGCCTGGGATGAAAGAGAGGTCGGCTGAGTGTCTAGAGCAGCTATTCCCCTACGGACGCCATATAGACCGGCCTGAGTGTGCTCTGGGCACACCGTTGCTATTAGAGCTCTAGGCTAGCAAAGCAACCTCTCAGAGGCTCAGTAAACAGAAGGGAGGGGGAGGGGCGGTAAGGGAGGCGGGATACCCACTCGTCTACGTGAGCCCAATAACTTTGACACCCAACGATGCAGGTAGCCTCAGTCAACGTGTGCACAGGCTGAAAAATATACCTCTTTGGCCAACAAAAAATATACACTAAAAGGAAAAAAGCTTGAAACAGTCCGGTTGCTCAGGTAAAAACACGGTCAGTCTCCCATGCTACTCAAAAGTCATACAAGGACTCTACAGCTAACCGGGGATTCTACAACCAGAAAGTCTGAAGGAAGTAGAAATAGCGAGTGTGTGTGTGTGTGTGTGTGTGTGTGTGTGTGTGTGTGTGTGTGTGTGTGTGTGTGTGTGTGTGTGTGTGTGTGTGGTGTTTTAACGCCACATTCACAAGAGCTCGGAGCAAATATCCCTATGGAGAGCAATAATACAAAAGAAAGTGCTCGCAAATGGGGAGGGGGAGGGGCTGAAAGTAAAGTGACATGACCTTGACCCCATCTCTCACCCCTCCCACCATCCTTAAAGTAACATCTCTTACTCCTGAGCCTGGGGATTTTTCCGGATAATGCCAAATATAAATAAAACACTTGGCGCAGGGTTGGAAGCGAGCAGGAAAAAGCTAGCAAGTGTACAGGTAACATACAGCAGACACACAACAGCGGTTAGTGAGAGGAAATCTGACAGCCTACCGGTTATTGACGTGAAAAGAAAACAAGTGGTACAAAGCAATATGCACTCCTCGCATACCCAAAACACGTTTTCAAATAATGCCTTGTTTCCTAAAAGGTAAATTCTGAGTTTATGAAAATCCCCAGAATTCACAGGTATTCACAGTTACCATCCTACTGATAGGATTACCCAGACACAGACGATAAACTACCCGTTTCCTATCTCGATTTTTTTTCCAACTGTCATGATGACTCTATGTTATGATGCAATCTTTTGCAGAATCAAGTCGTTTGACCACTGTGCTTCCCTGAAACCACACTGTCTTCCAATTTCGGTGTTAATATTATTATTACAAAGAATAACAAGTTGCTCAGGGGAGAGTGACATAGGATGTGAAAGTTTTGCTGCCTTCCGGCTGAAATCCAACGCGAGCTCCCGCTCTCTTTCCCAGCAAAGCAACTTTGAGACGCTCGCTGGGTTTGGTACTCGAAGCTACACTTGAAGCAATGACAAAGGGGCGGGGGTGGGGGGGAAGACACCAAGGATCCAGATCTAGCGTTGCGTCCCCAGGTTTGCCAAAGTCTGAGACCAGTACTCTATACGCACCCGCTCCCCCCTTTTTTTCCCCTTAGAGCGAGAGCGAACAGAGGCTCCCTCGCCCTTGTCTCCAAACTCAGTATCTCGCTACAGCTGGTGCATTGGAAGTTATGAGCACAAACAGATGCTGCAGAGAAATCTGTTTCTATTGCTCAACTGTTCCAAGCATGTCTCAGTATTTTTAGCTCTGGGGGTGTTCTGGTGCGCGCACAAACTCTATAGGCATGGTCTGGGACTCCGGAGCGTGGGTGAGCGCTAAGGCAGAGTGACAGCTGGGCACCTCTGGGGCGGCGGGGCAGGGGAGGGTCGGGGACGGCAGCCCGAGTCCACTCCCCGGGCCGCACAGGCAACGAGAGGAAAGGAGGGAAGAAAACACACAGCAGCCCTTACCTGTTGCCGGCGCAGGAGCATGGGGACATGGCGTGGAAGTGGGGGGTTACAGAGGCATGTAAGATCCAGGAGTTTGTACAAGCGAGCGAGCCAGGGCGAACCAGCATTCCCAAGACCCAGCTTGCCGGCGCCGGGCGGGCTGCGCGCTGGCCGGGGCTCCAGGGCGCTCTGAGCTTTCCTGGGCTCTTTTGAGGCGTCGCGAGCCACCGGCCCGCCTGGCCCCGCCCCCGGCCGCGCCGGCCAATCGCAGCGCGCCTGGCCCCGGGGACCGCGCGGGGAGGGAGGATGCTGCGCCCGCGGCCGCGGGGCTGCCGCCGGGGAGAACCTGCCGCCGCTTCCTTCCCGTTCGGCCCCCGCCCCCCTCCACCGCGCCCCAGCCGCCGGTCCGGCCGCGCAAGGGAGGGGGAAGCTGCGGCCCGGCCCGGCCGGCAGCAGGTGGGAAGCTCCGTGGCCGGGCTCTTGCGGCTGCCTCGTGGCAGCCTGGCCCTTGGGCGAAGCTTCCAACCCCTTCGCCAGCCCTACACTTGCCCTCTTCTGTCGTCTGTGGCTGCGGGGCGGGGCGTGTGCCCCCAGAGGCTCGCGAGGTGCCAGGGTCCGGGAGAAGCGGTGGCAGCCGGGGAGGCTTGCATTTCAGCCTTTCATCCGGGGCGCGTCTTCTTCTCCCTTCACCCCCCTCCCACCCTCTGAATCCGCCCGCCCCCCACCCCCCACCCCCCCAGGACCAGCGGTGCGCTGAAGAGCCGCGAATTAAACGGGGAAAGGGACCGCGACCGGCTCGCAGAACCCAGCGGGATTCAGACGCGCGCCAGGGTTGCAGCTGCCTGGGAGAAGAAGCTATCCCTCCTCCCGGCTCTGGGTCAATTACTTACAAAGCGCCTAGACTGCTCGGAAGGGTGAACCGCTCGCTCGCTCTCGCAGGGCCCGCCCTCAATCTCTGTCTGCACCAGCGCCCGGCACGCTCTGCTGATCTAAAATCAGAGCAATTAAAGAGTAATGAACTCTCTGGAACGGCGACTCCTACAGACACTCAGCGCTGCCGCGCATCAGCGCCTCCCAGCCCTCCTTCCCAGCAGCCAGGCAAGAGCACGTCGACCCTTTCCAGAGACCCTTTCAGAAGCTCCGTCAGCTTCAGCGCGAACCGGGTGTGGACCCTGGAACGTTACAGATTAAACCGTGTGTGTGTGTGTGTGTGTGTGTGTGTGTGTGTGTGTGTCTGAGTACTTTGGTGTCATAACGCAGCTTTGCTCTTAAAGGATATTTAGGAGTCCCCAAGTTTGAAATCCGTGTGTGTGTGTGTGTGTGTGTTGAATGTGCATTTCCTCAAGCGATCAAATGTGTCTTCCGCGCAGTTTATTTAAACCTCTGAAAGGCCTCCTAGAGACGCCAAACTACTTCAACAAACTAGCTCGTATTCTGGGCGGCACAGCCCGGCTGGATTTGTGCGTATGGGAGAGTGAAACTGACACTTCAAGGAAAGGGTCTGCGCCTGGACCCACCTCCGAGCCTCATACCCGCACGCGGCCCCTAGGAGGTGCTGGTGAAATACGCTTGGGTTTTGCAGATCGCTCTTAATCCTGCCTTAGCAAGTGGGCCACTTTCCCTAGCACCGAGGAAGACGCTGAGATTCAAAGGGTCTGGAACAGGTTGCGCCCGCGGTGTGTCTCTGATAGCCAAGCGCATTGCTGTTTCATTCCATTTGCTGAGATAGTACAGTAGTCCGAGCCCTGGTACCAACTGTCTTGCCTTTTAAAGTCCTCTCCGTGGGAATAATGCTTCACACCAGGGAGGTCTAATTTAACCTGTGTTAAGCCGAGTGTTATTTATAGACCGTTTGGATCAACTCTGCAAAAGAGATGGATGTATAGAAAGCCAGGCTGTAGCCTAAAGCTAAAAGAGCCTGGAGACAGAGGGGCTGACTCTGCGTAACCAGAGCACAGAGGATGAGGTACAGCTCACTGCACTGCAATAAGCTTCCTCTGAAATGGGTTTCCTCATGGATTTCTTCTAAGGAACAGGCGGGAGAGGTCCAATTAATCCTTCAAAGCATATTAAACCTAAATGGAAAGAGGGAGAAATTCATCATCTATAGATGTTCTCTTCTCTACTATGATTCAATCTATGTATCTGTAGATGGCTAAGAATTTTCCAAACCACAGGAATTCGGAGAGGCAACACTCTTATTTCCAGGTAATGAGCTGTAGTTCAAAACCAGTCACCCAGAAAGGGGTGGCATTTCTCTGCAATTAGGATTGAAATTGTTCTACTTTAATTTAATTTAATTTAATTTACTCTAAGTAAACTGAATACACCCCAGGCCAGGAAAGTTTCATATGATAGGAAAAATCTTTAAAGAAATGAATGCACAGTTACAAGATTATGGTTGTTTGTATAAATTTGCTGATGGGAGGGGGGCAAATAAATATATGTATTTATCTGGGCAAAGGGGCGTCTTTCTCATCAGTGTCACTTTCACCTCCCATGTAATGCTATGCAGCAAGGCTTACTTGTTGCAGTAGAATATTAGAGAAAAGTTGATTATTTTAATAAGCAGCTTCCCAATCTGAATAGAATTTTCACCTAAATTATTTAGCTAAATAAGGAAACATGAAGGATTAAATTTTGTTAGTAACTGAAACTTTGTAAATTCAGGATAGCATTGATTAACTCTATTGCTTCATCTTATAAAGAAAAATATAAATTTGCATTTTAATTAATGAGAGAGACTTTTCACTACGTCCCTAGTAGGAAAATTCTAGTGTTCCAAAACATTCAGTGCTTGGGTAAATATACTTTTTTGGAGCGATGCGTGATACAGATTTCTCTAGTCAGAGTATATCTTTTTGGCTGAATCAGTCCTTATTTAGCAAAAAAGTCCCCATTAGTTTTGGACACCAGTGCAGCTGAGTGTTGGGATCCATTTGTGGATTAAATTTTTCCAAGGAAGTGACAATTATGCTCTTACTGATTCCCTCCATGGTAACCACCTATAATATTAAAGCCAAATATTAGTCACAGTCTAGATCTGCAGTCAGATTATGAATGGTCGTGTGACGCAGAAGGAGATTGTTTCACGAGGAACATAAATCTTTCCTTTGCATTTATGTAAAGATCACCAGCAATTAGATATACTTTCAGGTGTCTGTTAACCATCTATGCAGCCCAATTTCATAATGATAAAGATGAAAAACTCCTGTTATTTGCATCTACTAGGTAGTAAGAACCACTTACTAGTCTTTGCAGTAATAATTAATAATCATAAATAAGTAAACGTTATGTTGACTTGAAATGTAGACAGGATGAGTTTGCAGTCTGCTGCTATGAGGACAAGCCATCCACTAGGGTATTTTAAGCCACTGAATGTAATCTGTTGGGAAACGGCTTTGGCAATCTCACTTACTGCACTGGTAAGATTTCATCTCCATAATAAATTCAATAAAGAGTAGTAGCTACTTGTTGAGTAGCTACTTTGTACTTTAGCTGTGCGCTAGGTGAGATAAGAGAAGAGCCCTAAGAGGAACAGTTCCTTCTCTTTAAGAATTCAC
Source organism: Orcinus orca (assembly GCF_937001465.1). Taxonomy (NCBI): domain Eukaryota; kingdom Metazoa; phylum Chordata; class Mammalia; order Artiodactyla; family Delphinidae; genus Orcinus; species Orcinus orca. The sequence goes on along the minus strand of NC_064577.1, from coordinate 24,474,520 downwards.
AATCTCTAACTGAGAAGACAGACAGTGCACAAGTGAAATGACTAAATGACAAGATAAGGCAGCCTCTGATTAAGTGCTAAAGTGGATTTGTGAAAAAAGGAAAATCTGGAGAATGAGGAGTGTAGAATGAAATGGATTAGAATGTATGGGGAAGTCTTTAGAATGGAAGACAACACGTGTGACATAATAGCTTGCATAGTTGTGTTAAGGATGCTAAGAGCATACCAGAAGACATGGTTGCCCCTCACTCAGATTTTGTCCATAATGGTATGCCCCCGGCTCTGACTATATGTGTGTAATTGTGTTTATAAATTATAAGCTGCTTCTAAGAATGGCATGTCCTTCCTGCATGCCACTGCCTGCACAGTTTCCTCTAAAGCAGTGGGATTTAGTCCACAAGGCTTATTTGCCATTTGTCACACACAGCGATGATGCCTAACTGATCTGGCAGACCTGGGAATGCAGCATATCACATAATGCAGTGGTCCCCAGCCTTTTCGGCACCAGGGACCAGTTTTGTGGAAGACAATTTTTCCACAGACTGTGGAGGGGAGGGGCGGATGTGCAGGCAGTAGTGCGAGCAATGGGGAGCGGCTGTAAATACAGACGACGCTTTGCTCACTCACCCACCGCTCACCTGCTACTGTGCAGTCCAGTTTCTAACAGGCCATGGACCAGTACCAGTCTGTGGCCAGGGGCTGGGGACCCCTGACATAATGGCTTTTCTCAATTGAAATTTGTTTGATTGGGAATTATTTTCCCTTATGTAATATATGCATCCTCAGACTCTAACTGGTTGCCCCTGTAGCACTCTGTACATAGTTCTAGTATAGCATATTTTGTTCCTCTCATGCTGTTACAGATATATTTTTCCCTGTATCTGTCTCCACCTACCAATGGGGAGCTTTTCAAAGTCTGCTGCCAGGTCTTTTTTTTTTTTTTAATCTTTATATCCTTATTGCCCTGCACATGGCCAAGTAAATAAATCAGGCTCAGTAAATGGCAGTTAAATGATGAAAAGAATGAAAGTAACAATATTTTTGAGTATAAAATGACTTTTGAATAATGACTCAGTAATAACTCATTATAATAAACATAAACTATTTCATTTTTACCTGCAATAGCGTGGGCCTATCAGGATACCATAAGAACAGTGTCTTCTACATTAAATGACCCCAGACTAGCTTATTTAAGCCTTTCTGCTTGTTTTTCCTTCTTCTCCATCAATGAGCCTTCACTTCTCATTTTTGCTTCTGCCAGCGTGCCTTGAATTTGCCAGGCTGTCACTGTGTTCTGCCTAATTTGTTGATTCTAATATGCACTGGGCTGAGAAATTATGTAACCAAGGTTGTTTAAAAATATATGCAAAGTAAAAGTAAATATGATGTAAAGGGCTTAAAGTGGATGCATATTTTTGAAATAGTATGAGCATATGCTAAATTTGGAGTTACCTTGTTTTGGTCAGTTTCCTTTTTGGATAAAAAAGCTGCAGGATATGGACTTATGACATCTATTTTAGCTTCTCAGAGCACTTAAATGCTTCAGACCTTGTATTTGCTGTGTTAGGAATAGTTGAGAAAGAGCTCTGGAAAAGTAAGATACCTGTGTGTTTGCAGATATGCACATGTTTATACGTTTCTGTACAAGAAAATCATACACTCATTTGTGAGAAATCATTTGAATGCTTACTCTGTCCATTAAATATATCTTTGTTTTCCATCAGATATGTTAAAACCAACAACAGTAAGTGGGATGTTTCTTTAAGAAGCTCACACTTCAGAGCAGCTGAGTTATTATCTAGTAAATTCTCTCTGTTTTGCTCTGGAGGCCTTTATTTATCTCATGTGGGTGAGACAATCACACTCTGAAAATGCCGTATTCATCTTAGGGCCAGACCCTCACATCACTGTCATTCTTAACACAATGATTGTGATGATCATTTCATTTGTGTCATCTGTGGCAGGTTAGCACTCTTAGGGGTAATATTCTACAGCTTCGGTTCATTCCCTTTCAACACAGATGGTGGTCCCTTTGACCTGATAGCCCTAAGATGCATGCAACTTGGCTTTTTCCAGAACTAACAATAACAACAACAAAACAAACAACTTTGCACGATCAATGCTCCTCACTGTTGCAGATATTTAAGGAAGGTGCCACAAGCTACAAAGAAAATGCAAAACATATTTTGAGTAATGTCAACAATACTGTAATGATACTTTTGAAAGAAAGTTTACATACATACCTGAATATCTAAGTTTGGGGGTATGGGCTTTAACAGTTTATGTGTGTGGGTTTCTAAGTGTAAAGTGTATTTAAGTCTTTTTTTTTAATTGTCAAACAATATATGCCCGTTGTGAGATACATACAAGATAAACATTACAAATATAGAAGAATGTAGGAACATACAGAAAATAAAATAAATTCATATTCCCACCATTATAAATACTTTGGTTATCTCTTTCCCTTTGTCCTATAGTTCTGTTTCTATTTTTATATCATTATTTTTCATAATTTTAAATCGTGTCATACTTTTTGAAAAATGAGTACCAAACTTTTTATATTTAAGCATTTGTCATGTAATCAAAAACCATTTGTAAGCATATATTTTATTTCCATAGCATGTATGAACCATACTGTAATTAATCATCACCTATTCTTATGCATTTATATTCTTTTATTTTATGCTCACAAGGATGTATTAACTGTCCTTGTAGATTAATGTTTATCTTCATCTCTGTTTCCTTAGAGTAGGTTTCCAAATATGGAATTACCAGGTCAAAGGGTATGATCTCTTTTTTTTTTTCCAGGTACTATCAGAATTTATTGAAAATCTAATCTAGGGTTTGTGAACTTGCATGGGAATAAATTACATCTTTATTTTCACTCATCTCTAACTGAAATGTGGCATGTTTTCCAATTGTAATGTAAGCAACAAGTCACAGTAATATTAGCATGACCTTGACTTTGTCACCAATAAAAATCATGGATTTTTCACATCATGCTGGAGTCGTTGTAGACATTTCAAAATATCTGTCAAGTTCAAAACTACTTCAAAATTATGGTACTTATAAGACCTGCTGCTAGATCTTGTTATTTAATGTATTACTAAAAGACGCATGTATATTACCATATTGCAGATTTAAAAAATATTCTAAAAGCTTTATTTTAATATAATCGGCCTCCCTTGCAATCTGACATATTTCATTTGATGCATTTAAAAATACTACTCTGAGAAGAGGTCTGTAGGTGTCACCAGTTTGCCAAAGGGGCTCATGTACAGAAATCCATGCTTGTCATGATGGTAGCAACTCCTCCTCAGAAGCCTCAAGGGCCAGAGCTCTGCCTGGAGCTCCCCTTTGCCAAGACAAATCTCTCGAGGGGCAAAAGAACCCTCACTTCAACTTTGAATTCTTGTCTTCTATTCACTCGGACTAAGCTGACACCAGTGAAGCTTTCCTTTCGACTGACAGTTTGTTTCTTTGTGTGTGTGTGGTTTTTTTCTTAATTTATTTTTTATACAACAGGTTCTTATTAGTTATGTATTTTATACATATTAGTGTATATGGGTATGATCTCTTACAACTTTTTTTTTAATTGCAGTTCTTTCAAATTATATCCAGTGCATTGATTTTCAAGGATGTTCTAAATTATGACCTTGACAATGGTGATAGCACTGCACAGTGGGGAGAATCTGGGCTTCCGGTCAGCCTGATATGATTTGCAACATTGATCTAGCTAGTTGTGAAAGATTGTTATAGAGATTAGAAATAATGTCCATGAAATCCCTGACCCACAGCAGCCACTTAGACCATGGTAGTTGTTTACGCTACTACCGCAGCTACTGTTACTAAGGATGATGAAAATGACAAGATGAGTGAATAACTTAGTTGGAAAAATAAAATATTTTATTTTTTTTAAATAAATTTATTTATTCATTTATTTATTTTTGGCTGCATTGGGTCTTCATTGCTGTGCACGGGCTTTCTCTAGTTGTGGCGAGCAGGGGCTACACTTTCTTGCGGTGCGCGGGCTTCTCATTGCGGTGGCTTCTCTTGTTGCGGAGCATGGGCTCTAGGCAGGAGGGCTCAGTAGTTGTGGCATGCGGGCTCAGTAGTTGTGGCTCATGGGCTCTAGAGCGCAGGCTCAGTAGTTGTGGCGCACGGGCTTAGTTGCTCCGTGGCATGTGGGATATTCCCGGACCAGGGCTCGAACCCGTGTCCCCTGTACTGGTAGGCGGATTCTTAACCACTGCGCCACCAGGGAGGTCCCAAGGTATTTTAAAGAGCCATTTTTACACAGTAAATCTTTAAATAACCTAGCAGTCTATGGCAGTGCCTGATTATGTGCTAAAATCATAAATGAAGAGGTAAGTAACTGAGGCATTCAGGAGCACATTATAGCTACAGCTGGACGTATAAACTGGTGTTAGATAAGGGAGGAAAGTCAAGTGAATTTTCCAGTTGATGGTCAGCATTTGTATAAATTCACAAGTAAAGGGATATTAGGATTGAACGGTAAATTTGGGCCAGATTTTAGACCCTTAGGACAAGCATGAGAAGCCGACACTTTAGACAGAGAGGGATCTACAGATGAGTGAGTAGGAAGATAAGAGATGGAAGCAGGACCGTTGCAACATTAATCTGACTGTCATTTCTTCCGCCATTGCCTCTGGCTGCAGCCTTACCATGTGATCTTTTGTTCTGTTTTGTTTTGCTTTTTATAGGATTTCCCAAGTCCCAATTTTAATTTATTAAGAAACAGAGATATAGAAATTACGTTCCAAGAGAGCTGCTCGTCTGAATGGAAGCTGCAGATAGGGGTTCTAAGCCTGCTGATTTCACATCCAGAGTTTCCTCCTCTACTCTCTGCAGAATTTAACATTTCATAGCCTCTCTGCTCAGACAAATCTAGAAATCCTAGAATAGGACTTATATTTTTCACAGACACTTAGTAATTCCCCCAAATTATTTTTACCCTGATTATAGTATATGAAGTTTGGCCTTTTACTCCTTACACAGAGCCTAATTCCCAATGTTTGGCTCACTTTTCATGCTGTGGGAGGATTTCTTCCATGTTAAAAATAAATTTGATCAGTGTCTAAGGATTTGATTGAAAATTTTCCTCCTTCATTGACCAGTTTCTGTACTGTAGGCATAGAACCTCAAATGATATTTAATTCCAGGCTTTTGATAAAGGTATGTTTTAGTATTCAAACCCCTCGTGTATAGTTGCAAATAAATAAAACATGTATCGCAACTATGCAAAAATAAAATGCTTGTATCCTACTATTGGCAATAACATGAATGACAAATGATAACAGAACAAATAACATTAATAGCATTATATGATTATTAAAAGAAAACCCAAGTTATGTCATACTCACCTTATAGGTGCTTAATATTTTAATGTACTGATTAGGACCAAATCCAGATATTTCTTCTCCTGCATGTGGATTTGAGCTACATCCAGCTATTTCAAATGTTACAGAAATTCAAATGAATTATCACTATTTTATAATTATCACTAACAAGCATTTTAGAAAATTGTTTCCATGGTTAGCAATAGAGAAACTCTGAATTTACAACACAGACTTAAATTCTGTTCCTAGTGTTTCAGCTTCAGATCTTCTTATCACTAAAGAAGATCTCATTTCAAAACTTGTATTTATACCAAAATCTATTCTTTTATAAGGTTTGCATAACTGAGTCACCAAGTTAGCCAGGCAGGAACTGACATTACAAGTAATGCTTTTTTGTAACCTGATTCTCATTTCCCTGCGTGTAAACTGAAATATGTGTAGACTGTACCTGTTAAGTCAACTTGGGAAAAAAAAATCAGGAGATTGAACCTCTCATGTGTGTTAACACGTGCTATAGTGCTTCCAAAAAAAAATCCTTGAAAAATAATGATATATTTCCCACTTGGGCAAAGGACAAATCCCAAAGCTATTGCTCTTAATGTCTATTATTTTTATATAAAAATGTAGTGCCTCCTCAGTACAGGCTTAAGTAAAGGAAGGAATGTAGTTAATAAATTAATTGGCAGAAAGCAAATTCAGAGTTTATCTAAACATTCAGACACACACACACACACACACACACACACACACACACACAGAGTTATATCTGTTGACATAATGATGACACGCCTAAAAACCTCCTAAGAGCTTGAAGACAGCTGAATTTTGACTTGTAGTTGCTTCAGTCTGACAGAAGAGCTGTAGTCAGCATTGAGACTACATTTCTCAGCAAATTGCTGTCATGATTCTGATTTTATGGTGTTCAGAGTTCAGTTGTATCTTACAATTTACAATTTTTAAAAAATCATCTACTCATCCGTTGCACCCCTATTTCTTATGTGTTAAAATACCAAAACTTCAAAGTAGATAGTAGCAACTCTCTCAATGTTTTTCGACAGTAGAATAACTATAAAGCTCTGAGGCTAAACAGCGTCAATATTTCCGTGCGACACTAGCCAAGTATATGTATCATAAGCAGTTTCCTGAGAAGAGCAGACAATAATGAAAAAGGTTATTTGTACTTTCTTGCAGAAGTTACCTGAACATCTGCCTGGTCAAAGCATCATGTAGCACAAGAGAGTTAGTCACCAATGCCATACCCACCGTTTCAAAACCCAAGCAGTATGATGGGAATTTATGCAAGGCTCTTTAATACCGGGCTCCAAATGCATCAGCGCTCTTCCTCAGTGAATTAAGCACAGAAATTAGTTTACCCCTTGCTATGTTCTTTCCTCATGCATTGGTCGTCTTCATTCATTTTTTTTCCTCCACGGTCTGTACATTATTTCAAATCCTACCCAAAAGGCAGGGGCTAGGACCCCAATCTAGCCGGTAATCAAGGCAGAGTGCTCAGCACTGTACGATTATCATAATTGAGTATTTGGTTCATCTCTAGAAATACAGTTCGGGATCGGTGGGATTCCAGCTCCACAGGACGCCTTGAAAAGCGTAACCTACAGAGCGACATGCTGGAGAAAGTACCCTGCACACTTGAGAATCTAAAACACCAACCCATATCCTGCAGGTGAGACAGTCCCGTCCGCAAACAATTCATTTTTAAAATTATTCCTCCGTTAGGGAAAGCATTCTTTGCGAATTGACTTACAGGCCAGGACATCAAACCAAAAAAGAAAGAAAAGACAAGAAAACAAGAAAGAACCCTAGGCCTTGACAGATGCTCTGTTCTTTCTCTCGTCTCCTGAACCCTCTTCCAAGTCTCCATCTGAAGGCAGCCTGACCTGCAGCCCGTTTCAAGCCACATAGGAACTGGAGGTCTTTCCTACAAAAGATTTCACCCCTAACTCCTTTGCAGACCCCCTCAGACCAAGAAAAAGTTTTCTCACAAGATTGATTTTGAGAATGTCTGAGTTCATGCTTGAAGCAAATTTCATAATTTCCTTTCTGTGAAAATACCAAGGTATTTATTTCTCTTACGTAATTTCCAGGGAGTCAGTTACATGACCTGACTTCTATTCTGTTGGTCCACTGAGGGACCTTACCGTCAAACAGTCACCCTTGGTGAGAACGTACCCAAGGACTGATCTATGACTGCAAAGGAACTTAACAATTCCTGGAAGGAAAAGGGTTAAGCGCCAGTAAAAACAGCATAAATTTACACATGACCTCGTGTGATTACACGTTTATTCTCTTCCTTGCAAGGGAGTAACAATGGCAACCCCCATAACTAATGCTTCTGGTCTAAAAACCTTCTCCCTAAAGGAACTGTTTTTACCCACGTTAGATGATCTCAACAGCCTTCTCGTTAGAAAGGATCTCTAGACAGAGAGATGGACTTGCTGGTGAGTTTTCTTTCCAAAGGATCTAACAGATTCATTACATCATGGGAAAATCATCTCCACTATTGGGCTGTAGGGAGTAGCCTCATGTGATTGGTTTGTGACCATTTGATTCTGACTGAAAGGTACTAGAATTACAACTGCTTTGCCCCAAACCTAACTTGCTAGGAAGGGAAATGGCTTGAGTAGCCAGAGGACTTGGCTTCAGAAAGAATTATGGGCAGATAAGCGTCACTGCAGTGGTTTAAGTTAAAAAAAACAATAAAAAAAACTGGCTCTGATAATACTGCTTTTCATCAAGCATCACGCTCTGCCTTCTTTCTGCAAAATATGGGAAGAGGATTGTCTAGTAGGGGAAAAGTGTTTGGGGAAATATAGAGGACCCCAGTTTGTTTTCCTTTATTGATGAGATCAAATGCTTCAAAGAGTGAATGAGACAGATGCCAGAGTCTGCCCTGTCTTCACCCTGCAGTGGAGGCTTCCCTAGATGAGCGAGCGCATTGCTGCAAATTGAGCTTTCGGTGAGGGGGGGGGGGATTTACTTAGACCAGTAGAAAGTGGGCAGAGCCGGAGTGGGGAGGTAGGGGCAGCCTCTCCCTCTCTCAACTCAGATCTCTTAACCGTCCACCAGCCCCCTTTCCTTTTCCCTTTTCCCTTTTTCCTCTAGGAATTTTCCATCAGCTGGAGAGCAAGGACATCGGTTGTCACAGTGATGAGAGAAGTTGCACTTTTGCCCTTGGCCATGGACGCATCTGGGGGCCTGTGTTCATGCAGCAGCGACTCAGGGGACACCCTGCCAATGCAGCCCTGTTCTCTTCCTCCCCTCCCCTCCTCCTTCCTTGCTGTCTGCACACAAATTCCTCCAGGAAAAACGCGACAGTGTTTTTCTGTAGATACCTAGATCTGCAGAGATCTAGAGCTGGTCTTGGGGACTTTTGAATACGATTGATTCTAAATAGTATTCAGTCTTAGAAGTCCTGATGAAGAACTGAATTAAAACGGAAAAAGTAGCAACCCAGGGAAAAATAAGGAAACATTCAGAGACAGAGATCCTTCATTGGAAGGTTTTTCTTTAAAAATCAGTTCTTCCAAAAATTCTTTGAGTGCAGGGATTACCCTGGCACCAGATATGGCCAACTCCTAAATGAGTTCTCCCAAGCATATCCTCCTTCTTTTTTTCATGAAAAACAATATAAGATTGACCTTTTTTATGGGAGATTATCTGCAGCAAGAAAATGACCCAGAGCAGAGATACACACTACTTGGTAGGGGAATATCTCTGTATTATAAGACCCATAGGAAATAAAGCCTTTCTGCGAAACCTGGGTTTTTCTAATATTTTCAATCTTAATATTATCCTTCCCATGGTCATAGAACAGGGGTCTGCAAACTACAGCCCCCAGGCCAGACCTGGCTCCTCATGTATACAGCCTGTGAGCTAAGAAAGTTTTTATGTTTTTAAATGGTAGGGAAAAAAAACAAAAGAAGAATACTTTGTGACAGTTGCATATTTTATAAAATTCAAATTCTGGATTTATAAGTAATGTTTTATTGGAACATAGTCATACTTATTTGCTTACATAATGTCTCTGATTGTTTTTCTGCTGTAATGCAGAGGTGAGAGGATAAGGCAGAGACCATATGTGGCCCACAAAACAGAAAATATTTACTAGTTGGCCCTTCACTGAGAAAGGTCTGCTGACTGTTGGACCAGGATGATGCTACGGAGTGTGAGACCAAGCTGAGCTGAAAGGATGGGAATGCTATATTCCTGATACTCTGATTCTAGCAGGCTGAATACATTGCATTGAAGGGGCTGTTTAACTGTTGAGGCCTCCTCGTTAAAGTGGTGATAGATGCTCGGAGATATATTTTCAGATTAACTATATAATGATTGTAAACTATGTATTCAACCACCACATATTTTCTGTTGAAACTCATTATCGTTGATATATTTTGATGAAATTCACTTCCATATTAAAATTAAGTGGCTTCCAAGTGGGTTCATAAAATAGAGTTAAGGTTACTATTAATATCAAGCCTTAAAATCAGTGAATGTCAAAACTGATTCCACAGAGACTGAGTACATTTGGACCTATTTTTCAACCTTTTATTTTCTTGATTTTGGTAAATTTAGAGCTAGATTGTTTCAAGCTTGCTGGTCTGTAAAGGGATCTGAGAGTCTGCGAAACCACCAGGTAATTATTTACCTTTGTGTTGCTTCAATTCAACCAGTCTTTAATTTGATCTCATCAGCTATCATTGTGTTGCACTTAATAGCGTGTATTGATTAAAAAACAACATCAAAATGACAAATAATTGAACAAATTGGATTATTTTGCAAATTCTGGTAAATTTCCTCTAGGAACTGAAGTACAAAGTCACCTAAAACTTATTCCTCCTAGACATTTCTAAGAATTCATAGAAGTTTGGTTTTCTCCCTGAGGCCCATTAAATGTGCCTATAAGTCTAATTTAATCCTATTCTATAAGAGTTAAATTCCCTTTAATATCAGAAGCTCAGATTAAAGATAGATATAGGGCTTTTGGACTTCTGCTCATTTGAAAGTTTTCTTTAAAAGGAAGAGAAAGTGCAGCCCATTCCATTATGAATTCCCCTGCCCCTGTTTTGTCATTGCACTATGAACAAGATGAAATGCTAAACCCACAGGCAGACTCTGAAAACCAGATTCTAACATGTGAAAGAAAAATCTTCCTCAAAATCTTGATTTTCAGCGAGGCTTGTTTCTGATAGGTTTGTCACGGGACATTGTTTTTTCCTTAAGAAAATTACATAGTAGCATCAATGGCTGTACTTCCAGAGAGAACAATTAGCCGTTCAGATTACGTGGCATAGGTGCATACCTTTTTCAGAGTTTGCCTCTAAGAGTCAATTAAAGAGAAACCTAACAGGGAGGGATCGAATAGGAAGATGATGGTATTTTAAATATAATATTTCATGAGGAATTCCACAAAGAAAATTCATCAAATATTAAAAAGAAATAAAGCCAGCTCATTCCATTGCAATGGAATTTTCAGAATCTACTCTAATGAAATGAAAATGATGATATGAATTACCTCAAACAATAGAGGATTCCCCCAAATCCATTAAATTTAATACCAAAATTTTTTATTTGAAAAAGGGAGTTGAGTGATCTTCGGGGTTAAATATTCATCAAAAATTCATGGACAAATTAATTGTCTTTTTTTACCCTGAAGAGGGAGTTGAACAAGGTTCTGTCTAGAGTTATTTTTCTGTGGTATCTGTGGCCACCCTAAAATGGCATAAACTGTACTTTATTTTATTGGCTCTCTCACCAATTTGATCTACTAGAAATAAAATTGTTATAGTCAATTTTGAAAACTCCTGCATGAATTTCAGTCCTCTGGCAGTCCTATCATTTAAATGATTATAATATAAACACAGTTCAATGAGCGTCATTACCTTGGTTCTCCATGCCTTGGGGGGTTTCGGTTCTATGACATTCAACATGGCTTGATTATCTTATTTCTTTTCTTTGTTTCTGCACCGTTACTTTAATCTGATGACCTCTGAAGGCTGACCTAAAGGTGTTGTTACTCCTATGACATTATTATGATCACCATCATTGTAGTTTTCAGTAAAGAAAATGCTAACTTAGAGACCACTGCCTTCTTTCTTCATCGCAAATAACTGTATGTGCATTTAAAAACAATAATGTTGTGGGCTTCCCTGGTGGCGCAGTGGTAGAGAGTCCGCCTGCCGATGCAGGGGACACGGGTTTGTGCCCCGGTCTGGGAAGATCCCACATGCCGCGGAGCGGCTGGGCCCGTGAGCCATGGCCGCTGAGCCTGCGCGTCCGGAGCCTGTGCTCCGCAGCGGGAGAGGCCACAACAGTGAGAGGCCCACGTACCGCGAAAAAAAAAAAAAAAAAACAATAGTGTTGTGTCTTTTCAACACAATGTTCTTACAGGAATATGGATTTCCTTCACAGAGGCTCCTGGAAAGACTAAACAGACTGGCAGCCATCCTTGCAAATAATCAGAACGCAAGAAGGTAGTGCCGTGGACATTTTCACGAGTGTTTCCTTTGTAAATAACCACACCAGCAAGTTTTTGGAGGCCTCCCTCGTTTACAGATTATGATCATGAACAAAAATCAATGATTTATTCTAGTGACCCGACAAAGCACTTTACGTAAACTAAATATGAACATGCCCCCTCATTCAAATACTGAATTTAAGTAGCCACAAAATAGCCATTAAAATAGCGTTTAGTTTACATCACAAATGGCTACTTTTCCATACTTCCAAGAATACACTTTGCACGTGCCCTTGAATCAGGACGGTCATGCGTGCCCTGATATAAACCCAAACACAGCTTTACAACTACTTCATTTATTAACAGAGACACCTGTTCTCAGATGTGACTCCGTCACTCTCTTTAGAACACTTTGCATGAAAAATGAACTTATTTAGTTTTTATGTTCTGATAAATTGATTGCAAATAACCCTATTAGATTTTAAGCTTCCTTAACTGTGTGTTCTAGAAGAGGGAATTTTAAAAGCATGAAAAATAAACTTAGAAGTCGAATTTAAAAAGACTTTTTTTCTAAAAGGATATCAAAGAATAGATCTCAAATGAAGGCAGCACCAACTTCATTAAGGACCCTCTCGCCTCCTGACTCCAAAAAAGTGGACATGGAAAAGGTCCATGGTGGAGGAGTCTATACAGCAAGGGTACATAGCTGGGTACATAGCTGGGTATGCAGTTGGCTTCAACTGAAAGGCCCAGTTTTGATATTATACACAAATGTGGAAGCAAAACATCAAATCTAAATGGAAAAACAATAAGTTAAACGATCGCGAGGACAAATAAATGTTTGAAAGTTTCTCAGTTGATTGCTGTTCAACCCCAGCATGGACCCAAAGTAGCCAGGTGGCCAGGGTTGCAGAACAATTTCAGTTTGAAACAGACTCATGGTTCTCCAGCTCATGCACGCAGCCCTCAGCCCCTTTCACTAGGCTTTGTTACTAACCAGACCCCTGGGCTAGGAGAGAGTCCCAACACACTTTACACAATTCCCTTCCACAGCTGGTTGTATTGTATGACCAAACAGAGAGAGAGAGAGAGAGAGAGAGAGAGAGAGATGGAGACCTGGCAGACTGCAAAGCGTCAGAGGTATCTTCTCTTTGGTATACTGATGTGGTAGTATGTCCTTCTTGAGCCAAAATGGTAATCCAGCTGCTAATTGCTAGATCGTCACAAGTCCTGTTTTAATAGCAGATCAGATTCGTCATCTCTGTTACTGAATCGTGTGAGTGCATGTGCCACTCACAAAAATAAAGCATGTTAATTTGGAAAGCTGGACTTTTTTAAACGGATAAATTCTTGGGAACTAAGCTTTACAATAAATGTTCTAGATGAAGAAAAACACACAGTCATCCTGGCTGATGTTACTTCATTTTTTTAAAACTTTTTATTATATATTGAAGTGTAGTCGATTAAGAATGTTGTGTTAGGGCTTCCCTGGTGGCGCAGTGGTTGAGAGTCCGCCTGCCGATGCAAGGGACGCGGGTTCGTGCCCCGGTCCGGGAAGATCCCACATGCCGTGGAGCGGCTGGGCCCGTGAGCCATGGCCGCTGAGCCTGCGCGTCTGGAGCCTGTGCTCCGCAACGACGGGAGAGGCCACAACAGTGAGAGGCCCGCGTACCGCAAAAAAAAAAAATTTTAATAAATAAATAAAAATAAAAAAAGAATGTTGTGTTACTTTCAGGTGTACAGCAAAGTGATTCAGTTATACAGACACATATATCTATTGTTTTTCAAATTCTTTTCGCATTTAGGTTGCTACATAATATTGAGCAGAGTTCCCTGTGCTATACAGTAGGTCCTTATTGATTATCTATTTTTCAAATTTATTTATTTATTTTGGCTGCACCAGGTCTTAGTTGTGGCACATGGGATCTTTAATTGTGGTGTGCGGGCTCTTAGTTGCGGCATCCTTAATTCAATCCCTAGTTCCCCGACCAGGGATTGAACCCGGGCCCCCTACACTGGGAGCGTGGAGTCTTACCCACTGGACTACCAGGGAAGTCCCTATCCATTTTAAATATAGCAGTGTGTGCACGTCAATCCCAAATTCCGTAACTATACCTCTGCCCCACCCTTCCCCCGGGTAACCATAAGTTCCTTCTCTAAGTCTGTGAGTCTGTTTCTGTTTTGCAAATAAGTTCACTTGTATCATTACTTCTTTTAAGATTCCGCATATAAGTGGTATCACTCGATATTTCTCTTTCTCTGTCTGACTTACTTCACTCAGTATGACAACCTCTATTACCATCCATGTTGCTGCAAATGGCATTATTTCATTATTTCTTTTTTACGGCTGAGTAATATTCCATTGTGTATATGTACCACATTAAATGTATGACCACAAACCTCAGAGGGGACTTTGGGACGGCTGGCAATCTTATTCTATTCCCCTAGTATATTCACACTCCTGGTCTCTGAGATGAGGGTCCGAACATTTTCTATCTCCACTCAAATCTCTAATACCTTTTACTCTCAGCTGATTCCCTTGCTTCTCATCACACTGGGGAAAAAAAAGGAAGCAGAGAGAAGATAATGTCTTCAACCATCAGTCCTCTCTACCCCACCTTGAAACCCACTTCTCCATCTCTACCTGGATATGTTGTTTTCCCTCCTGTACCTGTGGCTCTGATGTCACCCTCTCTTCACTTGTAGACGAGAGATGCCACACTCCTCACCTATGCAAAGACTCTACTTCTTTATCTCCTCTCTCCTACATCATCTATTTTTTCCTCTCTATGGGATCCTTCCCATCTGCTCATCAACATGCTCAACGACCTCCCACGAACACAAGAAAGAAAAATACAAAGAAAGAAAGAAGAAATGCAAAGCTTGCCTTGACTCTGTCTTTCCCTCCAGCTATGATGATTGCACTCAGCTTCTCCCTTGTCTATCAAAAGTTTTCTAAAGTTGTCCTTACTGTCTTACCCCTTGTTCTTCACTGAATCTCCTCGAGTCAGGCGTTTACTCCAGGCAGACACTCAAGTCCATGGTCAACTCTGTTCTCTCACACGTGGTGTCTAAGCAGCGTCCACAGTCAGTCATTTATTGGATCCCTTTCTTTACTTGGCTGTAAAGTAACCACTCTTCTCTGTCTTTTCTCAAATCTCATGGATGGCTCCTTCTCATCCTCCCTGAATGAGTTTCTTCTGTGTCTCTATCTCACCATGTTTCAGCATCCCTGGCTCTGGTACCCTATTCCCCAGCCTCCATTCAGTTCCTGGCAGAGCTCACGCAAGCCTA
Source organism: Orcinus orca (assembly GCF_937001465.1). NCBI lineage: Eukaryota > Metazoa > Chordata > Mammalia > Artiodactyla > Delphinidae > Orcinus > Orcinus orca. The sequence continues at coordinate 24,459,392 of NC_064577.1, read as the reverse complement.
TACCTTTAACTACAGATCTATGCTGAAAGCCTCCAAATGTCCATCCTCAGCCCTGACCTTCTCCCACACTCAAAACGCATGGATACACAACTTCCTACTGTTTGTTCCCACTGGAGTGTCAAATAGGCATCTGAAACACAAAACTGAACTCTCTCCATTTTGCTACTTCCCCAGATTCTCAAACTTGTTTCTGCTGTAGGGCCTTTGCACTGGTTTGGAATTCTATTTCTGCAGGTATCCACATGGGCTACTTTCTCTATTCCAGGTTTCTGAGAAAGTGTTATCTCAACTGAGAGGCTTTCCCTGACTGCCCTACCTAAAACGGCATCCGTCCTCTTTGCTGGGATACACCCCTTTACTTTTTTTACATAGCACCTAACTATGCCTGGCATTAAATGATGTATTTGTTTCTTTACTTTCGGTCTCTCCTACTAGACTGTAAGTTCCAAAAGGGCAAGATTATTTTTCTGGTTAGTTCATTATTGCCTTTACAATGTCTGTGAATGACCAGACACGAGGTAGACACAATATGTGAATACATGAATTAATGAATTTTAGAAAAATCAGGTGCTGTGACTGAAAACTTTTATCTCACTGACGGCAATAATCCTAGACCTGGAAAATAGATAGATAGATAGATAGATAGATGATAGATAGATAGATAGATAAGGAAGGAAGGAAGGTCAAAAAATAGAGTGATGGTTTGGAATGAGAATCATTGTTCATTGCCACAGCACTGGGAGAGTACATAGAGGTAGACGGTACGGATCAGGTGTGGGTTCCGCTTTTTAATTATGGGATGCTGGGCAAGAAGCTTTCTGATTCTCATCATTTCATTGATAAAGTGGTTACAAGAGGTACATGGGAGATTTCTGTGTTTTAAAATTCTATGAGATACATACCTAATTTATGGTGACATTATATTTCTAAGTGAGGCAGTACTGCAACATCTTATGATGACAGGGATTTGAATATTGAGAAGAGATCTTTGTTCAGACTCTAAAAATAGAGACAGTCTCCAAGCGCTGAACATTTCCTCTGCGCTATTGTCGGAAGTGCTTTTGCAGGCAACTCGTCATGTAATTGTCACAACTTTATGAGGTAAGAACTTTTAGGCCTATTCCACAGATAAGGAGCCTGAGTTGCAGGTGGAGTACCGTCTGCCCTCTGTATCCGAGGGTTCCTCGTCTGGGGATTCAACCCATCCGCGGGGTATGTGTGGGGATGTGGGACCCGCAGACGCTGAGAGCCAACTGTACTCTGCTATTTTATGTAAGGAACTTGAGCACCGGGGGATTTTGGTGTTCGCAGGACTCCTGGCACCAGTCCCCCTCGGATGCCAAGGGATGACTATAGTTTGCCCACAGGCACACTGCTAGTCATCCACAGAGCTAGGGTTCAAATCTAGAGCCGTTCACCTCCTAGATTTTGGTCGAGGTTAATTTTGAGAGTGTGACAAAGAGAGACACAGAAAGATGGGGAGATAAGATATAGGCAATGAGGACAGGAGAGATGGAGGAGTTCACAGACATAGACGCGAAGAAACAGAGGCCAAGCGAGGGATGAAGAGACTTAAGGCCCATACGAGCATGGTTGCGCATCTAGGGGAACGTATTACATTCTCTCATTCTCCACACACACACTATTTACAATGAGAGAACTGCTGGAACTTCTTTTTTTTTTTTCCTGATACTTTCATCCTTGATAAAAACTATATGCTTGATGAAACAAGCACTAATAATATAAAACAGTGGCCATTTCTGAATTGATTACAAAATATTAAGATATTATTTAGTTGCCAGCAGACAGTGCTATGTGGGAAGGTGGTTTGTCCTCTTTTTTTCTGTTCCTCACATCTGGATGCTGACATACGTGGAGCTCAGAAAGCAGGAAAAACCTTTAAATGAATATCAAAACTCTTTGAAATGCATAAAAATTATAAGACAATAATATACCTATTTACAAAGCAAATCTTCACTCATATTATTAAAATTGTGTTTATTAAACTGCTTCTATATATGCATATTGACATGATTATCCTCATACAGTATATTGGCCATTGGTCCCTAAATGCTGGCCGCTTTCTCATGCTATAATTAGATTGCTAAATTATTTATTAGGTTCTCAATGGAGATGACCCAGACTTCGATGCCTGTATTTGTAGATCGAGAGTGGCGGTCTTTTTTTTTTTTTTTTTTGCGATACGCGGGCCTCTCCCGTTGCGGAGCACAGGCTCCGGACGCGCAGGCTCAGCGGCCATGGCTCACGGGCCCAGCCGCTCCGCGGCACGTGGGATCTTCCCGGACCGGGGCACGAACCCGTGTCCCCTGCATCGGCAGGCGGACTCTCAACCACTGAGCCACCAGGGAAGCCCTGAGAGTGGCAGTCTTAATGACCTCGAACTTCATCTTCTAAATGTATAATCCATGTCTACGTAGCAGAGGGAAAATCTGCTACATGGACTTCATCCTTAGGCCGTTTCCATTTGTCACTTTTAAGCATATGCGAGTTTCGACTTGAATGGTGCCCATTATATTTTGTTTCTAGGATTTATTGGCAACATGCTTCCCAAGTTATTCTTCCAAATATCATCCCCTAGGAGTGAGGGCGGAAAATAAAAACTTAATGGATTTACTTCATGGAAAAAAACATGTGTTCTCTTGTGACCACAAGGTGGCACAATGGTGACCAAAAATACTCAACCTCCTAATAGAATTGCAATTACTGGAGGCTTTTACATAATTGCTGTTATTAATGCTGTTGTTATTATTATCATTATGATATTCCAAAAGACCAACACATCGCCCTAGCCTTTGGTGGAAAGAGAAAGTGTCTTTATTTATGTTTTTATCTTCTTCCTTCTGCCTGCAAAATCGTGAATATTTTGCTTCCTTCCATTCCCCAACCCCCAGAAGCCCCAAGCTACACAAGGAGGGGTGCAGATCCTTTATTTATTGTCCAAAGCTTTAAAATGACAGCTTAGATAATAGTAAGTTATTGTACGTTTCTGGAAAAGGATAAACAAAACTTTATATTGTTTGATGAATCTTTTGCTGCTCTCAAAGCGTTAGTCTTTCATGACTACTCTGATATTTATTCATAATGTAAGAATAAAAAAGCCATTTTGGAAACTTTGGTTCAGATTTGTTATTTGCAAATTGCTATTTCTCTCAGGTCCACACCAGATGTGATACTGGAAAGAAAACCCAGAATATTGCAAATGTGCTCTCCGTGTATCTTATGATTGTTTGGCATTGAGATTAGACCACCTCTCCTCAGGGCTCAGGGAACTCAGAGGTCACTGGGGTCTGGGAATCCAGGTGCTGCGATCGTAGTCAGTTACATACTTATCGGGAGGATATGAAACAGCAGCCACTTTTTCCTAAATGGAAATGAAACACAGGCTGGCCAGGTACAGTTGCCTAAGCCATTCACTGCACAAGTCACCAATCTGCAGATGCATCAGTTAATAATGACACAAAGGGCTACTAGCATCCTTGACTGAGCATTTCCCCCCAACTTCCACAGATTAAGCCTCCTGGCATTTCAACAATTTAATAGCATATTTGATGCCCTTTGTTCATTGGTCGTAAATTCAGTTGCCCTCATCAGAATCTTAGTGTTGTACTTTAGTGACTACGTTTTTTATGCCACTACTTGCTTCCGACCTCTGTAACTGCAAGAGCAGTATTTCATTTCTTATGAAATCAGACTTGCGTCATTTTTAAATGCCTTAAATTTTACCATTTAAAGTAGGTCCAATTTTTTAAAAGTACAGTAATATGAGATCTGAAAACTAATTTCAACAGATATTATTATTGTAAATGAACTATTGATTTATCATGAGAAGTATTCAGTGTACATCCCAGTTAGTTATACATTAAGGAAAGATTTGAAATGAAGCAGAAAATAACATGAAAGAGGAATTGTTCTGTTAAATTTAGATAGTCCAGTAATCATAAGAATAGGAAAGGTTGTAGTAAATTACATACGTTAATGAAAAAAGCACATACAAAAAACAAGAAACAAAAAAAAAGTCATGGGTAGAAGTAAAGTGAGGGGGAAGACAACACATTTTGTGGCTTCGAAGAATCACGAAAAAATATAAAGCAAACCAGGAGTGTTCAGAAACTGTGGACCAGAGAGGTGAGTAACTTCCCCAAATCCCATAGCTCGTTAGTGGCAGTGCTGGGACTAAAATCAATTACTCTTGGGAGTGGGAAGACAATACATTTAGAAGGTTGACCTCAGCCATCAACCTACACATCACAGTGAAAGCATGAATATTTAGAAAAAAATAATTTTGTGATCATAACTAAAGCATTCTAATGCTACAGCTAACAATGCTTTTGCTTTCAAATTCCTTTGAAACATGCTACTAGGACTGATAGATATAGAGGGAAACAGGAAATATTAGTTGATTGAGCAACTCCTAAGTGCCAGGGAGTTATGTGTATATCTTCACACACACACACACGTGCACACATATATATGGACTGTGAAGAGTATATCAGGATACGTGTGTGTATTATTATCTCCATTTATACTCAAGAAGAAACTGAGGCTCCGTGACAATTGGGAAATTGCCCAAGTTCACACAGCTGGCACAGAGCGCATCTGGAATCCGAGCCCACTTCCATCTGATCGAAAGTCCATGACCCCCCTACAAGAGGGTGTCACACATTAGAGAAAAAGACTTGTACTTCCTCATCCCAAATGACTTCAACACCTCTTGTCTGGCACCTGAAGCGAGGCAGCCAGTCTCCTGGGTGGTTCGCGTATTCCTGGGGCCACCAGCACATGACAGACCAAGTTTTTCCAAGTTCAAGTTGCGGCAGCTTATTTGGGTTGTAATGGATCGTTTTTGGATACTGAGATTGCTCCTCCCAGGACCCCTCTAATTTAGTATAATGTATGGTATTGTGACATAAAAGTTAAACACTTTTTGAAACAGCTTGAAGTTCATACCCAGCAGGTGGTTTACATGGAATGGGGGGTACACTGTATGATATGCAGTCTGGTTTCCCCTTGGTTTGGTACTATTCACTAAGTCTTCGGTGTATCTGAGTAGAGTAGTATTTTTATTCTCAAAGCACCATTTTACTAAATCCTGATGCCTCGCTTAATGGAGAAGAAGTTTGATTTACTTCATCCGAAGTGGTTTGGGTAAGATCGTATACAAATCATTTACATTTGGATGCCAATAATTTATCCTCCTTCTACCAAATGATTGCTCCTTTTACTTTTTTTTCCTTTAGCAGTAAGTCCAGATTAAAAGTTAAGGAATGTATAGGGCTTCCCTGGTGGCACAGTGGTTGAGAGTCCGCCTGCCAATGCAGGGGTTCGAGCCTTGGTCCGGGAGGATCCCACATGCCGCGGAGCGGCTAGGCCCGTGAGCCATGGCCGCTGAGCCTGTGCGTCCGGAGCCTGTGCTCTGCAACGGGAGAGGCCACAACAGCGAGAGGCCCGCGTACCGCAAAAAAAAAAAAAAAAAAAAAAAGTTAAGGAATGTATATTAATTGACAAAACGCTAAAAGAACCTAAGAATCTGCTGCTGGAGATAATAATAATAGCTCACAATTATTAGCATTCGTACTGTGCCAGCTACTGTTCTAAGCACTTTACAAACATTATCTCGCTTAATCCTTACAGCAACTGTAAGGTGGGTACGATGAGTTTCCTCTCCTCACAGCTGAGAAAACTGGGGCACAGAGAAGTTAAGAAAATTGCCCAAAGTCATGCGGGAAGAAAACAGAGAATCCAAACCTAGGCAGTCTGGTCCGTAAGCCTGCGCTCAATCTCAGCTTAAATCAGCAAGAAAAACTCTAGATAAGGAAAGTAGGAATCAGAAACTCCAGCTAAGTTGCTCCAGGTTGTACAACTACTAAAAAGAGCAAACGTTGTCAGCCCAGGTGTCTGGGTCTGTCTCAGGTTGGCCTCCTTTCCTTTTAGGGCTTGCCTCAAAACATGGAGCACATCCATTCACTGGAAGAAAACCCCCCACTGCTCACCGTGTGTCCTTACCCCTGAGGCTGGCCCTGCAGGAAGACTCAGTGCTCCTGCTTCCAAGGGGACAGGCTTGGTGGCTGGTCCACGCTCGGGGCTGTGCCCCACTGTGCGCTAGCATTGCCCTGGAAACGGGTGAGACTTTTAAAATTCAACCACTTTGTTTACATTCTAGAAAAGATTATCGGCATTCATCTTATCAGCTGTTTCCCACACTTTTTTCCCCCTTGCCCACATTCCAGCCTCTCTAAAAAAATCAATGGCCAACCAACAGTTCTGTTCAGGAGCACTTCTAGAAAATAACGGGCTTCTATTTAACAGAGGGTCTTCAAGGGGTCACTTTTCCCATTTGACGATTACAGAAGAAAACTGATCTCCGGCAGCACATCAGGACCAATTATCGCCTCTGGGGATCCCAGAGAGCCCCGGTCATTGGTCGTAGTGATTTCTTCCTCGGCTGCCTCTCCGAGGCCTTGTCTCATTGGGCAGATCATTTTTCCTCCTATGTAAAGTGGATTCTGACTAGATGCGCTGATGACCCCCAGTGTCTTAAGAATCTTTGCATCTGGAAGTGTCAGCGGCTGGCAGACGCGGCCTCTCCGCCTGAATCCGGCCCCGCGGCCAGCCTCCCTCCCCGGGCAAGCTGCTATCAGATAGAACCAACAGGCAGCACAAGGCATGATAAATAACTGATCTCCAACATGTGCTTCCAATTCAAATAAAGAGCCTTTAACCACAGTGTGCAGCGCACGTGACAGAAGTATTTTATGTGGAAATTTGAAGGTTTCTGATAACTTGCTGTAAAGAAGTTTTCACAGGGTCCAAACCTCTTGGGGCTTTTCTGTCTCAAGTTCACGTTACTTAGATAGTGATTAAGAAGGTTTTATAAGCCCAGTGGTAAATGACAAAACAGAGAAAAAGCATTCTTTGGCTATGTAATTTAGCAAGACTTAGTATCTGTTTGGGTTTTCATCCACCGGGCCTGCTGAAAACTGAAAATGATTAACCTGCCTCTCTCGGCGGCCTGTGGAGTCTCCAGCGTTTTCGTGGAGAACCTGACATCAGTGATGACCCAGCTCAGGTTACCTTCATTATCTAGTAAGCCTCTCGATCTCAGCCCAGTAGCTTTTTCTTGGGATGACAGACAGACTCGAGATCCAGTATTCTTTTCCTCTGTAGTACTTACAAAATAGAATCAATCAATGAGACCAAACAGCAGAAGGCAAGCGTTTATTTTAAACGTTCCCTGCTAGGTGCTCAGCAGCTCAGAGTCTACTGAACTTTGAAACGTTCAGCCATGTTGACCTAAGTCTCCAAACTCTGCACAAAAGCTCCCAAACCACAGGCCTGGATATTTCCCGAGGAAAGGAGCACAGGGTGACCTGATGAAGCAACAGGCTGCTTGCCCCTGGCCAAATCTCATGACCCAACCACACGGTCGTCAGAGGCTTGTGTGAAGTTGCTTTAGTAAACTAAGAGCCATGAAAGAGGAACTTGGGAATTCACTTGGACGTAAGGTTTTTCTTACTGAAGAAAAGCTCCAAAGCAATGCGGAGGAATCGCGGTGTCCAGGCAACAGTAGGCTTTTGCCTCTTCAGGAAAACGTCCCTGTAGGAGGCCTTGCTTGCTCTCTGCCCACAGATGGATTCAAACTGCGTCTGTTACTAGCTTTCATTTTTAAAGCCCTCCCACCCAAGACAGCCTTTGCAGAGAGTTTGCCAAGTGCCTCCCTGCTGCTTTGTCTGTGTTATTCCTCCTTGCATTCTGCGTGTGGTGCACAAGTTTCTTCTCCAGAGCACGGGTCATAGTGCTTTTAAAAGTGAAAGTTAGAGAGTGAGAGATTGGCTGCAGCAAACTTAGAAGTGGGGCAGGGCTTTGTGATTTAGAGAGTGCCAAGGGTGTAAAGGATGTTTCTAGAAGTCCGCAGGAAAAGCTTACCTTAAAAAAAAACAAAACAAAACAACTCAGGGGCTTATAGTGTCTTACAGCATATTCAGAATGGAAGAATCAATGCTTATAATGGATGGAACTAATAGAGTATTTTAAACTGAGTAGAATGAGCGCCCAATCATTTAAAGGAGGTGGTCCAGAGAATCTGCCTCACGTACCCTGGCCAACTCAGACAGAACGAAGTACGAATATTTAAAGTCAGGGTCTGGGTTCCTTGGTATATTATATATTCAGAGTCCACGTGGATGAATTCATGCAGTCTGATCTCGCCGGGGGTTCTTAAACACAGCCTCGGTAAAGTTCTGCTTTCCTGCCCAAGCTGTACGGTGCTTGCTGGCCTGAGTCTGCAGAGATTTCAGGTCACCATTAAAACACAGAATGTAATTCTGCAGGAGGGATGGAAGAAGGTTAAGGGCAGCCCGACAGCAGGCCTGGCCCGTTATCTTATCAAGGTCACTCGGCCCTCACTGTCTCAGAGGGATTTCCAGGCCTAAAGTAATTCTTTTGTATTTGTTTTACAATCATAGCGGTATTTCCTCAACTCTCCCAGAAAATACGTGGTTTCCACAGAGACCCGCTCCGTGAAATGGCATCTACAAGTTCAGGGTGGACGTAACTGGTACATCCTCTTTCTCCTTCCCAGCCTTTGTTTCCTGCTTAATTCCCTCTAGATCTCTGGCTCACTCTAGCAGTTTGGAATCGTATTTATCGTCACCCCTGCAGAAGTCTGGAGATGTGCAATCTAGGCTTGCGCTCTTTTTTTCTTTTTTTTTTGAGGTACGCGGGCCTCTCACTGTTGTGGCCTCTGCCGTTGCGGAGCACAGGCTCCGGACGCGCAGGCTCAGCGGCCATGGCTCACGGGCCCAGCCGCTCCGCGGCATGTGGGATCCTCCCGGACCGAGGCTCGAACCCCTGCATCGGCAGGTGGAGTCTCAACCGCAGCGCCACCAGGGAAGCCCTGCGCTCTTTCTTACTCGTCCAGTTTCCCTCGTCAGGAGCATCCCTGATTCTCACTCTTAAGAGAAGGGCTTCAGGAGCGCCAGCCACCACGTCTGAGGCCCAGGTGAGGAAGAGGACGAATGCATGAAGGTAAGAGGGCCTTTGACCACTAAGTCAGCCGCAGCCAAAGAGCCTTCTTAGAAGTCACATCCAGAGAGTTCTGCTGGCACCTTGTGGGTCAGAACTATGTCACAGAAGCATACCCTCCACTCCACCCTCGGCTGCAAGGGAGACTGGGAAACACAGTTGGAATTTTTTTTTTAACCTGGGCACTTTATTATCCCAGTTGGGAATGTGTCAGTCAGGATGAAGTTAAGAATGAGATATTTGATGACGTGGAAATTAAAAATATCCACCCCTTTGTCTTCTGTGTGGGGATTAAGTGTATCTGTGCAAAGCACCTAAGGGTACTTGATGAGCTGGTGGTCCATGGAAACAGCGTTTCCTTCTCTCTTCCTGTGTTCCCTCCTCCCAGGCTATAAAACACGGTGGAGCAGCGCCTTGATGCCACGATTTATTTTCTAATTGGGTCTACGGAATAATGTCTTTTTTAGGGGGAGACGAATGCCAGAAGAAAAAATATTCTCATCATCGACAGAGCACTTCCAACTAGAAATGCTATTTTGCAGGGAGGTTTCTAGCAATGCTTACAGGAGCACTTAATTATTCATTTGAATAGAGCTGTTCTGCAAGCTGTTAGAAACGAATAAAAAATGGTTTCTAATTCTGCCCACATCCTAACTCTATGAAACAGCAATCTCGGTTTGGGTGCCCTGTCCCCCCTGCTGACCACAGCCACAGAATTTCCACTAGCATAGGCACACATTTTTTGCACAATTTTAAGATCTTTATTATTATGTAACTCATTGGGGTGTCAAAGTGTGTTATCAATCTAAACAGAAAATGGGAGATAAATATGACATGGGGTTGCTGATTGTACATTCTATTCTGGGTAAGAGAATTTGATGGAAGAGGCACGAAGCCCGACAGAGTGTATTTACTGGACAGTGACACCTCTATCCGGATACTAACAGAGGAAGATCGCGAACGAGCAGAGTCCAGGAAGGAAAGTGAATGAAACTAGACGGGTGTGAAACATGCCAAAAAAGGGGGCAAGTTTGTTTGTTGTAGTGCTGGCTGTTTTCTGCTTGGTGGATTGTAATATTCTAATTTAGCTGAGTAATTGCTGCTCCAAAATCCGAATCTACAGGGCATGTGCAGTTTTAGAAACATGGGTTTTGCGTTCCTGAAACAAGACTGGAAGAAAGAAACGCGTTATTGAGCACTCTGATGTTAAGTTTCAGGACGATTTTGCAACCTGCGACCTGAACAGATCTCTTATCCATACAGCAACAGGAGTACGAGCTCTGCACCTGTGCATCATAAAATAACTATTGCTCACAGGCAAAAGAAAGGAGGAGGAAAGGGAAAGAAGGAAAGCAGCGAGGGAGGAAGGAAAAAGGAGAGAAAAGAAGGAAACAGAAGAAAAACTTTATATACCCATACATTTTACTTCTGTTGGTAATCTTGGACTCTGCGATTCAGTAAAATTTACTTGTGTGCTTTAATTTAAATGGGGAGAGAGAGAGAGAGATTTTCCAGAAAAAAGCAAAAACTGTGTGTGTGTATATATATATTTAAATAAAATAAACACGTGAAAACCTGTGGCATATACTTATTACCAGCTCAGCAAGAATGTAAAAAATAACACAGATAATTCGGAATATAGCTCGTAAGTCTTCAACTGATAAAGCTTAGAGTGAGTGCCTCTTCACTCGCAGGTGATTGGATTTGTGTTTAAAGTAATCATGATTAACATCTTTTAAGGTGGAAATAGAGTATACACAGTTATCTCCTGTCCTACAATTTAAGCAATTCTAAAGCACGTAGCTGACCCACTTCATAAGGTGCATTAAAATCACCTTAATTATATTCACAAAATCCTGCATTTAAATGATTGTTCCAAGTTCAATGGAAGCGTTTCTTAAAATTCACAATTCAAGTTATTTGTGTTTTCTAAAGTGACCCATACGGGAAACATACATAATTGCTTCTAGGCACAAATAAATACTTTTCCCCTCACAGCCTCCCCACCTCCTAACCCCACCGCAACTGCTAAAAAAACCCCAAAAAAACAGGGTTCCATCCCTTGTGTAGCCAGAGCTCCATCTTCCAGGACCCAGGAACACTTTTCTCTCAAAGAGTCTGAGGATGTTTACGGCTCTCCATTCCCTCACCCCATCTCTAGGGTCCCGATCCTTCTTCTTGTCCTTCCTCAAAGAAGGTGTGGGGAGGTGGACATAAGCAGTCCCCTTGTCACACACTTTACAAAGCTCCTGTTTGCCTTATTTCTGCGCTCCCCCACCCTGAGCCATTTGTTGGAGTCAAACAGAGCATTTAAGAGAGAAATACCTCTCCGAGTAATAACGCCAACTTTTCTTCTGCCTCACGGATGAGAGAAAAAGTAGCTTCTAGCACTGCTTGATCATTACCTGGCAAGTGGCAGGGGATTCACTGTCAGAACCGGGGGCATTGTTACTTCCTACGGCCACTGCCTCTGCCAGCTGATACCAAGACACTCTGCGGGGCAAACACAGGGACTGATTTCACAGTTAAACAGCTCGACGTTACAATCTACCAAACGCATCCCTTGCACATCTTGATTATATGATATAATGTCTTTATAGGTAACTCATACTACCGATTTGGATCCATTTAAAATTTTTATTATTCATGCTATTCTCCTTTCTACTTTCTATTATCCCAGTGTCCTACCTTTGTTCCCCATTATTGAATATTATACCTCCAACTGACAATACAAGTATACGGAATAACAAAAGGAGACGAAATTTAAATTAATCAATTAGGCCTCTTAATACCACCCCTAACACAAAATTTGCTAGCCAAAAAAAAAAAGTTAAACAGTTGGATATGATGTAATGCTTAGATATCTTTTATCAAGTTTAACCTGCTCTATTTATCTTCCTTCACCATCAAAGACAGCTATCACCTTCTTTAAAAGCTCTGTTGATAACTACTTGCCTTAAGGCGATTGGCTAGGGGGTAAAAACATTGACTGGGAGCCCTCGTACTTACAACTCAGGACTACATTTGGGATTCTACAGAGATCCTATTCAAAGTCAGGAGAGCTTTCTGATAAGGCGCTTCCTTACACTGATCCGTGCCAGAGGTGGTGGTCTCCTCTGGGTTTTCACAGCTGCTGACGATGGCAACGGCGCTAAATGACCTTCTTCTGACATTGGTGTCTGATGTGCCGGGTCCTTGGGCTGGCGGGCCTTTTCCCATGTTGTGGATCTGCTGGTCCTTCCAGTCCAGTTGCTTGGCGCTGCAAAAGGGAGCATAGACTTCCACGCTGCCCTCGAACTGTAAGCAGTTCACTTTGTAATACTTTCTCTTCACTTCCAAGACATCATTAAACCTATGGCCCCAGAGAATTTCTCGGGGAACGTAGGAACTCCTGGATTGGTGAGAAGTCCCGGTAGAGTCGCCAGTATAGATAAACGTCACCAAAATCTCGAAGTTATCTTTGGCCACGGCTTTTCGGTCAAGGGCATACAGAGGGCTCTCGTGGTCGATTTCATGAACGATCGTTACTGGTGTGACAAGGATGATCTGGTCATTGACTAACTTTAGGTCCTTAAATGCCATCGTCATCCGCCCGTCGCTGTCTTCCGTGTAGCGGAGAAGCTGGGCCCTGACCGTGCCTTCTACCACGTGGTTGGGGCGGAATTCACCGATGCGCCACATGAGGCAAAGTTTCCCGTCTCTCATGCCGATGAGGGCGAAGTAGCTGAACCGGATGGTCTGGGCTCTCTTCCTGGCGGTCGCCATTTTGGCCAAGGCAGCCCCAATGATGAAGGTGTTTATGATGCTGCTTAAGATGGACTGAAGGATCACCATGAGCACGGCCGCGGAACATTCCTCGGTGACACAGCGGGAACCGTACCCGATGGTGGTCTGGGTCTCCAGGGAGAATAGAAACGCCCCCGTGAAGGAATGCACGTTGTCCACACAAGGCGTGATGTCGGGATCGTTCAACAGGTCTCCGTGATGAAAGGCTATGAGCCAAAAGATAGAGCCAAATATCAACCAGGAGAGAATGTAAGACAACGAGAATATCACGAACATGTGACGCCACTTGGTGTCCACGAGGGTGGTGAAGATGTCCACCACGTAGCTGCCCCATTCTCCAAAAATGTGCTTGAAGTACACGTTACAGCTGCCGTCTTTATGCAGGAGACGCCGCCTGGCTCTTCGCTTCTCGGCTAGAACGTGCTCCTGGGGGTAGCCCGGGTATTTGGGGTCCACGTTCACGATCGGGTAGCTGCTGCCGTAGAAGCTCATGCTTTCTACTGCCCTTCGGGCATCCGGGTGGCTCCTGGGACGGCGACGGTTCTAGGGGCACTGACTGCTATTTGTGAGTTTTCACTTCAAACCTGAAAAACAGAAAATTCGACACACTTGCTTTTAATTTCCATCTCTAGAGCGATGTGCCCCACTGGAAGCAATCTGATGCCATCTGAAACAGCTAAGACTTGATTTGCGCGACAGAGGCATTAAGTATTGATTACTCAGTTCAGTTTAGAATTCAACTCAGTCATTACAGGAACAAAATATGCGATTAGAGAAAATAACATTTTTATACATGCATGAGGCTTCAGTAAACACTATGATTATCCCAAATGAGTCCTCACTACCTCTTCTGACCTGACATAAAAAAAAAAAAAATTGTCTTCATTTCGTAGACTCTTCTGGCCTGAGGGCATTTAGAAAACAAAATAATCTGTAACGTAAAAAGGCAAAATAGAACTCAGGTATTTGTCTGGCCGTCTTAGAGGCTTTCTAAGTCAGATGGTTTTCCTTAGAAAAAAGAGGCAGTTAAGGGTTTCTACATTCCTGTTACAATGTAACTTACATACAGGTTGTATCATAGACGGTCCCTCGCCTTCTGCACCTGTGGCCTCCTCTCTCTTCCACGGAGATTTTTCCTCCCTGTGTACTTTTCAGAACAGAACTGACAGGGATGCTATTTCAGATTCAATTCCTTTACCCTAGCTCCACCTTCGGTCTTGAGAGGAAAAAAATCTTTCTTAACCCCAGAGGAGTTAAAACCACTCCCAGGTAAGCTTTCAATAAAGTATAAGATTGCGTCTGCCTTTGTTTCAAAACATCCATCCTTTTTTCTTTTTTCTTTCTTTCTTTTCCTTTTTTCTTTTTTTTTTTGGACACTGGAAGCTTTTCTCTTTCCCTCTGAAAAGAAGCCGAAAATTTGCCAAGGTTGCTGCTAATCTTGCTTCCCTCTTAAAGGGAGAATGCTGCAATTGGACTCTTCTCACCAGCTCTTCACTGTATTGCTGACGGTTTCACAGCTATGACTGGGCACCATCATTTTCCTCCCTCCAAATCCATTCAGTCTTTAAAAGATCAACTTATATTGATACATACTCTTATTATTGCTTTTAGCATCCTTGATATAGACCAATAGTTTTCCAGCTCAAATCTCAAAGTAAGTTTTAAACATTCAATATTAAATGGTCCTTAGTTACTTTTCTGCCAAAAAAGGAGTCACTGGGGCCCAATGTTAACAGTTTAGTAATTACTAGAATATGTTTTCCACATCGTCTACCTGTGCCAGGTGCAGGAGGGGCGTGGAAGGGGGAGGCGAGGCTCTGGGTTAGAGGATCCTGCCACTCTGCAGCACAGAACATTCCGTGGCCGTAAATATTGTTCCGGACATGGAGACGCCCCTTGAAACCAACCAAGGCAATTAATCACCAAGTACTTATCCAGCACCTTCTCTGCTAGGAAAAGGGAGGAATGAGTTAATTTCCCTCCAGTCAACAGGAATCATTTTTCTGCTTCTCCAGGGATCGGGCCCTCTTTACACTAAACACTTTGTTTGGTGGACCACAGTGAGGATGGAAACTGGTTACAGCCAAAATGTCCTGTAAGGCGTGTCCGCGTTTCTCCCTGTCTGTCCGCCCGCCCTGGCCACTTCACCCAGCCGTCCCCCAGATCTGCTTTGAAGAGTTACAGCCTCTCTTTGGTCACCACTTCAGCCGTGTTTCCGGGAGACAATTGTATACTTTCAGGATGGGACCCAAGGCTGACAAGATGCTTATTGGAATGTTGAAGGTAAAATACTCCCACAAATTTTGCCCAGAATATATGTGATTCGTTGTAGGTTCCTGTCTGACTTGCCACTGAAGGACACTTTACAAACAAGAAGCTATTCAAGGTCGTCAGTTTCCACTCCCTCTCACATGATCATTCAAGGCATGAGAACGGGACAGTTATAATCAAAGGCCCACATGATTGCAAATTAAGAAGGAGATTTGGAGGTAGGGTTATTTTCTTGGTAAAGGCTTCCTTCTAACCCAGTTCCTTAAAGGGAACTGTACGCATCGTGGGAGTCTGAGAATGAGAAAGCACCATTCGATTCATAAATCAAGAGCTACTGTGTGACTCTGCTCTTTCCTGCTACCAAAAGAAAAAGGAAAGGTTTTTATTTGCAGTGGCGTTTGGTCAGCAACCCTGTGAATTCCGGGAGTGCCAACAACTGTTATAAACAAGCCATTTTTAATATACCTTCAACAGTATGCTAATTGGTGAATGAAACGTCACTTAATGCAAGCTACACGTGAGCAAATGTGAGTATGTAGAAAAATTACTTCTGAATAACGTAACAATTTCAGGGATCCAAGTTAACAGCTGTGAGAATTCTACCCCCAACCCATCACGTCCTCTGCAGTGGGTTATTATCACGATCATTCATTTCAACTTATCCAGAGAAAAGCTTTCAGATTCTGTTTGAATGCATACTTTTATTCATCTATCCTTTGATTCTCCCACCACGTAAATGATGCATTTCCAAAAAGACAACTGTTTTCAAGCTAAATGACAGATCATAACCAAACTAATCTTATTTAATAGTAACCATTTCTCAGCCGACACCATGAGCTAAGGAGTTTACAGCGGCCCTTTTGTCAAAATGGCTAGACAACATAGATGTTTATTTATTAATCTCTTCTTTCATATGCTGTGTTAACTTGAGCACTTTTCCAATTGTTTGCCATTAAGTAACAGAAGATAAGCTTACTGATTGACTGGACATTCTATATTTAACATTTGTTTTTCTCAGAATTGAGGCTGGGCTTTAAAATTGCCTTAATGCTTTCCTAATCATCTTGTCCCCATCGATTCCATGATGAAAAAGTATTTTCAGTGCTCCTACTTCTGTATTTCTTCTCACATGCTGTGTTCCCTGCTCTCCTGAAACTGATGGTGGCTATTTCATTGATTGCAAAATTCCTTTTTTTAAAAATAAAAATGGAAATATGATCACTGCATGATTACAAAATCATGGGATATAAAACTCAAAAGTAAATGCTAAATCTAAGGTCCCTCTTCTACACCAGTTTCAAACTATTTTGCCCGGCAACTAATGACAGAGGTAAGAAAGGACCTTTGTCATTACATGCAATTTCTTTGTCGTGACGTGGGGTCCTTTTACAAATGTGGCTTAGATTAAGAGGCAACGCACAGTGAGGATGGTGGCTCTTCCTGAGAACGCCATCCAAGTCCATTACAATTTGCAAAGGTACTCAGGAAAGCACTGCAGACACGTGTGAGAAAGTCAGAGGGGTGAGCACACCCAATCCTGGCAATGCCTTTTCTCAGACCTTTGCTCATGGTACTAAGTCAAGACATTAAAAACTGTTCCTTAATCTACTTTGGCTGGTGAGATCTGCTTTTAGTCCCCAGGTTTTTAGATCTTTGTATGAATTCAAGGAGAAACCTTTATGAATAGAGCACATTTCAAACGGGCTATAGAGACGACGGGGAATATTTTCAACAAAACAAAGGGGCAGCCTGTGTACCTGTCCCCTTTGCTCAATGCACAAAAGGGCCTCAGTCAGACTCAACAATTTGGAAGCAATTCCTCTGCTGTTTTGCCACGTCCTCTCAAATTCCGCCATTTACCAAGCAGGCCACTCTGCAGGTAGTTCTTCAAAGCTAAGCTCTCCATTAGCATGCTGAGGTATAACACAGTGGCTAAGACTTTACACTCCTGTGTCACTCTGATAATAAAATGTGAACTGTCCCTAGCATCTACTTAATATAAACACATGAACAGCAATAGTTATCATCTCTGTATAATTTGAGATGCTCCACAGATAAAGGTCTAAAATATCTTTGGTAAAATTCACTTTTTCATGCCCATGGCATTTGAGGTGAACAAGTACTTTCTTCAGCATGTAAATGAGTTTCATGAAGTCATCAGTAATCAAGTTACTTTCCTGGCAAAACTGTTAGATGAGATAAATTTTGATGGAAACGTGAGAGTTGACGGGGTAGAGAGTAGAAAGCGCGGCCTGAATTCTGCATGCGGGTCATTGTCTTTGAAGACCCCCTTGGTAGAGTCTGTGGTAAGGGAAGGGGGAAGGGGGCCACAGGGAGGTCCAGGGAGGTGTGATCAGACGACACTTGGGGTGGGCTCTGGTCGGTGAGGAGGAAAGAAAGAGGAGTTTGACGAGTTAGGGGAGAACCCAAACAAGTTATTTTGCTCAAAACCTGTCCCACAGCTTCTTGCCTTAGAATTGAGCCTGAACCTTATCTTGCCTGGAATCCTCATAAGACATTCAGACGCTCTTAGGTGGACCTCGACATTCAGCCACTGAACACCTGCTTCACCCAGTCCCTGCTGGACGCTGCCTGTCCTTTTCCGCACACTCCCTGATTTCAAACAGTCTCTCCTTTGTTGACAGGTCCACAGTATCTCACGTTTCCTTCTCAGCTGCTGTCAGCCCCCGGGCAGCCTGTGGCTTCACCTATAGCTTTTGTTCCCTCTCCGTTTCCTCCCTCCCAGCCCCACCCTCCATCCCTGGTCCAACTTCTCGGTGACCATGGATTTTACCTCTTCCCTGACATAACCTTGCAGTTTCTCCTTCTGAATCAATTTAGAAAGATTTGTGCCAGTTTATGGAATAGAGGGGTTTCATCATAGGAAAGGAACTTATAATATGTTATCAACCAACTGAAGTAGATGCTGGGAAGCAGCAGAAATCCAGCCTGACAATATTACTCGTAACTTTATCTGGAGATCCTTGTTGCAGCCCCATTTTCCGCTAAGTAATATGTATCACCTATGTAAATTCTGCCTCACCCCAGAGGATGCTGTGTTTTATAAAGAAGTAGAAGAAATTTGAAGTCTGGGATTCTGTTTCTCCATTTTCTGGATGTCAGGACAGTACCAAAATAATATGAGTTGTAATAGCCGGTTGTTCTGGTTTAGAAAGAGAATAACCTCATTATTAAGAAATAGCCTGAAATAAAATGTGTTTTTGGTACTGTAGAGAAATCATGCATGGGAGGTAGACTCCAGGTCCAGATCTGTCCTCTTCATCGCGAGTGGCTGATGTGCGTAACATTTCTCTGAACCTCAGTGTCTTTAAGGGTGACCTGGGGTTACCGAGGCTACTGAGTTATCGCGAGGTTTGAACGAGATAGGGCTGCAAGGCAGCCGTCTTGCACCGTGCTGGGCTCACAGCAGTTATTCAGTAATTATCTCCTGAATCTGGATCGCATGAGCACTGTTGCCCCTTCTGTAAAATACCAGAGCACATGCTTGAACTTTCTCAGAGAGCTTCCCAGTTGCATAACAGCAGGGCAGACAGCACGTGGTTCCCAATAAATACGGATGTCACCACTATTTCCTACCATTAAGCCACCTGGGCCACTTCTCTGTCCTTTCACCACTTCCCCCAAACCCCAGGGGCTTTTCTCTTTCACAACTGTTACCAAATGGAAAACCCCCTAGTCCTTGTTCTCAACACACACATACACTCTTAGGTGCACGATACATACACTTCCAGCTCACGTTAAGAATTTTTTTGCTGTTTAATCTGAGGAACCAACCTAAAGGAAACAAGAGTGACAAGCTCGGCAAAGTTAACAGGTTAAAGAAATTCACAAGGCGCTTATCGTACTTATTCTTTGTCTTAACTGGTATGTACCTGCTTTACTGAGACAGCTCTTAAGGTTTCTCTTGTTCTTATCTTGCAAATCAGCCTGCCCGTCCCTGTCTTGGTTGGACGTCAGCCCCCGTCGCTCAGAGTTTACCTTGAGCGGGACCCGGCTTCACGCAGAGGCTGGATATCATGAGATCTTAACATCTCTCTAAGAGACCACAGTTCAATTTCCCCTGGTTGTGTAAGGACAGCACTTCCCCAGTGGTCTCTAAAACCCTCCAGTGGAGAATTAGTGACTCTGACTGTTTTCATTCTTCTTCTTTCATTTTAAAAAAATTGAGCTTCTATATGTGCTAGAGCTACCCACCTTCAGGAATCAGTGAAGAGTCCCACCCTCGTGGGATCGGCATTTGAGAGTTGGGCATCAATAAATAAAAGGAGATCATCACCCAGACCGTGGCATAAACACCAAGGAGAAAAGCAAAATGAAGTACGAAGTCGGAGAGTGTCTGGAACCAGAGGCGATGGTACCATTTCACGAGGGCAATGGGAGAGAGCTGGGTCCGGGACCCGACATTGGAGCTGAGAGATGCTCTTCAATTCTCCTGGCTCTCGCTGTGGGTAAAAATGCTCTCAGCTCACGCCTTGCTGCCCTATTTTCGTTTGTTTGCGGCGCTCTCATTGTCAAGGCTCTCACTGTTGATAGGTGCCGTGTGGCTGCTGCATCCTTTGTGCTCAGCTAATCTTAAGGCCTGGTTCTCACAAGAACCTATCATTACAGGAACTCATCTGCATTTTATCACTGAATTCAAGCTTTCCTGATCAGTTAAGAACCTGGTTTTACCTGGTTTACCTAACAGCCTGCTAACCCATCTCTTGCCACTTTCATCCCGCGTGATATTTCTGAAATGTAAATATCCTTCTCCTGTTACCACGGGGCACAGTCCAAGTTACACAACATGGTCCTCCAGTAGCGCAGTTAAAAGGCAGGAAAATGGTGATCAAAGATTTGGATTCCAGTTACGGTTCTACCACATCTTAGTTGTATGATATCTGCATCTTAACAAATATCTTTAAGCCGCATTGTGTTTATTTAAAACATAAGGACAATAGCTGACTTATTTCAAAATGTTTTTGTAAGGAATGAATGGCATAATATAAAAGGCTACAATGGCTAGCACCTTGGAAGCTGTCCTTATAATCTTCCTTTAACCCTTAACTTGAACGAACGTTTCTCCTCTGTTTCTCGCAATAGCTTATAATCCTGGGTCCTTATGGAGTCTGGGAGAGATGGATGTCTGGATTACAATCTGAACAATGAGGACAAGTCTAAGAGGAAAGGGAAAACGAGGTTCCCAGGCAGAAGAACAGCATTTGCAGAGGCTCCGTGACTCAGAGATGAGTAGGGCGTGCTCTCCAAAGAACTGAATACGAGGCAGGGGGTGGAGTGGTGGTAGGGTCGGGGATTTGAAGCTGGAGAGAGAGAGAGAGACAGAGCATAAATGACCTACTAGGTAGAATTAAAGATTTGGGTCTTTCTTCCAAGAGCAGTGGAAGCAATTGAAGTGTCCTAACCAAGGGCACAGCATGACAAGGCTTGCATTTTTAAAAGATCACTCTGGCTGTGCCACGGAAAATTGGTTGGAGAAATTTCAAAGCAAACATGGGAAGGTAAGGCAGAAGCCACTTCTCACTACAGCCTTTCCCCACCCCACACCTGGACGAGGGTCACGGGAACTTGGACCGACCAATCAGAACTTCACAAACAAGACTTTGATTCCTGAGGACGTGACAGAAGCATGCTGAATCCTATGATTCCAGGCAACTACCAAGAGTCAAGAGGCCAGTGGTGTGATGGTGCACATCTCAGTCACCCAGAGAAAGACACAAGCCGTGGCTTCCAGGGAGACAGTTCCTGAGGTTAGATCTTCATTTGGCCTCTTGATTTTGCTCAGATCAGGGTCTTTCTCTTCATACTTCCCTTGATGCTGTAAGCTACCTGATATCTTTTCAATAATATTTTCTTCTGCTCGTATTAACAAGGGATCGCTTTTGTTTCTTGAAACAGAAAGCACTCAGTTTCAATTCAGTTTAATTTACGTTTTAAAAGCATCTCCTGTATGCAAGAGTGCTGGTCTCTCACTCTCCTTTACTCCCATTATGGACATGAGCAGCAAGTCCTGTGGGCTCACCTTCAAAGCAGATCTTAAAACTACTCACTTCTCATCATTGTCAAAACCACCATGTCTTTAATGGACCAGGTCTTCAATGGACCCACAGCAACAGCTTCCTACGAGATCCCCTCTTTCTGCCCTTACTGTACTTGGATCTACTCTTTTTAAAAATAAAATCAAAACATGTCACTCCTCTACTTAAAACCATCCAGTGTCTTCCCATTGCAATTAGAGTAATGTGCATAATCAGTGTTGTATACAGATTGTATATATCTGACCTCTGCCCATCTCTGAAAATTATCTCCCAGTCTTCTCACCATTCACTCTCTCTCCTTATCAAATCTCCCTTTTTCACTAACGCAGGGGGCAGAAAACTACAGTCCATGGGGCACGTCCAGCTCTTTGGTTGTTTTGTAAATAAACTTTGACTGAAACACATTCAGACCATTGCTTATTCGTGGCCTATGGCTACTTACTGCCACGTTTCCCCTGTAGACCCGGGTAGTTGCAACAGAGACCATGTGCTCCACAAGGCCGACAATATTTACTATCTGGTGTTCTACAGAAAAAGCTTGCTAAGCTCTACTCTAACAAGTAAGGGTGTTCCTGCCCCAGGGCCTTTGCACTTCCTTTTCTGCCTGTGTGGCTTCTTATCATCACTGATGTCTCATCTGTAAGGCCACCTTTCCAGAGAGGTCTTGTCTGATGAGGATATAAAGTAAAACTCGCCCCCATGCTGTTATTTTGTCTCGTTAATGTGATTTATTTATTTCAAAATGCTTACGTCTAACTGATGGATTTGTTTGTTTGTTGGCTGGGTTGCCCCACAGAATAGATTGTAAATTCCTTGAGAAAAGCTCTCCTCGTCCTATTTACCACTGTATCCCCAGCAGCTAGAGAGATAAGCAGCATGTGGACCCTCACTAATTAGACTTTGAAGGAGTGAACTAACAAATAATTGAATAAGACGAATTAAACAATGCAATATCCTCAAGGAGGTTTCAGTCCTAGCAAGAGAATCATCATTCCTAGATCCATAAAACCATCAACCCTGCCAGTTCTCCAAACACCAGCTCTCAACTGCTTCCATTTACCTTGCCTCTCCCCTGTCCTAGCTGCCAGTTCATACATAGTTTAAAAAAAAAAAAAAAACAGTCTTTCTGTCCACTTTTGCTTAGCGGCTTCCCTAGAACTGACAATTTTTAGCATGGTAACTATGTGTAACTATGCTGCAGAACTCTCTGGAAATCTGGAGTTGAAAAAATAAATGCCTGGCACTAAAAAGTGTTTAATAAAATTTGTTAAAATGATGATTGAATTATTAGAAATGTGGTTCTCCTAAGAGGAATGCATGTTATTATACTGCCATTTCAAAGATATAATATTACATTTTATATATATATATATATTTAATTTGAACTATTTCTGGAGGTGAGTTGGGTACATGTGGCAAAAGTCTATGAATTTGGTTCGGCTTCTGATCTAGCAATTCCGCGTGTAGAAATTTATCCTAAAGAAACGATCGTGAATGAGCAGAGAGACTTGGCTAATTTGTAGGGCTATTTGTAGTAGCAAGTTTTGGCTACGGCTTAGCCACCTAATAAATGTGGGATTGTTTCATAGGTAATGGTACAATCATATCATTACTCATCATATTTAATGTAGTCATTAAATGTGAGAGAGTAGAAGAATGCCAGAAAAAATAGAAAACATATTGTTTGGTGGAAAAAATGAAAGAGGACTATAAAACAGCTTGTACAATATAATTTTTTAAGTTTAAATACATTTAAACATGGAGAAAAGACAGAATGATAGAAACAAAATGTGAATTGTGGCCCTCTCTGGTATGATCGTTTTTTTTTTCCTCCCCCCTTTTCTTCTATTTGTCTATTTACAATTTCAAAAATTTTACAATGAACATGCATTACTTTTGCAAAGAAGAGAAAAACAGGTATTTTCAGCTGGTACTTTGAAGTGTACCGATTCCGAGGCTCCATCAAGGGGGAGCAGACCAATGGCTACCTAAAAGCATTTATTAGCGTGTTTAAAAGGCAGCTATAAATAGCCCAGAGAAGCAGACAGTCTTAGAGACATTTAAAGTCAGACACTGATGCTGTAATTTTTGCTGGAACAATCCACAGAAACAAATATAGTGACATTTAATTCATCTAAGTAAAACCAGATCTCATTTAAAACAAGGAAGTGGGGGAAGAGGGAGCTGGGTCAGAGCTGGCCGCTGGAGACCAATTGGAGAAATCATGAAAGCAGCTGGTCACAATTCAGGGCTACATAAAGCAGAGTTCAGATTCAACAAGCATCGAATGCGGTTCTTCTCCCTCAGTGCCCTCTCGTCTCCCTTCCCCATTCCAAAACCTATTAAACTGCTAATGCCTTTGCTTCTTGGCTTGGTATACCAAAGTCTGTTTTAAGAATCTTTCTTTTATCCTAATATTTGCAATCACTTTGGAAAGAAAATATTAAAAATTGTGCTATTTTGCAACTTAACTACTTTAAGGTCTATGTTGATGGACTTTTAAGACACAGGGAAACGATCTTTAGAAATGGATGCATTTGAAGAAGGCAATTAGATATTTATGATGTAGATTTGCCTAAAGAGCTGGCCCTAGCCAGTTCTTCATAATTCCTATTCATGAACTCCGAAACCTCATTCAGATATCCCTGCAAGCAGTAGAGTGTTTTTGGAAAGTGCAGTCTACTACAACCTGCTTCTGAGATCCTAGGGGAACACGTTTATACCTCCAGATCTTTGGATCCCACCCCAATCATTGTGATTTATTCCCCTGCCCAACTCCCCTGTTGATTCTCATATATCCTCAAGATGGAGATCCACCATGTTGAAGCTTCAAGAATGGAGAAGATGGGTTCTAACAGACATGAACTTGAGTTCAGAGGCTTGCTCGATCGCTAGTAAGACTGTGCCCCCTGCGTGTTCGTCTCTGAGCCTCTGCTTGCCCTTATGAAAAAAGGCAGGTCATAGGTTGCTAGGGCGAGTAAATGAGCTATGCTCCCAAAGCTCCTTCCACGGTCTTCGGTATTTAAGAAGTAGTTAAACTGCAGTGCTTGTAGCTGTGACTACAGTCGGTTCAAGTATAGATCCCAATGAGGAGACAGAAAGAGTGAGGGAGAGAGGTTGAGAGTTACCTACCATTTTTTTTTTTCCTCTAAGAATCATGAGGCTGGCAATTTCCAGACTTGTTTTAAAGTCCCTTCTAGCACCTAACTGCCCTGATATATCCTTCAAAGAGCCATGGCAGAGCTGCTGGAAGAACCACAGTATCACTAGGAATAGATCTTATTGTGTACTAGTCACCCACTTTGCCTTCTAAGTGCCAGGTTACCTACGACTGGCCTTGCATAGCTCCTGTGTACTTTGGTTTGGGAGCTCCTCGGGTTGAACTTAACTGTTCATTCCAGAGCAAACATATTTTATGGAAAGTGTAGAGGCTGTCATGTTTGACCTTCTCCAAGTTTGGTATGTATAGTATTCCAACAGAAAACCAAGTCCTATCTCTCTGTTGTTATTTTCCCATTTTGTGAGAACCGCCTGCAAACTGTCCTTTTGGCAATTACAGACAGTCTATTTATTGGTCTGTTCAATCTTCTGGGCATCTTTGATCTCACAGATGTAATTTGCTCATAGATCAGGAACTCCTGGGATAATGTCTACTACTCCTTTGACCTTTAAATGATTGAATTTCTGTTTTAAGCTGTCAAAATGAAAACCCAGGACGTCTTTATCGGGAAGGAAAATAAAGCGGCTGCTATTGGCTATTATCTCCATTCCCGTTTTCCCTCGTTGATACAGATAAATTGAGAAGGTCTTAAAATACAAGACAAATGATGTCCCTAGGAAGATCCAGATAGACAGCCTACCGATGCAATACTTTAAGCAGTGGGTTGCCTATCACATGAGATTAGCTTTCTATTAGACTGAGCCCTTTCAAGGGTACTTGGCAAAGAAGCCTCTTACTACAGATAACAGAAGATTTAGGTAGCTGACAGAAATTAGTGCATTAGATAGACTCTTGGATTTCCATGCATTTCATTTTCTATACCTTCCCCACTGCTTGTACTTCAGTTTCCACTAGAGTGCTAGAGAAGAAGAATAAATCACCCTACCTAAGTTGGAAGGTTACATGTCATTATCTGTGAATGCCTACACAGACAGAGGTGACCCAGGTTAGCAAGACTTCTCTTAAAAAGAGAAGTGGTTCTGTTCCCAGCATTTCTTAGGCTGGAATATTCATTGGGATGAACACTGGGGAGTTGAGTTTGAGGCAGACGGGGGCACTTTTCCCTTACCTCTCCTGCTAAGATGTTTAGATGTGCGCTGTAAGAGACTCTATCGTACCAATGCCTGTAATGAGCTGGAAAAGATCATGGAAACAGCCTCTGTGTATTCTTCAGTTCAATCGACTTTTAACTGTGCCTGAGGCATTGGGGGACTATTCCCGAGGACTATGAGGACAGTTACCGCCCCTGAGCTGCTCAGTCTTGCCAAGTACACCGCGTTCTGCTCTGTCAAGACAGGCCACTGAGAGTAGCGGCTTCTCCGGTGGAAGAATATCAAAGTGACATCACGCAGTAGACCCCGAAGAAAGGTAGCTGTTTGAGACTTTTCCCAGCATTTAAGGTGCAGAGGTACCTCCCCAGCATTCTGCTTTTGTGGTTAATTCTTGATTTTCTAGGCTAAGGAAGGAAAACGGTGGCATAGATAAGCCACAGAAGGAAAGAAGTGAGGAATCGATTTGCATTTGGCTTGGAGTAAATCACAGGCTCTGAAAAGAATGCCCCATTTCTGTCTGTGGCTGGCTTTTAAAATGACCTGAAGTCAAGCCATCAGACAGGCAGAATGTAATCAAGGGGAACACTCTGGGTAGTTGAGCAAAAGGCAGTTTAGGAATTTTCATTTTTAATTCCTTGGGCTAACTCATCCAGCAGATCAACTGCCTATGGAACTCTGAGTAGTGCTTGGCTTGAGCAAACAGATGTCCCACAGCCAAAGCAAAACTCATTCTTAGCCAGGAATGTACACAGCATAGCGACATGGAGAAAGATTTCCAATGTATTTTGAAAATTCAACAATTTTTAGCTACTTATTTGATTAAAAATCATTCATAACAATTGTAACTGTAGCCAGCATGGCCTCCTTTTATTTGAGGCTGGTTGGAGGAGGGCAGGTAGGGGAAGGTTTTCTCTGCTAATAAAATAACTTTTGGCTTCAACTTAATCAAAATGCCAGTGTGCACCCACGTAAGGTAGATAACATTTATGAAAAATTCATTCTATTGGTGAGCGCTGGCAGTCCTGCAGAAGTTTAATTATCTTAACAGAAAGAATATGCTATGAACGAAAACAGCTTTTTCCACGCATAGAGTTTAGGGCCAGGGGAAGAAATGTTGGCTTTTTAACTGAGAAATGTAAATATCATCGACAGCTTGAACTCCCAAATCTCATGCAAATTTCCTGTAGAGAGATTGGATGCCCTCATTGAAAAAAATTAGAAGCCAGTCCTCAAAGACAGATGTTCAAACGCTTGTGAATACACCCATGCCAGCTTCCACAACCACAGACGGTCAACAGAGGAGACACAACAGTACAAGGAGATACTTGTTCTGTTAATCATTCGGACTTCATTACATGACACCAAAATCTTGTGAACGTCACTCCCCAGCACCATCAACCAAGAGCTTCCGTTTGCTTCTTGGGTTCTCGGTCCATGGTTGCCTTGGCAATGGGAACACAACATCTACGCCTGTGTCATCAAGCAAAGCTGGGGTCCACCTCCTGTCCCCCGACCTCCATCCTTGTCATTTGAATCAAAGAACACTCTTCGTAATGAAGCAACACGTAAGGATTTTTGAGCTTATCCATCTGTAGGATGTATTCCCCGGCCGGCTCCTTTTGCCAAGGAGACTTTACTGTCAGTTCAACAGAGCAGCACTAATCAAAATCTCGATTATCTAAAAAGTGATGGCTCAGCGGCCAGAACGTACCTCCAAGTAGTTCAGAATGACGCGGCCCGGGAGGTCCAGCCCATAGGCGACCTGTGATGCTAATCAAGGCGTCTCTCTGTGCTCCCAGCCCACGCTGCTAGTGGCACCTGCCCCTCCGTCCAGCTGGGTCTCTTCTCTCAGTGCCTGAGTTCTGTGTCACTCTCCCCTAATTTTAGCAAAAAACCTGAAATGCTTGTTTTATTTTACCTTTTCTTTTTTTTGCTTTGCAAATTAACAAACTAAAACTTAGAGAAAAGAAGTTGTTCACTATCTATCACAGCGGTGGAAAGTGAAAGAACCAGGATTGCAGTCCAGGTCTCTACAACTAGATTCTAAACGGCGCATAAAAGTTCCTGTCGGGCTGCCCTGGCGGCGCAGCGGTTGGGAGTCTGCCTGCCGATGCAGGGGACGCGGGTTCGTGCCCCGGTCCGGGAGGATCCCACATGCCGCGGAGCGACTGGGCCCGTGAGCCATGGCCGCTGAGCCTGCGCGTCCGGAGCCTGTGCTCCGCAACGGGAGGGGCCCCAGCGGTGAGAGGCTTGCGTATCGCAAAAAAAAAAAAAAAAAGTTAATGTCATCCTCTTGGATGTACATATCTTTTGTAGAAAAGGCTTGAACCAGGTTTTCTAGAATGAAGGAGATTGTATGCTATTCCCTAACTTTAAATATGCAGGTTGTAGGAAAATATCTCAGCATCTGTGGTTGTTTTCAAGCTTTCCTGAGATACGTCTACCCACTCTACTGATAAGATCGGCCCATGATGTGCCCACCAGTACCCACAAGCCCCAGTGACTGTCAACCAGCAAAACCACTGGATTGAACCACTCAGAACCTAAAGAAGGTCAGCAAAGAAAGAGGCCAGAGGAAGCCCAGGCCTGGGGTGGGAGTGGGGTGATGCTATCAAAGAGAGCGAATTGGGCGATGCCTCTACACGGAGCCGAACGTTTCCAGTTGTGAGATTACGCGGCCCATGGGTGGGTGGCAGGGAAGGTCTGTTGCCTTTGGACGCCCTTTGGAATTAAGCCAAAGTGTTTGAATACAAAGGGAAAAACAACCCAGTGTGGATGATGTCACAGAGCATCCTGAGGAAAGCAGCAAAAGGATAAAGCTTCCTACTGCTTGGATCCAAAGAACACAGACTTATTTTGGCATTAATTTCTTCTGCAGCCAGAAGTGTGATTCTTATGGAAGGATTAGCCCTAATCGTAAACGGCCAGTACTGAGGAGGATGTGTGTGTGTGTGTGTGTGTGGTTCTTGACCAGTAAATCAGAGAACTAACCTTCCCAGCCCTCCTCCACATGTTTTAGGGAGTTTATGAATCCCTGTAACTAGGCAAAGGCCATTCTCCCTGAGGTTCATAGGACATTGGCGTGCTCTCCTCAAGGACACTAAAACCGTGATCAGAAATCTGCCAGGTCATACAAGAGCGGTGGTTAGTCAACCCAGAAAAATTCAGGGTAGAGAAGAGGGACCCAAAACTGAAAGGGCTTTAGGTCAGTGGCAGGCTAGTATCAGTAAAGTAAAGAGAGATTCATTTTACTGAATTTCTTAGGTGACAAAGGAGGGTCTGTCTGTCAGCTCAAGCCATAGAGGAAAGAATACCTATGCACGGTAAAGGTTTTAAAATTTTCTGTCCATTATGATGTTTTGACATCCTAAAAGGAAAAGAAAAACAAAGACATATTCTGGCTGGAGAGAGACTGCCCTCCTCAGGGCTAGCCAGTCACTTAGAGATAGAAAAAGACCCAGCCTGGGGCATGCTTTCGATACACAAACTAACTCATCCAGGGCCACATCTCCTCCAGGTGGCTGTACACCCAAGAAGGAAATATTCTTCTGCCCCCATCATCCCAGGGCCAGGCATCAAGCAACCAGGAACAACCCAGAGTTCTCCAGAATCATTCAAACTAGCCACAGCTAAGCTATTCATCCCACCCTGCTTTGAGTTTCTCACGCAAACCCCGATAGAAGCCAGCTGTGACTTGACCTCCCCTCTGCTGCTGTCTTCTGCCTCTGGACCACCCCGGTGTCTTTCCCACGTGGTCCTGTGCCACATCTCCCGTCTCAAGGACGTTTGAGGATAATACTCTGGATTTTTTTCTGAGCCTCGATGCTGTCTGCTGTCATGGCCACACCTGACTGACTATCTCATAAAAGAATATAGAGCAACCCAAGGTTGGGATGAGAAAACACACATTTCTATCTTCATTGCAAAAGAAACGCCCCAAGGGTGATGAACACATTGTCATTACAATTCAGCGTTTTTTAGCTGCAAGGGAGGGAGGGCCTTCTTCCGCTTTGGAGGGACACCTTGGAACACTGCAGCTGGAGGACCGCCGTATTCTGAGCCTCGCAGCCTCGGGAGATCATTGCTAAGGCTGACCCAGCAGCTGGCTGCGGAACATGGCTGGCTGTGCTCACGGCTTCTCGCTCTGCAGCCTGTGGGCCGGGGGAGCCCACTGGATCACCCCAATGGCTGGGAGCATGCATTTAGGGAGAATCCGGTAATGCCTTTCTAGGTGCCAAATCTGATGTGTGTGGACTGATAGGCAATAGAACGGCCAGACCCCTAAGGTCAAAGGCCAAGGATTTCGGGTTGCCCACTGGAGAGGGGTGCTGGCTGTGCCTTGGAAGCAGGTCCACCTATGATCGTGGAAGGAAGGGAATTCAGTTGAGCTGACAGAGGACAGCATGGGGAGAAAAGACTCCTAGGGCTTTTGTGAGTCAGTGTTACAGCCACGTAGTGAGAGGCCGAGGGCCGAGCAGGAAGGGGAAACACAGAGGTGGGGAGTTCAAGAGAGGGGAGTGGGGGCAGCAGGGAGACACCCGGGCAGGAGAGCGACCACATCAAAGAGGTGTGGCCAGAAAGAACTGAGCCTGTGTGTGGAGCTGGGCTGTAGGGTCATCGGGAATCCAGACACAGGGAGGATAATAAGGGCTGCATATACCCGTCAGCCTGAAAAGAAACATTTCTTAGGTGCCAGCACTTCACATCCATGAACTTGTTTAATCTTCTCCCAAATCCTGAGAACAAGGTATCAATATCATCACCATTTTAAGGGTGAAGAATTTTTTAAAATTTATTTTATTGGGGTGTAGCTGATTTACAATGTTGTGTTAGTTTCAGGTGTACAGCAAAGTCAATCAGTTGTACATATACACATACTCACTCTTTTTTAGATTCTTTTCCCATATAGGTCATTACAGAGTATTGAGTAGAGTTTCCTGTGCTGTACAGTAGGTCCTTATTAGTGATCTATTTTAAATATAGTAGTGTGTATACGGGAGGGATAAATTGAGAGATTGGGATATATATATATATATTCTTTTTTTATACTCTTTTCCATTATGGTTTATCACAAGATGTTGAATGTAGTTCCCTGTGCTACACAGTAGGACCTTGTTGTTTATCCATCCTCTATATAATAGTTTGCAAGGGATGAAGAATTAAAGCTTAACTAGTTTGGTAGATTTATCTGGGGTCACACAGATAGTAAAGAGTTGGGGGGAAAGGACTATAAGAAATTCATCTCCTCCCATAGCTAAAGTTTTAACCCTTAATGAGGAGAGGACCTGCTGGAAGCAGAATCCGTGCGTAGGTGGGTTTTTTTTGTTGTTGTTGTTAAGGACCTAGAATATCCAAAGCGAACTTGAGAAACTTGGAAGTCTTATGTTATGCTACATAATTTCAAGATGAACTGTAACATATGGTGATAAAATAATTACTTTACTGGCACAAAGATCAATAAATGGGTTAAATTAACAGAATAGAGAGCTAAGAAATTGATATATACTTATATGCCTATTTTATTTTTTTCGACAAACACATGAAAACAATCCAATGGGAGAAAAAATAGTCAACAAATGGTGTTGGAAAAACTTGATATCCCTAGAGAAAACGATATACCTAGTCCCCTACCCTACACTGAACACAAATATTAACTTGAGATCTATTACAGACTTAAATATAAACAGAAAAACTACACAGCTTTTAGAGAAAAATATAGGAGAAAATCTTTGTGAGCTGGGTGTAAGCAAAGGGTTCTTAGGACACAGGAATCAAAACCATGAAACACAAAACATGATAGTTAGATTTCCCCAAAACTAAATATTTCTCCTCATTAAAATTGGACCTGATCTCAGCCAAAAAAAAAAAAAAGAAAAGAAAAGAGGAACCCCAGTCACCAGGGGGGGCTGGGGCACGAGTTCAGAGCAGCAGGCACGGCAGGAGGAACCCCAGTCACCAGGGGGGCTGGGGCACGAGTTCAGAGCAGCAGTCGCGGCGGGAGGTTCCGCTGAGTCCTCTGGGATGTGTACTGGAGCCACCCAGGTGCCCCAGGGATTGACCCACCTCAGAACCGGCAGCAGAGGGGCGGGGCGTGCATGTGGGGAACAGTCCCCTAAGCCCTAGGTAGGGACTGGGAAAATTCACAGCAGGGAAATCTAGGCAGATGATTCCACTAAACGCGGATCAATGTCAAGCTCAGAAGGCCAGCGGAGAGGAGCAGTGTGCGGAGGGGGGCGGTGGCCACTGAGCTGAAAAAAATTTAACTTTCCCAGAAAATCAAGGCCAAGAGTCTTGAAAAACTAGTTTTTCATCCACACACAACTCCCCATGAAAGTAATAAAAGTTTGTGTAATTGGAGAGATTCCATATCTGAAGATAATGTTCAATTCTGGGTATTTTGCTTTTCGGGAGAAGTTACTATAATAGTGAAAACTAAGAACTGAAGGAGGAGATACTCAAGAAAGTATCCACTCGTGTATTCAAAACCCTACTGAGCACCAACGATAGTCCCCGAACTTGAACTAGATGTGCTGAGATAATGAAAACATGACCCTGCTCAAGGAGTTCACACCCAGACGTGCAGAGAGGGGACATCTAAATGTGTGCAGTAGAGAAAGGGACCCTGCTGGGTGATGCTACAGAGATGTGAACCAGGATCTGTGTATGGAGTTTACAGGGGAGTGGAGTTAATCTCTGTATGGAGAAGAATGTTTTTATTGTTAGTGTCTCTAACGATCTGGTGACGATGAAGACTATTGACTCAGAATCTGGAGGACCAGCTTGCAGGATATATAGAGAAGAATGTCCTGAATTTGTTAGGAGGTTGAGCTAAATAATTCTGAAGGCTTCTTTTTATACAAAGATTGAAAGGTTTTATGTTATTTTTCATTAACCACTAAATAGCATTTCCTCCAATTTTATGAAATGAACAATGGTGAAAGATTGTCCAAGAGGATTAAAAATAAAGTGTCAGAAAGACCTCATCTTCTCGTTAAAGCAAAAACACTTGGGTCTGCTTTTTAATTTTAATAATTGTGAGCCACATTTTCATGCTGAGAGAAAAGCTCACACTGACCCATGTTCTGGTATTATTTGTGCCTTTGTTCATTGCATCAACGTTGTATTTTAGTTGATCTGTTTTTATTTTCATTTTGTATTTCTGTGTATGTCCTAAATTAAAAGAAAAAAAAAATCTCGGGCAGCATCATGGATTTTCTTAAGAGAAAAATTAGGGAAAGCCCAGAATAATGGCTGACAGGGAAGTTTCCAAGGGCCAGAGATGCTTCCAGATCAGTTACTCTTGTGTTCCAGGCTGTCCCTGAAGCCCGCTGTGAGGTCAGACATACTATTCCTTGCAGGTGAGCCAAATTCAGGTTTTGATGGTCTGGGTCTCAGAAAGGTCTTATCAGGTTCTCTTCACAACCTGTTATTCCATTTATATTATTTACATAATGCAAACAAAATAGTACCTTAACCTACATCATTTATGTTTGATTTTTGGAGTCAGACTGATTTCTGTTGGAATCTCATGTCTACCACTTACCTATGTGAATTCCAACCAGTTATTTTACGTTTTTGATCCCCGTCCCTTTAAAAGGGTAATTAAGAGAAAGAAATCACATAGCATTATAAAATGGTAGATGTCCCATAAATGTCAGTAGTTTTCACCTGGACAAAACCAGGAACTTTGCCTTGGCTGACTTGAAGCAGCCATGGTGAACGTGATGGGGCAGATGTTCTGATTTTTTAAAAGATCAGAATGTGAAATGACTGATTTGTCTTTATTAGACCACGTACGCACAAAAGCACGCCCTCGGCCTGGACTCGCTTCTTGGCCCTCATCACCCTGATGCCAGCCCATCCCACATACCTTCCTGGACCTCGGCCGCATCGCTGGGGAGATTGGCCTCATCAGAGAGGCGAGGTCCAGGGATGGAATGTGGGTGTCTGGAAGCTGAAAGTGGAAGACTGCTGCTCAGAAAACCATGTCAGAAGCGGGTCAAATTCTAGAGAAGCCCATAGTATGTGATAAAAAAGCAGATCAGTGGTTTCTCGGGGCTAGAGGTGAGGGAAGAAGCTGACAGCAAAAGGGCATGAGGACCTTTCTGGTGTGATGGAAGTGATGTGTATCTTTATTGTGGTGTTGGTTACATGCCTTATACACTTGTCAAAGTCCATCAAACTGTACACTTAAAATGTTTGAGTTTTATTGTATGTAAACTATACCTTAATACAGCTAATAAGAAAGACAAAAAAAAAAAAAAAAGAAGAAGAAGAGGGTCAAGGCTGGTGTAAGTTGCCAGAGCTACCTCTGATATCATGAGTTTTCCGTCATCCTAATTGCAAAAGTGCAACGGACACGTATGTTCTCAAACCTGAGAACAAGATGTACGTTCCCTGGAGTCGAGCCATTTGAGATATTACTTTAAGCTTAGCTATTAACCGACGATCACCGTCTGTATCGGCGTTTCCCTCCTCTCTAAAATGGAGCTAATAAGAATTGTCTCCATTGAGTGTGTGCTCACTGTGTGCCAGGTACCACATCGAGGGAGATTAAATCGAAGGAGATTAAATGATATCTAAGAGAGCGAGATTATGAAAGGCTTTTGAAAAGACGGCAGAGAGAAGCTAAGTCACTTGGGAAGGTCACGCTGGTGTAAGCAGCCCATGTGAACTCCAGCTTCAGGATTACGGGCTTTCAGAACCTCTAGGGATGTTCCCCTAGCTCCCTGGGAATTCTCCAAATGATTTCAAGGCTCATGGGAAGTTAAAGAAGGAGGGGGAAGGGCTTTTAAAAAGAAAAGCTTAAATAAATATGGTATTTGCTGCGTTTCTGGTATATACTTTTCTTGTCTATTTTGTTAATGACTTTTTAAAATTATGAATAAGCTTCCAATTTTATTTAATGAGCTTTCTGCATCTACTGGATACATCATACTGAGAAGATCACTTTTTTCCTTGAATGTGTTCATATATTACCTGTATCGATAGATTTTTCTAATGTATATTATCCTTACATTCTTGGGTAGACGTAACCACTGGCAGATTTAATTTGCAATTTCTAAAGTTTCTTTTATTATATAGCAAAATTTAAATTGGCCTATAATCTTAATGTTTTGTGTTTAATCTTTGTTTGTTTTAGGCATTACAATTAAACTAGCCTTGTAAACTGCAAAAAAAAAAAAAAAAAGAAAAAAGCTTAAAGAGTTTCGTAAATAAGACATATTTATGGTTAAACCCACGGCCCTGCAACTATGCAATGTTGGAATTTCCAGGTAGACAAGTTGGATTATCTCAACTTCTGCTCCTTTCACCAGAGAAATGAACTCTCAAGCCATGGGGTGTTAACCGATGTTAATGACTCCCTGGCAACGCCCCAGATTGCAAACCAAAAGACAGTGAGTAGAAGAAAAACATTAAAAGTTAAAAAGCCCAGTGCTTTTCCACCTAATCAGACGTCAAAGCCTGAGGAGCTCACTATTTACTGAAGTTACCTTTTAGCAGTTTTTCTTTTCTAATGCGTCTTCACAGTATTTCTGTCTATATTTTTAGTTGTCAAGACGTCATTAATGACAGGTCAATGACAGCACTTCTTATCACACAGTTTCAGATCTTCAGTGCCACTTTGTTGCCACTTTGGAACAGTGGAAGAGTGACAAAGACACACAAAAGGAGGGTTTGATGAATGACTATTTCCACAGGAAATTAAAGACTCATCCTTTTCCACATTGCCCCACGGCATCAATAAGTCACGTTCGGTTGGATAAGTCATCATGCTTTTAAGTCTGTCTCTCTGTTTCTAATGGTTACTTCCCTGATCTATAAAAGGCACTTGCATTCTTAATCTGTTCGATTCAGCACTCCCCAGAGATTATATGAAGGAAAGAAAGACTATTCCCAGCCATAGACCGTACAGCAATCAATCACACTATGTAGCCCAAGGAAGCATCATAAGGGTCCTACTAGCAGGCATACGCCCAAAAAAGATCGAGCAAGAGAGCAATGCTTTCAGGCTTGGATCACTCAGTAACCCACTAGATGGTCTCACCTTAGTTACGGATGATGAAGTTCAGCTCAGACCCCCGTGTCCTTTGCGTCGTGTAAGAGCACGGCAACTGGACGTCCAGGGCTCCTTTCTCTCTGCTCCTCCGAGCTCGCTCTCAAGCTGTCAGCACCCACCGCCATGGAGATGAGAAAACCCACGGGAGAATCTCGCTCTTCTTTGCCTTTCCGGACACATTCACCACATACAAAGGCCGCTGAGATCTCCGCTTGCCTCTAGAGAATCAACACTTTCTTTAACTTGTTCCCATGCCTACCCGTAGGAGATAGTCTTGCCAGTGGTGGCTTCCAGAAAACAAGAATCAAGAAGAAAGAGCCTCCCTTCCTGCCCATCTATACCTTTGTGTTTTGAACTTATTCAACAAGGCCCTCCCCAAATCACAACATGGCCGAAAGTTGCCCCTAAACTTCTCACCGTCCCAGAGGCTGGATTTTTTTTCTCACTAACACCTCCAGGACTTGAACAACTTCTTCCAAGTGTGTTCTTCTTAAGTGTAGGTGCCCTAGACTGTCACTGTAAAGATTTTTCTCTGCAAACACACCCTGTCTATGTAATCGTACACCTAAGGCGAACAGTATTTCATTTGGATTCCAAGGAAATGTGTGCCCCTTGAAGACCACTGACAAGCCCAGTAGTGGTTTCAAGGACAACGTTTAGATATTTTTCTGAGAAGCCCATTTTATTTTCTGGCTTGTCTGTTCTAAGTTTGGGATATGGGAGAGAATAAGTCTCTTACTCGATATCCACTTTTCACCTATTGGGAAGTCTTATAATTTGGAATGAACTGGTCATGAAAATGTGGACATTTCTAAGAAATTGATTGGATGCTGGTACCAATTACTAAGATGATGAAACCAGGAGAGAAGGAATTTTGGAGTGGGGAACTCAGTGGTTGAGGTTTTATTGTGGTTAACTGGATGAGCCAGTGAAGGAGACTGAAAAGGAGAATTTCTTCAAGTAGAGAGAAAACCACGAGATGTGGCAGGAGGTGAAGAAAAGATGGCAAGAAAAAGGGAGTGATCCTCTGTGTCGGAGATTAAGGAGAGGTCAAGATGAGGACTAAGAACTAACTGTTGGATGTGGCCACGTGACGTCACCGGCGGCTTGACGAGAGATGTTTCAGTAGAGTCCTGGAGACAAATGCCTGATTAGATCAGGAACAAGTGGGAACAGGGTGAGAGGAAGTGGAGAAAACATGTATCCCCTTTGTAAGGAGTCCTGCTGTCAAATGGAGTAGAAAAATGGGCTGATGGATGGGAAGGAATATGGGGCTCAAGGGGGGTTTATTTCTCAGGGAGGCAGTTTTTTGTTTTGCTTTAATATGAGGGATGTACGGTTTGTCACGGAAGATTTTGCCAACTTCTTAATTTTATTTTTTTTTTGCGGTACGCGGGCCTCTCACTGTTGTGGCCTCTCCCGTTGCGGAGCAACAGGCTCCGGACGCGCAGGCTCAGCGGCCATGGCTCACGGGCCCAGCCGCTCCACGGCATGTGGGATCTTCCCAGACCGGGGCACGAACCCACGCCCCCTGCATCGGTAGGCGGACTCTCAACCACTGTGCCACCAGGGAAGCCCTTCTTAACTTTTAAATTAAGTAAATGTCCTACAAGGATTCTTGTGTGTCGTTTTTATTAAAAATAAGTACTTCTTTTGGGAGACTTGAAGAAGGTGTCCTGTTTGGTCTCCTGGTTTCATTACAAAATCATGAGGAGAGCGTAGAATACTTGTATTGGACCAACAGCTGTGTCTGCTTTGTGCATGTTATGTTACCAACCACCAATTTAACTAACTGGGTGAAAAGCGAATAATCAACTTTCTAAAAATCATTTTCTCTCCCATTTTTTTCCTACATTATGCAAAATATTTGGCTTAATTTCATCGTAAATAAAACATTGTTTCTATACTTGTGTAGAACAACATAAACTATAGAAAATATAAAACCCATACTAATAACTTCTCAGTACATTAAAATAATCCTAACTTTAATCTACAAATTAATCATAGCCTACTCCTAAACTACTTGTTCACCTATAACATTGTCTGGTGTACAGTTTATGCTTAATAGTTATTTCTTGAAAAAAAAAAGAATGAATGAATGAATGAGTGAATAACAAGTACTATAGAAATCTGCTATTATCACCATTTTCCTTAAGAGTTATATTCGTTTTCAGACTACGTTATGAATCTGAGTTCTTTCTAAACCATTCAGATTTGTGAGAAGAGCAAATAAAATATGAGACATATCAGTTGAGAATCTACTTAATGACAGACTGATATGTTAATGAGAGACCCGTTAATAGGTGTAGTCGCATATGCACAGAGTTTTCTACAGCTTTTATAGTACAGTTGAGGAGGGGCATACATTGTCCTCAACAGAATCACTTTAAATGCACAGGATACCCTAGACCTGGGATGTTCAGCCTTGGTATTTGGGGCCAGATAATTCTTCTTTTTGGATGTTCTGGGCTTATAGGGTGTTTAGCAACAACCCTAAACTCCTCCCACGAGATGCCACATGACCCCAACCCCCATACTGACAGCCAGCAATGTGTCCAGACACTGTCAAATGTCCCCTGGGTGACAAAATCAGCCCTGGTTGAGAACTGCTCTCCTAGCCTCAAAGAACCAGGTAGATGAGTTTTACTCTCGGTTAGTGGAATCCATAATAGAATATGGATTCACAAAATACGTAAATATGATTTCTTTCCTAAAACACAATAAAGGTGGATTCTTGAAGGAGAAGATACATATGTAAAATGTGTATAAAAGGATGCAGTGTTTGGAACTCGATGTTAACACAGCTCTGTGCTTAGGAAAATATCCATTCATAAGAAGGCTGGACTTCAGGAAAATAGGTGGGGAGAAAGCACATTTCCATTGAGGCATTAAGTGTCCGCATTGGTTTTTCAGAGAATCGCGTTAAGATGGGTTCAATTTCTTATCTTTAAAGTGCGAGGCAACATAGTGATTACGAACTGCGGTGGGAGACACTCTGCTGATTAGAAGCCTGACTCTCGCGGTGCCTCAGTAAACAAATGATAATAAGAACACCTATTCGGTATAGCTCTCAGCAGAAGCAATAAATGAATATTCGTAAAGCACTTATAAAAGCATCAGACAATAATATTTGCCCTTTCAATGCCGTTAAATAACAGTCTGATGGGAGAACACAAAGAGACACACATGTGGGCTGGAGGATGATTTCTGGGTGGTGAAAAGTCAAACGAAAAATGGAAAACACTGGAAGATCTTACATGGCTGAAGGAACGGGCAAAGTGTCAGGTAAGAGTAAAAGTGTGTAAAATGGAAGGCATCGCGCTTAGGGAAAAACTATATGACTATTCTTATGGTGATCTATAAGATAATCAAACTGGCTAATTTAATAGAGTAATTTGAAATAGAAAAAAAAGTTAGACCTTTCTATGGTACATTGTAGACACTAGGTAATGGACAGAATTGTTTATGTTAACATAATTTTCCATACTCAAGGGGAAATTCTAAGTTGTTTGGTGTAGCCTTAGCCCCTGCTGAAACCGTGCCTTTGGATAGACCCAAACAAACTTCAGAGGAGCCACTATTGCTGGCCGGAGGGCTTCCTGTTATTCCAACTGCCCGGTGACCATAGGCGACAGAGGAAGTATCTGAAGTTCTCACTCGAAACAGGGCCTCTCCCGCCACTTACGAAAGTCTCTCCCGCTACCTATGTTCCTAAGCTGTGGGAAACTTACTTATTTTCCTCTCTTTGGCCAAACTGTGCCAAAGTGGAGTGGACAATCTTAATAGATGTCCAAATGTGGACTCAGAAATCAATCAGTGGTCAATTGGTTAGTGTGGGCTTCCTCTCAAATGAGCGATCATTGTTCCATTTTAAAGCTTATCAAAAAGGCATCATAAACATTTCTGCTTGGATCATTATTTTCTGAACTGGAATGAATCACTTCTCCGGCTGGTGGTTGTACCATCTACCGAATACACGCATTACTGAGCAAAGACCCTGTGAGAATCGCCGCAGTGGCCGTGTCTGTCACCTCAAAGGCTCAGAAGGGCACGAGCACAGCGAGACGTCCTTGCCTGAGCCCTGGTATGACAGCCCCTCAAGGTGGCCCTCGGTCTCTGCTGGGACATTTTCATTGACAGGGACCTCAGTGACCCTCACGTGTTCTGTTCCTATTTTATGATGACTCAACTCTCTCAATGAGGAAGTCCTTCCTTAAACTCAGATAAAAATGTCTTCCGTAGCTCTCACAGGATTTTCCTGTCCCCCTGCTGTCCCTCTGCAAAACAAGTCACGTCTTACTTCCAACAGCCAGTTCTTCAGACAAAAGAAGACCAGAATCTCCTAGTTACTTCTTACCTTCCAAGTCCCGGGCTTCACTTCCTCCAGGGAAAACCCACCAAAGCCTCCTAGTTCCTGATCTGCAGAGTGACGAGTTAACTTGTCACTTTGAAGGGTGCAGAGTGCTGGGACAAATGCTAAAACGATGAGTCACCGAGACAGCAGGTGTCAAACCAGGGCTGCTGGGACGCTTAGCTTATTCATAAGCAGTTGCGTGCTAGCAAATTTTCATCACGGGTTCTCTGAGGGAAAAAAGGACTGATTGCAGAGTTTGCCAATTTCTTTTTTTTTCTTAATTTTTAATTAGAGTATAGTTGATTTACAATGTCATGTTAGTTTCTAGTGTGCAGCAAAGTGATTCAGTTATACATATACATATATCCACTCTTTTTCAGATCCTTTTCCCACATAGGTTATTACAGAATATTGAGTAGAGTTTCCTGTGCTATGCAGTAGGTCCTCATTAGCTATCTATTTTATTTCTAGTGGTGTGTACATGTCAATCCCAAACTCCTAATTTATCCCCCCCCACTTTTGCCTTTGGTATCCATAAGTTTGTTTTCTACATCTGTGACTCTATTTCTGTTTTGTAAAGAGTTTGCCAATTTCTATGGTATAAACTGAAACCCTGGCTGATGTCCAGGCGCTGATGGGCTGTACCAGAACGTGGAGGTGGTAAGGGGTGAACAGCTGGCTCCTGGGAGCTGACACAAGTCTGCTCCAGCACACCCCTGGGTCACAAACCATGTTTTAGGATTTGCTCAATATCCTGATTATTCTTCTCTGATTCTCCCTTTTAAAATGCGACATATCTTAATTCACAGTTATTGAGGTGTTGTTTGACCAGCCCAGAATCTGTCCAGATTCCACTCAAAATTCCAACTCAAAGATCCAATTTCATCAGAATTCAACTTCGCAACTACTGGGAATGAGAGGAGGGAGGTGAAGAAAGACAAAGTCACCGAAAGGGCCTCTAGCTTCTAACATTTAGGTCAGGAAAAAGAAAGCTGGTCTTTAGTGTCTGTACTGGAAAGAAAATTGAGCAAAGCTGATATACGTTAAACTATATATATATATATATATATTTATATATATATCACTAAGCAATTCTTATATACCACGAAGTCTTAATTAAAGTTGTCATTTTTTTAATGGAACGAAAAAGAAACTGGCTTCAAAACGGCTGGCTTGTTAAGAGGGACAGTGCAAAAAATGATTTAAAGTTTTAAACGTTTCCCTGTGATTCAGTAAGCCTTTGTGAAGTCCTTCTCGTGCATTAAGGAAACTCTATTAAAATTCAACTTAAAACTCTGCAAATGAATACACTTCTTTTCATGGGTAGCCTTCTTCACTCTTGGATAGACTCTACTTTCTTCAAAGCCACGGGTATGCTTGTGATCGTTCTTTAGGGAATCCACGCTGCAGTTGTTACTTGTGAGTCATTTTTCCCCAACAGTGTAATTTACACCCTTCTACTCATACTGAATGCAACTGGTGGAGACAAACCATGTTAGCGCCCAATAGGGGTTACAAGAAAAATTAAAGTGTTTATTTGGCTTGAAGGCGGGATCTAGGATGGGGCAAAGTATGAGAGAGCTGGAGTGGTGAGAGCCACATCTGGTAAGTCAGGTTCAAGAATTCCAGTTATTCTCAGGCAGGATTAAAGGGCTTTGATCAGGGAAGTAGGACAATCTGATTAGAATTTAAGAGCATGTGTTCTGGCAGCGGTGGTGAGAATGGATTGGCCAGACAACTAATAGGGAGGGAAGTGAGGAAGATATTGCATAACCTGGGGGAATAAAGCAAAGGGAACAGATTCAAGAGGTACTTGGGAGTCTGAATCCACAAGAAGCAGAAATCCATCAGGGAGGGAGGGAGGGAAAAGGGAAAGGAGTTGCAGAGTAAAGGGAAGGGTGGGAAGAGTCGAGTATGATTCCAAGGGAAGGATGGGTACAGCTGTAATCAGGTCAACAGGTGGGATGGCGAGAAACTGGTGATTTTATTTCTTGGTTCAATAAGGGGATGGTGGGTACAGAGACAGGATCAGAGACTGAAAGAGAGTTGAAAACATTTGAAATAGTCAACCGTAGGGAAGTTAAAAACTATGTTACGTGGGCCTGCACTGAGGGCCCGTCCTTAGGAACGTTTCCTCAAGAATCTGACGGAAGACGCGTATTCTGTAAATGTGTTCCAGGTGCTCCTCTTAGGTCTTCCCACTTCCATGTAATGATCTGTGCCTCTAATTTTTAGTGAAACTCCCCAAAGAAAACCAGTGCATTTTGATTTAAGAATTTCAACAGGGTAACTCATTCCATTCGTGGTTTCCAGATTGACCACTAAAGGGCCTTTATGACAAAAACAGTGAACTTCCCACAAAGACTTGTTCCGAAAACATTTGCTGGAGGGCTCCCCTCCCCCGGCCCCGCCCTCACACAAGCCCCTGACATCAACACGGGCACAGGAGCGAGTAAGCGATTGATACGTCCTGGTGTGGAAGTCCGAGATTTAGTCAGGGAACAAACCCCAGTGAAGTCATGTCTCGTTCAGGATTAAATGGCTAACTCGGATTCAGTGATCACATTAAGAAAAATGCATGTAAAAGGCCCAGGAATTTTTCCTTTGTTTGATTCACAAATTAAACTTGCACACGTCATGTCTGCAAAGCGAGCATTTCACCATGTCAGATGCTTTCTTTGACTGTAATAGGGTGTAAGAGAAAATAAAGAACACGCTACTTTCTCCAGCTGGCTGGGTCGTGTACCTTACCGCATCTCTGGAATTACACATTTCAAATGTAGATTGCTCGACACTCTAAACAGGCAAGTTTATATCCAAAAACCTTAACCAAGTTACTAGCTCTAAACTGCTCAACTGTAGAGGCCACTGAAAACGCCGAGGCCAAAACATAGCCCTGCCTAATCCCAAAGCGTTCCAGGTCTGAGAGGCGTGGTTTTCGGTAGAGCAGAAAGTGTACATCAACTGAATTATGAAGACAACTGCCTTGATTCTCCATAGGATGTAATGCATATATTGTCAGATAGCCATGTTTATCTGATACCTAATGTAATCTGAAAAACTAACAAGTTACCAGCAATTTCCAAATCTTTGTTCCAAATGTTCTCTGTTATCACATCAGACAAAAAGGATTGTTCCTTTGGAAATATGAACCACTATTTTGATGTTATAATCATAGCCATTACTTACTGAATACATACTACATACGTATCAGTA
This sequence comes from Orcinus orca, assembly GCF_937001465.1. NCBI lineage: Eukaryota > Metazoa > Chordata > Mammalia > Artiodactyla > Delphinidae > Orcinus > Orcinus orca. The sequence goes on along the minus strand of NC_064577.1, from coordinate 24,416,335 downwards.
CGGAGGACTTTGGTAACAGTTTTACAGAAGTTATTTGTTTTCATTCTTAAGCCACCCATAAAATAGGTACTTACGTCCCTAGCAATTTTTAAATAAGATTTAAATATACTGATAGACTATCTCAAAGTCTTGTTATGAAAGAAGGTATCGGCAGGATTAGAATTGAAACCTTCTAAAACCAAATACCACATACTTCTCAGTTAATAAAGGCAAAATAGACTTCTCAAAGAAATAGAGCCAATTTGAACTAATTACAGATGATGTCGTTCTCCAAAGAAAACAACCCCCCAAACCGGACTGTGTGCAGGAGACACAAGCAATGAGACCTTTTCTGCAATGACCTGGAAAGAGGACTATGACAAATTCCGAATTGTCATCAATCTGAAACAGGTCAAAGGAGTCTTGACCCAAGTTTGAACCACTTCTAACAGTTCGTCTGGCTTTCAAAATTATTGGCACTCCACGGAAGGTCCAGTGGCCCTAAATGACTGTCTAAACTTGGGCAGGGCTCATTTTGCTCTTTAAAAGTTTCTATATAGACATCAAATAAATATTGCAGAAATGAAGACCGCCCAAATGAGAACAAGCTGGGGCTATCATTCAGCGTTCGCTCTAAATGATAACTAGGCGGGGAGAGTGGGTAATAAATTTCAGCCTTGTCAGACCTACCAATTCAAACTGGTTTTAGTCACAAAAAGGAGGGTCGAAGTATTTGACCACTTTCCCTACCTTTTCTGCCGGCTATATTTCTCTGACTCATCACCTTACAGGCACCAAAAAGCACCATGTGGATGGGTGCAGGCAGTTAAATATTCTGCCAGCCCTTTCTTTCAATCTAGATGGTGTCTGTGTATACAGTACATACTTTCACTAATTATTAGAAGCTTACGTTCTTTCAACTTCTGCAACTTTCTCCAATTCACAGATGCAACACTGAGTATTTACTTGTGACGCAGACCACATTTTAGACCTTCTGGTATTATATAACACCTGATATCCTAGCCCATAAATGAGGTTCTGCTTAAACAGGATAAGTAACCTAAATTCGCCTAAATTAAAACTCCTCCCCCCATCCCAGGCCATCATAGCACTTGACTTATTTATGTTATTCACCGTGTAGTCGATGCACCCAAGAGTCCCAAGTTAAATGTTAAATATTACATGAGAGGGTACAATAAGGGGAAAGTGGCTCTTCACAGAGTACGGGATCCAGGATGATTCAAGGGAACAGGCAAACACCAAGCAAAGCAGCCCTCCCTGGAGAATAGCAGGAAAGTGAAGACCTACACGGGGCTAAAGCAAAGTACAAGACATGCAACCGGCAGAAGAGAGGAAATCAGAGCATCGGAAGGAGTGTGTGTGTGTGTGTGTGTGTGTGTGTGTGTGTGTGTGTGTGTGAACTGGGAGACAGGGTGAGGGACAGAGTAGAAGGAAAACCCAAAATAAATGCTGCCTGTTTTGAATTTGTTTGCAATTTATCCTATTAAGGAGCAAATCTTATTATATATCATTCCTCAACCTAACTTTTGATTATTTGCCCCAAAGACATAAATGCTGTTCCTTGCCCGCCCGTCCCCGCCCCCCCGGCCTTTTTACTACGTTCAAGGTGATTACTATGAAGACAGGCTGGGACCTGGGACGCTCTGCTGCAGGGCTTGCACCTGGACAGACGTCTCCTTGAGCAACAAGCTACAAAGGAATTATGAGGGACTAAAAATAACTGCGTGCATGCGCAGTCGGGGCAAATTATGGCCAGTAAGATACAAAAAGGCCAAAACGCAACTGTCACCTCTCCCCCTGTGAGGTGTCGGGAGCAAAAGCACGGCGCCACGCGGGACCCCTGCACGCAGCACCGTGAAGGGGGTGGGCAGACCTCCTCAGCCAACCACTCCGGCTCAACACACTGCCCCGCCTCCACCCTTACCCCGTTTAAGCTCACCCCCCCCCCCCGCGGGGGGATGGAGCAAGGTTACGCATTACTTGCTTTCGCCCCCTCCTGCTGCAGCACAAGTCCCCATAAAGCCTTGTCTGAATCCCTCATTGGGCCTCTTACCAATTTCTACTGATTAAAGAGGTCGGTAACAAATAGGCTATTCGCACATTTATGATTTACAAGACATAATGCCAGTCCATAGGGAGTTAGTAAGCTGTTTAGAGGACTAGCTATAGCAAACAGGAGATAATCACTGCTATTGTATTTTTATTTCAGTTATGTTTCGACTAACAGTCAAATGAGTGGGAAACGGTCCTGGCCGATGGTTGATGAGCAGAAAACGGAATAGAAACCAGGATGAATTCAAAGGAGGGTGCGCTCCTTGTTGCTTGATTCCATCCGGAAAAGCGTCATGTGAAAGGCGGATTTGGCTCTAACGTTGAGACACCTGCTTAGATAGGTGACTTAAGTGGGAGAGGACTTACATACTTCAGAAGGGAGGAAAGGACGCAGCATTGGTGTAAAGTGAGAGAGAGAAATGGTGGCAGAGAGGGCCAAGCCCCAAATGGCAAAACTTTGACCTGCCTGGCCGAGGACTTTGAGTCTTTTTTCTGTAGCCATAATCTGCTAAACAATATTTCTGAACAAGGTTTTGGGTCCATTTGTGGCCATCGAGGCAAACGAAATGATCACACTTCCATTCTTCAGTTTCTCTGTTTGACAAATTTAGCAAAATTACACGGTCCTTTATACATTCCCTGGTCATTTAGGTAGATAAATCATAGACTGTTGAAGAGAGGCTATAGAATTTGATCATTCACAATGGCAGCTCTGGGCTTTTAAGTACCTTTAACATATGAATATGATAAATGAACCCAATGAATTCAACTCAGTCTGTAAGTAGCACTATTAGCCTAAATTAGGTCCATAATTCAGCCCAGAAAAGAAAAGTACCTGGGAAAATAAACTCCAAGGGTTTCTACTGACCTCAGTTACCCATATAATGTGTCGATTTTATCCAGCCAAAGTGTAACAAAGATGATCTGTTTTCTACTAGCTAAAGGTCTGTGAGAAGGCACACAGTGTTTTGCGTAGACTTTCCCCCTTATCTTAGAGCTTTCAAGCCTGTAGCATTTTCTTTCAAGGGAAAAACAAAAACCTCAGAACAATTACCCCATTCAATTATAAAATCACTGCCATCAGCCTTTCTACCACTGACCCTTTGGACAGAAGCAGAAAGAGCAGGTTCTGCCTAGATCGAGTTGCCCTGTTTTACCAGCACAAATACTTTGGCAGGAAGATAAGTATGTGATTAAATTCAAGGTGGAGCCTAAAAAAATAAATGTTTGAGCAAATGATTGAACAGCTTTCTTGCTGTGCAGAGAGGCAGCTGAGGCTGGACAGAAGTAGACACCACCAGTCCCAGTCAGATCTCTTTGCTTAAAGCCCTGGGACATTAGCACTAGACCTCGGGTGATGGGCGCAGTTACTGCCAGGGTTATGGAGTGCTAGAGTATCATATTCTGCCTTTATCGTGAGTGTGATGTGACGAGAGATTCTAAACAGAGTTAGTCAGAGCTGTGTGTTCTCTGTAAACACTGAAGTAACTAGCTTTTAATTTTTTACCTACATATAGATTTGGTAAACAGATATGATAACCTTCTGAAAAAAGAATGTTACACACGGTGGTAAGTCTCGTTTATAGCTCAGTATTTTCCCTTCTTCCTAGCCAAGTAAGTTTATTAGTGTGCCCTCCGGTTGTAGACTACCACAGTTATGGAAACCCTGCAGTTTTATTTTACACTTTAGTAACATAAGGTGGTTTTTTTTTCCCTCATTGTCTCCTCCAAGTCAAGAATCCCACCTTTGGGAACTATTGGAGCAAATAAACAAAAAAACCCATGGCTTACGTGGCTGTTTCTCTTCAGACTTCAGGAATCTGGGCAGACGGAGTGTTGAATGAAAGCAGGCATACTAAGGTTCTCGTTCCTGGCAGTTAAAATTCATGTACAAATTATGCAAGGCTCTTAATTTGATCTAAAAACAAAAACTCAGGTGGTCAACTCACGTGGCTTAAATCACCCAATTCCTGTCATAGAACACTTCCCACACCCCCTCCCTAGAGAGCCAAATAAATAAGGATAGTAGGACCCCAAGCTTATAGCACGGTGCCTGGCACACAGTAGGACTTTAACAAGTGTTCTCTACTGTTGTAGGTCCAAGAAGAGGGTGAGCAGAGGAATCAGAAGGAGAAATGGGCTTGATTTGCCTGTTCCTATCTCTACACTCCATGTAGCCACAGAAGACCAACTTTGAAATGTTTTGATGGACACGAGGCTAAAAAATTTTCTTCATTGAGTTTTCAAATTGAATTTATAGGTTATTTTAAACTGAAGACTTAACTTACTAAGCCATATTAAGACCTATACATTTTAAGTAATTCAAGACATGGAACTAAAATTGGCCATCGGGCAAAGCTATTATGACTCAAATGCCAGAATCCCGTGAACAAACAACAAATAAAATGCTGGTGACAGAGGTGATGCCCCCTCCACGAGCTTTTATTAAAGTTCCTAGCAGAAAAAGACACCACCACCTGACTTCATTTATGGAGGACCAAATTCATTAAATGAGCTAGAATTAACCTTCTTAATGAAATTCACTCCCCTGGGAAGGTCAACATTTCTAAAGCGTTTGTTTGCTGTGTATTCGCTGTTTCATATCCTTGCCGCCCAAAACTCTATCACTGACCCAATTTAAAGAGAAACAGAAGTTTGACGGTGGCGAGGTGCCTTGGCCTATATGTTCCCCTGGTTTGCAAACTTGAATGTGAATCCGAATCACCTGGAAGGTTTGTCAGATACACTGGACTCTAACCCCACAGCTGCCGAGTCCGTAGGTCTGAGATGGAGCCTGAGAATTTGCATTTTTTACAAGTTCCCAGTTGATTCTAATGCTTCTAGGGCCGGGACACACTTTGAGAACCTCTAGCCTAAATCACATAGGGCATAACGGGCACAGTCTAGATTAAAACCCATGTCTGTCTGATTCTACAATACAAACCAATTGCACGCTAAGAAATCACTTGCTACCCTCTACCGCAGAGACGGAAGAGAAAAGGAGGGCCTGTAGCATTTGCACGCTTTTTGAAAGAGGAATGGATCTGGAGTCGAAACCCTGGAGTTTGAGGTCCCCTGGTGCCATGTATGGCTTCACTGACCTGAGCCTAAGCATTCCCATCACTATGGTGAGAATTCTACTGCTTTACTCTCACCTCTCCCTCACCTCACAGAGTCCTTTTGAAGATAAGATGTGATCACTGTTGTAAAAGCATTTTCTAAGCTTTGAAGTGCTACCCACAAATGTTTGTTATTTTCATTAGGAATCAAATCAGAAAAAGAGTAAAACAAGAAAAACAAAAATATGTGAGTGAAGGATCTGGTCTTTAGTTTAAAAGCTGAGACTACGCAAAAGGAAATGCCAAGCACAACAAAGAAGTTTATTAGAACCTTCAGGAAGTCAGGGATCTTTAACATGAACGCACTAACAGTCTCAAGGGTAGGGCAACGACCAAATTTTTCCAACAGTTTTTGTTTTCAACTTAACAAGTAAACATCCTATTTCTTCAAGAGACATTTTTATGATGAATCCTGGAAAATGATTAATAAATAATGATTTTCATGTAATTATTTTTAAATAGTAAAAATGTAATGCTAACAGCTTTCTTTCTTTGGAAGTATAGTTTTTTTTTCTTTCAGAGAATACTGAAAATATTTCACTATTAAAAATACAATTTCATTATATGCTGATCACTGGCTTTGTTGGATGCTTTCTCAAAATATAAATTTGACTTCATTTGTGATAAATGGCGGAACCAATGAAATACAGGATTTGCTATGCCATAAATAGTTAACACAGGTGACTTCATATCACTCACTGTTACTCTTAATTAATTTTAATGCAAGAGTGAAAACTAAGGCTGCTTCTACTTTCTCCATGAAAACTTCCACTGTAAATATTTGCATATCACGAGCAGTGGCTTCTAACTAATGAAGTTAATATTCACTGGCACAAAGAAGGGGTCTATTTTATACTGAATTAAGTAAAGGGAGACTTTCTACTCTAAACTAAGAACTCTGTCAAGGCCCATTGAGCTCTACTTTTATCATTTTCTTCCCCTCAAACAAATGGCTTGTTTGGTATTAGTTCAATACTTGGTATTGAAGCCGACAGATTTCCATATGTCATCAGGACCATAAAGAACGATTGTATTTTCCCCCATCAATGAATTATTACTTTCCTTAGATTGGCTATTACATTCGCTTTATGAAGTGAAGTCCTTAGTGATTTACGGTGTCAAAATTCTGTTTGTGTTGATTAACTTTTTTGTGTGTTTATTAACTTTTGATGGAAATGACAGATGCTTGTGCTGGTGCAGCTGGGGTTCTGCCTGTTAAATAGAGCACAGATATCTTCTTTTCTGTTTCTGATTTGCTTTTTATTCTTTAAATGCCTTTGATAGAGAAAGCACAACTTAATATTTGGCGTGCAAAATAGAATACTTCAAAGACACCAGTAACCAGAGAGCAGAGAGCAGGGTTCAGGGGGAAGGGTTTGATTCTATTTTATCATTTCAATGCCTGAGCATTCCTCAGGCTTTCACTCTGAGTTGCGTACACAGGTTTCTTGCATGTTAGGTGTATGACCCAAATTATGTGTCAATATAATTCAGCATCACTAACAATCACACAGATATGAATTTATGGGGAATTGAGGTTCTTTAGAGAGCGTGGGTTAATGCTTTAAAACACTTATTATAGAGAAAGGCTGCCTGGTCCAAAATCAGCTATGCCACTTACTAGCTGTGTGACCTTGGGAACATTTCATGGCCTCTCTGTGCTCCTGTTTCCTTAACTGTAAAAATAAAGTTTCTCATGGGGGTGGAAGGAGGAATACTTGTAATGCACTTAGAACAATGCACAGCATGTAGTTAGCACCCTGTGTTTGTTAAATAAAAACCAGGCAGTAAATTGAAAACGTTATTTCTGCCGTGAAATGACACATGCTCCTTTGTTATTGGTAAGTGAAACATCCCGTAAGTTTCTTCATGTAGTCTCGTATCATTCAGGGAAGATTCAGCAGAAATGCCTTCTTTCCATGACTTTGGTAACAGGACGTTTGGGATATGGACACAAACCCTTCACAGAACGGATGAGGCCACCTATCCTTGTGACACCATCTTTGTGATACAGAGAAAACATGACGTCTTTGAAATATACCAAATCTACCCTATTAGACAGCAGCAAAGGAAGAGAAACTGAGGCAGATTAAGCTGTTAGTCAAACATAATCTAATAAGGAAATAGAGAAGATTTATACAAGATGGTGATGATAAAGCAGCAGCTTTCGTAATATCGTTCTGGCATAGCATTTTGAAGCTATTTCCTATCTTCATTGCTTTTTTCTACATTTTTCATTGTCAAGGAATTTTGCTACCGGTCAAGAAATTTCTTCATATATCTCTGGGTTTCTTTCCTCAGGTTAAAAGACGGGTAAATTATACTTAAGCAAAACAAACATCGTCTCTGTGGAAAAACGGTTGGTGACTTAAGTAAGCATTCATAATTACGCAAACCAAAAGATCTGGGTTAGTGTAGAGATCTGGTTGCTATCCGTTCAGCACCACCACTCGCCCAAGTGAACTGAGATAAAGACGAGGGTATCTCGGGGAATATACATTTATTAAAATATCTAGAACACATTTCGTCTCCAGTTTTTACTTTTTCTAAGTAGAGGTAATCTAATGTCAAATAGCCAACATGAGACCCTGCAAGGCCATTAAAAGCGTAACACTTCCAAAGCTTGTTCATGTGTGTTGTTCTCACTCTGTGCTTGTGTCCCACCACACCAAGTAGTTCTATTACAACACACGTCGGACTGGATGAAGACTCTCTCCCACCATACCATTAGCTCTTTGGAGACAGGAACTGTGTTTCAATCATTTGTTTTATATTCTGAATGGCAGGCGTCAGGGGTGGTAGGTTTGGATCGTATCAGTTTAGCTAAACTGGGACTACACGTTCCAGAATTCCATTTCCTTCATAGTCCCAGGTTAGCCTGGGCCATGGGAGACATTCTGCACGACATCTGTAAGGCGGAAGTAAACCAACAGCTGTATTCTCTTTACACCGGAAGGTCGGCACAGGGCATGAGGCACTGTGGGACTTCACACAGGTTGGCACAGCTAACGTGTTGGCACAGAGCAGCAGGTGAGCCCATGGTTCCTGCTGGACTTCTTCCTTCAGCTTCTGCGGCTCCTGGGTTATATGGCGGGGGGCAGCCTCTTCCCCTCTGGACACCCCCATGATCTCACTGGAAGCTCAAAGGCTGTGAGAGATGAACGTGAGCTTCATTTCATCCTGGTGGCTTCTGGCTAATCTTTGCCGGTTCTCACCTGCTGTCCTCCTTTACCTCACGTCCACCTGTGCTGCCAGCTGCCTGCCTTGAAGCTTCCGGCTGCAGCACCAGAGGTGTCACCCATTATATAAGATCAAATAGTATCATAAGTCATATATATACACATATAAATACCTAATAGGGTTGGTTAGCAGGGTTTGATTAGAAAAGCAGAGCCACTAGAGGAATATGTGTGTGTGTGTGTGTGTGTGTGTGTGTGTGTATTTTTTCTCCTATATATATAATATAGATTTATTTTTATATATAGTATATGTATTTATTTATATATATAAATATACACATACTTAATATATACATACACTATTAAGTGTTTGTTGAAGGAATGTAGAAATAAATGATGGGAATATTTTTATTTTACAGATGAGGAAACTGACAAGGGAGAACTACTTACTGTCCAATAAGAATAAATATATAACGATCCTAAGACTGAAGGTAACTGACTTTGAGCCCAGTGTTCTTTCCAGCACCATGATGCCCCGTTTAGTCTATAGTCATCCCTTGGTATACAGAGGAGCTGCGTCTTTGCAGGTGAATCCCTGATCCCATCTCAAGCGCTCCATTCAGGTGTGAAAAAAACTATTCTGACCCTGTGCTCCCTAAATAGAGTGGCACCAAGTTAATATCCACTCAGTTTAGGACAATAAAGCATGGCGAATGGACAGCTTGGGAAGAAAATAGAGCCCCGATGAGCAATCATTAAGTTATTTGCGTTAGAAAGAGTTCTATGTCTTGGAAAAAGCCCACCTTGCATGAGAATCAAAGAGTTCTCTGTAAAGCAGAAAAACACCAGGGATTAGCTTCTTCTGTCTCTTCTCTGTTCTCTACATTTTCTATTAAATCCTTTTCCTTTCCCAGAATCAGTCACAGGTCATGAATGGGCAAATAGTTCAGTCTTAGAACCAGCGTTGCGTGTGATTTGGGCGAGAAGGGTAAACCCTACAAAAAGCCTTCCCAGGTGACGTACTGCTAGGTCACACCACGTCTTTAGCCCAGGTGTCACCACCCTGCCTCAGTTCTTACACCAGCACCCTAGATTCCAGCCACACTGAACTTCTCACATTTTCCCAAACATGTTCGGTTCTTTGTAGATCAGGCAGACATTCCTTTTCTCTTCAAGCTGAAACACAGTGTTACCTCCACGGTAAAGCTTCCCTCAACTTCCCAGCAAAGTTGACTTTTCTGCCCATGTCCTTTTTGGATAGGCTTTATCTTTCCCATTGGCAAGGAACGGATGGAGTTATCTTTATATGCCCTAGTGCCCAGTGCAATGAGTACTGTGCACATACTTAGAGGAACAGAGATGCATTTGTTCAAGTCGTGAAACCGAAGTGTAAAAGATGACACAACGTGCTGTCTCCTGAGTGGCGATGTGATTACTGAACGCTATTATTTTGATGCCCAAAATAACCAGGTCCACGATATAGTTATCACGGTATTACTTTGTGCATGACGAAGACAGCCACTTTTTTCCCACACACAATTCCATGCACAACTGGAGAAACAGTGTCCCTCCTTTATGCCAGCAAAGAACAGGAATGAGGTGACACAAATGTTCAGGAAAAGCACACACAAAATATTCTGCCTACGGTAACAGAAGGCATGGAAACACGGTCCCGACTCCTGCTGTGAGCGTAAATCATGGTATATTTTACTTCCGTTGGGTTTTGTTTGGGTCTGCTTGTTCATGATTTTGCTTCGTTCAGTTTTGTTTCTCTTAATGTTTCTTTAGCTTTTAAACTCCTGGTGTAAATGGCGTAATCTTATCTCCAACTCAATACTGTTATCTGGTACAGCTAAATAAAAATTTAGTCTTAAGGAAATGAAACCGCCTTCCATTCCCACAAAGCCTAAATTTAAATATGTGTAACTCGTAAGCCTTCATTTGCTCGAATTAGCCGCACTGCTTTCTCCTTGAGTGTTCTCTAACCACCCACAAGTTGACTCAATTCTGACCTGAACCAAAGGAGCAAGCTTCTGGATGTGACAATCCTGGCACATAGCTCACAGCCTCTGAGACTCTGGCAGCTTCTCAAATGCTAGTTGCAAGTCCAGGGAAGGATTTTATCATGCCATCTATAAACAGGGAAGGATTTTATCATGCCATCTATAAACAGAACTCAACAGTACACGACAAGAACACTAAGAGGTCAGTTAATAACCTCACAGTTCGTCAGGAAGGCTGGGTGCATCTGTCAGGTAAGTGCACGTTGGTGAGTCTTATGAAGCTCTCGCTCAGCAGACTCAAGGCAGTGGCTCCCACACAGAAGAGCCCTGGATCAGAGACCTACTAACACTTCCGCGGTCCAGCCCTTATGCCGGGTGCCTTGTTTCCTGAGGCTGCTTTGGCTTATTTTCCCAAAGCAGAGACAGCATGTCCTGAATGGCTATTGTCTGGGACGGTCTCACAAGAGATAAGTACATAGTTGTGAGAAGACTGCCAAGTCTGTGGGTGAGTAGCTATTTGGCAGGGGTGGATACGGGCAGAGCCCCTTAGCTAATCAAGTACTAACCTATCCCATGTACTTAACAAAAATCCTCCCTTAACAGCGCTTCTCAAAACTGTCCATTAAAAAAATCTGAAAAACCAGAAGAGAAGTGAGTACATTACCGTTATCCCTACCCCAAATCCTAGGAGATCTGAGAATATGACACGTCGGACTGAGCCCAAGCTCAAAATATTCCAGTCTTATGAGTTTTCTTTAAAATATATACTGCATTACAAAAATAGTTACTTAACCTGCTTATCACTTAAATGATTTAGTTCGTCTATTCTCCATCCAAACTGTTGAGTTAAATTAACGCTTCAAAAAGATACACCATGTTTACCTTGTGGCTTCTCAAAGCTCCTGGCATGTTGCTACTACTGTGAACATAGTCATTGGGGGGCAGGCCTCATACATATGAAACATAAACTACACATACTCAACCATAAGAAAGAAAGAAAACATGCCATTCGTAGCAACATGAATGGGCCTAGAGATGATCATACTAAGTGAAGTTAAGTCAGAAAGAGAAAGACAAATACCATATGATACCACTTAGACGTGGAATCTAATTTTAAAAATGACATAAATGAACTTATTTACAAAACAGAAACAGACTTATAGATATAAAAAACAGACTTATGGTTACCAAAGGGGAAATGTAGGGGGGAGGGATAAGTCAGGAGCCTGGGATTAACACACTGCTATAAATAACCAACAAGGACCCCCCGTATAGCACAGGGGGCTCTACTCAATATACCGTGACGACCTATATGAGAAAAGAATCTGAAGAAGAATGAATGCACGTATGACTGAATAAGTTGCTGCACACCTGAAACTAACACAACGTTGTAAATCAACTATATGCCAATAAAATTTTTTAAAAAAGAAAAAAATATAAGCTACACAAAAATCTAGGAGAGAATATATAGTAGCTGAGATATATGGTACGGAAAGTGAAGCTAAGAGACAATGCCATTAGAAGGCTGGACTGTGGTGTCTTTTTCTTTGCCTGAATTAAGAGAAATCATTTTCTCTCTGTCCAGTTTGCCTTATTAAAACATTGTAGCACTGCAAATGCTGTAATAAATTACTGGATGCTTCTATACAAAAACGACGGTAGTTTTAGGCATCTCCATCTTATGGGATCTTAAGTGTACATAATGAGTAAAATACAGTTAATTTCTTTTACAGAAACTGAAGCTTCAAGCTTAGAATGTCTAATATGGCAAAATACAATCATAGCGAAGGTGCCCTGTGTTCCTGGGGTGGGTTACTTTATGTGTCACTTTGGCCAGGCCATGGGGCCCGGTTGTCTGGTCAAACACCATTCTGGATGTTGTTGTGAAGATGCTTGTTAGATGTGATGAACATTTATGATCTGTAGACTTTTTTTTTTTTTTCTTGCGGTACACGGGCCTCTCACCACTGTGGCCTCTCCCGTTGCGGAGCAACAGGCTCCGGACGCGCAGGCTCAGCGGCCATGGCTCACGGGCCCAGCCGCTCCGCGGCATGTGGGATCTTCCCGGACCGGGGCACGAACCCGCGTCCCCTGCACCGGCAGGCGGACTCCCAACCACTGCGCCACCAGGGAAGCCCCAGATCTGTAGATTTTAAGTAAAGTATTGATAGATGACCCTCCCTAGTGAGTGTGGGCCTCATCCAACAGGTGAAGGGATTATGAGCAAAGACTGAGGTTTCCCAAAGGAGCTAGAAGCAGCAGCTCTGCCTCAAGGCTGCAGCATACCTGAGTTTCCTGCCTACTGGCCTACCCTGCAAATTTTGCACATTTTGGACGCAAGACTGCAATATTAACTCTTAATTTCCAGATTGCCAGCCTAGCCTACAGATTTCAGACTTGCCAGCCCTCACAAACATAGGACCCCTTCCTCATATTACATCTCTTCCTACCTCTCCTTCTCTCTATATATATGTATCCTATTGGTTCTATTTCTCTGGATGACCCTGATACAGTTACCAAACTACAGGGGAAAGAAAACAATAATTCTAAGGGAACTGTCAGAGTAAGCTTCTGGCAAGAAAAAATCTCGTAAAAGAGCTCATAGTAAAAACAATATTTCAGTGCCTGAAAGTTCTGAATTCCAAAAGCATACCCAGGACAAGGGCAACATGCCACAGATTTATCTATCACCTTACTGCCTTTGTGAAAAAAAGCTCAATTCGTTGGTGTGCTCGTCATATCTCATGTTATCATGGTACTAGGTCACTGAATTGCCCTTAATTATTTACAGATCCGCCTTTTTCTGCCAGACCGAGGGCAAGGACCAGGTCTTTGTTATCTTGGTACCAGACCCAATAAATGATTATTGATTGCATTGGAACATGGTTCTAATTTAAAATGGAGTATAATGAAAAATGAAAATTCATTGTGATGAAATATGTTTTTGTCATGTGTGCTGGAACATACTTTTTTCTTTAAAAAAAGAAAGAATAACTGAATGCTTCTTTTTGAGTTAAAAGAATAAATCTTATGGAACATCATCTAAAGCCATGTAACCGTTTGAAGTCTTTATACTCATATCTTACATAAAATCAGAACTTGAGGTGATACTTCTGGACACTGTTAAGGTAAAAATCACCTTCTTTATGTGGAACTGTTGGGTAAATCTATTTTGGGGCTGTTTCTTAGATGATTGACTTTTTTCAGTTTTCCTTTGCACCTGTGGACAGCTTCAGGTCTACTTCTGAAAGAGAGTGAATGTGGAGCCAATGTAACTAGAAAACATTTTAAAAGTAAAAGCCTCTTTAAAATGCTATACACATCGTGCATTGGAATCCTTGATTTTAGAGTAGAAAACCCTGGAGGGACAGGAAGAAAAAAAAATCGATCCCATCTTTTTCACTGAAGAGCAGCCATAAGAAAAAATAAAGTCATCCATTGCTTATGTTTAAATAACTACGAAGTCCAGGGTACATATGGCCTAAAAATGATGAGAAAAAGAATTCTCCAAGTCTGCTGAGGCTGGCCAGCTAAGAAAGCAGGATGCAAATGTCCCTGCAGAGGGATCCTCCAGTGCAATCATTACAGGGTGTAGACAAGCCATTCTTTTTTCCTGAAGCTGAGCTCTTGGGCCTAGAAACTGTAACCGAAAACAACCGATCTGAGTTTATTTTGACATTCATCGATGCTACATACTGAATGTTTGTATCCTCCCCTAATTCATCTATTGAAATCCTAACCCCCCAATGTGACGGATTTAGGAGGTGGGGCCTTTGGAAGGTGATTAGGTCATGAGGGTGGAGCCCTCAGAGACCCCAGAGAGCTCTCTCGCCTCTTCTGCCATATGAGCACACACTGAGAAGACAGCCCTATATGAACCAGGAAATGGGTCTCACCAGATACCAAATGTTCCAGCGCCTCGATCTTAGACTTCCAGCCTCCAGAACTGTGAGAAATCAATGTTTGTGATTAAACCACCCAGTCTATAGTATTTTTGCATAGCAGCCCTGATGGACTAAAACAATATGCATCTCAGAAGGACTGTTTGTTTAGAGTCCTTTTACTCCCATGGTTTCCAACAAAGTGACCATTTGAAGATGCTAAGACCAGTGGGTGACTTGTTGGTCATTACTTGCTAAAATCTGAGAGAGGGATACATCCTAATCAGAAGAGAGGCATTTGGAGAAAGCCTTCTAACAGTGTTTCACCCAAGAAATCTACATTTGCTTTGTAGTTCCCTGTCTGCTGGCAACAGCTGGCATGAGTTTCCGTGGTGATGAGATTGGTGTGCTCCTTCCAAGTCTCATTGGTTGAGTAGCAGGTCATTAACCTCAGCACAGTCTTGATGTTAAGATACCTTTTTATCTTTCCATTGGTCAAGCTGGGGAGCCAGGTCTTCATTTACCCTCCTTTCCCACTTCTGTTATTTTGTTTATCACCATCACCTGCCTGCCATACACAATATTTTTCCTAACTATTCAAATCTATACCTATCCTGGTCTTTTCTAACATCTCAAAAAAACATCTCAGACATATTTAGCTTGCAGAATCCTCTCCATCTTGGAAAAAGATCCTGGCACAAAGATGACCTCATCCACTACTACTCTTCCCTCTGTAACTCTGCTTCAGCCACACTGGTCTCCTTGTGGTTTCTCGAATATGCCCAGCACGTCAGAGCTTTGCACTGGCTGTTCTATCTGCCTGAACTGCTCTGTTCCAAGGTATCCACCTTGCCCAATTCCTCACCACCTCCAGGACTTCGACCAAATTTCACCTACTTAGTGAAGGTCTCTCTGACCATCCTATTTAAACATGTAAACCTGTGTCAAGCAGCTTTGGCAATGGTCCCCAGTGATCCTTGCCTCCTGGGGTTCATACTTTTGTGAAATTCCCCCTCCTTGAGGGCCGGCTGGAACAAGTGACTCATTTCTAATCAACAGAATATGGCCAAACTGAGGGGATGTCACGTCCAAGATTAGGCTAGAGAAAGACTCTGCCCTCTGTCTTGCCTGTTTGCTCACTGGAGCTAATGGAAACCAGCTGCCATGTTGGGCGCTGTTTTATGGAGAGGCCCAAGTGGCAAGGAACTGAAGGAGGGCTCTAGCCAACAGCTAGTAGAGACTGAGCCCCCCATCCAACTGCCCCAGATGAGCCAAACCCTGCCAAGTACCATGTGATTAAGCTTGGAAGAGAATCCTCCCCCGGGCGAGGCTTGAGATGCCTGCGGTCCCACTGGACTCTGTCTGCAGCCTGACAGACCCTGATCCGGAGGACCCAGATAAGCCTGGCTTCCTGACCAACACAAACTCGGCGATAACAGATGTTCGCTGTTCTAAAATAACTCATGCAGTATTCCCACTCCTCCACCTCTCACACCTAATTTCCTCCCCTACTGTTTTCCTCCATAAAGACTTATCACCTTCGACGTGCAATTTCTTTTACTTATCGATAGTCTCCGTCAACATCTACCAAAATACAAGATTAATGAAGGCAGGGACTTTTGTCTTTTTCTTTTCATCAGTATATTTTTGATGTCTAATTATTGCGTGGCACACAGTAGTCAATCAATAAATATGTTAAATAGATGAAGTGTTGCATCAACTCAATGACAAATTATCTGTTTTTCCTCCTTCACTAATGTTAAGTTCCCTAAGGAAAATGGTTTCATTGCGATAAATCATCTCCCACTGAACCCTCCTTCTGTAGGACTGTTTTATATTTAATAAATATTTGTTGAGAGGATCAATCAGTGAATAAATTAGAGAAAAGTGGCTTTTTTCGCTAAGTGCAATAACAATCAAATCAGGGAAATGACCAGATGACCCATTAACTCCATGTTAGCAGAGGTCAAGGGCTTGAGACTACGGTGGCGGGGAAAAAAAAAAGAATCAGAATTCTAGAGTTTCTTTTTTCACAGACAAAATGTAGGTCATTGCCTTCTTAAGAACACTAACTTAGTTGTCTCCCATTATTCAAAACAATGGTACTAGCAGGAAAAACAACGAGCAAAATGTCCTCCATGCTGGAAGAACTGCTTTTATCCATGTGACATAAATGCCTAGGCAAGAAGAGCAGCGTCAGTCATCACCTTATAAAAAGAATCAGGGTAGATTCTTCAGGGTTAAGTCTTCCGCTACCATAGAGTGATGGGGCCGTGACGATAGGTATCCCATCGGTTTGTTGAAACCGATATCTGTGGAGAAAACATCACTCATCGGTTCAAGAGAGAGGGTATTGGTCACCCGTCTCTGTGTTCTCAGCCACATCCTCAGACAAAGATCATATGTGTGAGATCTTCTGGGGACATTTCCCTTTTGCTGTTTGTATCAAGCCTAATAACTCTTAGCATCATAATGTTAGAAAAGGTAGGATATCATCTGGTAATGAGAAGCGCGTGCGTTGTGGAATTCACACCAGACTGAGTTTGAAGCTTAGACCTGAAGAAGTTACGTGACTTTCCCAGAAAACACAGCCAGAAAGTGCAAAACCTAAGCTTCATCTATAAAATGAATATAATAGCTCCTTTCAAACTTGTAGTGAAGATCCAGTGAATATCGTATTTAATCATCCAGAACACAGTAAGCACATAAAGGCTTATTTCCCCAAAAGCTACCATAGAAATATTTATAGTCTATGTGATGCCTGAAATAACAACATTTTCTATCCACTATTCCTAAAGTTAGATTTGAGGCCACTTTTCCTAGAACAAGGAAGTGACTCAAGGATAAATTCATAGGGGACAAAAGCTAAACAGTTTGTTAAATGATGGGTTTTACAAATTCAAAAAAGAAATGATTCAACCAAATCCTTGGGTGGTCTTGGTTATAAATATTTATTCTAAATACCCTTTATATATCTGTTGTTTTTCCAAAAACTATACCTTATGCTGTTTTCTAACTTTCAACTCATTTATATCCAAGTCTTGACGTGGACTCACCATTCACATGCACAATGGAAAAAACAGATTTTCCAGTGTCCTTTAAAACTCTTGTTCTTTTGCAAATAAAAACCGCACTGATTTAGGAAAATGCATTAGAATAGCATCGTGAGGGCCCCTTCCACTTCAGTCCTTTCTTCCAGTGTCAAACGCTGTCATGGTCTTGTTTCGCGTGGGATTAATGCCTTGATTTTATCACGGTGCTCACGTTCTAAAAATAAACTTAAGCAGGAGTTACATCTATCAGTTACTCTGGTTCTCTCACTGTCTGTCTCTGTCTCTGTTTTTCTCTCTCTGCTGATCTGAATTGAACTCTGGACTCTGTTCACCTTTAAACTTATTTTTGGCTTCATTTCAGGAACTCTTAAATGGCATTCCACAGAACAGCTGTGGCTTAGGCATTTCGAGTCACTTTGTTGGTTAAACTCTGACTTAGAGAGTGATTGGTCCACAGTTTCCAAAGTAAAGTGGCAAAGGTTCATTAATATATTGTTTTCTTCTTAAGGGTCTGTCTCTTGTAGCTGTAAGGGTAGTGTTTAGCACAAATACTCCAGTCTTATCTCCCTAATGACCTTTCAGTTCCTATGACTGTATGAGAGGATAATGCAAATGACCAAAATCCATCAGCTTTATAAGAAAAGTTCTGGTTTACCACCTATATCCAGCAACACGGGAGACAGTTTGATTTTTTTAAGATTTTTTTTTTAAGTTTTAAAATTAATTAATTTAATTAATTTATTTTCAGCTGCGTTGGGTCTTTGTTGCTGCGCACGGGCTTCCTCTAGTTGCACTGAGTGACGGCTACTCTTCATTGTGGTGTGCAGGCTTCTCATCGTGGTGGCTTCTCTTGTTGCGGAGCATGGGCTCTAGGCGCACGGGCTTCAGTAGTTGCGGCACGCGGGCTCAGTAGTTGTGGCTCGTGGGCTCTAGAGCGCAGGCTCAGCAGTTGTGGCGCACAGGCCTAGCTGCTCCGTGGCATGTGGGATCTTCCCGGACCAGGGCTCGAACCCATGTGCCCTGCATTGGCAGGCGGATTCTCAACCACTGTGCCACCAGGGAAGCCCGACAATTTGATTTTATATGTTAAAGAATTTATGGCGTCCAGAGAGCAAGAATTGATAAATCTATAATTTTCTGAATAGATACTCAAAGACAACAGTGGACAAGAAAAAGGCCTTAGAGAAATTACAATGAACACAACAGGAGAAAATTCTCTACTTCGAATCTATGTTAAAATAAGTCTATATATGTCCGTCCCAATCTCCCAATTCATCCCACAGATACACTAGTATGTATAAAATAGATAACTAGTGAGAACCTGCTGCATAAAAATAAATTAAATTAAATCAAGAAATAAGTCTAGAAAAATGGATGTTTTTATTTTCTCTCATATAACTATATACAATTCTTAGAAAAAATTAACCTATTTTTCTTGAAGTTTTTTTAGGGGATGTTTAAACACACATTCCAAAGCTTGAAGCCATATATTCATAAATGTATGCATATCTACGGATGCCATGATTTGCTTTTGATAGAAGTTATAGAATACTCCATCTGGTTTTAAATATGGGATAGAAGGAAGTCACTTTTAGATATCTACATCTACAGTGGCACATAAGATCTCTTCAGTCAACTCTCTCAAGACCAATTTGAAACTGTTTTTGACCAAAGTTGCAAAAGAACTCAAGGAATATGACACACAGACTCCTACTTAAAGCCCTTGCACAGGAAATTACATTCTCTTAACTGCATTTAATTCAACACTGATATTTACATTGCTGGATACAAAGCACTGCTGCTTCCTAATCAAAGAGGCCAGCATGAGCAAAACACAGGCTGGATGACTTTGAATAATGACAACAATAGAGCAATGCTTACCTGTGTTCACTCTCTCCATAGAGGATCTATGAGCTGGGTGCTCACAGCTGGGCAATGGTAAAAATGTTCTTTAGTTAATAATACAGGAAGGAAAAGCTCCAGACACCAAGAACCTGGGTTAACCATTGACACTGGTTGGTTCCTACAGTTCCACCCTGGGAATCTACATAGGCAGCCCTTGGCATCTTATAAAGCAGGCAACGGCCGGTCAGCTGAGCCTGAGTTTATGGCTCCACCTCTGTAGCACAGGAGAAAGTACGGGGAGAAGGTCACCCAAGCACACCCGGACTCACTTTTCACTCGGGCTGGGATACAAAGGAGGAAGATTTCCCGGGCCAGGAATATGTTCAGCAATGCCTGTAAGTGACTCAAATATTTACCAACAGGGTTATTGGGAGCTAAGTTTTCAGACTTGGTCAGAGCAATGCACAGAAGCCCTTCCCACCAGAGTTCTCTGTGTACACCTTAGCAGGTCAGAGTTGAGACGGGATGCCAATGAAAACTGAGACAAGGCAACCAGAAACAGCTAAGCAGCCACTCACCCCTTTATCCAACATGCCTTTAATGATCATTTACCCCGTGCAGCGCAGTTCCAAAGAACCGGCATCCACGCTTGAATAACCCTTGGTAAACAGAAGACAGAGATGGAGGCTAAAGGTTTCCCCCCGCCCCACACGCCAACCTCAAGAACCAGAGTTTAAGACAGAGATGATGAATAAACCACAGGCTGTTGTCCAGATCCAGAACGTACAATCTGACAGCTCCTCTGCCCCAGCAATTAGTCCTCAGGGATGAAACAAAACGTTGAGGTGCTCATGGGGTCAAGCTGGCCAGCCAGGAGTCACAAAATTGATTAGTAAGTGAAGAGGTGGCAGAGTCTAGAGAAAGTTCCCAAACACGTGAAGGGCGGCCACAAGAAACTAAAGAAGTAACAACCCAAGCTCTTCAGAACCTGGGGCAGCTGTAACCAGGAGACTGCAAAAGGAGTTCTGTGCTGGCTGAGGAATTAGCATTTTTCTTTACTCTAAAGAGCACTGGTAGCACGGGGATCTGGGAGGGCCCATCTCGTCTGGTTCACCCTCCAAATCTCAGGGGCCATGTCTAGGTTCCGACCACAGTTGCTGTTTGGGGGTTGTTTGGTTTTGTTTGCATTTTTAAAAGCATGAACTCTTTATTTTTTTTAACATCTTTCCTGGAGTATAATTGCTTTACAATGTTGTGTTAGTTTCTGCTGTATAACAAAATGAATCAGCTACACGTGTACATATATCCCCATAACCCCTCCCTCTTGCAGCTCCCTCCCACCCGCCCTAGCCCACCCCTCTAGGAGGTCACACAGCACCGAGCTGATCTCCCTGTGCTATGCACGAACGCTTGAGGAAGCAACAGTGGATTTCAATGTTGGTGCTGTCACTTACTGGCTTTGTGACATTGGGAGCTGCTTAATCTCTCTGTATCCCAGTTTCCTCATCTGTAAAATGGGAATAATAATCATAACAACAACAGCTCCTATTCAGCCTGATACTCAGTGTTCCAAACCTGTTAGCTATCAATCAGGTTTTGACATTCTCATAGGAGCACGTGATTTGCAACCTGTTACACAGTAACCGGTAGAAGAGTTTGAACCCTCCAAGGGATGTATCTTTTAAATCGCCCATAAATGTCAGGGAAGCAGTGGACCCAGAGGTTAACTTTTCTGCCAAGAAATCTGAAGGCTGGAGAAATGTCTACGTTTCCATACAGATCGAGGCCACTTTCGTGGTGGTGTACGCATAATAAAGGCCGATGTGATTGCTCAGTGAGTATTATCAGTTACTCTGCTCGGTTCCCGGCTTTTGGAAAGCTAAGGTTCCTTTATCAGTGGTCCATCTGAAAGGACTTAAGAGAACACAACACACACATAATTCTCTCTACTCTGCAAGGACAATCTCAGGGAAGGTGGCTTTGTTTAGGTGAGTGTTCGGACTGATAGGAGAAGATGAGGCTGCTAAACACGGAATAAAAAAGACCAAAGAGAGGAGCAGAACAGGAGGAAAGATGGGGAAACTGGACGGCATCCCAAGTCCGAGTCAGATCATCACTGCGTGCCTCATTCCTTTGTTTGAAGTAAATTCCCAGAACACCAGACACACCCATACTCACATGTAAGTAGAAAAACACTTTCTAAAGCCAAATAAAAGGATTCTCTGGACTGCCTTTTCTGTTGCATTCTATGCTTCCTAAATCTACCTTAACTGAAAATTCAATGTATTGACGTTCAGCTTCGGAGAAGTGCAATCCCCCCGAAACACAGAGAGAAACTGAGGTAAACTGAAGGGGCCTGTTTTGTTTTAAGATTTGACAAATGACAAGATGAGGAAAGAATCCATTACTTGAACATAAGACCTTGGATACATGATCTCTTTTTCAATCATCTGTACGTCACTGCTGTCTGGTGATTTTAGTAGTGGTCTAAAAAGAAGACAGACTCTAAAAAGAAGATATGCTATACCAATTCTATATACTATACAAAATTCCAGCGTCTAGAATTGAGGTATTACTATTCTAGATCTGTCATGCACAAAATGTTTTGTTTGTTTGGCCTTACTCCTGTTTTTGTAAGACCTGGGAACTAAGAATAGCTTTTACATTTTTAAATGGTGGTGGTGGGGGAAATTAAAAGAGGAATAATATTTTGTGATATGAAATTTATACGAAATATAAACTTCAGTACCCATAAACAGTTTCATTAGAACACAGCCTCACTCTTTCATTCATTCACATCTTGTCCATGGCTGCATTCACCCTACAACAGTAGACTTCCATGACCCTCAGAGTCTCAACAGAGACCATGTGGCCCTCAAAATCTCCAATATCTAGTTTCTGCCCCTTTACAGAGAAATGTTTGCAAATCCCTGAGCTAAGCCAAACTATGCAATTCCCTCTTCTCCAAAGACACTGATCCTCTTTTCTGATTAATGAATAACACAGGGTTAATTAACTCCAAGCCAACTGAATTTCTACAATTTAAAATCCTATCTTTTTTACATCCAACTCAGCAGTTGTGCTCCTTGGTATTTACCCAAAAGAGTTAAAAACCTACATCTACACAAAAACCTGCACACATATATTTATAGCAGTTTTATTCATAATTGTCAATACTTAGAAGGAACCAAGACATCCTTCAGCAGGTGAATAAACAGTGGTACATCCAGACAATGGAACATTAAGCGGTGCTAAAAGGAAACAAACTATCAAGCCATGAAAATATATGCAGAAACCTTAAATGCCTGTTACTAAGTGAAAGAAAGCGATCTGAAAAGCCTACAAAATGTGTGATTCCAACTATATGACCTTCTGAAAAAGCAAAAATTATGTTGGTAGTAAAAAGATCAGGGGTTGGTGAGGGTAGAGGAGGGGAGAGATGAATAGGCAGGGCACAGAGGGTTTTCAGAGCAGTGAACACACCCTGTATGATATTACAGTGATGGATATATATCATCATACAACTGTCTGGATCCACAGAATGTACAACACCAAGGTGAACCCTGAAGTATACGATGGTGATTCCTCGGGTAGTTACGAAATGTCAATGGAAGTTCATCCTTAGTAAAAAACAAACAAAAATGTACCTTTCTGGTGAGTGATGCTGGTAGTGGTAGAGGCTAAGCCTATGTAGCAGGAGAGGGTATACGGGAAATCTCTCTGCCTCCCCTCAATGTGACTGCAAACCTAAAACTGCTCTAAAAAATAGTCTTTAAAAAAATTCTATCTTTCCTTCAAGGTTCCTTTTACTAACTCCTTCCTTGCCTACTATAAATATCAATTCACAGTTTATTTAAAAAATAATTTTTAAAAAGAATAAACTTTTTAAAGGCACTCTCCCTTCCAGTCTGTATGTCGTGGTGTTTTGGTTGCACGTGTCTTTTCCTTCACCAAATTTTCACTTCTAGCGGGTAAGGATTGGCTGGATCTTATCCATCACCAAATCCAACAAAGTGTCTAGCAGAAAACAGCAACACAATAGATACTAAGGAATTAGTGCTTTTTATAACTAAGCAAGCATATACCATATTCGGAGACCAGAGACTTATTGACATGGACTGATTTTACTCTCCTTGGCCCTTTTCTTCAGTTCACTGTCTCAACCAGCTTCCCTACAATCCCTTGTCCATTTCCACCTCTCCGAAGGCCCGAGGCCCTTTTGCTGCCCTTCTGCTCCACCCAACATCACAATCGCTGGGTTGTGCCTGAGTTTTTTTCTCTCTTTATCATCCCATCTCTCACAATTTTCCTTCCTGGTGTCTCATTTCCACGGGAAGGACTGTGTTTTACCATGTTCCAAGCCCTTCAGAATATACACAGTAAGAGGCAAAGGGGGAAAAAAGTTAACTTGAGGGCTTCCCTGGTGGCGCAGTGATTGAGAATCTGCCTGCCAATGCAGGGGACACGGGTTCGAGCCCTGGTCTGGGAAGATCCCACATGCCGCGGAGCAACTAGGCCCGTGAGCCACAACTACTGAGCCTGCGCATCTGGAGCCTGTGCTCCGCAACAAGAGAGGCCGCGATAGTGAGAGGCCCGCGCATCGCGCTGAAGAGTGGCCCCCGCTCGCTGCAACTGGAGAAAGCCCGTGCACAGAAACGAAGACCCAACACAGCCAAAAAAAAAAAAAAAAAAAAAAAGTTAACTTGAATTTGCTTCCTCAAGGAGAAATCCAGTTCAGCATTGTTATAAGCAGATGCACACTATTCCAGCAAAAGATTTAAATACAAATGATGCAATTTACTGCATCATTCAAAAGAGCCTGATACACTGACTGAATCATGCTAATAGGATAAGAGCTGCGTTATCCTTCCCAGAGGAGGGAAAAAATTGGGACAATACCTTCAAGAATCTCTCTTGGATATTCAAGTTATGTATGTTTATTGTGGATACTATTAATAAAAGTGCAAAGAAGGCAATAAAATGAATCGCCAGCCTCAATTTCCTTTGGAAAAGTTATTTCCAGTCTTTTTTCCTTTTGTTTCAAGAAAAAAGTTGAGATTCAATTATATTCACAATTTTGAATCTTGCTTTTTAAACTTTGTCAAGGAGCTCTTGTCTTAACGCAAAAGAACGCCTTTGTCGCCGTGGAATCTCCGACATCCAGGAGAAGCAGATCCTTCGGAGCATGTGCTGGCTTCCTTGCACTCCCCAGTCAAGCCCGCATTTACTGATAGGATTTACTCCTGAGTTGTGCGCGTTAACTGAAACTGTGCCCTGAGAGAGCTCTGTAAACCGTCCAGCGTGCCATGTGAAGGCGTGCCCAAACACGGTGTAAATCCTATTTCTCTGGATGAAGTGCTTATATACTGAGAAGCGGTCACTCTCCTCAAGGAAGCCTTATGGGAATGGGAATTGCATCAAAGGTGGTTCATCGGATTTCAAAGGATGCCCTTATTTTAAAGACTATTTTTCTTTTATGAACTCTTTCTTTGCCTCTCCAAGGGGAGCCGGTGAGACAATCACCTGAATACTTCAAGCCCCAAACCCCTAACTAACTTCATTACCACGTGGATTATTTCATTAGGAAATATGTGAGGGAGACTCATTTACCTACATAATGTCCTCAGTTCGTCTTCAGTGTTCGTATGGCAGCAAAACCCTCCCTCCCCTCCTTATGCCCCTCTTGTACACTTTCAAACTGCAGGGATGGATTGTAGAAAGGAAGGTCCTCGTTACTTCCTTCTCTCCCAAGACATTTTTTTTTCCTAAAGCTTTCCTCCCCCCACCCCCCAATAAGAATTAAAAGCGATATTTCTTTTGACAGCTGGTAACTAATCCCACCTTAGCAGGAAAGAGAACAGGAAGCCAGCAAAGGAATTTTCCATTCCTATGTCTCTTTTAATTTTTTTCCACATCAGGTACTTTTCAAAATCTAGACATTTCCCGTGAGTCTGTCTATCTTCTTGTTTTGTCTACTGGAGTCACATGTTCTTAACTTCTGTGCCGGCTGCGGAGAAGCCTGACGGAGCTGATGTTTGTCTTCGGAGGGGGTAGAACTTGAGAACCTTTGAATCTCCAGAGGGAATATAACTGAAATGCGATGCCTTTGCTTATACAAACAGGATTTTTTCTGTTGTAAAGTTCACACAGCTAGTCCCACAAACCACAAATCAAAATGCCTCATGTTGTGAAGAGAACTACAAAAGACTTTTTTTAAAAATAAATTTATTTTATTTATTTACTTATGTATTTTTGGCTGCATTGGGTCTTCGTTGCTGCGCGCAGGCTTTCTCTGGTTGCACCGAGCGGGGGCTACTCTTCGTTGATGTGCATGGGCTTCTCATTGCGGTGGCTTCTCTTGTTGCAGAGCTCGGGCTCTAGGCACACGGGCTTCAGTAGTTGTGGCACGCCGGCTCAGTAGTCGTGGCTCGTGGGCTCAGTAGTTGTGGCTCGTGGGCTCAGTAGTTGTGGCTCGCGGGCTCTAGAGTGCAGGCTCAGTAGTTACAGCTCATGGGCTTCGTTGCTCCGCGGCATGTGGGATCTTCCCAGACCAGGGCTCGAACCTGTGTCCCCTGCACTGGCAGGCGGATTCTTAACCACTGCACCACCAGGGAAGCCCTACAACTGACTCTTGAAGTAACTTTCTGCTCACCCATCTTTTACCTGCCAGACTGCCTTCCTTGATTCCTTCCTTCCTTTCTCCTCCTCCCTCCTTCCTTTCCTCCATTTCCTCTTTTTTAAAAAAAAAATACTAATGGATTCTGTGTATTCTGCTATGTTCCAAGTTTTCCAGAGAGTATATGATAAGAAGTGGGGGAAAAAGGAAAGAATAATCAACTTGAATTTGTTTCCTCAAGGAACATCCATTTGAGCCTTTTCATAACCTAAGGCATAATATTTCAATAAATGATTTTTTTAAACGGTGAAATTAAAATTTCCTAAGGGTGGTGATTTATACAAAATGGGAATGTAATGCATCTATGTCAGTGGGTGTCATTTCAAATGAAATAATTTAATGAAGAAGATATCTACTGCAGCCTGTTGGATTCTGTATAACTAAAAGCATTGCTCTAAAACTGAAGATGACTTTTTTTCTTAAATTTTCCACCTGTATATTTTTACTGTGGCAATAATCATTAGAATCTAAATAAAAGTAACAAGAAACACTTATTGAGTGGAGACTAGTCGCGTGTACCCTTTTAGACACTTTTCGTGTATTATGTCATTTATTTTTCTCATTTAACCAATGGGGAAACTGAGGTAGACACAGGCATCTTATGTTACCTGCTCAAGGCCTCATATCTCACAAATGAAGACCCCAGGATATGAACCCAGGCAGTCTGGCTACAGAACCAAAGCTGTGAACCACTTGTTTCTGCCTAAGTATTGGCTGAGCAAATCTTTCCTTGGTCTAACAAGTATTGATTAGATACCAGTAAGTTGCCCCAGACACAATTTCATCAGCCCCCAAAGGAAAGCAAAACCATTTCAAATTATGACAACTACAGAGCAATGTTTGCATCTCTGGTTCCAAATAATATCAGCTAGTGAGAGAGCTTGATACAACTAAATCATAATGAAAATCTCAAAATCTGAAGTTTACATTATGTCTCTTCTTTGACAGATGTAAAGCTCAATGCAGAGCAAATATATCAGGTAAACTTACTTCTTGGTCTAATTTTCTGTGGGGCTACTTAGTATGTGTTGAAGGTGTTTGTGCAACTCAGAATGATGCCCATTTTTTAGAACCCTCGCGACCCTCCCTCACATATTCAAAGCTCCATGGGGTCTCTGTCTGATTTCTAGACTTTCCCATGGATCTGATGTGAAGACCACCACCGTGTTCTTCCAGGTCATTTCAGGCCCAGACTGCATTTCATTCCTGTTTCACGTTATACATCTTATTCCTGTTACAGACTCCTCTGCCTATTTTATTTACTTGTTTAAATAAACTCAAGTCCCTTGGACTTTTGGATCACTCACCCAGCAAAAAATGAACACCACTAAATTACAGCAATTCTGAATTTTTTTCACTTAATCTTATATCTGTTATACAGTAAAGGAGATACATAATTAGAAGTTTTACGTTTTTCTAGAAGAGATAGAAAAGCAGCGAAGGATGGAGAGTAAGAGTGGGGAGGAAAAAGGATTAGGCAGAGGGGAAGGAGGAAAGGATCCTCATCTTTTATAAAATTTAGTCATATATGTATATAATTTTGGAATTTGATTTAACACACATTGACTGAGCACCTATATATTCCAGGAGATGTGCTAAACACTACAGTTAAAAACCTGAATAAGATATGGTCCCCTGCCTACTATCAGGGAATTATTAGTGTAGTAGGACAATACAGTAAGTATACTTTTAAAAAAAACTGCTGAATTTTAGGTGATGCGAATGCTTAAAAAAGCACAAACCAATTGTTACGGAAGCAAAGTAAAGATAAACCCACCCACTGGTGGAGATCAGCAAAAGTTGCATGCAAGTCGTGATTTCACAATGAACCAATGAACTTTCAAGAGGTAGAGAAGGTTATGAATGTATTGCGAACCTAAATGAAAGCATGCAAAAAGTCAGAAGAGAGAAACTATTGGGGAGACAGGAATGTTGCAGGTGGACTGTGGTTTGGGGGCACCTGTTAAGAAAGCAAAGATTGAAGAAAGGGATCGGGACCAGGTCCTAGAAGAACTTCATCATCAGATGAGGACATTGTGGCGCAGGGGCTCTAGAACACAGGCTCAGTAGTTATGGCACATGGACTTTGTTGCTCCCTGGCATGTGGGATCTTCCCAGACCAGGGCTCGAACCCGTGTCCCCTGCATTGGCAGGCGGATTCTTAACCACTGCACCACCAGGGAAGCCCCTATTCTGCTGTTTAAAGACAAACTACACCTCGAAGTTTTTTTCTGCAGTAAATTGACTAACTATATTTATAATGCCCAGTTGTTTCAATACCTTATAAACCACAGTCCAGCTTATAAAGCAACATATTTCACATTTCTACTCTCTGCTTTGATTTATGCATAAGGGCAAAGAATGAAGAAGCCAAAATTTAGCAGAAGTGTGTAGACAGACCTCGGCATACAATTATTCTAAGAAATTTATTTTGCATTAATGATTTCTCTTATCCTGATCTATGCATTTCAAAAAGATTGCTAAGTACCAGTACATTCTCTCTCTCTCTCTCTCTCTCTCTCACATACACACACACTATCAAACAGCTGAATATTTAATACTATGTAAACAAGATACCTGGATGATAGATTGTTTATTTCTAATAAAGATATTTGAACGATTATATCTAATGGGTTATATATATCTCATCGCAATTCTTAACCCACTACCATTTTTTCTTTTTAAAAAATAAACACTGAATTAGATGTGCAAAAGTTCACTCTAAGCGTGATATTGTGATTTATACAGTAAGACCTCTTCCTGGCCCAGAGCTCCTAAAACCCCTGGAATTTCCTGTGATAAGGGCAATAAAGGTGTCTTCTGTTATGCTAATGCACTAACATTTGGAAAGCCCACAGGTAACCTAAGGGGTGAGGGCTGGTTGCCCCGGGAACCAACTTTGTGATTAGAAGGTTGGAATACCAGTCCCACCCCCTTTAACCCCTGGGGAGGGAAGAGGGTCCAGAGGTCGAATCAATCACCACTGGCCAATGATTAAGCAACCGTGACCTTGTAATGAAGCTTCCATAGGGACCCAAAAGGATGGGGTTCAGAGAGCTTCCCAGTTGGTGAACCTGTGCAGCAGGTTCAGCTGACCTGGAGGGGGCATGGCAACTTCACACCTTTTCCCCACACCTCGCCCTGTGCGTCTCTTCCATCTGGTTGTTCCTAAGTTACATCCTTTTCTAATAAATGGGTGATGTAGTAAGTCATGTTTCTGAGTTCTGTGAGCCACTGTAGCAAATCAAGGAGAAGGTCATGGGAATCTCTGATATCGAAATGGCCAGAAGTACAGGTTATAACCTGGACCTGCAGCTGACATTCTGAGTTGGAGGGGGTTGTTGGAACCTCCAATTTGGAGACAGCTGGCAGTCAGTTGACACCCTGGGCTTATAACTGGTGTCTGAAGAGCGAGAAGGGGCAGTCCTGTAGGACTGAACCTGTAGAATCTGATGCTATCTCTGGATACATCATTTCAGAACTGAGGTGAATGATAGGACATCCAACTGGTGTCTGGAGACACCCCTTGCCCCTTATTGGTGGGGAAAACTGTCCCCTACAGTGTTGGAATCGGGTCCTGAAACCCAAAAGACTATGGCATAGTCTAAAACTGTAATAAAATAATACCTTCAAAGATGATATTTAATAATATCTAAATAAGTAAATACAATGTATTCATTTCAATAATTTATAAATCACAGAGAGGTTTTTTTTTTTACAGTAAATTTAGCTCAAATTAAAGCAAAGCTGTAATTATATTCTTTATCCACAAAGTATTTCAATAGGTTCAGTGTTCGAGATCATTATATTTCCTAACAATGAATTTAGAATGGGGTTTAAAAATCCATCTTCCCGTCTTATGCAAACTGAATCCCTAGGGAGGGGGGGTTAGTAGAAGGAAGAAGTGTCACCGTGTGTGTGTTACATGTGTGTAAGTGTGTATACATGTGTGTGTACGTGTGTGTGTGTACGTGTGTGTGTGTTGGCTTTAGTTGAAAAGCTAAGAAACTAATGAAAACACACTCCTGCTGGTTACAGGAATAGAATGTTCTGTGTTTTTTCTGGGGGGGTGACTATTTTACAATTAATTTTTGTTGGAGCACAGTTGATTACAACGTTGTGTTAGCTTCTGCTGTACAGCAAACTGAATCAGCCATTATCCACTCTTTTTTAGATTCTTTTCCCATATAGGTCATTACAGAGTATTGAGTAAAGTTCCCTTTGCTATACAGTGGGCTCTTAATAGTTATCCATTTTAAATACAGTAGTGTGTATATGTCAACCCCAATCTCCCAATTTATCCCTCCCCACCTCTTTGCCCCCTTGGTAACCAAATTTGTTTTCTACCTCTGTGACTCTATTTCTGTTTTGTAAATAGGTCCACTTGGGGAATAGAATGTTCTTGAGCCAGTGACATGGCTGGGCTCTCCAGAAAGTGGGAAATAAGAATGGTAACACCCCACTTCCGATTCCTAAGCCTGTCTATTTGTCTTCACCCCCCCACAGAGCAGAAAGGCATGCGTTGTTCTAGCAGGACAGAGTAGGCAAGATCGGACTTCTCCCGCCCCCTGAACCGATTTTCACAAAACAGAACCCAGTGAAAGAAAACACAGGGCTCCCCAAATGCATATTGAAAAGTCATCCACTTTTCACTCATTGGATAGCAACACTTAATGACCTGGGTCACCCCACTTGGCTTTCCTATGGCCTTAATGAAAAGGCCAGTTCATTCCACTTGGAAATCAGTGAGATGAATTGTAATGAAAAGCGACAATTCTCTGCCAGGATTCAGCAAAGGCCATGAATAGGCCAGCTTAAAAGTTGAATTTCTTGTTTTCCTTCCTGTGTGGCTCTCTTTGAAAAGGCAAGAAAAGGGTCCATTTGGCCTCTGGAAAACCCATCTCAGAGTACGAGGCACTGCCAACTGGTTAGGTTCATCCTAGGTCAATGGAACCATGGGGGCATCAGGAATCACATGGCCAGGGGACTAATTCAAAATTGAAGACAAAGCACTAACGTGTTTAGATTTTCGTGCTTATAGAGTGAGGGTCCTGAACAGGTCCTATTTCATAGGAAACAGCACCTCCAGGGCAGAGGGTCCTAGTGCATTTCAGTGCTTGTGCTTCACATGCCCATCACCCGTGAGTTGTCCTCTGTGGTGCAGCAATTAGTTCTGCTACAACACGATATAAGTGTCCTTAAAAATCACCATAATCTGCAAAAAAACAAACCAAAACAATAAAAGTAGGACTTATTGGGGAAAATAGGGTTGGGGTACAATACTCAAAAATTTCATCACCAATACATTAAAAAATAAAAGACAGGACCCTGATTAAAACAGGGGCAGTGTTTTATACATGGTTAAGGAATGCAAAAATGCTACAATAGAGCACTTTACCTTGGGGAAGGCCTCAGGTTTGCTTGTGGAAGTGGGGATCTGAAGAAAGGTTTCAGCTTGTGAGTTATTGGGAAGTGGTGGAAGGAGCGTTCTCTGAAATCTCACGGAAAGTTGTACCACCAGGTGTAGGTAGATGAGCTCATAAGACATTGGGTGAACTGAGATGGCTGGGGGAGAGAGAGAGAGAGAGAGAGAGAGAGAGCGTGCGTGCGCGCGTGCTCATGTCTTCCTATGCAGCTCCGTTGAATTTGATGCAGTTTTTCTCATTCACCTAGTGTTTCTTGAGAATGAAATTACATACAGGGAAACAGGAAGCTTGCTCAAAAGGCATGTTATACTCGAGCAAACAGGTTATGTTCAATCTGCTCCTTAGTATAGCAAGTACACTGGAACTAACTTGCATGTTCAAAACAAGTATTATAGCAGACTGACTGTATCTTCTCAGGTTACATTTATTTAATACCCAACAGTCAAATGAAGAGTTACACTTTTTCTTAACTCTGTGAAGATTTCCAAATAGCTGCTTAGGGTTGTGCTGATGTATTAAATCCTTCTACCTCTGTGTTTTTTCCCTGTCCCCAATAATATCATTTATCTCCTCGTACAACAGGACCATGAATATGGTAAAGCCAAGATTGTTCAAGAGCTTTTACTCTTCTCACATGATGGAGTGCCTTGTTGATTAGATTACGTTATCCTTCCTGCTCACCTTCCAGTTTTTAATC
The DNA here is from genome assembly GCF_937001465.1 of Orcinus orca. Lineage (NCBI taxonomy): Eukaryota > Metazoa > Chordata > Mammalia > Artiodactyla > Delphinidae > Orcinus > Orcinus orca. The sequence goes on along the minus strand of NC_064577.1, from coordinate 24,384,404 downwards.
CCGGCTCTGTTTCTTAATTCTTCTGTTTGTTTCAGATCTTAATCAAAGTGTTCTATAGCATACTGTATAAAGCATCGCTACTGTTACACTCTGAAAGTGTATCCAGCGATTTCATACCCTTGAAATGTTATTTTCTTGTTTCATTTGAAGTTGGATTCTGTTGTTATTGTGTGTGTTTCGCCAATTCTGTGACACAGCTTACTTACATAAAATATCCAAAGCAATGTTTTTCAATATATATCTCATCTGTTTTTTCAACAAGGTACAGATTTGAGAATCTTCTCTGTCTAGGAATCTTATACGTTAGAGAGGATTTTACAATGACCCGATGTAAATATAAAATAACAGGAACACCCACACCACGTTGGGTCTCTTTTTCATCATGTTTTTAATGCTAATCCCAGAAAACAGCCTATAAAGTACGCACATGCATATGTAAGGGGCAAATCTTGCTGTGAACATCCCTCCTACGATTTCTGAAGAATTGGCTGAGACAATCAGTACCAAAGATCACTTTCAAAACTTCCTGTGCCCCTGAGAATATTTGTGTTAATAATATGCATTAGTTTCATAGCCACTTAGGAAAACCTCTTTTAGGTCAAACCAGAAAGAGAGAGACAAGATTAAAACAAGAGGAACATCCCATCGCCTCTATAGAAGAATGAACTGAATGCGGACTTCTGGAAATAGAAGACAGCTGCGTTTGGAAAGATGAGTGGAAGGCTCAATGTCTTGATATTTTACCCCAAGGCCTGCAAACAGAAAGCTGTGCAGTCCCGGGACAGAGGCCATGTACTGGTCTGGACAGGATGACAGATGAACAGCAGGGAAAGAGCCAGGTCTAGGATCACAATTAACAGAACAAAACAAAACACAGGAAGCAGATCCTCAACGCTAATAAACTTGCTAAACAGGATTTCTTTGCCATTGAAAAAAAAGAAAAGAGAATTTTAAAAAAACTTCTTCATATTTAGGGAAATATGTTTCTTAATTCTCTCGAATACAAATAAGTAAATATTTACCAATCGGTCAATCCCAGGCCCTTCCTGGGGAACTTTCCTTGAATCACCAAATGAGGATATCATGTGAGAACAGTATTTGCTTTCTAGAGTTAAAAGGAAATCAGCAGATGTTTCGGACGGGGAACATGATTTCATCGAAGGTATTAAACCCTTTTGCCTATATTTCTTTGAAGACAAATGTTTCCATTTCCTTTACGGAGCCAACATATTCAGCTTTCTCAGAGTTGCATGGTACAATTCTTCCATAATCATAGATGACTGTGAGTCACTTTTTTTTTTTCCCCTAGAGATGGGAGATTACCAAGTGTGAAGCTTGAATGTTGTCTAACTGTCCCAGCTCTCCCAGCATTGCCCACTAGATTTCTAAGTTTTAAGCAAAGAAGGGAAACATGTTTAAAAAAAAACAGATTCTTTTAAAAGTGGGAACTCATATTTCCAATGCCCTACCCTCATTGGGTTACTGTTGTCATTCTACATGGAGACTTCTCTCATATGACTTCAATTCTCAGCATAACCAGGCTATTAGAATGCAGCACCATGCCCTGCCTGTAATAGTGCCTCGCGTGATTTATTTAAAAAAAAAGAGAGAAAGTGAGAGGAGAGAGAGAGCTACAGATGAATGAATCATAGGGATTCTAGGCAGACACTGAATCGTGCAGTGTATTGGACTGGGCAGGGCTGTCTCAAGTTCACCATTTGGTTCAGTTCAGGTCTCAGTAACTGGAGGAGAGCAGAGAATAGTAATCAATCGAAAATGCTCCTGTCTGATCAGCTCTAAGCTTGTGACAGGTGATGTGCTGTAAAGGTCCTAGGCGGAGAGAGCGGGTAAAAAATGAGAGGCATCCAGAGGTGGGAACAGCCAGTTGAAATCCCCAAGTGTAAGTTATTTGAGTATAAAGGAAAAAGAAAAAGAAATAGCATCCCACTGTTGACAGTGCACACGGCCAGTTCTCCTCATTTCTACCTGAGATTTTTATGTGTTTGTTTGTTTAACTGGACGTGCATGCTGTCGTGAATTGCTAATTCCACCTCTCACACTCAGGTACCAACACTTATGGGCTCTGCCTGCCGCGGATGCTGTGATCTTGAATGACTTGTTGCCGCCACCTGAAATCTGCTGTTGTCCCACCACCTGGCTGGTCTCCTGGTACTTTAACACGTGTCCAGACACAGTGCGGACTTTCTATTCTTTCTTGGTTACCATACTCTGGGTTCATGCCTCCCTTTGCAATAGGCTGGTCTCCCAGCCATGCTAATTCCTTACTGCAAGCCCAGTCCATCACTGGTTTTCTGCACATCCACTTGGACCTACCAAAGGGAAATCCCAGCGTCACTGTGGGACGCAGCTTTGGTGCCTGACGCACAGCCTGCACTTTAAATATATCAGTAGAACATTGTACTGATGAGCTGACTTGGCAAAATCCAACTGCTGAGTCATCTAAACATGCAGGTGTAGCTTGTGCTGTGACAAGGACCAGACTCCAGGCACCGTGATACACAGGAAGCAAACTGCTACTACTGCTCTCAGATTAGTCAGGGATGGACAAGAGCTTCTACTAATAACCATTTCCCTGGCTCGCCTCTGCGAAGAAGAAAGTGCATAGAGGGACCCGGGCATTTCATCCCTGGGGGACATGATTACGATATGTGTTATGATTCATTCTGCTTGATACATGGACTGAGCTTTCCCATCATGCAGTCAGATGCCCTAGAAAAACATTTAACCGTATCATACACACACACACACACACACACACACACACACACAGTTATTTTTTGGTAAAATACAAAAATATAACTGTTGGGGAAGTGATTTCTGAAATAGCATAAAAGGTACATTCTGGATCATTTTATTAAATTTCATCAACGAACGTCTGTGCTTTAAGAGGGCATCCATATGAGATGGTAGGAACTAAACTGGTGTGGAAAATAGCAGGTGTGTATTAAATTAAATACAACTGAAATGTAAAATGTTGACGAGAAGACACACTTCGACTGCATATTTTGAGAACGCTGGTCTTAAAATTGAGAGATCCAGCTTGCGGTCCCAACTTTGCCACTTACTAACCTGTGACCTTGAGCTGTCATTTAACTTTCCTTCCTCTCAGTTTTTCATCTTTAAAATTAAGACAGCTAAAGTCAAGCCTAACATCCCTTCCAGCCTAGAAATTCCATAATCCTTGGATCAGTCTTTGCTACGTTCTGGTAATTTATTTGTAATTTATTATTCTATGAGATTAAGCTGGGAGTTTAGTCCCCTCCTTCTCTCTTGCTCTCTTTTCAACATGCAACCCAATTATCATATGGTTTTTAATGTAATGGATTTGAATAAAACAAGTCAAATTATTTCACCTGAAAGGTGTAACATGTGGTTCTGATATTCAGTAGTATTGCTGACCTGTGACATGCCGATCAATCCTGTCTCTGAAAACAGAGTTATAAATCTATACACTGTAATTCAGGCATGGAATTTTTCTCTGCAGCAAATAGTATGGTCTCTTAATGCAGTGAGTGAGATATGATTTGGGTTTGAGTACAAATGGTTTTAAGTAGAGAATAATCTACACAGGGACCTGCTCCCTTAGTCTGTCCCAACTTGGGATGGGATGATGAGCGATGGAAGAAGCAGAGCTCTGTCAGAGAAACACAGCCATTCTGGTACCCGGATCCTGGATACTTTTGTTCCTGACCATTTACTACTTGTTGGGTTGGTCAGTGGACAAAGGAAAGTTGTTCCAAAACAACCAGATGGAAAATCATAAGCTCAGTGAAACCCGAGAATCTCTGAAGAAGTACCACAGGCAGCAAGGTGACGGTGCCGACAGGCTGAAATCCCCCAAGTGACAACAGTGTCATCCATGTGCTACAGGGGGCTTAAAACATACGTAATAGTAATTGTCATCCAACCAACTTCCAAAAGGCAGTACCTGCTCTGTGTGTAGAAGAAATCAGTACGTCTTTACTTCAAGCCAGCCTCCTTGGGCATCTAAAATGAATCAAATAAAATCCCTTTAAACTGTAGAGAACAGAAACTGTCATCTTTATCTATTCTGTTGGTAAGGCAGGGTACCCACGTTCTAGGGAGCAGAGTTCTCCTCTTCAGAGCTAATTCCCACAATATACTAATTCTATGCTAATGATGCAGTTCTGGCCATGAGAATTCACCATTAATCCTAGTAAATCGAGGAAAACAATAACACATCTTGTCACGGTTCTTTTGGTCTTTAGTTAGATAACATTTGAAAATGAGGAACCCTCTCAAACTATATCTAAACTGCTCTTGTTCTAGGTATTTCCTGAGGGAAAGCTTATATCATAACAAAGGAAAAAAAAGTAGGTTTGCTCTGTATGTCCTTATTTCCCCCCAAAATAGATAAAAATCCATTACTACCTTCCAGCTGAAAGAGAATCACTGCAGGGGGAAAAATCCACTCAGAAACAACCATCTTGAGCTACTAACAGCAGTCACCTCCTGCACAGCACTTGCTAAAGGTCTGGCAGTATGTTAAGAGCCTGAAGTATGTTCTCCTACTTAATCCTTACAACCTCATGAGTCAACGTAAAATTATCGCTCCCGTTTTACAAATAAAACTAGGAACCTTGAAGCTGACCTCAATGTCACACAGCCAGTAAGGAGCCCAGGGTCGCTTCATCGTGACCTTTGCTAGTACATAAGCTTTGCCTATAGTTCTTGGGGGGTTCTAAGTGAACCTGTTAGTCTCTTTAATCTAAATGAGAAATCTCCTCTTGAATGAAAACTGATATCTTGTAGGTATTCTGCAGGGAGAAAAATGCACATTGGCAGAGCCCAGCTATTGACTGGATGTTAATTGCCCTGGATATTGCAATCATCTTGAAAGTAAACAGGAAGTCGCAAATGCCAAAATTTTTCCAGGTCTCATCTTCACCGTGAGTGGACCAATGTGTTGTCCTAGTCACTTTTCTTCCTTGAATTCTCATCATTTCATGAAAAGTATTTCTTTTCCTCTGAGTGTTAGAAGAGGTCTTACTTGATCACAGAAGTGATTTTCAAGGTCATCGTGAGAAAACAGCTAGCTCTCTGGAACCAGGCCTACTTACTGGAAGTCAGATGGGCACTCCACTTATTTCCTGAAATTACTTTAAGCCCTCGAAACTGATACCGATCTGGAAGTTCCTGGATGTTCTGAACACTCAAACCACACTGGGTTGGTGGAAAGAGAAAGTCACAAGCTATTTCTGTGGGATTTGACATTAATGGGATTTTCACTGGACATTACAACGAGGAAGTTGAAATTCAAGAACTTGACGAGATCTCCGTAAAGACAAAGAATTGTAAAGCTGGAAAGAATATGATCACCCTCACTTCAAAATCTACCGAAGGAGTTACCCCACTTCATTCATTCCTTGACTGTGTTTTAAGGTTTCAGGTCCTTTTTGGTACCTCCCCCAAAGGTTCACTTCCATTCAGACAATATGCATCCCACATTTTAGGTCTCACTAGAATGTTTCCTTTAACAGTATATTTTCCAAGCTATGCCACTTATGTTATTGTAATCATGGGTAAAATGACCACATTTTGTGGAAAATAAAATCAGGATACATGGTCCAGCAGAATATGTTTCTGATTTATGAGTTTATTTCTGAATAAACAAAATGTGATTATCCTTTTAATGAACTGCCTTTATTGAAAAGCATATGTTCTTTAAACATTTTTATTGGAGTATAGCTGATTTAAAAGGATGTGTTAGTTTCTGCTGTACAGCAAAGTGGATCAGTTATACATATAGAGATAGCCACTCTTTTTTAGATTCTTTTCCTATGTAGGTCATTACAGAGTATTGAGTAGAGCTCCCTGTGCTGTACAGTAGGTCCTTATTAACTATCTATGTTATATATAGTAGTGTGTATATGTTAATCCCAATCTCCCAATTTATCCCTCCGCACCCCTTACCCCCCAGTAACCATAAGTTTGTTTTCTACATCTGTGACTCTTATTTCTGTTTATTGAAAAGCACATGAAGACTCATAGGTAGACTGCCGTAGAAAACCCTATTTGCATCATTCTCCAACATTAAACAAAAATAACAGTCACTGTTATAAAAAACCCTAAAGACTTAGCAACCTCAATTATCCTAACAGTTAAAAAAGAGTAACTTATCACCTTGAGAGTAAGGAACACATTTAACATTTACAAGTCAAAGTAATTATTTGAGTTCAGTAAGATGTGATAGCATTTCTATCACTAGCTATTACTTATAATATTTTGAAATCCATACATCAAGGCTATTTTAAAAATACAAAGGACTCTCATATATTAACTCATTAAAGCACATAAGAGCCACTTAGAAATTATTATTTTTTTGCAGACTCTGTCTATATAATCTATTACTTGAGATCTTCCAAGTGGAATGCCAGAAAAGCAAAGGCAGAATTTACCACCATTGAGCAACGGAATCTGGTTTCACTCCAGGTGCCTTTCAGGTTTGTTTTCTACTTCTTTACAGTACTTTGACCCATGGCATTCCAGGAGGATGGGTTCCACGAATCATCAGGAGCAATAAAAAAGTGGAGAGGGAGAAAGAGAGTCGATGCACAAGGAAGCAGAATCTGCGCCACGCTGGAAGAACTGTCCTCTTTCTCCCTTTTCAAATTAACTTTTCCATCTTGTCTTTCTCGTCCCCCTTGCCCGGTTCCCCCTTCTAAATTTCCCAAACTCTTGGCTGAGGTCTAGATAGAATTGTAACACACACACACGCGTGCACACGTGCGCGCGAAGGCATACAGAGGACAGTGGCCAGTGAGGTGGGAATATCCACACCTTAGCCTCACAGGAAACATTTATAACAAGAGGAGGGAGTCTTGGATGCAAATGAAAGTTTGTTCAACTGGGGCCATTTCCGAAGGGCAGGCTTTTGGTGCTTCTTGTTCTCTGTTACAGCATGGAATTAACTTACACCAGTGGAGACCAGAACTCGTGGGACCCATGAAGATGGAAGCTCATCAGCTCCACACCACCTACTGCTCCGTTTCTACACGATCAAGCCTTAGCTGCTCCATCCCACTCCCGACCCAATCGAAGGGCCATTCGTAGGGGATAGAACACATCTGTATTGTGAAGACGGATTCATTTATTTGTCTAACTGAGAAACTTCAAAGTCTAGAACAGCTAGATCTACTATACTACACCATTGACTTACAGGAGGTCCATACATCCTCAACGAATCCTCCCTTCCTTCTTCCCAGGCAAAATGTGTCCTTCCTTAGCACACTATTCAGGGCTCTCCTGTCACGCTGGTAACTACCAAGCATGATTATTTATAAGCACAGCTCTCTTCCCCATCATGCTGTGACCTGCTCAAGGCCCTGTCTCCATCCCTGTGGCATCCACCACCCATTTTTCAGTCTCTCTAACGCTTCGCAGTGACTGAGAGATGGGGCAGTCCGTACTGGCTTTTTAAGTACATATACAAATGAATAAATAAATCACCTTTGGTTGTCCTTCACGTGAATGAATCTCTCGTCTCTAGGAAAAAATATGGCGTACGTTGTTTTGCAACTATCCTTTATCAGAAAGGAGGCAGGCACCGCGAGATCTGAATTACTTCCTCCGTCTGATCTTATTGACTCTTTGTACTGTACTATGAAGGAAAGGCTGCAGGCTTCCTGGTTGCTAAAAGCAAATGTGCTCGCCCTTGATTGCCCTTTCTGGTCTGCCCTCAGTGCCTCAATGATGCCCTTCACACCGAAGTGCAGCTTCCAACCTTGTCTTGGTGGCACTGCTATAAGGGAATCCACGTCTTCTAGATGTTAAAAATGACCTTTATTCTTTATCAACCATATTCAACATTAATATCAACCATATTCAGCTGTGAAGACATGTGAAGTTGGTCTTGGGACGCAAAACAGAAACACAGAATGACACTGAAGTCAATGGTTGTCATGGTGAGTAGATACCTTCCGAGAATTTTTTAAAATTAAATAACTAAATTCTCTTTAGCAACTAGGCTGGTATATCTTTCTTTATATATATATATATGTTTATTTATTTATTTTTGGCTGCATTGGGTCTTTGTTGCTGCGCACGGGCTTTCTCTAGTTGCGGCGAGCAGGGGCTACTCTTCGTTGTGGTGCGCGGGCTTCTCATTGCGGTGGCTTCTCTAGTTGCGGAGCACGGGCTCTAGGAATGCGGGCTTCAGTAGTTGTGGCGCGTGGGCTCAGTAGTTGTGGCTCGCGGGCTCTAGAGTGCAGGCTCAGTAGTTGTGGCACACGGGCTTAGTTGCTCTGTGGCATGTGGGATCTTCCCGGACCAGGGCTCGAACCCGTGTCCCCCGCATCGGCAGGCAGATTCCCAACCACTGCACCACCGGGGAAGCCCTAGGCTGGTATATCTTCAGTAACGTTTCCCATTGTAGCCATGATTTGTGGTAGGATTCAGATAATTTAATTGGATAGGCTAGTTTTCAAAGTCAGTCATTCCCATTTTTGCAGGAATTCTCAGGAAAGAAAAACTGCAGCAGAGGTCAGAGGGTTCATGATAAGAGGAAAAAGTCCACAGACCCAGTTTCAAATCCCCACCCCAGGAATGTGAGCGTCCACAACAAGAGGTCTGCCTCCGAAGCAGAAATAAGATTCTAGAGACGCAGCTGAAAAGGAGGAACAAAAAGCCCAACATGAAACTGTCTTTACACCTTGAGTAAATAACCGCTGAGTGTTAAGTAATCACGGAGTGTTTAGCCTTTGACAACATTGGATGCAGGGGTATTACGAAGCCACATTTCAAAACTTCTCCAATTGCAAAAGGAGATTTAATTGCTGAATTCTAAGTCAAGGCTATAGTACTGCCAAAAGGCGGTCAGCTGATATAAAAAGGGTTTATTTAGATTCTGTGCACGCGTGGCCTGACAATGCTGGCAGTAAAAACTTAGAACGCATCAAGGAATGTCCTAATAGCTGAGGCAATGCGCTTCCGGCCAGGTAAAGGCAACACCTGACAGAGGCACTGCTTCCCGACTGCTGTAGTGCACGTCAGGAAAAGGTGTCAACTATTTGCCTCAGGTCAGCGACTCTCACTGGCTGAGAGAGAGCCAGGACTCTCCAAGGTCTTTTGCAAGTAAGAAACACTTTCAGAGGTTGAAGAAAGGTGAACTACCTGAGCTCTGTTCATTATCAGCACAATAGTTGGCTGTCTGCAATATTAGGATGAAAATATCAGAACAAAAGATATTACCATCTGAGAGCCTTCGGAGGAATCACAGACCCCATCACCTGGAGGCTACTAATGGTAAATTTACCAAAACGATTGAACGAAAGCGCCACGCGGACCTCACTCACTTGGGTGGGTGTGTTATCCTCTGATTCTTTAAATGCTATTCCATTCATTTCCTTTTAATCCCTCTTACAAAACGCATCTGCAATTGGGGGAGACTCAAATGTAATACTGTGAGCACTCCATGTTCATGGGTTGATACATGATCAGAAATTTACTAAAGGGTCTCTCGATGACATAGAATTGGAACTTTCATTCAAATCAATGTAGGTTGTCAATTGAGAAAGATTTGGATTTGGTTTGGGGTTTTCAGGTGAAATATTCAGGCTCCGTTTTCTGTTGACGTAAGAAATTATCTCTCTCTTATTTTCCAAATACATTTTTCCTCTGGGTTTTTAGTCATTGTCTTTAGGAGCTGACCATTCTAAATACGTACTCTGCGTGAATGTACGTAGGAACTTAGCTCGAATGGCAGGATTAATGAATTTCTTTACTGGATGATAATTATGGAAATAATTAGAATCAGGGAATGAGTTCCAAAGTCCAGTTGTTTTAAAATATCATTAGACGTATACTGTATGTCATCATCCTTTATTTCTCGAAGGATGTATCTCTCATTTTAAAACATAGTGAAATTTTTAGGGCTTCCCTGGAGGCGCAGTGGTTGAGAGTCCGCCTGCCGATGCAGGCGACGCGCGTTCGTGCCCCGGTCCGGGAAGATCTCACATGGCACGGAGCGGCTGGGCCCGTGAGCCATGGCCGCTGAGCCTGCGCGTCCAGAGCCTGTGCTCCGCAATGGGAGAGGCCACAGCAGTGAGAGGCCCGCGTACCGCAAAAAAAATAGTAATAAAAAAAATAAAACATAGTGAAATTTTTAATTTAAAAGAAAGAATGTTCTGGTCTGGCATGTGAGAAGGTTGCAAGTTGTCACAGCCTCCTGACAACAAGTGAAAAACTGAACAGGCTGAAAATCGACAACTCTTCTGAGATGCTTCAAAGAACTGAGGTCACAAGGCAAATCGCTGTTCCCAGACTTGGAGACAGAACAGGCGAATACAGAGAATCACGACTTTCCAGAGCAGAAACCTCTGCGGCAACCAGCTGGGGGAGGGAAACAAGAACTGTGATGGATAGCTGATGGAGGCTCAGTGTGGATGAGACTGAAAGATTAAAAACTCCAGGAGAGGACAGATACCTCTCTGAGATTCTGATGTCAGTTCCTTTGCGCAAAATACCCGGAAGTGGGGATTGCCGATGTCTATACCGATTTTTATAGGGGCTGCACCAATGTGCATTCCCATCAACAGTGCACAAGGGCTCCTGTATCCTTCACATCCTCACCACATCCTTGCCAAACCTTGTTATTTTTTGTTTTTTGATAACAGCCATCCTAACAAGTGTGAAGTTATATCTCCTTGTGAGTTTGATTTGTGACGATTTCAAAGGTGTATCTTACTCTCTTACTGATCGTAAAGTTCAGTCCATGTTATTATTCTTTGAGGATCTACAACGGGGGAGGGGGAATTAACTAGTTTTTGGGAAAAAAATACTGTCTTCTATGCCATTCACGATCACAAGGGAACATGAATGTCAAAACCACAGAGTAAGAAATTCAGCTGAAATTTACTGAGAGAGTTCCCACTTGTGGTCATAGAACCCAAAATGCAGCTCTGCCGTACCAGGCTACTTCTCAGAGTAAAACCCAACCGGTGATTTGAGGTGCTGACAGCATCAGTTCTTATTTACTTACTGCCCAGCCTGAGGAAGGCCCTGGGCTGGAGACCTTACAAATATGATCTCTTTTATCTCACTGGCCACATTTCACAGATGAGAAAACTGAGGCTCAGAAATTTAAAGGTAACTGATCTAAGAACAGACTTGTGGTTGCCAAGGGGGAGGGATGGAGTGGGAGGTTTGGGGTTAGCAAATGTAAGCTATTATATACAGGACGGATGAACAACAAGCCCCTACTGTAGAGCACAGGGAACTACATTCAATCTCCTGGGATAAACCACAATGGAAAAGACTGTTTAAGAAAGAATGTATATGTGCGTATATATAACTGAATCACTTTGATGTACAGCAGAAATTAACAGAACATTGTAAATCAACTATACTTCAATAAAAATAAAATTAAATGAAATTTTTAACAATAACGTTAACTGATCTAAAGTCACACATATAAGAAGCACTAGACCTGGAATTCAAGCTCCCATTCATCTGACTGGAAAATCCATATCCTCTCCACAAGAACAAGATCAAAATCTGAACCTGACTCATAGATATTCTAGGAGGAAAACTGAATTAGAAGTCAGGAGACTTGTCCTCACCCCAAACCTGGACCAACTGTGTCACCCGAATAAATCACTTCCTCTCTCTAAGCCTCAGGTTCCTCCAGTGTAAAATGAAAAGATCCAGAATGATTTTAATTGCAATAGAGCTCCACATTAAATAAATTACTGTACAATGAGTGATCATAAATAACCCTCGATACACATTTTAAAGACAATATTGTAAACAGTATACTTACGATAGAAGCATCTAGACCAAAGCTGACAACACTTACTTAATACGATAGGCAGGGAAAAAAACCTTCTTTATTATTATTACAAATTATTGGAGTTTAAAGTTTTGAGTTACCTATTTGCAGGCTCAAAACTTCTTGCGTTAGCTCCTTCTTTAAATTTCTCTGGTTACCTCTGACGCAGGCTAAACGAAGCACGGTTCCTGCTTTGACCCCCCCCCCCACTCCACCGCCATTATCTCTTTTTATCAGAATCTTGGTCTGAGGTCCAGCCCAGTCAGTCCCTTAGGACCCAGATAACTGTGAAATTCTGACGCCAATATTCTGCTGACGCGGTGTTCATAAACTCTCTTCCCTTCGGCCACACCACATGATCACCAAATATGTGAGGAGAAACTCACGTGAGATGGAAGCTTAGAGAAAAACACGAGTGCATCTTATCACCCCAGCATCAGCTCCTCTGGAGATTCACATCCCTTCTGCCAACCCAGGCTAGGGACCGGGCGCAGCTTGTAGGGAGTCTGTGGCCCACTCTGAGCGGCCTCTGAGCCTCATGATGACTTACAAGTTGACGTGGGGGGACTTTCTAGAGCCCCAGCTTCATGACAATAACAGACTATGTTTCCCCACACCTGCACATCCAGATCTCACGTGCAAATCTCACAATGTCCTTTGCCATTTTACAATCCTAGAAAGCTCTTACCCATCTTTCTATGCTTGGTTTAATCATCATCTCTTCCGGAAGGACTGCCTCTATAAAACAGCTGCAAATCATACACCAGCTATTTGTTCCTAAGGTATTTTTTTTTTTTTGTAAAACCCACCATAGGGTAATATAATCCTATTTGTACAGGTTTCTCTTTCCTCATAAACTAGAAGAATCTCAATGATAAGACCTATGGCTTAATCTTTCTCTAAATCTTTCAGAGAGCCTAACAGAGTGCCTGGTACATGGAAGGCCCAGATAAAAAATATTTTTGGGTCAATAAATGCATCAAAATACTATTTAAGCAACAGGTCCCTCTGCTTAGAAAAACCTTCAAAGACAGAGGTAATTAGCCCTCTATGTACCAGCAACGTCTGTTATCCATCCAACATCTATTTATTGAGCACCTACTTTGTGTCCCAGGCTCTTTTGGGCTCTGTGGGTACACCCCGAAAACAGATGCAACATCCTACTCTGTGAAGGATTACATTCTAGCAGGGAGGGACAAGCAACACTAGAAAAATAAGAGTTTCTTAGAAGATACAGAATCCTATGAAGGAAGCAGGGGAGGAAGGTGCCAGATGTAAAGGGGAAGGTGACCAATTTATAGGGTGGTCAGGCGGGCCGCAGTGAACAGTAATAGTTCATACTAATAATAAGGAGCGGGGAGAGCAGAAGCAAAAACAACAAGTAGCAACCACCAGTTGCTCTGTCTGTTGCACTAATTCACAAAGCAATCACACATGAAGCTTCTGGGGTCCAAGGAAGGTGATTTATCAGATACGCCCACATCGGATCTTTCTCACGTTAGCTCCTGGATATCACATCATCTACTTTACTCTTAGCCTGTAAGAGTAGCCCCCGGGAAGGGACAGAGAAATGTTGCCCCATTAGTGAGACGGATGGGTCAAGGGATTATCTTGCATTTTGGAAAACGTGTTCTTATGGCTTCTTTGGTTGTATAGGGATTTATATCCTGCGGAGCTCGAATCTCAAGTGAGAAATGATCTCCCTCCCCTGACAGTGACATTAGCATAGCAATAGCAAACTGTCAGGAAATTTTCTAGCATGATTACTCTCAAGTGGATGATTTGTAATTGTTCTGAATAACCTATTATTTGATTGACAACAGTTGATGACACTCCCTCACTTTGGCGTTGCTGTGTTGTGTGTGTGTGTACATATGTGTGTATATGTATGTGTGTGTGTATGTATATATGTTATGTGTGTGTGTGTACACAGCTGCACATTTTGTCTATAAAGTGGCACAAACGTATCATAACATTCAGCAGAGACAACAAGGTATTGAGGGAAGGAAGAACTCTAATAGATATAGTTAAATACGTGTCAATTTCTTCTTGTAGGTAACAGGGCAGAAAACCTTAAGGAAACTGCAGCAGAGACTGCTAACATGCAGGAAATTGTAGATTTCCTCTTCTGGGTGTCCATGGACCTTTCCATGACATAGAGTTACCACTGGTCATATTTTTCCAACTCTGTTCTGAAGACAGTTTCTTTCCTCAAGCTAAACCAAGGTATTGTGCTGCAACATTCAAATTGGTCTTCAAGAAAAATATGCAACAACAAAACTATGTTTGTTAGTGGAAACATGTCAATTTTAGTTTTCTTTTTTTTTTCTTGAAATATCATTTGTACCCAATTTTTTTTCTTTTTTGTAAACGCTCAAAGTAGATTTTTACGTACAAATTATGAGTTCATCAACAATAAAGACAATTATTTTTCCTCTCTCTGTTAGCAGTTACCAATTAAAAAAAATATATCTGGGGAGAACTTCCCTGGTGGCGCAGTGATTAAGAACCCACCTGCCAATGCAGGGGACATGGGTTCGAGCCCTGGTCCGGGAAGATCCCATATGCCACGGAGCAACTAAGCCCATGCGCCACAACTACTGAGCCTGAGAGCCACAACTACTGAAGCCCGCATGCCTAGAGCCGGTGCTCCGCAACAAGAGAAGCCACTGCAATGAGAAGCCTGTGCACTGCAGCGAAGAGTAGCCCCCACGCGTCACAACTAGAGAAAGCCTGCGTGCAGCAACAAAGACCCAACACAGCCAAAAATAAAATAAATAAATAAATAAAAATAATTTGGGGAAAAAACTATGTCACTCCCACAGCCACAGTGATATGATACATTTAAGAATTGTCTTAACATCTAAAGTATATGATGAGTATATCACAGTAATTAAAAACATGGGCTTTTGGAAGCAGACTCTGGTTCTAACTTTGGGCCTAGGGTAATCAGGGACGAATGACCTAATCTCTATGTTCCTCAGTTTTACCTTTGTCAAGTGGGGATAATGAAAAACCTTTCTCTTACAGTTTTAGGAGTTAAACGTATTCATACATGCAAAGTCCTTAGAGAAATCCCTCGCACAGAATTAAATGTCAGCAAGTGTTATCTATTTTCGCATGATATGGGAAATGGTAAAATTCCATCGAAAAACATAAAAGAAGACTTGAATAAATGAGGATACACATTATGTTCCAGGATGGGAAGAATGCTTATTATAGTGATGTCAATTCTCGATTTTTTTGGCAAGTATCTTTTACTTCTGATCCAAATTCAAGTGACAGCAATTCTTTTTGGAAACTGAAAACATGACTATAAAATACAACTAGGAGAATAAATTTATTCTGGGGAAAAATAGGAAACTAGAGTAATGCAAGTATTACTGGGTGTTATAAAGCTGCAATAATTAAATCAGTGATGAAGAGGTCAGAATGAACCAGCAGATAAATTTAAGACACTAGAGGCAGATCCTAAAATGTGTAAAAGCAAAATATTTGATAAAGGTCACAGCACAAACTAATGAGGAAGGAATGTACTATTCAGTAAAAAATACTGCAGTAATTGGCCAGCTATTTGGAAAATAAATCAGTTTAAGCCTGTCTTCATACTTTACACCAAAACAGCATCCGGGGAGTTTTTAATTAAATCAAAATAAAGTTAAAGGAAAATAGAAGTAACGATATATTTGATCACCAGACGGATAATGAACGTTTAAGTAATGAAGAAATTGTGCCTTCACTGTCATTGTCATAGGTGCTATTTATTGAACATTTATTGTGTGTAAGGCAATGTGTAAAGCGCTTTACATAATTTTCTCAAAGCCACAGATGATGTAGAAACTCTTACTGACTCCATTTCAGAAATATGGAAGTTGAGAAATATGGGAAGTTAAAGTTAGGTCACAGGGCTAGGAAGTGGCAGAACCAGAGTACGGATCTGGGCAGTGTGATTCAAAAACCTGTGGTCTTAGATTTTTTACTACTAAAATACAGATACCGGAAATAAAATTGGAGAGGAGAAGACAAAATGGTAAAGGAAAAAAAAAAGGGAAAGTAAAGAAAAGAAAAAAAAGTCCAATATATATAAATGAAAACATAAGGAGAAGACATACAAACAGATAATAAACTTGGAAAAAATTAAATTTGTGTAACATACAAATTGTATACAGTTGCAAACACACAAAACGAATACACTGAGACGCCTTTTTCTTAACATAAAATCCTTTCTTTGTTCTCCTTTACAAATGATCATACTTAGAACCAGTAAGACCTTGGGGAGGCATCAGTTCTGTTTTCCAGAAACGACACACCAATTTACACTCCTCTCAAGGGGCAAAAGAATAGGAAGCTTTACAAATATTTATAGCTTTTGACCTAGAAATTCTACTTCTAGGAATCTATTCTAAGGGCAATTTTGGGAGTGCAGACAAAGTTTTAATTGCAGAGCCGTTTATTTAAAATTTTGTATTAGAATAGGACATTTTTGGAATAATCTAAATGCCCAGCAATAAGAGAATGGTTGAGTAAATTAAGGTATCTCTCTGAGATACTATACTGTATTATACTATAGCTTAGGGGTCGACAAACTGGCGGTGGGCTGAGACCAGCCCACTGCTTATTATTTTTCCTGCTTTTGTCAATAAAGTTTTACTGGTTGCTTTCATGATGCCAGGGCAGAGTTGAGAGATTGCTACAGAGACTGCGTGGCCTACAGAGCGTTAAATATTTGTTATCTGGCTCTTCACAGAAACAGTTTGTTGATGCCTGTTGTAACCAGTCCATTAAGTTATGTTTATAAAGAATTTTTTTTTTTTTTTTGCTGTACGCGGGCCTCTCACTGCTGTGGGCCCTCCCATTGCGGAGCACAGGCTCCGGACGCGCAGGCCCAGCGGCCATGGCTCACGGGCCCAGCCGCTCCGCAGCATGTGGGATCTTCCCAGACCGGGGCATGAACCCGCGCGTCGCCTGCATCGGCAGGCGTACTCTCAACCACTGCGCCACCAGGGCAAGCCCTATGAAGAATTTTTAATGACAAGTTTAAATGTGAAATTCGTAACTGTACATGAAAAATACATTTTTCTGTTCTGTTAACACAATATTTGCTTACCAATAATGATGCGAATAATAAAAAGGTATGTTACAAAAACAGCACCTTGGTATATCGCAATAGTGAATTTAAAAATGGAATACATCTATACGAAGATTTCAGACTCATTTAAACTGAAGTATCTTTTTTTTTTGGTAAATTCTTTCCTAGTACAAGTAATTCCTACAAAGTGCATCATATCTTTTTGCCTCTACACGGCCCATGCTGCACAAACATTAGTTTGTGATAATTTATGAAACTTTAGTCCCCAAAGGCAAGCAAGCCCAGGGCCAATGGTGATGTCATCTGTCACCTATGTTACCCTTAAAGGGCAACTTTCGCCCCCAGCCGACTTCTTGATCCAATGACCATACTTTTTCACACTACATCAAAATCTGGAATTAGCCCACTGACCTATTGGGTAACCCTTGCCTGGAAAATTAGGTCAGTACACTACTATATCTGTTTTTAGGTTCTTAAGAAATTGCAAAGATGAGTGTAGACCTTCCTTAACGGCTCCACCTTGGAAAACAAACAGTGCCTTCCAGTGAATAAATCACCAGGAATGAGATGACAGCACAGAAATCTGTGCTCACATCTCCCAGTTGTTTTTCGTCTGGTTCAGAAATCGTTAGCCCCTGGTGGTGGTTTTAGGGTTCTCCCAGTGGGGAAGGGCAATTCCCAGGCCAGCTTTCTGTCAGATAAGGGACGGTCTATGGAGACAATACCTAGGAAACAGGCTTGCAAACTTTCAAAGAGTGCACTATGGGCCTTATTCTCGGAATTGCTTATGTGAGTTTCATGGTAGAAATAATGTAAGAACAGAACTTCCAATAAGGATAACTAACCACAGGTTTTGTTTCGTTTAAATTAGAGAAGATAGTCTTATATCAAAGAGTGAACTGATCAAGTTCTAGAGTTTCTATTAAAGAATTGACTGTTTCAAGAGGTGCGTGTATTATTTCCAATTGCTCCCATTGGCTGAAGTAGCAAATGGAAAAGTCAGAATCGGCTGTGGATCCCAACAGTACTTCCGATGCAAAATGCAACTATCATATTTGGAAACAGATGTTACGTTATATTTACTTAGGCAACTGGTGTGTCTTAGACATGAGTATTTTTTCAAATTCGAGATGGACAGTACCAAATACTTAGTTTATATTGTTTTTATGGCTTGCTTGTTTGCTTATTATGTTTTTATATAAGCCTTCAATTTATCCTTCCTTCCTTTAAATATTTTTGCTTACTTAATGTTACAAATACTCTGATCTGTATGGTGAATACAGACAGTAATAAATTACAATCCCAGTTTTTAAGAAACTCAAAGCCCCAAAAGAGAGAGAATAAGTAATGGAGAAGAACAATGAAGAATGTAAGTGAAAGCCTGGTTGTATAAACAAAACTAAAAGGAGATGTGGGGAAACTTCACACGGCAACAAGGTAGTTTTTTAAGGATAAAGGAGGAATTCTTTGGGTAGACAGGACGAGAGAGTTCATTTCAGGTAGAGGGAAACCATGTACAATAGCAAAGAAGCATGAATAGCTTTGAGCAGCCACATTCTGTGGAAACTGTGAGAAAGAATTCAAGGACAACCATACGACCCAGCAATCCCACTCCCGGGCATGTACCCTGAGAAAACCATAATTCAAAAAGACACATGCACCCCAATGTCCATTGCAGCTCTATTTACAATAGCCCGGAGATGGAAACAACCTAAGTGTCCATCATCGGATGAATGGATAAAGGAGATGTGGCACATATATATAATGGAATATTACTCAGCCATAAAAAGAAACGAAATTGAGCTATTTGTAATGAGGTGGATGGACCTAGAATCTGTCATACAGAGTGAAGTAAGTCAGAAAGAGAAAAGCAAATACCGTATGCTAACACATATATATGGAATTTAAGGGAAAAAAATGTCATGAAGAACCTAGGGGTAAGACAGGAATAAAGACACAGACCTACTAGAGAATGGACTTGAGGATATGGGGAGGGGGAAGGGTAAGCTGTGACAAAGTGAGAGAGAGGCATGGACATATATACACTACCAAACATAAGGCAGATAGCTAGTGGGAAGCAGCCTCATAGCACAGGGAGATCAGCTCGGTGCTTTGTGACCACCTAGAGGGGTGGGATAGGGAGGGTGGGAGGGAGATGCAAGAGGGAGGGGATATGGGAACATATGTATATGTATAGCTGATTCACTTTGTTATAAAGCAGAAACAAACATACCATTGTAAAGCAATTATACTCCAATAAAGATGTAAAAAAAAAAAAAAAAAAAGCAAGGACGGTCCAGAGAAGTAAAAACGCATGATCACAGAGAGTTCTGTATGCCAAGACAAGGAGCCTGGATTTATCCTCCAGGGAGCAGAAAAAGCTTTTCTAACATTTTAGAAGTATCAATCAGGCAACTGTGTAGAGGATGGATTTCGAAGAATCACAGAGGCCAGTAGGATAGAACTGAGCTAAGACAGCAAAGAGATGATAATAATCATGACGTGCAGAGCAGAGGAACGATACTGGGAAATGTTTCCAACAGCACTTTCCTTAGAAATATTTATAATGAGAGCCACATAGGTAAGCCTAAATTTTCTAGTAGCTGTGTTAAACGGGTAAGACAAAACATGTGACATTAATTTAAATAGTGTATTTTGTTTAACCCAACAGATCAAAAATATTATCTTAACAGGTCATCAATATAAAATTATCTGTGAGATATTTTACGTTCTTTTCAGGTACCGTTTTTGGTATCCAGTGAGTATTTTACATTTACAGCACCTCTCACTTTTGACTAACCACATTTGAGGGGATCAATGACCACATGCATTGGTGGCTACCATTTTAGCCGGTGAAGTTTTAGAAAATAGAATCTGCAAGATTTAATTGCCAACTGGATTAATAATAATAATAAAAGAATAGCTACCATTTAGTGAGTACCAAATATAAGGCAGGGAAAATGACTGTATATTATTTCACTCACACTTAGTCTTGTGAGGTAGGATTTTTTTTTAATTAATAAATTAATTAATTTTTGGCTGCGTTGGGTCTTCGTTGCTGTGCGCGGGCTTTCTCTAGTTGCAGCGAGCGGGGGCTACTCTTTGTTGCGGTGCACGGGCTTCTCATTGCGGTGGCTTCTCTTGTTGTGGAGCATGGGCTCTGGGTGCGTGGGCTTCAGTAGTTGTGGCTCGTGGGCTCTAGAGTACAGGCTCAGTAGTTGTGGCACATGGGCTCAGTAGTTGTGGCTCGCGGGCTCTAGAGCGCAAGCTCAGTAGTTGTGGTGCACGGGCTTAGCTGCTCCGTGGCATGTGGGATCTTCCCTGACCAGAGCTCAAACCCGTGTCCCCTGCATTGGCAGGTGGATTCTTAACCACTGCGCCACCAGGGAGGTCCCGAGGTAGGATTTCTTGATACAAGTTTAGAGAGGTTAAGTAACTTGACCAAAGTCATGTAGCTATTTTAAGTGACAAAATTTGAACCATGATCTGTGGGATGGGATAGCCCAGACTCCTAACCACTAGGCTCTGTTACTTCCCAAAGCAAAGTAGAAGAGGAGTTGAGGTTGATTCTGATGATTCTAATGTGAAAAAGCTGATGGATAATCATAACATTCTTGGCTATGGTAGTTGAAGGAAGAATCATAGGTATGGAGAAGAAAATAGCCTGATTTTAGAGCAGTTAACTGAAAAAATGCCATTTTCCCTCTGTTGTTTGTTTACTGTCCATCACATCAAACTAGAGTGTAATGTCTCAGAGCACAGATTTTTTTTGGCTTTTTTTGTTGTTGTTATTACTATATCACAAATGCCCAGACCAATATCTGGCACTCAATAAATATTAAATCAATAAATGAATGAATGGATGGATGGGTGAAGTAAGATCCATAAGAAGATGCCACGAATGAGGCAATCTAGTAAAAATTTGATATAGAAGATGAAGATCTAGGAGGTACCATATTTAGGAGATAGCTAAATATGTGACACTGACCAAGAATCAACTTGAAACACGTGGCAACGGAGAAGAGGGAACCGAGGGGAATGATAATCTGAAAAAAAATCAACATTTAAATGGGTTTTGGAGGAGTTGGAGCTGCAGAAGCAAACTAAGAAAGAAAAGTCAGAGAAGTAGAGGAAATAAAAGAATTATATTAAGCAACTCAAGAGAGGTGAGAATTTCAGAAGAATACATATCAATGTCAAATAGGGAAGTGACGTGACATATAGAGATTATGGTGAGTTCATTGTGTTTGGCAAGACCTAGTTCACTGGTTACCTTCGTAAGAGTAGTTTTGTTAGCATAGAAAGAAGAAAAAATAGGTTGAACCAGGTTGACAAACTCAGCAAGGCCCACAGTGGAGAGAACGAATGGGGATGCTTGGTTATGCATGACTTATGATAATGACCTACTGGGAGCAAAAAAACCTTCTAAAAGTAGGAGATCCGTTAAATTATGGTAGACCTTGATCAGTAGGTAGGTACAACCCTTCTAAGCCACTACTCAGGTGTGCGAAGGAGTCACCTTATTTTCTCAGTTCTTTCCTTTCTCAAGAAGAACGTAATCCATCCAGCAAGTTCTCCTCTCTCCCTCCTTGCTGTCACTTCTGAGTCAGTGCTTCCGTAAAACGGGGTGAGAGTGCAGGGGAAGGCTGATCATTGGCTGGCATCTGACCATATCATAATCCCCAAGTTCATTGCTCTCCTGCGCTTGCCCCTTCACCCTGCACCTACTGAGATGCCCACATGCCTGTCTGGTCTGGGTGCTGCCACCCATGCAGACTTCCTGTGTGGTGTGCCCTTGGCTCATCCAATGCCATATCCTTTATAAACGCATAGGTGAACTTGACTCTTCCCCAAGACCTGTCTGGGGTCACAGGAAGCTTAGTGGACTACACCAGGTCCTTTCTGCCTCTCCTCCATTTCCACTCAACTCTTCAGGTGGTGGTAGTGCTGGAAATCTGGGAGCACGGAGCCCGACTCCCTTCTATCCTCAGAGACTAGAATCTAGGGACTCTGTCTTTCCCTGGGTTTAGTTAGAAAGGGGCAGCCAACACAAGCCCAAACATTTCCAACTCCCTTCTCAAACTTGCCCATGGGAACCCTAGTCACGGTGACCTTGGACACTGGCCACAGTTGTGTCGTAAACTTTTCAAAACCAGATCCCTGGGCTTCCCTGGTGGCGCAGTGGTTGAGAGTCTGCCTGCCAATGAAGGGGACACGGGTTCGTGCCCTGGTCCGGGAAGATCCCACATGTCGCAGAGCGGCTGGGTCCGTGAGCCATGGCCGCTGAGCCTGCGCGTCTGGAGCCTGTGCTCCGCAACGGGAGAGGCCACAGCAGTGAGAGGCCCGCGTACCGCAAAAAAAAAAAAACCAAAAAACCCCACAGATCATCAACAAGGACCTACTGTAGAGCACATTCTACACATGCACATATCTGCTCAATACTCTGTAATAATCTATATGGGAAAAGAATCTGAAAGAGTGGATATACAGATGTGTACAACTGAATCACTTAGCTCTACACCTGAAACTAACACATTGTAAATCAACTGTACTCCAATTTAAAATAAAAATTAAATTAAAAAAAAATGATCCAGCTACACCATTGACTACTATTCAACCACTAAGAATAGCACTGTAAATTAAAGTGCAATGTCACTGAACAATTTTCATACAATATTAAACATGTAACATGCAGATTATAAAGCAGTGTGAACAGTGAAGATCCGTTTTAAAGTTTTGAAAGTATCAATACTTCGGTGAACAGAAATATGCTAGGAATACATACAGGTTGATGCCGATGTTCTCTAGCCATTGATATTATGGTTATGGCTTCTCTTTTCCTCTCTTTTTACTCTGTTTTCTAATTTTGTATAATGAATATGTATCTCTTTTGTAGAAAAAAAACAACTAAAACCTAGTTTCCATTTTCTCAAAGCTGTGGACGGTAGGAGAGTGACAGGCAGTTGCTGGAGGGCGATGTGGAGTCCAAGGAGGGTTTTGGGAATGGCAGACACCCCGCGCCTGTTTGTACCTGGGGGGATGGAGCCCGTTCGAGAAGAAAGGGGGGAAGATGCAGAGAGAAGGGGGTCGCTGCTGGAGTAGGGTCTTAGAGGAAAGCAGAAGGCCTGGAATCAAAGATCAAAGCGACAGCTGGAGGGACTGTCATGATCCAGAACAGGAGCGCTTCTGTTAGGAACAAAGACGCATGTGTGCGACTAAATATTTCTAGGAAATCAGAAACAGGGCCACAGAGGGGACGGGCAGGCCGGACGAGAGCTCACCTTCCTGAGCATGAGTGGTGCTGCCTCGGCACCTTTGCTTACACAGAATGGCTCTTCCTATCCACCCTCCACCCACCCTGCAGACGCAGCTCCAACCGACCCACCACGTGGGGTCTCTGCAATTTCCCAAGTCTCCAGGGATCACCACCTTCCCTGGACGATCAGAACACAGAGCCTACTGGGGAACCTGTCAAAAATCCACGTGCTCAGGATCCCACACCAGGAGCATCTAATTTTATAGCCCGGACTGGTGTTTCCTCAATCGCCATGCACACAGGAATAGCCCAGGGACCTTATTAAAAATGCATAATCTGATTCAGTGGGTCTAGGGTGGGGATGGAGGTTCTGTTTCCATCAAGTTTCCAGGTGACTCCCTGAGACCACACTGAGTAGCAAGGGGCTAGGGTAGGACTAGAGAAGTTGTGTTTTTATTTCTCTTCTGATTTTAAGGCAACCCGTCTAGAAACAGCACATTGAAAGGCATTTAGGAACTACCACTCACCATGACACCTCTGGCTGTTAGCATTTGCTCTCCTGTTTTATTGCAGTTATTTATGTACATACGTGTCTGGCTTATGTCTTTCACTGAACTGCAAATCACTGAAAAACGATATTTAACACCCTTTGCATCCCTCCATCTGGCAGACGGTCCTGGGACCCAACCCCAAAGCCATGTGTACTCGTGGAAGCACATGAATGGTGCTGCTGCATCCCAGAGAAAGGGGTTCTAAAGTGGCTGCTCTAAGAGAACGGAAAGGAAGAATGATTTCAATTTTTGAGACTTCATTTGTATGTTAACATATGCCGCTTCTATTGAGCATGGCAGGATACACATCGAGAGCCATTGTTCACCCTCTGGTGACACTTCCCCTGTTTCTCTGCTGTATTTGTTATTCATCTGGCCTTGGATTTGCTTGAATTACCAGGTGTCCTGCTTCCTTCGGCCCACACCTGACTTCAGGATGCTGAGGTCAGCTATGCTCCTTTTCAAGTGCCCTGCATCACACTGCACCCTCTTTTGAACACCTGAAAAGTATAAAATCTAAGGTTAACGTAGTTTTTATGTTGTCCTTTGGGGCAGGAAAATATAAAATCTTAGCTCCAGGAATGGTCTACTTCCTGTTTTTATTGGCCATAAAGGTTTCATGGTGCGAGCAGGTGGCACAGAGACACAGAATCGACTAACCTCTATGGCAAGTTTCTTTCCTACGTGAGGGCTAACCTCCCTTTCCATCTTGAAATGGTGTTGGAACACCTGTACGGAAAACCCACTGCAGTGCTCCACCCCATTTTGTGTGCAATTCAGTGATTTTTAGTAAATGTACCTAATTGTGCATCTGTCACTCTAATCCTGATTTAGAACATTTCCATCACCCCAATAAGATCCCTCAGGCCCCCTTTACGGTTAATCCCTGTTTCTGCCCCAGCCCAAAGTAACCACTATTTTTTTGTCTCTCTATATTTGTATACTTGTATTTCCCTATAAGTGGAATCATACTATATGTAGTCTTTTGTGCCTGGCTTAGTTCACTTAGCATAATGCTTTCAGGGTTCACCCATGTTGCAGCCTGTGTCAGTACCTTTATCTTATTGCCAAATAGTATTCCATTGTATGGAAACATCGTATTTTATTTAGTTAATGAAAATTTGAATTGTTTGCAGTTTGGGCCTATTACGAATAATGCTTCTGTGAACACGCATGTACACGTTTTGGTGTAGCCATAGGTTTTCATTCCTCTTGGGTAGATACCTAGAAGTAGAACTTCTGCTTCATATGGTAGATTTATGTCTAACTTATTAAGAAACCGCCAACCTTTTCTAAAGTGCTGAACCGCTTTACATTTCCACGCGTGACGTAAGAGAGTTTTTGTTTCTTCATATCCTCTATATTGTATATTTTTTATTATCACCATCCTATGAGTGTGAAATAGTATCTCACTGTGGCTTAAATTTGCTTTTCCCCAATAACTAATGACATTGATAATCTTTTCATATATCTTCTTGGTGAGATGTTTCAATTGAGTTGGTTTATTATTATTTTTTTTGCGGTACGCGGGCCTCTCACCGTTGTGGCCTCTCCCGTTGCGGAGCACAGGCTCCGGATGCGCAGGCCCAGCGGCCACGGCTCACGGGCCCAGCCGCTCCATGGCACATGGGATCCTCCCGGACCGGGGCACGAACCCGTGTCCCCTGCATCGGCAGGCGGACTCTCAACCACTGCGCCACCAGGGAAGCCCTAGTTGGTTTATTTTTAATGTAAAATGATCTTAATGCTTCTTCCTCTAAACAGATCTCACTTATGCATGTGATGACAACATAAACCTCTCAAAGACCAAGCACTCTGCAAATAAAAAGGACTTAATAATATTAATAGTAGATACAGCAATAAACGCACTTTTAGAAAATTTAAACTTCGTTTTACAGTGTGCAATAACAATGCTTTGCTAACCTGAAAGTTTTCCATTAATTGAGTTGAATTTCAACTGGCTTAGTTCTTTTGTTTCTTTTTCCTTTACTTTCTTTGCCAGCCCTCCCCCCAACCAAATTTGTCAGTATTGCTGTAAACCTAAACCTCATGGCAGGCTATTATGGCATTGGGGGCAGATGGTGAAGGTTTCCATAAAGCAGAAAAGGAAACAGACCTGTCTTAAGTGAGGTAAG
Organism: Orcinus orca; assembly: GCF_937001465.1. NCBI lineage: Eukaryota > Metazoa > Chordata > Mammalia > Artiodactyla > Delphinidae > Orcinus > Orcinus orca. The sequence goes on along the minus strand of NC_064577.1, from coordinate 24,358,564 downwards.
TAAACACAGAGCACATGGATGGTGAGAACTGAAATGGCGTGTTAAGTACAGATTAAAAATAGAAACCATGACTACCAAACCTGTTTTGGAAAAAAATGACCTTTTTTGGAATATGGCTATTAAAAAGCATGCATAAGCCCAATGTTATTTTTCTTTACCTTTGGAACATGGCCATGCACCATTATTTGGGACAATAGGTAAACTATTCACCAATAGCAGAACAGAGCAGAAGAGATTATCTGATAATTTAGTAACAATGATAATTTAGCAACAATCCCAAATTTTATAGGGGAGTGCCTTTTGTTTTGTCTTTATGAAAACAAAAATGATTGCTTGTGTGAATCAAGGAAGGAGATAATTATTCTCTTCTCCGGTTGTTTTTTTTTTTTAATGTATGGTCACAATTGTTAAAAGGAAGCCAGAAAATGGCCACTTGTTCTTCTTCTTTGTGTTTCTTCTATTAATAGGAAGAGACTATATGGAATGATCGTCCTTGTTACCTATCCCATAGGTCTCGCCTTAGACTGGGCTGGGAGACTCCTGGCTTTTTTGTTGCTCTTGCTGTGGCTTTAGTTCTTTGTCCCTTGTTTGTTGTTTTGCTTTATGATCCGTATTGTGAATAAACAAAAAAAGACTTCAAGATTTACACAAACTCCCGTCCCCTCTTCAGAAAATAGAACAGAGAGGAAAATGTGAGCTCTTCTCTTTGTGATAGAAGGAAGTTACTTTTTTAATCTTCGGGGTCACGTGTTGTTTTTGTGCAGAACTTCAAAGTGGCTCCCGCTCCACTCCGTGTGGAGGTTTGTGATTCCTCACAAAGAGTACAATGTAGAAGAAAAGGCAGGAAGAAGCGTAGCACATGTCAAGCTTGCTTACAGCGGTGACTCCAATACACAACAGTGTCTCGTAGATAGTCAGCAATCTGTAAATATGTGTTGACTGACTCTGTGACCACATGAGAGATAGATGAACACAAATTATTCTTGAAAAATTTAAATTAGGTCTTGTTTGACTGGAACGACGTTGTCTAATATTAAAAAATAAATAAATCACTGGGGGGAGAAAAGAAAAACTATATATCCCAAATTTGAAACATTTAACTAGCAGACCTAGAAAATGCCTTCAATGGAATCAGTCTTTGTGCTGTCATTCAAGGCCCTTCAGGCTATGAGACAACTGTCCATTAGAGGACAGTTTTGCAAAAGCCTTGCATATCCCCCCGCCAGCCCCAGGCCTTTCCTCCGCACGCACAGTACAGAACAGTGCTTTGTAACAGTCTGTGTGCAGTGAGCAGTGGAGAACACACAAAGGACAAGCACCTGACAAACTGCAATTTTTCTAAGTCTTCCAAGAATCGTATCCTCTCTCCCTAAATCCATCCCTGCCTGCAAAGCAATTACGTACTGGTATACGCAGTAAAAGATAATTTAAAAAGTTTATAGATTACTTTGGCCCACTGTCAAATAATAGCTAATTATGATATATACTAATCATTTAAATAGTCCAATGCTTATTACAGTATGCCCAACAGCCTGTTAAAGTAGCATTTCTAAAGCTCTGATTATCTAGTCAGCTGCTAAAACACATCGGCTATCCATTCATAAAGGATCAGTATTTAATTGCATGAAGAGAAGAAGTAGCGATTAATTCTAATTCCAAAGGCAAATAATTTTTTTAAATGCCAATTTGACCTTGAATTCATACCAAGACTTTTCTTTTGTAACTGGCAAGGCTCCCTAATTACTTAATTAGGCTAATGTCAAGAACGAGCACATAATCAGAAAGAAAAAGATTTTAAAATTATAATACAAGGGTGACAGAAACTGGTCTAGGATTTTAGAGCTGCCCTTTAATCACCAACTGAGATAATCACAGGTTTTGTGGAATAACTACACATGCCATGTGTGAGCATCTTCACAGTGACGGTTATTATCAATATTACCTTACCTTTGTGGGCTTTCCAATGCACAATATACTTTCATATACATTATCTCCCATAATAACATATCCCTCACAATTATGAGAGTTATTACAATTATGAGAGACTTACTTAACTAGCCAAAGAAATGCCACCAGTAGGTGAGAAAGCAAAGAGTTAAACCCTGCTTGATTTGATTCTAAATGCCACACACTTTTGAGATATATCTTTTAGTTCACAGGTAGGAGAGCTCTTAGAAAAGGCTTTAGATTAATAAATCAATATTCATTAGTCACGCTGTGAGAAACACATAAAACAAATAATTGTATCTCAAAGAGAAGCAAATGAAGAAACATCTCTTACAGATGCTTCTCTTCATTAAAATTCCTTAGCTGATAACAGAGTATTTTGAGATCAAAATCTAAGAGAGAAAGGCAGAGTGAGATTTAATATTTCCATGTCAATGTGCCTTACTGCAACGCCTTTATTTATATCAACATATTATTTTCTTCTAATAACACGTAAATGGAAAGTGACTACTGCACATACAGGAACTAGAGGTAAATCGTTTAATTTGGAACTTCCGACATAGCATGAAGGCCTTGAAATTCCCTAGTATGGCTTATTTATTTTTCTCTTAGTGGAGGCAGATTTTTCAATTCCATTCTTGGCCATAAGAACTTGCACCTGTGAGTAAAAACCACAAGAACTGAGGGACCACAGAACAAGTTAACTTTCTCGGTCAGATGCTATTTTCATCATAACCTAGAAGGTGCAGTTCTAGCCGATGACTTTAGATGTTCCCCCATTTGTGGTCAACAAAGAGCCCACAGCAAGGACTCGAAACACGCTGAAAATAATCCTGTTGGCTTTATGACACGAGCTTGAGTTCAGCCTTGCCTAGAGCCTGGACTATAAGGTAAAGTCCACCCACACGATTTCCAGATAAGAGGATGGAAGCTCTACTCCATCCCTGAGGCATGGAGCATCTGGCCGGCATCGAGTGGCAGAGTAGGATGCTCAAGAATATGGGGTTGAACACAGGGCCACCCCAGAAGCCTGCTTCTCCCACTTGCTGTGTGACTAGTTCATGAACCTGAGCTCAATCCCAGGAAGGAGTTGTAAAAGATCAAACGGGAACATTCCTTATGTGGTGCTGTCCCATTATCAATACTAAATGCTGGGTCTTTTCCTTTCTGTATCAAAACTGTGTGTAAAATAAAACCTCAAGGATGGTACCTTTGAAAAGGAAAGGTAAAGGAGATAGCAGAGGTATTTTCAAGACGTGGCAGTTTGTGTCTCACTATAAACATACCGTTAACATTTGAAATACAACCCAGAGACCTTTATCAAGCCAACAGAAGCACAGGGTCTGGTCCCTGCTACTTTTCTTACCTCATTTTCTACCTCTCACCCTCACTGTCTGAGCTCCTTGCCTTCCCTTGAAAGAGGATATTCCTTAGGACAGCAAATTCAAAGACTTCTCTGTCCGGAAAATTCTACTCTCACATATTCATAGGGCCTCTCTCTCACTACCGGTACTACGGATTGTGTAGTATCTCCTCAGACCAGCTTCCTCCATCACCCGTGGGATTCACATACACACACTACTATATTTAAAGTAGATAACCAGCAAGTTCACTGCAGTACTGTTTACAATAGCCAAGACACGGAAACAGCCTAAATGCCCATCAGCAGAGGAATGGGTAAAGATGTGGTACATATACACAATGGAATACGGCTCAGCCACAAAAAAGAATGAAATAATGTCACTTGCAGTAACATGCATGGACCTAGAGGCTGTCATACTGAGTGGAGTAAGTCAGACAGAGAAAGAGAAATATTGACTGATACGGCTTACATGAGGAATCTAAAAAAAATGATACAAGTGAACATATTTACAAAACAGAAACAGACTCACAGACTTCGAGAACAAACTTATGGTTACCAGGGGGAAGGGTGGGGGGAAGGATAGTTAGGGAGTTTGGGACTGACATGTACACACTGCTATATTTAAAATGGATAACCAGCAAGGACCTACCATATAGCACAGGGAATTCTGCTCAATATATCATATTCACGTGTGATATAGACTGAAACCCTTACTTGAAAGTGATTTCATGAAGTCATGTAAATATAAGAGAATATGGTGGCTTATTTGGCCACGGAATACTGGCACAAAACGAACATTGTGTTTCCCCGTTGAAAGCCTTCCGGCGTGGCCACCAGCTTCTATGTTATCAGCTCACAGGAGTCTACACCTTTTCCTTTGAGTCACTTCCTATAAGCTGCTCACTTGATTACGGTAATTAAAGAAAACTTCTTCCTATGTGAAATAAGGTGTGAAAGAACAATCAAAAAAAGTAAAATGGTGAGAACATTTCTCCAGGCAAAAGCAATTTCCCCTTTGAAAGAGCTCACCTATTATGATCTCTGTGGAGACATCTATTTTCAGTCTATTACTCCCCCATGATGAAGAACAAACTCATCTCAGGGAACTAAAATACCAGGATAAGTCATAATGAACACAATTTTAGTCCTTGACAATCAAAACTCGTAAGATATAATGTCATTAAAATAAACTCAGAACAATAGTTTCCAAGGAGCTAGTAAGGTTTCCTTTGGGAAGAAAACTGTTCTCTTCCCCCTTTATTGTGTTATATTTGCAGCATAAAATATAAATACACCTCCCAAGGTTCCTAATCTATTTATTGGTGGAACTTAGCTTATAAGATGCTGAGGACCCTACATCCAGAAACATGTAATTTCCAAATGGTTCTTTCTACTCAGAATTATGTTCAGTCATTCAACATACATTGTGAGCTTTTTTATATGCATGGCACTGCATGTTGTTAAATTTTAATTATAGTGTTAGAAATGATTTTTGAGAGTCTACTGCATACAATGCACTATGTCAAGTGCAACTGGAGAAACAAATATGATCAAGGCATGGTCTCCAACATCAAAGGGTACCGAACATAAGTTGTGGTTTGGACCATCAGAGAATCTGTCATCTAGGTAGGGAGAAAGGACAGGTGGGTGACGGAAGTCAGTGAAAACCCCAGATAGAAGGGCTAGAAAAATAGGAAAAGAGAAGGAGGTGTCACTTCAGGCTCTGTTAGTAAGTGGTTTATCTTGGTCATCATCCCAATTATAGGTGGTGGGAAAGAAATTCCTTTTACCCTTTGATCCTACTAGGCTCCCATTAGTATAAACCATAAATCCCTCCAGCTACCATCTCTAGCAGTTTTTCATATCTGGCCCCATCTCACTTCGGGCACATAAGTAAATGATGCTACTTAGCAGTTAGACATATGTGTGATGACTTTCTAAGGTTTTGCGTGGGAGGATTTAGTGGTCCATCTGTTCTCTACTGTTGTGGCCCATGAATAATGAAAGTGCTAATAAATGGGTTGCATTTCTGGACTGTGCAGGGAGCCAGTCTCCTATTTAGTTACACTGAGGTTTTGCTCTTCTCAAGGGGATTAAAATCGAAAGTACCTCAAGAGGAGCAATACTGAAAAGCGTCTTTCCATACCTATTTCTTTGGGAGAAAAAGGGTAAGAGAGCATCAGTTTCACTTTGTATCTTGGTGAGAGACAAGGAGTGTAAAATCTGATCTCCTAGCAGCTAATTACCCCTTTAATATTGTGGCGGGAGGAATCCTAGGATAGGTAGGGCAAGCACATCATTTATCGTCTGTCTTCATTCAGACCGCTATCCCCAAAGCACCACAGACTGGGTGGCTTAAATAACAAACAGTTCTCACAGTTCTGGAGTCTAGAAGTCCAAGATCAAGGCACATTCAGGGCCTGGTGAGAATTGGCTTCCTGGTACATAGAGGGCTGTTGTCTCACATGGTGGAAAGAGCTAGAAAGCTCTCTGAGGTCTTTTTTATAAGGGCACTAATTTCATTCATGGGGGCTCCACCCTGGTGACCTCATCACCCCTCAAAGGCCCCACCTCCTAACATTATCACCTTGGGTTCAGGTTTTTAACACATGCATTATGGGGAGACACACACATTCATTCCGTAGCATCATCCAAACCTGGCTACATTTCAGAATGACGGGAGCACTGTTAACCCTTACGTCTGAATAGCAGGCTTCAATCCTGATGATTCCAGAAAACCTGGATGCATTTCAGAATGACGGGAGCACCATTAACCCTTACATCTGAATAGCAGGCTTCAATCCTGATGATTCCAGAAAACCAGAACACGTGATAGGTAGGAGGTGGAATTCCATTTTTTTTTTTTTTTTTACTATGAATCAAAAGGAACATCAGATATACCCTGTCTTTGCCTCTTGGAGGAAAAACTCTGGACACATTGCTTAGCTTAGTTAATCAGATGCTGTGGCCGGCATTTGACCCACCAAGAGTGGAAAAAAAATAACAAAGAGATGCATGTAGAAAGTCAGAAAAATTTCAGTGTAATATGGGGATTCCCTTGGTATAGCAGGAAACGTCCAAAAGCAATTCAGTTCTTCAGAGCAACAGCCAGTGTCCAGGGTTGCTGGACCCCAGAAGCAGCAATAATAAAGGTCAGCTGATGAACAGTGATGTCCCGAAGTCCACTGGGGACACCTTCAAGGGACCTTTCCTTCCTTGATTTCTGCTTGAGCTGGCTCTCCAGCTTAAATCTGAGAGATCCTACAGATCTCACGAACGACCATTTTTCCACCTAAGTTACCCAGAGGTGGTTTGTTGGTTTCTATTTCAACCAAGAACTCCAACTAAAACTAGTACAATATTAGATTCCTTAGATAATGACGAGGATGCTTCTACCTGATGCTGGTGGCGACGACCACTTGAACTGTAGTGCCTCAGTTACTAACTAGGGATTCTGCATTGACAACAGAATAGCATTCCCTTTAGAAAAAAATCTCTAAATACATCTTTCGATTGTTAAGGACTTCTCTAAAAATAGCCAAGAATTTTTTAATCCAAATCTTTTCCCTTTCTAGTCTCACAAAAATATCCATAAGGCCATTCATAGAAGTCCTATGAAAGAAAGAGCCTGAGATATTTTAAGAAGTCACACACTTCTCAGTTGAAAGAAAATATTCAAGGCTTTTGAGGCCCTTGTCAAATTATTTACCTTCATTTTTAGATGTCACAGCTGAAGTATTGGAATAAACAGATATTCATTTGGAAGATTCCAGATGGTGAATATTAATTGTCGCATATATCAAATTATAATGGAGCTTTGTAATTACAGTAAATGGATTTTGTAATTGCTAGAAGCCTAGGGAAGGGGATAAATGTAAAGGATGCTGGAACGCCAAGGAAGATAAATATTTGTGGGGCTGTACGTGTATAAGGCATTTGTTGAGCGTTTGTAATTTAGGAGAACATGAAAGGAGAGCCCATGGTTCCCATCTATGAATTGCAGGTACCATCATAATAAGGCAAAAGTCACAACCTTTTCCAAAAGGCAATTGCCAGAATGCCTTAATTGGACCAGTAAGAATCAGAACTTGCTTCTACTAATTTGGTTTATGAATAAGTAAGTCACTGGGAATCACTGATACCGCTCTTACAACAAACAGGAGGGGATCTGGACCAGTACGAGTAGTTTCCGTTTTTGAATCAAATAATACTGAAGAGCCCTGGACTCGGATCTGAACCACCTTCAGACGTGTCCTGCCTGTTCCAATGACAACTTAGGACCCCAATCGCCTTCTTGGCTTCTGCCTTGTGAGCAGCTATTGAAGGTGGGGACCACGCTGTGGTCCACGATAAATTCCCCAACATTCCTTCCATCACATGTCATGTCCAGCTCGAGAGAGAAAGCCTGAACTACAGTACAGTATCGCTCTGAGATCAAGGGTGGGAAAACAGGATATAAAAAGCATTTGGGATTGACATGTACACACAGCTATACTTAAAATGGATAACCAACGAGGACCTACTGTGGAGCACAGGGAACTCTGCTCACTGTTCTGTAATAACCTAAATGGGAAAACAATTTGAGAAAGGATAGATACATGTAATATGTAGAACTGAATCACTTTGCTGTACACCTGAAACTAACACAACATTGTTAATCAACTACATTCCAATATAAAATAAAAATTAAAAAAAGCATTTGGAACCATTTATTTCTTCCCAATCCACTGCAGGCACATCGATAGAAGTGGGACTTTTTGTTTGCTTTTTTGCTATTTCTTAGAGTCTGATGTTAGGAGTGCTGATTTTGGCCGATGAGGGTGGGTTAAGGAGTGGAAGAGATAATTTCCTCACTTACTTCTTCCTCTAGTTAACTTAAAGTCCATTTGAAACAAAAAGTCAGAGGTTACCACCTTATCACATACATTTCTGGACATAATTAACAGTCACAAAACTTAAAGAGTTCACTTCTTTTCCATTTTTCCATGTGGTACGGTAGGAAGAATACTGGACTAGAATAGAGAGACCTGCGTGCCTGTCCTTGCTCTGCCCTAGACTAGCCAGGTGGCCTCCTCTCAGCCTGTGTCCACATTTCTAAAATGAGGGGTTTCTTTTTCTCAAACGACTCCTAATGCCCTGCTTTGTTTCCTTTGTTTTCCTTATTGAAGGTATCTAAGATTCCTTCTATATGTTTATGTTTACTTGGAGTCACAAATTATGTCTACTTTTTCATCCCAGCTACTCAGCAATTCTCACTTAGTACGTAGGAAGCACTCCAATGTTATTAAATGAATGAACGGACTAAGGGATGAAGAAGTATATTCTAAATATAAACATACATGTTCTTCTCTATCATTAAAAGGTATTTTATTGATCTTTTCCTCTCATTTGGCTTCTCCCAGAAGTCTGCCAGACTTTGAGACATGGATGAGAATTCAAGTATTTTGTTTGGAACGTGATCCCGGGAAATATAGAGAGTGCCAAAGTGAGACGGGGGAAGAGAAGCTAAGAGAGTTATCAAGACAGTTCTCAATGGGGGTAATGAGAGCTTGACCCAGCTGGGGAAGGACAGAAACCAGCATGGAGCCTACGCACCAAGCAGCAAGGGAGCTGGGGTTTTCAAGCACCAATGCCGACCGGTCATTGGCCAAGGGATGAATAGCCCAGGTGACCAGAGGAAGCCCTCTCAGGTAAACAGATGAAGGTGCTGGCAGCTGGAAGACAGACCAGCAGGTACCGATATGGTAAAGGCCAAGTGGTTTACATCAACAGTGCCTGGTCTAGTCTCAAAACATTATTCTCTCTCTTACGCCTTCCCCTGGAGCCCCGTGATTGCAGTCATTTCCCTATAACACACCTGCCCATTTACTTACCTTTATTCCTCACTGGCCTATAATCTCCTTGAAGGCAGAGCACATGGCTTCTTCAAAGCTGTATCCTCAATACCTGGCCTAGCATAGCTCACTTACATTTGGGGACTAAACGATGAATCTATAATAAGGGCATAATACCACGAACTTTATAAGTTTATACAAGAACCAAATTAGATAACGTTGACTGAAGCATATTGAGAAGTGCAAAGTGCTCTCCATATCTAAGAGAAGAATGACGGGGAGAAAATAAATACCGTCCCTAAGCTAACCATGCGAGGTAAGAGTCTGCCATCTTTCACATCAACACATCTTCTTTAGCTGGCTGTAGGACAAGGTGTGACCAACACGTCAACATGTTTGAAAAAAGATGGACAGCAGTGAAGAATTGATGGAGAGCTTCTATCTAGCGGGACCTAACTGGTTGAGAAATACGTTAAGTTTGGACCAGTAAAAGTACCTCTCCTAGACAGCACTCAAGGGTGACCTGGGATAGAGGTAAACAGGGAGGAGAGAAAAGAACAGCTTTGTCTAGGAATTCTTCTCTTAAACACAAACTCCTTCAATTTTAAAATGGTGAGAATGAAGTAAAAGACGATATGCTAAGGGAATTTGTGGCCCTGGTGCTGTTTTGATCCTTAACAAGCTTATTTATGAAACCAAAGGCCAAAGAACAAGGCCAGTGTTTTTCTCAGTGATGTGAAAAGAATCATTTCCCTTCTTTTTTGACCACCGAGAATTGAACCTTTTCCATTTCCCACACCAGACTTGAGAAACCCCTCAGTTCTTCATACCATTCCAAATAAGCTGGAAGCCGCCTGCAAAGGGTCCAGGAGCTGAGGACATTCTGCCGGACAGTAAGATTTATAAGTCACAGTCTGTTTTACTAAGAGAGAACAGGCTTTGGGGAATTAGAAATGGAATTTTACTTCATTTGTGGAGAAATCTGTAAAGACTGGCTCTCTTCAGACAAAGAACCAGGATTGGTTGGTTCTCAGTACATTTGGGACAACCCTGGAGAAATACTAAGTGTAGGATGTACTTATGAATGTGCCCGCGCTTCCTGTGCTGCAGATCCCAGGGCCATTTCTGGGTGAGAGTCGGGGGTGGACAGATAGTCAAGCTTTTAAAAGTTACGTAATTGTCCAAGGTTATACAGTCTATAAGCGGAAAAGCTAGAATAAAAATATAGGTAAAATCTAAAGCCACAGTCTTTCTATCACAATATACTGCTCGACGGATTTTCTTCCTTAGAAGCTTTAGACAGGGAAGATTTTAGTCACTCTTAAGAATGTTTAGATGAACGTAACCTTGCTTAGAATGAGGGGATGGATTAGAAAAACCTTAACCCTTCTCTCCTATCATGACTTCATTACTCACCTGGGCAGTCATCTGCTGATTAAAAAATGGGAACTTTCTTGTGCCCTGAGTATTTGCAAGCGAATCATGTGATCTCATTTATAATACACAGGTTTCAGCAGTATTTGGCACTGTTTTCCTCTAGAAAATGCCACATCACGGAGCCCTGACTTAATAAAGGGAGTCCACTGTAAATCAGGACCATTTAAAGCAACGTGACATGAACAGAATTAAAAACAGACCTAAAAACATTACTTTAAAGAATGACAGGATATAAATGGAGCAAAGTCCATTTTTTCTATCAGTGGCAGCACACAGTGTGAGAACAATTCTCATTCTGCTTCCAATCACATGTGTCTGTCCAGCAAAGGAAGAAGTTGTTTTGTTCGACATGTTTAGTTTTGGAATTAGTAGTTTTTTGTCTTGGTGTGGTTTTGAGACAAGGAAATACATCCCTATTTCTCCTCTGTCGTTGTTCTCATTTTCTCCTGCACCAGGTAGACCAAGTAGACATTAGAGAAAAGACAACAGAAACCAGCAACATGCCCTACAGATAAAAAAAACAACAGTCTCCAGACGAAGGCAACCGCACAAGACTAAAAGTTGGAATCAGCCAGCATCTGAGGCAAACCCAATCTTGAAATTAACGTTTATCTCGTTGCAAAACAAGTCCTACTTGAGGTTCATTTTTGTAGTGACTAGAAACCCAAAATTGCCATGTTGGACACACAGTTTTCCCTGACAGGTTTCTTATCTCACTGCATGACGGGTATTATGAGGGAGAAGTTGCACTGTAAATAAGACATCAGCATGCCTGTCCACTGACGTTCGGCTGCCTGGGGAAGAATCAGATACTAAGCTCAGAAAATGAAGCTGCCACGACTAGACTAGAGACCTGCCAACCCTCTCCCATCACGTGTCCTGACAGAAGGCCCCTGAGGCCTGTGCTGCTGAATGGGACCGTAGAGTGTTTACATACCAACATCTCCTTTGTAATTCTATGCGAGACCTCTGGGCATCCCTCACCCTTTTCTCCAATATTCTCCAAGTGTAAGTGTTGAGCTGCATTATGAAATCAGATTGGCTACAGATGAGGAGATACCCTCCCAAGGGTACAAAACAACCAATGTTGCAGTTAACTCAGAAGACCCCAAGTCTTAAATTGCTGTCTTATATGGAGTCTCAAAGTTTCTTTGTAAATGTATAAGATGAATTTTATATGATGTAAAGTAAAAAAGATTACATATGTATTTTTTCTCACAAAATAGAACATCAATAAAACAAAAAAGAGTACCTCTATCATTTTCTGCAGCGGGACCTCTGTCTGCTTACAAACTGAAGATAGGATTGAAAGTCACAGCTCTACAAAGGGCGAGCTACGTACTCCCAACTGGTTGAAGACAGACACAGCAGAACAAGCTGGAAATCCCTGAGTGTTTTTAAACCTGTTCCATTTGGGGTCAAGTGGATGGTAAGGACCTTGCTTTAAGAAAAGTAGTTATTTCTGCCAAAAATTACACTTCTTGTCTGGCTCACTGCTATCTGTCTCAAGAACATTTATGGCAGGCTGACTATTTTCTGAGTGATTCCAAAATGTTCAGACTTTCAGTGCAGCATATGATGTTCTATTACTACCTCAGGTGATAAAAGGATGATGCTGTTACTAGCTGATAAATTCACCACCCTTGTGGCCGTACATTTTATATAGTATTATCCTGAAGGGATACATCAAAAGCATATCATTGGAAAATAAGATTCTAAGTTCAAAAACAAAAACTTTAAAATAACTCCTAAATGTTTACTGTTTTAGGACACAAGCCAGCTTGGACAGATAAAAACGGATGAATCCAGATTGCTCCCTGAATCTTTACATTGAACAGTATATTTTTTTAAAGCCTTAGGAGTCATCCAGCCAAGTTCTTTCTTTATTCTACATGTGAGGAAACTGAAACCCGGTAGGTAAACTGCCTTGTTCAAGATCAAAGAGGAAATCTGAACTGGGGTTGCATTACGTTTTATTCACACCACTCGTATCAAAATTCAAACGTGACGTGAGATGGGAATAAATGGGAAGTGAGAGCTCCTGAGTTTCTGCTGCTGTTTTTCTCACTTCGGCCATTCTGCAGAATTTGTCAACATAAAAGCAGCTGCTCTTAGCTTCAGACTAAACCCTCGACTCCCTAAATCAGGGGGAAAGGAACTGAAATTATACTTCCTCAACTCGATAGTGGAAGTAGATGGGTAGTAAATAAAAACAAAGTTTGCAAAATATAATCAAGACGATATCAAGCATGAATACTTGCAGGTAGCTCCCTAAATGCCATTTTAAGAATCCCGGAATGGGATCTGAGACTAGAGAAAAATATTTTGCGAGAAAACGTTCTTCTCGGAGATGTCATTAAGAAGACAAGTTATCAGAAGGTTGTGCCAGAAAGAATCAGATTTAAGAAATGGAGCGCCAGATCCTTCCGCAGAAGAGGGTGTTTGCTATCTACTCACCCCAGGACCTGCACACGGCAGTGTCAAACCAGCCTATGGACAATGTTTTCCAGTCAAATCACAATTAAATGGTAAAGCACTTAATACTAAAACTTGATGGACAAAATTGATGTGAGGAAGTTAACTCCAAGCTTCGCTGAAGTCAAGACAGATCACATTTATCTCACATCCTTCGGGAACTGGGCCTGTCAGTCAGTCACATAAGATGAGAATCGTGCGGTTACAGAAATCTGGAACTGGCAGAAACTCGGAGATTAGTCTGGAGGCTTCGAACTCATTCAGTGGGAAGCGACAAGGAAAATGCCGTATCTGTCAACGAAGCTGCTGTTGAGGAGGGCTTGGGAATGACTTGCACCAAGTCAGGGAACAAGGCAAGTGTGTAAGAGAGGATTAATTATGCCATGATTCATAGTCACTGGCTGTGCTATAAATAGGTTTATGGAAGTGCTTTTCTTTTCCCTTTTCCTTTCCTTTTTTTCCAAAAGGCTGCATGGAGGAGCCTTGCTTCCAGGACTCATATAACTGCACCTAGAATCACAGAATGTGAGAGCTGGAGGGATCCTCAAGGTCTGCCCAAGGTCCTCCACCGGCATTCTACAGTTGAGGAAACTGGAGCCCAGAGAGGTCAGGAAGCTTTCTGGAGGTCACGGAGTTAGTGCCTCGCAGTCTGGATCGCTGGTCTGCTGAGTCCCAGAGCGCAGTGCAGTCCACCACACCTTGTCATCTTCCAGTGTGGGCAAAAGACGGTCCCTGGACCGGGCATGTTTCTTCCAGTCAGAACTCAGCCCCAGAGCCCTGTGCAGCCAGAGAACCTGAAGCATTTCCTTCCCAGAGTTCACGGGTATTTCTGATCGTCACTTTAATGAGAAGGTATTTTTAGCTCTTCTCCTCCCATAAGCATTCTTCCAACTCACTTCCAGGGCTCGGTTCAAGCTTCGAGGCCAGGATAACTTTTTCTTTTTTTTTAAGCAATCCAATTCAGTAAGCTTTTAGTGAATGCCTTCAATGTATAAGGCATTGAACTGAGGGCCTTGTGAATGGAGACGTGAATGAAATGGACCCCTGTGCCGAAGCAGCTCACAGGGGACTGTGAGCTAAATGAGCTGAAATGTCATGTGGTCTCCTGATGGGATCCTGGAACAAAGAAAGGACTTTAGGGAAGAACTAAAGATGTCTGAATACAGTATTGACTTTAGTGAATAATAAAGTACCAATGTTGTTTTATTCATTGTGAAAATGGACCATACAAGTGGAAGATGTTAATAACAGGATGACTGGGTGTGTGGTGTAGGGGACCATCTGTACTACCTTGGTCATTTTTCTGTAAATCTAAAATTGTTCTCAAATTAAATATTTATTTTACAGAAATGCGTAAGAGTTGAAAGGGAAAAAATTGTTCCTGGACAGACCTATAATGTCTTCATTAATTTGCTGGTCTGGTTTAGGCTTTTTACCAAAGGAAACATTCTGAAGTAGTACTTAAGCTGCTCCTTTTTAAATGAGGAGCATTTTAACATGGAGAAAAACACGTAACAAATACTTTTAAACACACCCCTCATCGCAGCAAACTACTTGAGCGCTCCCTTTATCCTTTTTTCATAAGATTCCCTTATTTAACTGCTCTTAATTACATCCAGTTGCGCTGGCTCTATCAAGTTGCTTTTAATAGCACTTCTAGTAAACAGAGCTACAGAGAAAAATCTTGGTTGGTACTGGTTGCTAGGATGGGGGTGTAAGTCATAGGTATGAACTGCTTGTGTACTCGCGCCGGGAGAACAGTTATGGGGGTCAGTATGGGGGCGGGCAGGTAGAGAGAAAGGGGAGACAGGAGAGACGCTGCGATGCTATTAGATTAGTGATTCTCAGCTAGCAGTGATCAACCATCCCCTGGAGATATTTGGCAATGTCCGGAGACTGTTTCTATCCTCACAATCTGGGGACGAGGAAAAGGGTGGTGGAGGGCTTGCTACTGGAATCTAGTGGAGACAGGCTACAGCGTCTGCTAAGAATCCTACAGAGCAGAGGGCAGCTCACCGCGGCCCCCAGCAAAGAATTCATATTGAGGCCCAAATGTGAATAATGCCAAGGCCGAAAAACTCTGCATTAAATAGAAGAGGGAAAAAAATGCGTTTGCCTCCACTATTTCCTATCCCCCAAGGAAACTAACAATTATCTGGACTTAAAAGCACTTGTATATTCTTTTGAATTCTACTAAAGGATAACAACTAACCCATTATTATTACTGACCCCTTGTTAGTGAAAATACTTGCGGAAGATTCTTCTCAGGCCCCACTTCACATCGTCTTGGCCCTTCCTCCTCTGAGACCATGGCTAAGGCAGCGACTGCCAGCAGCATCATCTGACCGTGTCTTGCTTCAGCTGCACTGTCTGCCCTGGGGCCTCTCTGACACCCACACGGTGGGACGGTTACCAGAACCTTCCGGGCACTCATACATGCGCATCCTGGAAGCTCTAAGGAAGCGCTGCCCCCGGGGTCAGCATTTGAACCTTGGAGGATGGGAACTCGTGCATAACTCTCCTCTGCTTCCTTCTTTCAGACGGCAGTTCTAGACCACACGGAGCCCAGATCCCTATGCCTGTGGGCATGGCAGCGGAGCTAGGCTGCTATCTGCTTCCTCCTTTCAGACGGCAGTTCTAGACCGCACGGAGCCCAGATCTCTATGCCTGTGGGCATGGCAGTGGAGCCACTGACGCTCAGTGGAGGCCACTCGGCTAGGCTGCTGTTGGTGGGCTTGCCCACCTGTCTTTCTCTTCTGTTTTCATTTTTACTGGAGTCCAGTTGATTTACAATATTGTGCTAGTTTCAGGGGTACAGCAAGGTGAATTAGTTATACGTATACATGTATCCACTCTTTTTTTAGATTCTTTTCCCACATAGGCCATCACAGAGTGCTGAGTAGAGTTCCCTGTGCTGTACAGTAGGTCCTTATTAGTTATCTAGTTTATATATAGTCATGTGTATATGTCAACCCCAAGCCCCCAATTCATCCCTTCCCCGCCCTTACCCCCTGGTAACCGTAAGTTTGTTTTCCATATTTGTGACTCTATTTCTGTTTTGTAGATAAGTTCATTTGTAGGCTTTTTTTTAGATTCTACATATAAGCTATATCATATATTTGTCTTTGTCTGACTTACTTCACTCAGTATAACAATCTCTAGGTCCAATCATGTTGCTGCAAACTATAAATGCTGGAGAGGGTGTGGAGAAAAGGGAGCCCTCCTACACTGTTCGTGGGAATGGAAATCGGTACGGCCACTATGGGAACAGTATGGTAGAACTACCAGAGGATCCAGCAATCCCACTCCTGAGCATATATCCAGAGAAAACCATAATTTGAAAAGATACATGCACCCCAGTGTTCACAGCAGCACCATTCACAATAGCCAAGACATGGAAGCAACCTAAGTGTCCATCGACAGAGGAATGAATAAAGAAGATGTGGTACATAAATACGGTGGAATATTACTCAGCCACAAAAAAGGACAAAATAATGCCATTTCCCCACCAATCTTGCTTCGCCTTCTCCAGTCCACTACGCCTCATATCTGAGATTACTTCCCCAAAGAAACTACCCCATACAGCCCTTGCCTCAGGGTTTTCTTTCTAAGGAACCTAGGCTAACAACATGCTCTTTAAGAATTTTTTTGGTCAAAGATTTTCCTCCCGAGTGGCAGATAAGGATTATTATGGGTTTCATAGAGTCTCTTAGCTCTAATTTCAAGGAATAATCACAATAATAAATATTAACAATAACAAAAGTAGTTACTTATGGTAGTCTTCCTTACAGAAAATGAAACTTAGATTCAGAGAGATTGAACTTTGTAGAAATCCCTTGTGGAAAGCCAGGATTTGACCCCAGTCTGCTTGAGCTCAAAGTTCTTACCACACAGGGGCTACAAGTTTTCCTAGAAGCAGTATGAAGTCCAGGTACAAAGCCTGAGAACAAAATATTTTCTTCTGCAAAACCACCTTGCTACCATATTTTAACTCGTTGAATCTGTCATGATTGCAATACAATGTCTAGCCCAGCAAGGTATTTAAGGTCATGTTGGAATTTCACGTATAGTTAACTACTGAGGAGGAACGATTATCTACGATAGTCATAGGGCGCCAAAGTGAGTCTAAGAGCACGGTGGTCAATATAGGGAAAACCGTGCGTGCACGTCTAATGTGTGTATGTGTGTGTCTTTGTGTGTCTGTACTTCTGTGTGTATGTGAGCGAGAGACAGTCAGAGGAAGAGACAGACAGAGAAAAGAAGGGAGGTAGAGAACGACAGAGAGAGAGAGAGATTTTGAACCTCCAGCCCTAAAGCCAAAGGCCAAATTGTAATTAGGTTTTGTAGTCCATTGTTTCATATTCTCAAAACTGTCACACTCCATTTATGTGAACAGTCAAGAGCTTCCAGATGCTGGTTCCGAGCCAGCTTCACAGTGAGTGTGATTGTACAGGGAAGGATACAGCTTTGCCTTTACAAAACTAGGAGATGTCAATGCCCCGACTTTACCTCCTTTAATACTGTGGTTGGGGGTGACGGTGGTTGTCTGCAAGTAATGGTGCTGTTGGATTTTGTTGTTACTTTTTTGTTGTTTTGCGTTTTTATTTTGTTTCTGAAATGAGCATTAGTTTAAAGGTTTCCAGGGCGCTAGTCTTTGAATCAGAAAACCTACATTGAAGTTCTCTCAATTACTTAATGTAGCTCTGAATAACAGTCATAGCAGAAATAGTTGTACTGGTAGAAGAAGTAATAATTAAAACCAACGAATGCTTATTGACCATAAATTATGTGCCAGGCATTCTGTTAAATGCATTACATGTCTCAGCTCATTTAAATTCCCTCAATAACATTAGGTGGTGAATACCGTTATTGTCACCATTGATGAGATGACTTATTAAATACAACTAAAAGTAGAGACATTAACTCATCCAATGTCACACAGCCAACATGTAGGATACCCAGGACCCAAATGAGTCTCCATGCTCCTCACCCTTTTCTGTTCTGCCGCCTTATGGAACACTGAGCTTCAGTTTGCTTACCCATACAACAGAGCTGGTCCTCCTTTCTCCGTTTAGGTGTTGCTGCAGTCAGGGTCTTTCTTTTAAGGAGGGTGGAGAGAGGATGAATGATACCACATATCTGATTGGAAACTCTTCCTTGAAACCCACAAGCTAGACTGGCATTTTGGAACGTCATTTTGTAATAGATGAAAATGCCGATATGAGACAGATGTGCAGCACAGCGGGTTATGCTCAACTCAGTAACTTTCCACTGCACTGGGGGACTGTCCACTGCCCACCCTGGCCTTTCTGATTTTTCTGACACATCTCAATCACAGTCATACCTCGAGAACTTTAGAGTCGGAACTTTTGGTCGTAGGGGAGACTTTTAGTAAAGTCAATTGGTTGAAAGTAGTAACATGTCCTCTCTTGGCCCAAGAGGTGGTCAAGCAGTGGCGGGCAGCGGGGGTGTGGACAGAGCTTGGAAGCGTGGACTGGGGTGTCCGCACGCGAGCCTGGGGGCCGCCTCAGGCGGTGGAAGCAGCCAGAGGTGAGAGGAGAAGGAAAAACAGGCTTATTTAGGGGTGGGGCTGGCCCTCCCCATGCTGCCAGCTCTCCCCATGCTGCCATGTGTCAATGAAGAGCGCCCCAAAGTTCAAGGTATTCTAAATGTCAAGCAAGCCTTCCAGGTTGTTAGGGAGGCTTATCTGTCAAGGTGGGATTATAGAAAATATTGTATTAATGGTTTGTAAGCTTGATTTATAACTTTCAAGTATTTAGATGGGGGCCTACGGCCCGGACCCCAGTGAGAGGAGGGCGTGGCCTGGGTATCGCTATTAACGGCTTCTCTCTATCCTCAACCAGCGGGCTCCTTTTCGCCCTTCAGGTTCCTGCACACATGGTATCTTCTGAGAAAGGCCATCTCCGGCCACGCTATTCTGCACAGCCCTCCCAACATAAGCCGGTCCCTCTCTACTTCTTTCCTGTTTTATCCACAGCACTTGCACTATCTGCTTTGTGGCTTATGGTACCTCCAGGCCAGTGTTTCCTCCTTGGAAGCGAACATCTTGTCTCACTTCTTCATGGCTGAGTTCCTAGTGCCTAGAAACACAAAATAAGTGTTCCATAAATATTTATTTGATGAGAGAATAATGGATAAATTGATAAATAAAATATATGTATATATCCGCACTTTTGTCTTAATAATAAAGAGCTGTATTGTGTCTGATGCTTTTTTTATAATTTTTATTTTATATTGGACTATAGTTGATTTGAAACGTTGTGTTAGTTTCGGGTATACTGCAAAGTGATCCAGTTATACATATATCTATTCTTTTTCAAATTCTTTTTCCTCTTAGGTTTATTACAGAATATGGAGCAGAGTTCCCTGTGCTACACAGTAGGTCCTTGTTGGTTATCTATTTTAAATATAGTAGTGTGTGTATGTTAATCCTAAACTCCCAATTTATCCCTCCCTGATGCTTTATTTAATGTCAGTACACAATCCTCTCTTACTCCTTTTGGACTTGATAGCCAGCTAATTATAGAGTTAACAGCACCAAACAGTTATTTTGAGAATGGAGCAGGAAACAGAAGCAACCGATATGGGAATAAACAGTTTGTCTTATGTTAAACAAAATGGCAAACAAAATCGTTTTACCCGTCCCTCTCCCAGTCCCTTTCGGATCTAAGGCAAAGTGAAACATGCATTTTTTTTGGCCCTATAAAAGGATGTTACACTTGTTACAAGTGTTACACATATGCTGATTCTTTTCTGAGACTAAAGAAAGTGCTGGGGATGCAGATTTCAATAATGACGTGGTCAAGGTCCAGGGTTTCTTACGTTAAGAATTTGAACCTCATTTCCTGAGAAAATATACACATTGTCTCAGATCTTAAAATAGTTTATGTATTTCAGTAACTCCATAATTATTATTTTTTGATGAATTTATTTTATTTATCTATTTTTGGCTGTGTTGGGTCTTCGTTGCTGCGCGCGGGCTTTCTCTAATTGCGGCGAGCAGGGGCTACTCTTCATTGTGGTGCGCGGGCTTCTCACTGCGGTGGCTTCTCTTGTTGCGGAGCACGGGCTCTAGGCGCGCGGGCTTCAGTAGTTGTGGCACGTGGGCTCAGCAGTTGTGGCTCGCAGGCTCTAGAGCGCAGGCTCAGTAGTTGTGGTGTATGGGCTTAGCTGCTCCGCGGCATGTGATATCTTCCTGGACCAGGGCTCGAACCCGTGTCCCCTGCATCGGCAGGCGGACTCCCAACCACTGTGCCACCAGGGAAGCCCACTGAATGTTATTTTTAAATGCCAAATATTATATATTTCATATCAATATTCCTACAAATTATATTTAGGTAAATAAATATATTTTGAAGGAAGAGAGATTTGGGATTCGGGGTGTGTTTAATAATCTATTTGTTTCTGTCATTGTTGATAAAAAACATTCCATTTCAACACTTTGTAAAAGCATACACATGGAGCAAGCAACCTATTTATTCCTTAGTCCAAATTAAAACTGTACATAATCGCCATATCTTCAGTTCTTAGAAAACAGAGCTTTGAACCTGTACAATCATATTCTGTTGAAATGAAATTAACTGAGATTCAGTAAAGACGGCTTCATGCTCAGTAAATTCAACTCATTGTCTTAAATACACCAGCTTACGTACGATCCCCATTTCCCCTCCTAGCTACTTTACTCCCCTTCTTTTCTCCTTTTGAACTGCTGACCCGAGTTAGTAGCCAAACATAATAATACAGTGTTTGATCCTCTGGAAACCCATAAAACTACAAACCAGCAACCACCAGGATGTTGGCAGAATTTCTGTGGACAGCAACCAGCAGGGGACTTTTTTCTGGAAATGAAGCAGTACATTGCGACTATTGATACATCAGTAAGGAAGGTAATACCTTCTGCCAGGCCCTGTCCCCACCTCACTCTTACAACCATTTGAGACGGGGAGAGAGAATTCATCTTTTAAAAGACTAAAGCCTTCTTTCTTTTAGCTTTTATTATTTAAAGTCCTCTCCTTCGATTCATTTTAAAATTCATTCTGCCGATTTTTATTAAGCACTGATGGACCTGTAGAGCCCTGAGCTAAGTACTATAAAGGATAAACATATAAATGAAATGCACCCTCTACATTCTTCAAGAATAATAAACTCTAACGGCAACTTTAAGTTCTCAGGTAGTGAGGGACTGTCTCCTCCCTACCACAGAAATATTTGATTAATGATACAGCTGAATCCAAATGAAAGGAAGGGAAGTTCCCAGGTTCCGGAAATAAAGAGGCAACTGCAGCTAGAGAGAGCAGCTTACAAACGCTTACCAGAGGGACCCCAGAAACTAACAGAACAGCTAGGCCGTGGAGACTGGGACTGGGATTTTTTTTTTCCAATTATTTATTTATTTATTTATTTTTTTGCGGTACGCGGGCCTCTCACTGCCGTGGCCTCTCCCGTTGCGGGGCACAGGCTCCGGACGCGCAGACTCAGCAGCCATGGCTCATGGGCCCAGCCGCTCTGCGGCATGTGGGATCTTCCCAGACCGGGGCACGAACCCGTGTCCCCTGCATCGGCAGGCGGACTCTCAACCACTGTGCCACCAGGGAAGCCCGGGACTGGTATTTTAACACACGGAGATGAACAGGAGAGGTTGCATTGACCTTGCATTAGATTGAGATTTACAATTAAGCCTTACATCTGGCTAGGTCTGGGCTAGATTTAAATCTTCTATACGGGGTGGGCTAGCTAAGCCCGTTCATCAGCTTGTGTGTGTGGTAATGAGAATGTAACATCTCTGCCTGAGCTCCTCTTAATGGGAGGACAAAATAAAGCATCTATTGGAAGTTAAGAGTCTCAGACCAACACCACTGGTGTGGAGCGAAGTTTATGCAACCCACATGGTGCTTGTATCCCCCAAGGTGAGAAATCAGCGTAAAAGCAGGTCACTAGCCCTTGAAATCCTAGAAACAAACTGCAGAGCAAACTAAACGCACACATTTTCACTGAGAAAAAGATCAACCTCTTCTGAGGATCGTTGCCATATCTTCTTGAGATCATGAATGTTGCACCTCACACACACAAAAAACCATTCCATGAGGTAGGGTCAGCAAACAAGAGGATAAGTATACAAGACTTGAAGTGACAGAATAATGTAAAAAGATATAACATAGGTAAGTGTCAAATAATGAAGGATAGAAAATGAACAATGGAAACATGAGAAAAAAAAGACAGGCTGATTTATAGAAGGGGGGAGACCAGAATTAAAACATGTAATCAAAGAAAGAAAAAAGATCATTGGACAAAACTAAGCTGCTGTTGATAAGAGAATTCGTAATCCGGAAGACAGACCTGAGGACATTATCCAGAATGTAGCACAAAGAGAAAGGGAAATTCAGAATATAAGACATCAAGAGAAATAAGAAGGATAGAATAAGAAAGTATAAAAATGGCTACTAGGAATTACAAAAGGAGAAAAATGGGGAGAATAGAGAATAAATGAAATATTTAAAGAGAGTAGATGAAAATTTTCCAGAATTTCTGAAACAGATAATCTTCACATTTTAAAATCACAGTCTGATATCTGGTTAAAAAGGAGATTAAAGGAGTTCTGAGCCCAGTAGTAGAATATACTAATATTCCTGCAGATAACAATTATAATCAAGTAAAATGTAAAAGCAACTTTGAAGGCACTGCAGAGTGATGAAAAAGAGCAGGAAGTTGGGGACACTGGATCTCTGAAGGAAGGGAACCACACTGGGTGAGACCCCTATTTATACAGCATGCTCCCCTGAGGGCATTTTCCATTGTACAAAGTAGTTGGGACTTGTCGCTCTATATGCAAAAATTAATTCAAGAAAAATAAAGTATAAAGTTATAAAATAATGTAAAAGTTAAATCTAGAAAGACACATAGGAGGACATCTTCTCCACCTTAGAGCAGACAAGACAGGATGCACTAACCATGAAAAAAGAAGTAATTGATACATTGGACGTCATCAAAATGAAAACATCTCTTCTGACAACACCAGTAAGAAAATGAAAAGGCAAACCACAGCCCAGCAGAAAACATTTACAATTAATTTACCTGAAAGAAAATCACTATATCAAGAATATATAAAGAACTGTTTGCATCTATACAGACTTTTCTATCACATCTGATGTTAGTTTTGGTGGTTTGTGTCTTTCAAGGCAGTTGTCCCATTTCATCTAAATTGTCGATTTTTTTGGCATAAAGCTGTTCATGGTATTCCATAGTTATCCTGTGTGATTTCCCTTTGCATCCAACAACTGCACAATAATCTTTTCAAGCCCACATGAAATGTTTACCAAGATAAACTATATGTCGGACCACATGGACCAAACATCATATGCAGGATAATAAAACAGGTTTTAATAACTTTCATAGGTTTAAAATCATACATTGCCTGTTTTGAGACTACCATTAAACCAAATGGAAAGCAATAACAATAAAATATGTAGACGTCTAGAAAATTAAAATATTTTGTAATTAATCAACATCCTAAATAGTACACAGTTCAAATGAAAAATAAGAAGGGAAATTAGAAAATATCTTGAACTGAATGGTAAGGAAAACATATCAAAGATTGAGAGATGCAGCTAAAGCAGTGCTTAGGAGGAAATGTAAACCTTTAAATATTTAAAATCAATGTTTAAAATTGTAATAGTTTAAATCAACGTCTAAACATTAAAATGTTGAAAATCAATCATCAAGCTTCCAACTTTAGAATTTAGAAAAACAGGGGAAAATATAACACAAGTAGAAGAAAGGAAATAATAAATATAAGGATGAAATTCAATGAAGCAGAAAAAAGAAAGAAAATTGGCAAAGCCAAAAGTTGGTTCTTTGAAAAATGTCATAAAATTAACAAACCTCTAGTTAACTAAAACTCTATTAAAAACTTGAGTTCCTAACCAGAAATACTCCCATAAAGAAATCCCTTGGCTCAAGTCATTTACTGATCAATTCTGAATACTATAGCTAACTACTCCATGCTCACGTGTCGGAAGATTCAATATTGTTAAGACGTAAATTTTCTACCCAACTGATCCATAGATTTCAACTATTCCAATATAAATCCAGGTAGGTTTTTCTGAGAAACTGAAAAACTGATTCTAAAATTTATATGGTCATGAAGACAAAGTAGAATAGAAAAAATCTTAAAAAGGGAATTCAAATATTTAAATTTCCTGATTTCAAGTCTTACTATAAAGCTACAATAATTCAGACAACGTGGTATTGGCATAAAGGATAGACACACAGATCAACAGAACAGAAGAGGGTCCAAAAGGAGGTCCATATGTACTGTGGCTTGATTTTCTACAACAGAAGCAAGGCTGGAGGAAAAGGTTTTCCCAACAAGCAGCTATCTATGGAAAGAGAAAGAGAGAAAGGAAGAAAGAAGGGGGGAGGGAGGGAGGGAGGAAGGAAGAAGGAAAGGAAGGAAGGAGGAAGGAAGGAGGAAGGGAAGGAAGGAAGGGAGATGGGGGAGGGAGGGTGGGAGGAGTGGGGGAGAGAGAAAGAACCCCAGGACTTCCCTCATACGATATGGAAAATAAAACCCCCGAAACACCTCAAGATGGATCATAGACCTAAATGTCTTCCACACTTACAGGTTTATAATATGTCCTCCACTCTGCCATTAGACCTATTTTTTAAATTTTTTTGGTCACAATCTGATGCTAACCTACTATTCAGTCCTTTTTCATAAATCTTCATGCCTAACACTCCAGCCTTACAAAACTACTCCGTTATCCACTAAATACACTGTTTCATGCCCTGATATGCGGCTCCCTATATTTTAAAACCTTTCCTTCCCTCACTATCAAATATCAATTTGTCTTTTAGTTCCCTGCTGAAACTTCTCCTTCACAAAATCTTCCTAGCTTCCTTAGACAGACTGAGCCACTTTTTTCTCTGTTCCCATAGTACTTTTGTGAATATTTCTAACTGTGGTACTTATCACTGTATCTTAATGGCTGCTTCTCTGCCTCTCTTTTCTGATAGAATTTGAACCTACCACTGGCAAAACCTAGGTCTTACTTACAATGACAATCCTGAATACAGGCCTGGGGCTTAATCAGTACTCAAAACATGTTGAATAAGTTAATATAAAAGAATGAATTAAGAAACACAAATCCTTGGGAGTTTCTTCGTGGCCTAGTTAGAATTCTGGGCTTTCAATGCCGTGGCCCGGGTTCAATCCCTAGTTGGGGAACTGAGATCCCGCAAGCCTTGTGGTGTGGCCAAAAAAAACACCAAAAAACCAAAAACCCACAAATTCTTTTATTGTCCTTATAGAGGCATCTCTATCTCATAGTCAAAAATGTTCCTTTGCCATTAACTTTGCAGATCAAAATTATGGAGATATTTTCATGGATGAAAGTCTTTAGAACTTTAGCTATCCTGGAAAGGAGATGGGAATTAACATTTATTTTACCTTCTACAGACGAGCCATCGTGCTCCACGATTTAAATATGTTATCTCATTTAATCCTCCCAGCAACCCTTTAAGATATTAGTTTCAAAGAAGTGACTGAATTAGATTAGGTTTGGCCAAGACTAACAGAAAATGTAATAGTGGTTTAAACTACCATCAGGGACTCAAGGCCCTTCAACCTTGCTACATTACTATTTTCTATATCTTGGTCCAAGATGATCGTTCCAGCCCTGGAAGGAAGGAAAAAAAAGAAAAAGTACATGGTTCCTCCTTTCAGGAAGTTATACCACAGTTTTCACTTATACATACCACTGGTTGGAACTTACTTAATTGGGACATATTAACTGCTAGGAAATCTTGGAAAGGTAGTGTTTTAATTTAATTTAATTTTTATTTTATAGTGGAGTATAGTTGATTTACAATGTTGAGTTAGTTTCAGGTGTACAGCAAAGTAATTCAGTTATATATATACATATATCCATTCTTTTTCAGGTTCTTTTCCCATATGGCTTATTGAAGAGTTTTGAGCAGAGTTTCCTGTGCTGTACAGTAGGTCCTTGTTGATTAGCTATTTTACATCTAGCAGTGTGTATATGTTAATCCCAAACTCCTAATTTATCCCTCCCCCCGCCCTTTCCCCTTTGGTAACCATAAGTTTGTTTTCGAAGTCTGTGAGTCTGTTTCTGTTTTGTAAATAAGTTCATTTGTATCAGCTTTGTTTTATATTCCACAATATGAGTGATATCATATGATATTTGTCTTTCTCTGTTTTACTTAATTTCACTCAGTATGACAATCTCTAGGTGCATCCCTGTTACTGCAAATGGCACTATTTCAATTTCTTTTTTTATGGCTGAGTAATACTCCATTGTAAATACGTACTACACATCTTCTTTATCCATTCCTCTGTCGATGGACTCTTAGGTTGCTTCCATGTCTTGGCTACTGTAAATAGTGCTGCAATAAACACTGGAGTGCATGTATCTTTTCGAATTATGGTTTTACCCAGATATATGCCCAGGAGTGGGAAAGGTAGTCGTTTTAGATGTGCGTGAGCCTAGATGAAAACTGGCATATGTATGGGGGTTTTATTTCCATAGACGAAGGATAAAAACAGATTTTAGATGGTTAAATTAGAGTATCTGCCCTGATAAAACCAGCATTCAAACATATATCTCTCAGACTTCAAAACACATGCTCCCAATCTGGTGGTCCTGACCCGTCTCTTCTATTCTAAGTCATCTCATTTTACCAAGCCCTTTCCTTCTTTGTTAAACAGTGAATATTTATTTCAATCTGTATGTTTCAGATCCATGCACACTTGGCACATAAAAATACGTATGAGGTCAGAGATGAGGAAAACCCAAATTGATGTCTAAAAAAACCTTGAGTTAATTTTATAAACATTTTTCATCTTCTTTAAAGCATGAACTTACTCTTTCTTAAAAATTTCTAGTCACAGAATTAGAAGAATCCAACATAGTTTTAAGGTTCTCAAGTGGTCTCCCTTAGGATGAAAGAAACTGGTAATTGGCTAAGAAATCCACACTCAACTCAAGTAATTCGGATTTTATTACGAACCATTCATTCTTTTGTGAATTCCTTACAGCAAAGTGAAACAGTGAGAGGCTCATGGTTTTCATCTGTGTTGTTCTAAGTCACTATTTAGAAAAAGAAAGATTAAAGAAAAACTTAAATCTGGTCAAAGTTACCCCAAATGAGGAAATCCTCTTCGTGGGTGAAACACATAAGCCCTGCAAAACCATGTTTTATCCTAGACTTAGAGGTTCTTCAAATTCTTGCAGGAAAGGTATTAGAAAGACAAGACTGTAAGTGTCAACACAAAGAAGTACAGTAATACCTCGTTTTATTGTGCTCTGCTTTACTGCACATCGCAGAGACTGTATTTTTTTACAAATTGAAAGTTTGTGGTAACCCTGCGTCAAGCAAGTGCGCCATCTTCCCAACAGCATTGCTCACGTCGTGTCTCTGTATCACATTTTGGTACTCGTGCAGTATTTCAAACTTCTTCATTATTATTATATTTGTTATAGTGATCAGCGAGTGGTCATCTT
Organism: Orcinus orca; assembly: GCF_937001465.1. Lineage (NCBI taxonomy): Eukaryota > Metazoa > Chordata > Mammalia > Artiodactyla > Delphinidae > Orcinus > Orcinus orca. Next base: position 24,330,968 of record NC_064577.1, on the reverse strand, counting down.
TAATGTTACTACTAGGACTTGCTGAAGGCTCAGATGATAATTAGCAATATTTTTTAATTAAGGTATGTACACTGTTTTTCAGACCTAATGCTCTTCCACACTTAACAGACTACAGTATAGTGTAAGTATGTCTTTTTTTTTTTTTTTTTTTTTTGCGGTACGCAGGCCTCTCACTGTTGTGGCCTCTCCCGTTGCGAAGCACAGGCTCCGGACGCGCAGGCTCAGCGGCCATGGCTCACAGGCCCAGCCGCTCTGCAGCATGTGGGATTTTCCCGGACCGGGGCACGAACCCGTGTCCCCTGCATCGGCAGGCGGACTCTCAACCACTGCGCCACCAGGGAAGCCCTAAGTATGCTTTTTATATGCACTGGGAAACCAAAAAATCTGTATGACTCAGTTCACTGCAACATTCATGCAGTGATCTGGAACCGAACAGGCAGCTTCTCCAAGGTCTGCCTGCAGTGCTTCCAGATGTGAAGACACATTAACATGGCCTTAAATGAGAACAAAATGGAACTGGAGGCCAATGATTTTGTTTCGGTAGTAATGTTACTTAGGATGAGCTGCCTGGGAAGGACGAGGGGATAGATCTCTAGCTGTAGGCTGTCTCTATTCCTCTGTCTATTGGCTTGTTTACTTCTTTGAAAGATGATCTGCACAGGAAGCATCTTATAATACCTCCTGCAGCGTTAAACAAAACAAAAGACCCTAATGAAGCCAGTCAACATGCATCCAGAGATAAATTTATCTCTGGTAAACTGGTAAATCCATTACATGACGTGGAAAAGGAGAATAAAGGCAGCGGATGGAATTCAGGTTACCCATCTGCTGATTATCCTGGGTTATTCCGGTGTGCTGGTTATAATCACAATGTCCTTAAATATGGAAGAAGAAGCAAAAGAGTCAGCATCACAGTGACAGGACATGAGAAAGACGTGACCAGCCACTGCCAGCTTTGAAAATGGAAGGAGGAATGTGGGTGGCCTCTAGAAGCTAAAAAGTTAAGAAACCAGGTTTTCCCCTATAGCCTCCAGAAAAACAAACAAACAAAAAATGCAACCCTGCCAACCCCTCGACTTTAACCCAGTGGAATCCACTTCAGACTTTGACCTCCAGAACTACAATATGATGAATTCGTATTGTCACGGAGTTGGTGGTAATGTGTTACAGCAGCCAGAGGAAATTAATAAATCCCCTAGGTGTTTTATCAATTCCTGGACACACTCTCATTTTGGATGGAAAGACTGCTTCTTGTTACTACATACAGTTCCTTTCTCAAAGTTTTAGAGAGCTCCTGACTCTAGCACGTCCAGAAGATTTTTGTCTAAATAACTGATGCCACATGGAGCCTTCCTAAGAGACGGAATGTTCTCACCTAATGTCCCAGGATCTCACAAGCAGCACTTCTAATTTCTATGTGTTACTTTCAAATAGACAAATTAGTGTGGGATGCCTATAATTTTATGAAATTAAAAATGAAAGTGAAAATGCCAATTAGTTTCTAGAATCTCAACTTGCAAAGGACATAAGTTCTTCTGAGTTATGAATCAGTAAATAGTATCGGAAGTGACTGAGGCCCCCAAATGGATACTGGTGGTTTTTTTTTTCTTTTGATGTTACCTTTTTGTGCTTTTCAAATCAACTTTTTTTTAACATCTTTATTGGAGTATAATTGCTTTACAATGGTGTATTAGTTTCTGTTTTATAGCGAAGTGAATCAGCTATACATATACATATATCCCCATATCTCCTCCCTCTTGCATCTCCCTCCCACCCTCCCTATCCCCTTCAAATCGACTTTAATTACTAGTTGAAGCTCGGCTGAATTAGGAAGTTTGCAGTAACCGGAAAATAAACAAGTTGAAGGTGAAGATTTTTGACTACTAAATACTAAAAATACAAAATTCAGGGTTGCTTGGTAGAGGATGAAGTCTGTCCATTTAAGCTGATGAACCTCCATTCCCTGGAGGAGTGTTAGGAGTATGACAGACACTGAAGAAGTATTTGCCGAATTAATTAGGTGAAATATGACCCTTTCTCTCCCGAGATCTATGATTCATTGATCATCACGGAGTCAGAGTAAGAAAGCAACTGGAGGTACTTAAGGCATGTGCCACGGGTAGGAGAGCCAGACACCAGTGTGACCACACAGAAAATCCCCCCAAAGTACATCTCAGGCTGGTATTTTTAACGAAGGAGCAAACCCAGTGTTTCTCTACTCTTTTTAGCATCTTCTTTTTGGGGTACACATAAGTTGAAGCTCTTTTACTGAATTTCAATTCCAGTTTGAAAAAGATATGCTGTGGAATAAGCTTGTAGTATTTGTGTGTGTGTATATATATATATATATATATTTTAACTTTGCATACAGTGAAAGTCACTCTCTGTGGTACACAGTTCTGTGAGATTTGATGCTCCAAGTTTTAGCACGTCCCCAAATTCCCTCACACTGGCCCTTTGCAGTCAACTGATCCACTCATAATTCCCAGGCAACCATTGATCTGTCCTTCCTCCTTATAACTTGGCCCTTTTTAGAATGTCTTAGAAATTGAATCATAGAGGACGTATGCAGCCTTTGGCGTCTGGCTTCTCTCACATAGCAAGATGTATTTGAGATTCATCCTTGTTGATTAGCACATCAATTTAATTGTGTGGATGTAACCCAGTTTGTTTATCCAGTCACTGAATGGAAAACATCTGGATTGCATCCAGGTTTTGGCGATTATGAAAAAACTGCGAAGACCATTCGTGTATAGGTTTTCCTGTAAACCCCAATTTTGATGTTTCTTGGGTAAACATCAAGGATTAAAATTGCTGGGTCATATGGTAAATATGTGTGAAACTTTAAAAGAAGTTGTCAAATTACCGCCCGACATGACTGCAGCATCTCGCATTTCTATCAGCGAAGTGGGAACGTTCCTGTTGCTCCACACCGTCACATCCCTTGATATTGTATCATGTTTTGTTTGTGTGCAGGTTTTTAAATTTTAACCCATCTACTAGTCAGAGAAGGGTAAGGGTATTTCTTTAGATAATTATAAAGAAAAATGATTTTGCTGATTCTCAGACACCTTGCACGGTCATCCAGGCTTGGCTTCTGAGAGAAAGCATATCTTAAAGACATGTCTCAAATGACTAGTTGTAACTCCATAATAATGGTTCCAGTTTTACCCTAAACTATAGTCCAGGATACAGGCCTTTAGAAATACTTCTCCATTTTAGTGACAAGTTCAAATAGCACTTAACTAACGATCAAAGTCAAGGATTTGATTCTCAAATGGTCAATACCATCTCTTTGTCCTTTGAGCTATCCCCGAACCCACTCTTCTCTTTGCAAATGCATTCTTTGTGTTATCAGAGGCATGAGGAAGGCCTCTCGATAGTTCATGGGAAAACCAGTCTATTTCTATTATGTAGAAAAGTAAACCCAAAGTTGCCTTTCTGTTCACGGTGGCATCTTCTTCATATAGGAAGAGTAGCAATACTCAGAATGAGAAGGGTTGAGGACTGTAAGACAATGGAACACGTCTGAAGTGCTGAACGTGATCACAGGGCACTGAGAGCATTTAAATTTCCACCCAACCCCACTCGCTTAATACTACTGAGTCAATGGCACATGAATTACCCTTAAGTTCTTTTTCTTTAAGGCCTATCTCAATTAAGTCATTTCCTCGCAGCTTTGAACTTTTAAGGGAAAAGAGAAAGATAAAATCTGTGGGTTACTTTTGCAACAAGTTGTTCTTTCCCAATGAATTTTCCATGACATCTGTTTAGGAAAATCTCAGAATACACCAAAATGAGATAATGATGGGGTTTTATATTTATCAAAGGCTGCCTCACCCCCATGCACAAATAAACTAACTCCCCACTGCATGGAAGGACACTTTCACGTGCCCAGAGGCAGAGTCCATGAAAGGGAAACGAAGAAGAAGGGGAAACTGGTTCTGATGGGAAAGACCTCCCTGAATCCTCTCCAAAAGCTGGACCCTATGAACTTGGCGGCTCTGACGTTTTTATCAATGTGGCTTCCCTTTTGCTTTTGATATCGACTTGTGTTACTGGTTCTGCTTCCCGGTTGGACTTGAAAATAAATTTTAAAGTTCTTGATGATAAGGTATTTTCAGAGGAAGAATCTCATGACTCAGAAAGATGAGACTTTCCTTCTGAATGTTTCACAGTTGGCCCCACGTAGCAGCTGGTTCAGAGGGAGCGCGTCTCCAGCAGTGACGGGGTTGCTTTGGGCACCTGGCTTTAAGGCAAGGGTGCGCTCTGGGAATAAAACAGTTTTGATCTGACGTGTGCTTTCCTCTCTTGGTGCTTTCAAATGCTACTTAATTTATTATTGTGATTGTTAAGAGGGATGAAATCCACTTCTGTGTTCATGGTCACCAGAGCAGGAAATTATTGGATCTGAATTTTAACTGTAAGTTCTCTGGAAATGCACGCTCGTAGCAGGGGCGACTGGTAGTATTTTGAGACATTTACGTGTATTTCTCGCACCCCTGTTTAAGACGAGAATGTACCTAAGGTTAACCTCAGACTATATTTTTGTCTAACTCTTCTTGACGACAGAAAAGTGCATCTTTTCCTCCTCAATCTCTTCTCCGCTGTAGCAGTGAAAGGATTCCCCAGGTGCTGTCCCGGGCTTGTTTCTCTAATCCTCTACGCGTTGTCATTTGCTTCTGTTAGTCACGCACAGCACATCCAAATCGACGTCTCAACTGCTGACATTTTCCTTTAATTCTGTCTCGAATTACGAACTGCCGACTGGACATGAAGATCTGTGTTTGGCTGGCACCACGAATGTGTGTCAAAGTGGACTCTCCACCACCTGCCGTCAAGCCCGTGCTTTTGCCCCCGACTCTCCTCCTGTTCATATGCCGCTCCGTCATGCCCGACACCCAGATACCCAAGCTCCTATCTTTCAGACTTCTCTCACATCTAACCCAGGAAATACCTTCACACTGTGATTTTTTTTTTCTCAAAATGCATTTTACTTTACTCCCTTCCTTTCTGAGTACTCAGTATCATCAATACCATCCATTCAGGCATTTAAGAGCCCCAATTACGTAAGGTCTTTGCCAATCTAGCCACACCCCACCCATCCTAATGGCCACCTGACGAACTTGCCTAAAATTCTACTTTAGTAGGCTATTTTTCTATCCAAAAGTCCCCCCAAATGTCTCTATTTGATTGCCCAGTAAAGTCCATTGCCCTAGGAACTTTACTCAAAGCTCAAAGCAGACTGACTTGTACTTTTTCAGGACCTGCACCTGTATCTTGCTATTTCCTCACATACACCCTGCACGCCTGCTAAATGTCTGCTTGCAAACCCCCAGAACGGCGCATCTTTGGATGCCACGTTTTTGTTCATATTCTCTCTACCTAGAACTGATAACTTTTGTTAACTGTTGTTTAACTTTTTCACGTACTGAAATCTAATCTTTCCCTTAGAATTTGTTAACATTAGTGTACATCAGAATAAACCAAAGAGATTGTTAAAAATTTGGATTTCCTCGTCCAGTCTCAGAATTGTGATTTAATAGGTCTAGGAGAGGGCCCAGGAGCCTATATTTTTAATAAGTTCACCCAAGTGATTCTCAGACAGATGATCTTGGGATTAAAAAAAATAACTTTGAGAAACATTGAAAAGGCCCAAAAGATAGAATATTATAAAGACTTCTCTGATGTCACTTGTTGAAAATAATTTCACTTTCATTGGACTACATCAAGCGTCTTGATCATACCTGAAAAGGAGTGGGTTTATTGCAGACAGCAGCCTGAATGAGCACCCTGATTCTAGCACTGGCCTTGGGAAGTCACTTCACTTCTCTGTGATATCCCTTTCTAACACAGAATGGAGCATATAACGGTACCCAGGTAATAACTTTGTTTTCACCTGTGGGAAGTACTTGGCCCAGGTTCTGGCTCACAGTAAATGATCACACATTCGCTACTATTGTATTTCTTACCATGGTTCCTAGACACACAGCGACTTTTTATGTCTTTGGATGCTGGTCCCAGCCTCTCTTTTCACCCCCTGGCAAGCATCAGGTTTATGTGCAAACATGGCCTTTCTCTTTAATAGCTCATCAGTTCCTTAAAAGCAGTGACCATGTTTAGAGAGCGAACATTAAAAAAAAGGCTCAATAACTATGCTACTTTCTTCCACTTATATTACCTCATCTAACTCCCTGAACAGAGCAAATGTTCAATAAATATTTTGAATGGGTTAATTCAGAAGTTTCATAGGGGGAAGAGGAGGGGAAGGGAGGGGAGGGGAGGGGAGGGGAAGGGAAGGGAGGGGAAGGGAAGGGAAGGGAAGGGAGGGGAAGGGAAGGACTGGGAGTGTGGGATTAGCAGATGAAAATTAGTATATACAGGATGGATGAACAACAGGGTCCCACTGTATAGCACAGGGAACTGTATTCACTATCCTGTGACAAATCATAATGGAAAAGAATATGAAAAAGAATACATATATATGTATATATGTATATATCTATATATAACTGAGTCACTTTGCTGTACAGCAGAAGTTAACACAACATTGTAAATCAACTATACTTCAATAAAATGAAGAAAAAAGGAAGTTTCATGAAAACGAGCTTAAACTTCCGTGTATTGTGAGCAAGTTAAAATCAGACACATTAGAGAATCTTAAACTGTATGGATCGTGGTTATTCTGCAGGTGAACCTATTGCTCTTGTATGATTACTTTTCAGAAGCTGACAATGAAGCTCTGTGAGAGAAAGTGCTCCATCTTCCACAGTCAAATCGTGGCAGAGCTGGGACTGGATCACAGGTCTCTAGACTCTGGTCCTAGAACTACATCAAGTGTACCTCTGCCACGATTGCTACCAGAGCTTTCCAACCAGGATTTCAAAAATAGAAAAGAAAAATTTGTAAAAGTTCTCTGAAGACGTTCATAGAACAGGATGTACATGTTTACTATTTTTGAGTTAACTAACCGAGTTCTGGTATAGGTAAGCTATGGATTCCCTATAAAAACGCCTTCCTAGAAGATGACATAAAGCTGAGCGTATAGAATACAGCTTAAAAACTAAGGATGTCTGCGAAGAGTCCCAGAGCCAGGTCCTTACTCTTTTAAAAGTCAGACTGCATGTCTATAGAGGAGCAGATGTTTAGCCTTGACATGCTGCGTCCTACTTTTATGGCAGTACAGGAATTAGACTGAGAGAAAAGGGGCCCTTGAGCTGGCAAACAAACCAACAAAATGACTCTATGTCTAGAAACAGGTTTCATACTCCAAAGCCCTCTGTCCATCCAGGATATCTTGTGTCTGTAAAATGACTCTATGTCTAGAAACAGGTTTCATACTCCAAAGCCCTCTGTCCATCCAGGATATCTTGTGTCTGTAATGTCAAAACTCATATGAGAAAAGAATGTAGACAAAGCCCAGGAATCCGGCCGCTGCTTAGTTCCTACTTGCAGCTATGATGACTCCTATCTGTGTGATTAAAACAAATGTTTGAGAAATCTCAGTGAGATCTCATTGATCAGACACCACTGAGCAAATATCAACAGCAGAACATGATGACACAGTTCTATAAACCATAAGAGCTGTAACAAGACTTCAAAATTATTGATTTAATCGCTCAGTTACCCAGTTTTCATCCATACAAGGCAATATTGAATATGCAAATTCCCTTTTAATTATCTTTAAAAATCAAACATTTCACACGTCCTCAAGTGTTTATTCTATCACCTCACATACTTTTACCTAGACTTTCTTTATAGCATGCCTATTTTTTTTTAACATTTTAGCTTTATCCAATATTCTCACTTATTTTGTCCTTTTTTTTTTTTAGCATGCTATAACAATTCTTTAATATTACAACCTTTGCTACTGCACTGTTGCTTCTTCCACCAAAGACGGATGTGGATCATGGCATCATTAAGCACAGATGTCAGTCAGCACTGAGGTTCTGTTGTAAACATATACATCTTGCCTTTTCCCCCCCATAACTCTTTGCTGGATAAGAGTAAAGGAGAAAGTTTTAAAAAAAATCAACACCCTTATCTCTTCTGGAATAAGCAATATTTATCATCTCGAGCCTTTAGGAAGATTTTCCAGGAAATATGAACCATCACATTGACTCTCATTAGAACGCCACAAGGAACAGGAAGCCCCTCAATTACTGAATTATTGAATGGGGAAAAGACTACACTCACCGGCGAAGAGTTTTTTTCCCATTCATTCAACAATTTTTTATTACCCTTTATGCACAAACCCCTGTGTTTATAAAACTTAAATTCTTTGAGTGATATATCTGCCAGAGTCCTGCAAGAAAAAAAAAAATGCCATGCTCGATTTACGGTAATTTGAGGAAGATTTAATACAGGAATTATTAGCAAAGCTGTGGGAAGCATTCAGAGAAATCACGTACACACGGGTACACACAATCAAGGCAGCACCCCAGGGCTAGGGACATCCAAATTGTTATCTGTGCCTAAATGGACGAGGGAAGAGAGCAGTTACTGAATCCTGATGGGAGGGTCCTGTAGAGAGACTGCCCTGTGAGGATAACATGGGGGTGGGGACGGAGCCCTCAGAGAGACCCAGGCAGCCCAAACAGATCCTACAGGGAGGGGAATAAATGATGGAGCAAGGGACCTGGCTCTTCTCTCCTCAGTCCTGCTGTGGCCTCCCGTTGGCTGAACTCAACGGGCACTCAACGGGGCTTGACAGAATCCACAATGCTCAACCTCCCAGCGCCCGGGGCGACGTGAATGGTGATGGAGAATGACTGCATCACCGGTCCCAGTGGCAACCCTCATTGTAACGACCTACCTTCATCGAAGTTAAGATGATCTTCATCTTGTTTTAGAGGAGAAAAAGCGAGGTCGGACACCCAGCTTTGGCTAAGCAGAATATTCTGTGTATTTTCTACTTTGCAGGAATGTGACATATTCCATTTCTGTATGACTATTTGCTAGTTTCTGTAGTCAGGTCTGTCGAAAAGGTAGGAAGGTTGATGCCTACATTCTGTGGTCTAGAAATTGAACAAATGCTCTGATGTGTACATTTAACATCTAGAGACCTGAAAATGAACCGTTTGGTGGACAGACTCTAAGGCAGCCTCATGACCCTCGCTTTCCAGTGTTCACGCCTTTGTGAAATCTGCTCCCGTGGAGTGTGGCGGTAACTGTAACCTACTTCGATCCACAGAAACTGCAGAGGACGCTGTCTCTCCTGTGATGATGCTAAGTAGTTACGTGACAAAGGTGATGATGTCACTGCCATGATTATATTACTTGATACAAAACTGCCCTTCTAGCAGCCTCATGCCAAAGACTTTCTCTTTTGATGGCTTCGAAGGAAGAAGCTGTTGTGAGAAGGCCTGATGAGAGGGCCACATGACAAAGAACCACGGCAATCTCCTGGAGCGGAGAGCAGCCCTGGCAAACAGCCAGCAAGAAGCAGAGAACCTGGGTTCTACAACCACGGAGATGACCCTGCCAACGCACTGGGTTTGGTAGCGGATCCACCCCAGTCAAGCCTCCAGATGAGGACCCAGCTCTGACCAACACCTCCATTGCAGCTTTCCAGACAACCCAACAAGCCAAGCCCAGATTCCTGCCCCACAGAACCCGTGAGATAATACATGCGTACTGCTCTCAGCCACAGAGTTACACAGCCGTAGAAAACAAATACAAATAGGTATTTCATCTTTCTGTGCTGTGTTATTTAATAGCTCCTTAGCATACTCTCCCAAACCCCCTGCAGCTTGGGGCTTGGGGCTCAGTCATTATTTTAGTCAACACCTGTGCAGGATTTACCATTTACAAACTAGTCTCATCAGTACTAAATCAACGGTTCATTAAGATAAGCTGTTGTGATTAGTCTCTGATAAGAGACAGGACGCTGAATCTGCGAGGTCTGAATGGACTTACCCAAGGATAACCAGCTAGTAGATGACACACTGTGGCTTTGGTCTCAGGACCTTGACTACAAGTCCCAGGTTATTCCACTCTACCACAGCTGCCTTCCTTAATTTAGTCTTAGATAATTAAAACCTAGTGGCAAATGAGCCACACTTTCTACCCTTCCATGGGCCAGTTATATTTATTGTCTCCTACGATGGCAAAACACCTTTCCTTTACCTCAGAAATGCATGTTACTGGCCCCCAGACTAATAATACACAGTAGAAAGAAACCTCACGGAAAAGGGATTAAAGACCTCCTGCTACTGATCATGGCTCAGTAGCAGCAACCTTAGCTAAAATCGGGCTTTGAACTGCAGATAGGAGTATCATTACCATCAGCAGCAAAGGCATAAAGCGAACATTAAAAACAGTTTTTACAACGTCTACCCAGGCTTAATTTTTTTATTCCTTCAATAGCTTGGGGGTGGGGGTGGGGAAGGGCTTTGGCAGGACACTTTATGATTAAGGCCCGAATTCTAAACCTTATTAGTAACCAGAGCAGATGGCAAAATTAGCTAATAGATTTTTTTTAAAAATTGTTCTCTGTTGAAAGAAATATTTGGAAGTGATGGAAAGGACTTACAATTTATCTCTTTGTGAATGGCCAACGGTGGAATTCTAGCTGTGAGGTCTGCTGCTCGTTTGATCCAAAGGCCAGCTAATGGGGCACACGGCAATCCCTTTTGAGATGGAGCAGAGCATTTTCTATAGTGGAGATCAAAGGCAGTAGCGCAACGAGTCATCAGAGTGGGCACCTGTAATAATATAAATGATGATTAAAGTGGTCCCACCCTGCATTTCCCATGATTCAATTTGAAGAGCTGTCATGGACGCTCTCCCCCATGCTGGTCTCTTTACTTAAACCTGTCAGTATCATTGAAGCTGTGGGAGCTTAAGAATCATTTTATAACAAATAAAGGATTGTTTCATGTTGGCCAAACATTTAATAGACTTCTAGAAAATATCCTGTTTTAGTTCAGCTCAGAATTTGGCCCAAGATGAGAGGATTTTGTTTGATTGTTGGTTGCTTATTTTTCTGAACCTACATTTTAAATGACAGCAGGTTTGGAAATAAATGTGATTCAACCTTGGAAGGCTCTTGCTATGTGTCTGTGTGTCTTTTATCAGGGCCCTTGATTAGAAGGAAAAGAGAAAGGAGTCCTTTTTGTTCCATCTCGCCCTGTTATTATATTCATTATGAATCTTTCCCTTTCTTTCCGCCAATTAGGACCTGTCCCAATATGGCGGGACCTCCAGAGTACTAGCGCTGCCTTGCATGCGTGACTCTTTCCAGAAATCGCTTGGCTTGAAATTCAATCCCCGCCCCCCTTTTTTAAAAGAAGAAAACACAGTTCAACTGAATTCCAAAGCATTTGTATTCAGAGTTTCCATGACTCAGGGATCTATTATCAAGAGAAAATGAGAATGATTCTATTTTCACCTTTACCTAAACAAACAGGCTCACTGGCTGCCCAGATATTTGAGACTTACTGCTTGTCCTACAGAGCAGCCTCTTATCACAGGGTCAGTTCGGAAGGATAAAGCAGAGTTGGACAGTCTAGACTTGGATTCGAATCCTAACTTCACCACGTTCTAGCTCTACAGGTGTCCATGTATTAAGGAACCTCTGTAAGTCTACTTCCTAGTCTGTACCAGAGTCATAAATGATCATGGCTTCTCGAGGCAATGGAAAGGGTTGAATGGATTGCCTGCAAGGCCCCAGCCCACCATCTGGAACATGGGGAGTCTTTAAAAGCACTATTATTTCAGGACTGATCACTGAATAGTTTTCTCTGGTTGCCTTTTGCAGTTAGTTAGTTGTTCCATCCGCCTGACTTGCCCTCAGTCTTGTTTGATTAGCTCCACACCAAACATGTTCAAGTTCTACCTACACAGAACCAAAGATGTGAAGAGATGAGAAAGTACCTGTTTATTCTGGTCATAAATTTGCTTTGTAATTTAGGTTTACGTGTATTGATCTCACTACATTTACCTTCAAAATAGTACTGAGGATTGCTATCAGGGTAGAGGAGCGATTTGGTAGACAATTGTGTTCCTTCTTGAAGAGTGGCTCTACAAAGCACGTGGGTCATAAAGCATTCAGTGCATGTTTGCTCATGAAATGAGTAAACAACTGAAATGATGACACTTAATTAATAATTATGGTGACCAGTACATTAAATCTTTCGTTAAAAGTATTCTGCAATTAATCATTTACGTTTAAATTCCCTAGCCTTCTTTTTGTTTTTAATTTTATTACTCAGAGACCAACAAATTGTCACTCCCAGGATATTATTGCTATTTCTGTTGAAATCTGGGGAAAGTTGCCATCTGTATCATACTGCTTCTTCTAATGAATGCACTTCTTATACCTTTCCATTCATGCAGATCTTATTATCTTTCAACCACGTTTAAAATTTTGCTCTTACACATTATTCTATTTACTCTTACGAACTTGATATTTTTTGGCCTAAATTGTAAAATATCGTTTGTTAAATATACTTTTTATTCTGAAATAATTTTAGACTTACCAAAAACTTGCAAAGACAGTACAGAGAGTTCCCATACACCCTTCACCCGGTATGCTTCTCCTAATGCTATCACCTTACATTTCTGTGGTACATTGGTCAAAACTAAGAAACCAACATTGGAACATCACCATTGACTAAACTCCAGACTTTAGTCAGATTTCAGCAGGCTCCTTTTTTTTCATTAGTAACGTTCTTGTTCTGTTCCAAGATCTTATCCAGGATACCATATTGCATTTAGTTGTCATGTCCCCTTACATATACTTTTTTTTTTTTTTGCGGTACGCGGGCCTTTCACTGCTGTGGCCTCTCCCGTTGCGGAGCACAGGCTCCAGATGTGCAGGCTCAGCGGCCATGGCTCACGGGCCCAGCCGCTCCGTGGCATGTGGGATCTTCCCGCACCAGGGCACGAACCCGCGTCCCCTGCATCGGCAGGCGGACTCTCAACCACTGCGCCACCAGGGAAACCCCCTTACATATACTTTTAAAAATATATAAATATCGTAAGTATTTTTACATAATATACATAATATACATAATAAATAAATTTGTACATAATATACGTAAGTGTTAAATTTTGCCATGTGTTTTATCTCTATGAATTGATACGATCAGGTGATTTTTCTTCTTCAGCTGTTGATATGGTAGGTTGCATTGATTGATTTTCAAATATTTAACTAGCATTGTGTAACTGGAATAAAGCCCTCTGGGCCACAGTGCATATTCTTAACATATATTTTGCTGGATTCAAGTTGCTAATACTTTGTTTAGAAATTTTACAGCTAAGTTTATATGAGATATTGTCTATAGCTTTTCTCTTTTGTAATGTCTTTGTCTAGTTGTGATATCAAGGTAGTTTTGCCCTCATTCAATGAGTTGGAAACTACTTCTTCATCTTGTATTTTCTGAAAGAGGTTGTAAAGAATTGTGCTAACTCTTCTTTAATTGTTTGAGAGATCTCTAAATATGGGATTGACCTGGATCTGGGTCACAGAGCCATGATTCCTTTCTACCTACATTCTGCTCTTAGGAAATTTAATTTTTGTTCCTTTTAAAATACCTTTCACCTGCCAACAAATCCCAAATTTATATCTCCAACTCAAGATTGCTCTACTGAGCTCCAAACTTATAAACAATTGCCCTTCGGTACTGGTGGAGGATTGGCTCCAGAAGCCTCCACAGATACCAAAATCCACGATGCTCAAGTTCATTACGTAAAATGGAGCAGTATTTACATACAACTTACGCACCTCTTCCCGTATACTTCAACTCGTGTCTAGATAACTTAGAGTACCTAATGTGATGTAAAAGCTATATAAATGGTTGCTGGCATGTGGCAAATTCAAGTTTTGCTTTTTGGAACATTCTGGAATTTTTTTGAAAAAATATTTCTGATCTGCAGTTGGTTGAATGCACAGGTGCAGTGCCCATGGATACAGAGTGCCCACTGTATACAACTTTCCCCTTTGATATCTCTACTACAACTAGAATAGAACTCTTAATCCCTGTCTACTCCATTCTGATAGCCTATTCCTCCCCAGATGAGAAAATAACCACCTCAGTAAAACCACCCTATTCTCATTTGACCAAGCCATAATTGTCTGAGGAGTTCTTTCATACCGTCGCACCCTGTATTCAGTATACTACATCATGCTGTTGATTCTACCTTCAGAACACATCTTGAAATCTGTCCCTTTCATAATCTCTACCGTGACCAGCCTAGTCTAAGCTGCTAACATTTGCTCCCAGCTGGTCTCTCTCTTGCTACGCTCCCCAAACCAAATGATTGTTTATTCACATCGCAGCCAGAGTGACATCTTTAAAGTATAAATTAGACCACATCGACTCTCCTTTTGAATAACATTCCATTACATGTAGAATAAATCAAAACTTCTGAACCACAGTGCAACGTATTTTCTTTAACAGGACGCTGGCCTCATTTTCAACTAGTCCTTAGGTTAGGCTCCTGTATTCGTCTGTTAGAGCTCCCCTAACACAATACCATGGACTGGGTGGCTTAAAACAACAGAAATTTATTTTCTCACAGTTTTGGAGGCTAGAAGTCGAAGATCAAAGTGTCAGCAGGTTGGGTTTCTTCCTGCCATGCAGACTGCTACGTTCTCACTGTGTCCCCATGGAACCTCTTCTGTGTCCACATGGAGAGAGAGAGATCTCTGGTGTCATTTCTCTTCTTAGAAGACAGTCCTATCAGATTAGGGACCCAGCCTTATGACCCCAGTTAACTTTAATTTCCTCTTGAAAAGCACTATCTCCAAATACAGTCACATCGAGGGCTAGGGCTTCAACGCATGACATTTTTTTTTAGTTGGGGAGTGGGACGGAAGTACATAACTCCATCCATAGCAGTACCCAATCTCACTCTCTAGAATCTAGGTATACAGGCTCTCTTCTACACATAAAGGACACCGAGCTCACGTCGGTCTTAAGGCCGTTACTGCAATTCCCTTCGTCGGGAACGGTCTTCCCCTAAGTCCACATGTGTGGATGATTCTTGTCTTTTCTGTCTCAACTCAGATGTGACCTCCTCAGAGAGTCATGTCCTAATAACCCAATCTAAAGTCTCCTCTACACCCTGGCCATCACTTTCCATCCCATTTCTCTTTAATTTTCTTTATAGAACTTATCACTCTCTAAGTCATCTTTTTCTATTTACTGGTTTATCTTCTCACAGCCTCTCTCCCCTTACCTGACGCTAGAATAGAAGCTCCCTGAGGGCAGAGAACTGTTTCTATGGTTTGCTGCTATATTTTTGGTTCTCAGGACACTTCCCAGCACATAGCAGATGACTAAAAATATTTGTTGGCTGTTTTTTTAAATTAATTTTTATTGGAGTATAGTTGATTTACAATGTTGTGTTAGTTTCAGGTGTACAGAAAAGTGAATCACTTACACATATACGTATATCCACTCTTTTTTAGATTCTATTCCCATATAGGTCATTACAGAGTATTGAATAGAGTTCCCTGTGCTATAGGGTAGGTTCTTATTAGTTATCTATCTTATATACAGTAGTGTGTATATGTCAATCCCAATCTCCCAGTTTATCCCTCCCCCAACCTTTCCCCCTTTGGTAACCATAAGTTTGTTTTCTACATCTGTGACTCTATTTCTCCTTTGCAAATAGGTCCATTTGCACCATTTTTTAAAATTCCACATACAATGCTAACACATATATATGGAAGACAGGAATAAAGACACAGACCTACTAGAGAACGGACTTGAGCATATGGGGAGGGGGAAGGGTGAGCTGTGACAAAGCGAGAGAGAGGCATGGACATATATACACTACCAAACGTAAGGTAGATAGCTAGTGGGAAGCAGCCGCATAGCACAGGGAGATCAGCTCGGTGCTTTGTGACCGCCTGGAGGGGTGGGATAGGGAGGGTGGGAGGGAGGGAGACGCAAGAGGGAAGAGATATGGGAACATATGTATATGTATAACTGATTCACTTTGTTATAAAGCAGAAACTAACACACCATTGTAAAGCAATTATACCCCAATAAAGATGTTAAAAACAAATTCCACATACAAGCAATGTCGTATTTGTTGACTGTTGAGGGAATGAATTTGGTTTAGCCAGTGCTGGCAGACTGCATGGGACCTATTCAATGGGGGAGTCCTAGTGTGCCTGGTGGTTTTTTTCAAGTTTCAAGAGATAAACCGTAGGTAAGAAGCTCTGTCTTTTCCTCATATTTTCAAAAGAACTGGCCACAATCACCTCATAAGTTGATGATTATGAAGGAGACATTTAAGCACTTGGATTCTTATGCCCTAGAATCCAGGGTAAAAAGACAGCGATAGTAACCACCAAAGTCCCTCTAGTCTCTCAGGTCAGCTGTGAGTGTAAATGAGACAAAGGTTTGCTGCTTCGTTTCTAGCTTATCACCCAGGAAGTGGCCAATGGATGTTGGTGTCCATGTATACAGTCTATATGGTACCAGTGAAAGAAGAAAAGAAGGGAAATGTAAGCATGCACCCTAGACTTCCAAAAAGAAACAGCATTTCTTACCTACACACAGTCCTCCTCTACACATTTCAACATACTTGGCCTTGTTAGTGCTCTTCTAACATCTGCCTTCCCTTTGCAGACAGTATAGTCATTAACGAATGAAATTAGCTCCAAGTTACAATGACGGGCATTCAATTTTGTTCAATTAGAGGTTCACAGGGAATTTACACATGCACAGTTCAAAGCTGTCCAACATTCAGGGGCTTGTAAGGAGCACAGACTCCATTTAGGTTGACGTCAAGCAACAGTCTTAGGTCTACGACAGTTATTTTTCTCACTTGCCATGAGGGAGCCTAGCTTTTAAGAGACCACCTGCATAAGCACTTTGGTACAAATTTCAATGCTTTCTTGAAAATATGTGATCAGAGACATGGAGGTAAGGTGTAATAACTTTATCGGATGGTTATTTTCAGGTTATCAGACTCCGGAATCATGCAAGTCTAAAAGGAATTTCAATTTGTGGAGATTTCAGTAAAGAGATAACATTCAGAAACAGCTGCTTCAGTAAGTCAATTCTCCCGAATTTAGAAAACCCAAATAATTAATCTGAGGGCTGAATGCTATCCTCACATATTTTTTATTGCAAATGTAAATTAAATATACCACTTGAGAGATTACAAAGAAGGCAACTTGGCCCAGAGAAAGGTGCTGCGTTAAGTCAACATTCTCTCTCAGTTGAAACTTGGTCCGTGTTCCTGAGTAAAGCGCCGAGGACAACAGACGTCGTTGTGAGATTTCCCCAAATCAGGAGATTTCTGCATGATACCTTCCCCCAAAGGGAATAATGGTTGGCCTCAGAGCCAGATTTTTCGAGGATGACTTTTGCCCACACATCATAAAAATGCAACCCCATCTTCTTACTTACCTTGAGTACCTTTCTGGTCGGATTCACGGCTTTGTTTTCAATACACTGCTTTCTTGACTGCTTCTTTGAGCGAGCTATACCATATACCATGGTACAATACACCATGCTATCGGTATATTGATCAGAATCAATGTACCGATAGCACAGAAGGGAAGAAGAAACGTTGGGAGAGCAAAGATGGAAAACCTAGTCCAAGGGGGCACTTGTCGGGTAGCTCTTGGGGACAGCTGCACATAAGATTGTACCACCAACAAGCATATTTGAAAGCAGCGATGTGATCACTCATGAAGCTAGCCCAGGAGCATAATCTTCCCATCTAAGATCTGAGAGTGATGGGTAGGAGGCAAGAAATGGTTTCTATCAATAAGGAATGGGCAGCCCACACATTAAAATCACTTTTCAAAACACACATGTCCTGCATATTGCAAGAGTTTTAAGACACAGAAGAAAATCATTTTTAAGCTTATCCTGTTTCTTTTAAAAGATCAAAGGGCGTAGAAAACTGTACATGAAAGACACAACTTTTTGTTATATAGATAGATGTATAAGGCTAAATACATGTTTATACTTATTATGTAGATATCCATATACATAAGACTAAAGTAATATAGTGTGTACTCTGTATATATGTATGTATATATGTAGTATACATTTATCTACATTTATCTTTATCTTTCATTCTATCTATCTATCTAATATCCTAGATAACATCTTAAGTCTTGGAAGTAGTAAAGTTGTTTTATTTTTATTTTTTAAGATTTACAGCAGTGGTTCTCAACCAAGGGCAATTTGGCAATGTCTGGAAACATTTTTGGTTGCTATAATTAGCAGGGAGGGGGCTACTGGTATCTAGTGGGTAGAGGCCAAACATGCTACTAAACACCCCACAAGGTACAGGACATTCCCTCTCCCAGGAAAGAATTATCTGACCCCAAATATCAACAGAGCCAAGGGTCAGAAAACCTGACAGAACCTATAAATTGGGCAGGCATACCAATGAACTCTTAAGATGTCTTAGGTCTGTGACCCAATTTATCTGGGGGAACATATCAGATACCAGCAGCTTAAAAAAGGACATTCTTCCTACCTGACTTTTCTAAGGAATCAGTCAACACATTCCAGTGTTTTCATTGCCACATCATAAAAGATATGCTTGTATATTTCATTTCCTGGATGAGTGAAAATGAGCAAGTTGCCGTTTGCCTCAATAATTTCCAGAGGATCTCAGTAACTAGGACATTATACCCTGAGTCTGAGGAAAAATTGGCAAACGTTTCAGGAAATTTCCTTTCTTTGGCAACACTGAAAGGCCACAAACAAATTCACTTTCAAATGGATATTTAAGGGCATTTTATGAGTCTTTTCAATGTCTCTCCAAGTCTTGCTGGAGTTGCTGTGTTGAAAAGCTGTAAATTTTAGTTGCAATAAAATAGACATTACTTTTAATTGTTTCCTCTCAGCATTTTCACATATATGTAGATTTTTCTTTTAAAAAAAAAAGCAGCTTGGAAAATCAGCTGTTCCAAAGAGCTTTCATACTGTCATCAGTCTATATTCTAAGGTGTTTCTGCATTGAAAGAAGATACATTACTGGAGAAATATGAGGAAAGAAAAACTAAAAACTACCAGATGTTCTTGAAACCTCGGAACAGATCATTTGTAGCCTTTGTAGCTTCACTGCTTCCAGGTATGATTATCCATGGGGAAGATCAGACCAGAAGAGCTAGGCTCCAGCACTGACGGTCAGCGTTAACCTCACCACCTCCAGGGTAACTGAACACTGAGGCACCATAAAGAACAGTTCTAGGAACTCATGCAATTTGATTTGCTTTTCCAAAATTAAAATTTGGATAATTAAAAAATATATACACAGAACGTACCAATCCCTATAAATTATCATTAAAAAATTGAAAACTGGGGCTACCTGACTCTACCTGGGGAGGTGGAACTTTTCATCATAATCCAAATACTGCTGCGTACGATGCTTTGTAAATGGACAGTCCTCTGCTGGGCTGATTCTTTCTGACAGTTCTCTCGGTTCCTTTTGGTACTCTACCCATCCGTGGTACATGTGAATTTGTACTTGATGTTAATGATCTCACTGCACTTTTTATGTGATTGGCTCTGTACCAAGAGAAACAGTATGAATGCTCCATCATCAGCCACTACAGTCACAAGGGCAGTGTTGAAGTAAGAATTCAATTGTAAATACGAGACAAGAAATTTCACTGCCAAGAGGGGCTGGAAACGGGAGGAATGCAGGGATGCAAAGCGAGGAGGCCTGGTATCATGTCTTCTCTGCTTTCATTAAGCAAGCAAACTGCTAGAAGGAAATGTCATGAAATAAACAAACACAGTACACAAATAATTGCCTCTTTCTTTGACATCCTCACTTCTTTCTCTACCTATGTTTTATGATTAAAAGGGATACTTTGTTTCTACTCTCAAACAGGTTAACACTTACCTTGACAAGTCCTTTGTACGATTCCTGGAGGATAACAGTAGTTATTGAACGTATGAGTGCATGGAGAAAACTGTGACCCACAAATGAGTACCTTCTGGTGACTGACATTAACAAATGAAATATAAACCCAACCCATACAGATACCAAGGTCAAGTGGAAGACAACCCTGGTGACCCCACCAGATACTCTGGTTCCCAACATCTCTTTTATTTCTGGTAAAAATTTATTCACAGAAATTTTTCAGAAATTAAGAAATGAGAAAACAGATGTTTGGAGAGCTTCGGCAATCTCTGGAAGATGAAGCTGTTAATGATTTGTACCCAGGTTTGTTTTATTCCAAAGTCTTTTCTCTTCTTTCTACATCGCAACCTCTGCCTCGTAAAACTGTAAGGGGAACACACTAACTCCTGGATGCGCTCTTCTGGCCAAGGCACCCGCCTGCACTCACAGAGCATCCAATTGTTTGGCGTCTCCTTGGATGTGAGAAGCCTGCTCTTTCTGTGTCCACTCCACAGCATTTGTGTCTGCACCATGCAAATATTACAAAATGTTCTCCCTTCTGTGGAAATTTTGAGAATTTCAACACCTAAACTTTATCTAATTGTAGATGGGTTGACAGCATAGGATTACAAAATATTAAGAAGAAAACCAATTTCTTTGGGTTTACTCAGTATTTTTCTGTAAAACTGCTCTTTTAGGAAAAGAAGTCTAGTTAAAAAAAAAAAACCCTGGTCATTCTTTGAGGGCTCCCCGTTATACATTCGGAGCTTGTTCTTCACCAAGAAATATCCATTAGGGCAACATAAATGGGACTAAATGTCCTCTGTGACAAGATTCTGGAGACAGTGTCACTGCTCCCTCAGGTTCATATCTTTAAAGACAATAGCTTACGCCATTTGAAGCAAAACTTGTCGTGAAAATGTTTCATTTTGTTGTCTTCCAAATGCTCAAGAGGTAAAGATGATCATCAAAAACAAGGTCGAGCCCATCAATGCATATAGCCATGGCTTAAAATTCTAACCAAAACACGTTTTATCACATTGGATAAGCTAATATTAATCTCATAAATATTCTTGATCGAAATCTAAATAAAAATAAAAAGGCTTCTAGAAAAAATCCACCCAGCATTAATAGCTCTTCTAAAACATTTTTAATTTTTTCCATCTGGTCACTTCCAAGAAAAACTATTCAGTACTTCCAAGTACTGAAGAATCAAACTAGGTAAGTCCTACTCACAGAATTTCAGAAAGGCCACCAGAGGGAATAACAAATGCTCTTAAATTTCAAAGACACAAGTTTTTCTCCACCAACTCTGGCACATTTCATGACCTTATTCTGAGGTCATACAAGTAGATGGTCCACCAGAAAGCATGAGCACAATGGCTATGCAATGTCTCTAGCTTTTCATGACTAAATTGGCCAGAGTCGGCCTAATGTCAATAAAAAAGACTAGTATTTTTGTATGGTTATTTGTCAATCACATCTACACTCACCCTGTCACCTTGACAAGAACCAATGCCCAAGCAGTAAATTATTTCCCTTCTCATCCATATATTTTAGAGAATTAAAGGCATTGATTTTACAAGGAGAAAAAATGCTTCTCGTTGGTTCTCTGTGGGGAATAAACAAGCAAGAAGAAATGCTCTTCCGAATGCATAATGGAATTTCCTATCTCTGAAACTGTCTCTCACTCCCCTCCACCCATACATGCAACCGATGTCATTGCTGTCACATCTAGCAGGGTATCAGGCGGAGGTGAAGCCAAAGGACTCTTTCCTCTACAACCAGGGGAATCCCCATAATTTCCAGTCTAGTACAGTTTCCAGTTTAGCTACAATTACTAAGGGTGAACATTACTCCTGGGGTTTCATAGGAAGGTAGATAACTGTGGGGTTCAAGGCAGTCATCCCAGGTGTTACTAAGCTCACCCTTTTCTCTGACTCTTTTCTAACGCCTTGTTTTTAGTAACTTTCATCAGGTCAAATTCATAGGCTGTACCTTGACCTTCCAGGGAACATAGGCCACCTGAAAACACAGCTAAAGGATTATAATCCCCTTACTTGGGTGTGCTCCCAGAGTAAAGTAAAACATTAAACTTACCATTGGCGATCCACATTGCAGGCTATGGTCCCACTCGCCCAGGTCTCCACGGTGTCCTTTTCTTCGTGCAGACGCATCACTCTCCCACATCTTGGTTGGGAGAAGTAGTAGAAATCTGACAAGCCCTAGCAGAAATTCACAGTGCAGGAAGGAATAAAACAGGTAGTCAGATGTCCCAAATGGCTGATTCCCACTGCTCTTCAAAGGCATTGATAAAGGAACAAATTTGTCACAGAAACACCCGCGACCCCAATCTGTTTTTGAGGCACGAAGGGGCCAACTGACCAACTGAATCCAACCTAGGGAAGCTACTGAAATGGTAGTATGCTATTATAAACTAATTTAAAAGGGTCCCAGGAACTGACGCATGCATACCTGGTACCCAAACCCAAAGATTCAATCTAGGATCAGAGGATCTGGAATGAAAAAACTCAGTGTGGGCTTTGGACTTGTCGCCCTGTCTACCCTCTTACTTCTGTCCCTGTGATTATTAAACTTGTCCTTGGTGGACTCTTCCAAGAGTCACCTAAATTTGGTCAGGAACAGAGCCACAGGGATAACAGTCAAAACTGAACGCTCAGTATATACTGACTTAAGTGAGACTATTTTGGCTAAAAGATTTTCCCCCAAGTGGTATTTTTAAAAAAGATAACAGGGGGCTTCCCTGGTGGCGCAGTGGTTGAGAGTCCGCCTGCCGATGCAGGGGACGCGGGTTCGTGCCCCGGTCCGGGAAGATCCCACGTGCCGCGGAGCGGCTGGGCCGTGAGCCATGGCCGCTGAGCCTGCGCGTCCGGAGCCTGTGCTCCGCAGCGGGAGAGGCCACAGCGGTGAGAGGCCCGCGTACCGCAAAAAAAAAGATAATAGACTTGATTTTTTACAGTTCTAGATTCTCAGCAAAATTGAGAGGAAAGCACAGAACGTTCCCACACCCCCTCTCCTCACACAGAGGCGCAGCTTCCCTGTATCACCATCCCCCACCAGAGGAGAATATTTGTTACAGTTAGTGAACCTGTGTTGACACATCATTATCACTTGAAGTCTATAGTTTACCTTAGGGTTCACTCTTGGTGGTGTACATTTTATTAGTTTTGACAAACGTGTAGTGACATGTATCCACCACTGCAGTATCATACAGAGTACATTCCATGTCCTACTATCTTGGTTACATTTTTATTCATTCATTCAGTTAGTCATTTTTATTCGCGTCTCTTTCCTCTATGCATTGAACCCTGTGCTAGACCCTGGGAATCTTCAAAACAATAATTAAAACAAATCAACAGCCTTTTCTTTAGCTTCTCTCTCCCTTCTTGCATCTTACTGAAAGCAGAAAGAAGAAACCAAGCGGCACTCTCAACACCCGGGCTAGAAACATTCTTGGCTAGATCATTCAGAAACTGAGATCATGAGTGTTTGTTTTTTTAGGATGCTAAGTTTTGTAGTAATTTATCACAGAGCAATATATAACTAACACATATATTAATATCAAGAGTGGAACATTGCCAAAATACGAACCCAAAATTTGGGGGTGGCTTTGGAACTAGGCAGTGGGCTTTGAGAAAAGTGTTAGGAACAGCCTGAGGGCCTGGAAGAAATTGTCGATAGAAGCCTGTGGTCATTCATCAAGCTCCAGGTGAAGGCTGGCAGGCAATGAGGTAAATGTTATCGCAAACTGGAAGAAGAGGGATCTTTGTTACGTTGTGGCAGAAAGTTGAGTAACACCACTGAGTGGAAAGTAGAAAATGTGTGTATCAGTGAACTGGGTGATCCATGAAGATGTATGTATTATATACACCCCTATTCCTTTAAATACAAAGTAGACATATTAATTGTTGTTGTTACATTGTGGAAGGAATCTTTAAGTCTAATAGGAAGACAAAAGGACAGCTTCTGTGGTGTATCTTCTTATTCTTCAAAATACTTACTAG
The DNA here is from genome assembly GCF_937001465.1 of Orcinus orca. NCBI lineage: Eukaryota > Metazoa > Chordata > Mammalia > Artiodactyla > Delphinidae > Orcinus > Orcinus orca. The sequence goes on along the minus strand of NC_064577.1, from coordinate 24,307,104 downwards.
CTGACATTCAGGTGTCTGTCTCGGAAGAACAGGTTTTCACCTCCATCCTACTGTACTCTGACGTGGATATGTGACTTGCTTTAGCCAATAAAATGAGTGGAAGTGGCATGGGTCACTCCCAAGCAGAAGTTTTAAGAGCCAGTGCATGCTACCTTTTCATTTATCCTATGGTGAAATGTCTCATTTTATAAGAGCTACCCTATCAGACTGAATCCTGGAAGGAAGCGATCCAAAGCCAGCCAGCAATGAACATATATTTGAACAAGAAAGCAAGCTTTGTGGTTAGAAGCCACCGCCATTTGTTACTGCTCTATACATTACCCTTGCCTGATTGGTACAGCTTCAGACAAGTGCTGCAGCTGAAGGATGACGAGGATTCTGACCCATGGACCAGGGGGAGAGGATAGATGCTAGGGCAGGTGCAGGGGCCTGGAGCGTGTGAGAGATCGTAGGAAGAGTATGCATGTCTAAAACGTAATATGGAAATTGGTTCGGGAAAGGGATGAGGGGAAAGGAACAAATTAGACGGACAGGGTCATTTATTCCATGTTAAGAAAGTCTGCCCCCCTGTCGGGATGGAGAGTTCATTGAATTATAAGGGGAGGAATAATATGTCCAAATTTTATGTTAAAAAGTTAACAATGACAGTCTTGTAGAAGGTACAGGTAAGGTGCCTGAAACACAGGGAGGAAATCCACTGTAATAGTTTAAGGAAAGTATGTTACACACATAACCAAGGAATGGAGAACACTGGAGAGGTATGTGAAACACTAAAGAGAAAAAAAGTGAGAGAATTTAGCAATGAGGTTGATGTGATTATGGCATCGTTATAGGAACATGAAGTACAATATATGTATTGCTCGTGTTAGATTAGACTGTTAGTCAGGGACAGTCCGTCTCTCCTTCCCCACCTTCTGTGGGAGGAGTATATTTCTCCAACACATGAACATGTGACCTACAATGATGGGGGCGTGGAAAGGATAGTGTGCAAGTTCCAAGTCTGGGCCTTGAGAAGCATCGTTTGCTTTTCTTCATCCTCTTTGGGATCATCCCTCCCCCTTCATGAGCACATTCCCCATCTAGTCTCCTGGTTCCTGGTCCCTGAGGACAAACCTGCAACAAAGCTGATCTGAATCTGTGGCTGGAGCCCAAGTCCAGCTGATCCCAGCCAAGACCAGAGAAGTCCTGCCCCCCTTCTGCCAGGCAGACACATAAGTGAGACACCGTGTGCCACTGAGTTCTTATTGTTGTTTTCTAGCCAAAGTTGACTGATACACCACTGGAGTCAAATTTCCATGAGCTACTAACCTCAACTCCACGTTCCTTTTATGACTTTTGAAAATCTTTTCGCTGCGCTGGGTCTTCGTTGCCATGCACGGGGTTTTCTCTAGTTGTGGCGAGCAGGGGCTACTCTTCGTTGTGGTGCGTGGGCTTCTCATTGCGGTGGCTTCTCTTGTTGCGCAGCACGGGCTCTAGGCACGCGGGCTCAGTAGTTGTGGCTCGTGGGCTCTAGAGCGCAGGCTCAGTAGTTGTAGTGCACGGGCTTAGCTGCTCTGCGGCATGTGGGATCTTCCTGGACCAGGGCTCGAACCCGTGTCCCCTGCATTGACGAGCAGATTCTTAACCACTGCGCCACCAGGGAAGTCCCCCAGTTCCTTCTAAAAATAATTGACTGCAAGGTCCCAGCCAAACTTTACCATCTTTTCTTTAAATAATAAAAGGTCAAAGGAAGATAATTCTTCAATGTTCTGTTGGATATGTTTCTATTTGGGGGGTTGTTTTTAATCATTTATCCCGGTATAACCATGAAACGGGACATGCAGTTGTAATTATTTAAATTTCCCTTCAAGTATGAGAATATAGATTTTTTTATTATTGATTGAGCAAGTTGACTAGTTCTCACTAGAAGTGACAGCATAAAGCCACGTAAAAAGTAAATATGCAAAAGTTAATTTTACTTAGACTTGAGAGATTAGTTTAGGTTAATCACATGTTTCTGGGAAACGGTCAAGGTCCTAGTCATAAATCCATTCAACAAAGACCTTTAAAATTTTCAACCTTTTCATCCTTTTTAAACGCTATGGTTGGCTCTCTTCTTAGTTTGAAATAATGCATGTAATGTTTTTACAAGTGCAAATAGCAGTAAATGAAAGAGTGATAATGCATTAGGAAGGGAGTTTATTTGCAAACCTTCAAAAGTGGTTTACTTTAATACCCAAGGTATATGCATATTATAGTTCTGATAATGAGGGCATACGGTAAACTGTAATAAAAGTCATTGGAAGGTTTGCCAAGATATATTCTCTTGTTTGAATTAAACCTACTCTAGGAGACTGTAATTTTCCCTCTTGCATCAGAAGATATTGGCCTTGGTTTATTTCTGAAATATTTTATTTGGGTTCTATCATGTGACATAAACGGACTGGGAAGAAGCAAGGTGAGCCACTGTAGCATATACATCTGAAGTCTAAGGGAGTGACACCCAGGGGATGCAAAGATGGCTGGAGAACACCAATAATTGGGATGTGTTTTTTTAGACTGTTTCGCACGATCTGCTGGGAAGCAGATTTGTGCATGAAATGTGAGGAAGCCTCAGCTCGGTACAGCCTCCCGTTTAGGAGTCATCCTCCGACTCTGTGGGCTGTGGCATCACCAGGATATTGGCCTGCTGATAACTCGGTTTCTTCGAGTCTGTTTTTAATTATGGAAGTAATATAACATTGTTAGGGGAAGATTATAAACAAGGTAAAAGAAATATTACTATTTTAACCTCATTCCTATTTTTCATTTTTGTATGTCTTTCCCAAGCTTTTTGAGTAATTACTAAGTTCCCAGTAAGACTTTCTCTGCCTCAGCTCACGTAAGTCTCATGACAACAATAGCAAGCATGATCCTTCTTTTAGAGAGAAGAGCTGGAGGTTTTAAATAACTGCCCCAAGGCTATCAAACTACCAAGTCACAGAGGAGTGAGTAGAAAACTAACTGTTTGACTTCCTAGCCCAAGCTTCTTAATAAGTATCTTACAGAGTTGTAAACGTAGCGTGAAGACAGTTTTGTATCTTGCTTTTCCCACTTAATGTTGAACTGTATTTTCCCACATGACGGCGTAGTCTGTTACTGTTATTTTAGTAGCATGGTCTCCCTTAATAGAGATATGTCCTCACTTCCTGAGCCATCCTCCTATCACAGGACTCTGGATTACCTCCAAATTACCATTTTGGAATTTTACAGTTTTATAATTAACACTACAACAACTATCTTAACGCAGAACATGCTCTTACATAATCCACGGGGTCTTTTCCGCCCCATGGTCTACAACGTTTAGAAAATTTTGAAGATTTTTTTTTATATGTGTGAAGTCTAAATGGGATTTGTTCCATTGTTTCAGTTTTGGCTGGGATTTCAAAGCTGAGAAGTTATGTGACAAATGCCCCTGCCTCCTAGAGAGAGACGCCCGGTCGTTTACATGTGACCTGCAAAGGAGGCTGCCAAAACCAGGTTCGGCCCCGCTTAGCCTATCGCCTACCTTCCATTATAGAACAAAAGCTAAGAGTGCATTAGGAAGATGGATAAATAATGTTTTAGAACAACTGTCAGTAAACCCCACGCTTTTCTTCCCCTCCACTACGCTTTGTTAACCAACCTCAGGTCCAGTGAGAAAACTTTGATCTTGACATGTGAGGAATTTGGAAAACAAAGAGGCTGGCTCTCGCCTGAAAAACTTTGAAGGCAAGAGGTTGGATGGAAGGAATCCGCATGGCTGAACACAGAGAAAAAACTGGATCAGGGTGGACCCTACAGAGGGCAGGGAGGCAGGCGCCACCTGGAGAGGATCTCATCATGTGGTTTCCTACAAGGGCTGAGGGCCCGCGGGAGTAAAAGGTCATGCAGAGCTCAGCACCAGAAGCGGAAGTAGATGGACGTCCTGCGCAGGCACACGTCGGGCGTCGCTCAGGTCAGCGCACAGCGTCCGTGGTAGTCTTCGAAGAATCCATAGATACCCTGAGGCAGAAAGACGGCATTTAAGTACCTGTCTCCATCATCGGACTCTGGACCCAGATTACACACTGCACCAACTGATAGATCATTTCTGAGCCCTGATTCCTCCTCTCGGACTCCTTATCGCCAAGGGGGAGCCAAGAAGCAACACAGTAAGGGAGGAGGAATGAAAGAACAAGGTGGAAAAACGACGGAGTATCCACCTTCCCACTAGAGGGTTACCAGTTCCAAGTTAGGAGTCCAGAGAAGAGGCCTGAAACGGCGTTATACAATGAAGGATTGGTGCTGTGTTTTGTTTCTTAGTCTCAAACTGGACTTCTGTGTACCTGAGGATGAGTCTACCAGAGGTTTTCGTCCAAAGGCAAAGAAGGAAGATCCAACACACAATTTGGACAGGCTACTGTGGAAGAAAAAATAGAATTATTTCACAGTTTCACACCTCTGAACCCAGCTCATTCAATCAACAAGTACGTGAAATTTCAAGTTGCATTTTCCAAAACATTTTTACCGGTTTACAAACATCATCAGGGATGAAGGAAAATCAGTTCCATGATGCTTTGCTCCCTTTAAAGTTCTGTTTTGAGGTTTATTATAATTTAATAGGTGAAATGTAATCTCAATTTAATGATAATTTTTAAATTACTAGCATAAACATTTTTATTTGCATATCTATTATTTATATTTGCTCACTTATAAATGAGCTGTAACATTGGACAGTATATCTATTAGTTAATTATTTTGTTATAAATTTGCATGTGGCATTAAGAAGAGAGACGAACTCTTTCCCCTGTTTTGTACTCTGTAGTTTGCCTCTCAATAAAAAATATTTTTTTTAAGTATGAAATTTTTAAAATGTAGTGAAACTCCAACTGTCAACGTTTTCCTTTCAATTTCTCCTCTTTGGAAATTTGGGGGAAAAAAAAGTCTATCTTTTCTTTATTCTTTGTTGCGGGATTTCTAATGTTTAAATGTTTGACTGTTTTTCCCATCTGGAGCTCATTTGTATACGGCTCAGAATCTGATAAGCGTGAGTTAACTATAACAAGTTGGCTGGGAAAAACATGTTGTTTGTATGGATATATCACTTTCAGCAATATTCGTATTCTAGTTTAAAGCACAACAAATGTTCTCACTCTCCAGTAAAGGCTGAAGAGACTTTCATAATAAATTTTCCTTACAAAAAGAATCCAGAGTCTCTCCCTTTGTAAACATCAAGTTGCCTGAGCTTAGCTCTCTTTTGTTCTCTGCCACAGCTCCCTCCCTATCAGAATTTACACACCATCCACTGTCAGGGATGCAAACTGTTCTACAGTTTGTTAATATCCAAGAAAGGCCATCACCTCTGAATCATTTTTTCCCCAAACATAAATCCTTGGGCCAACAAAGAAAAGTGGTATTTTTCCATCTCCATAATTCCTGTTATTTTAAGTCTATCCTTTAACCAGAGTGGCTTTGTATTTCTTTTTCCTTGATAACTCATAGGTTCAAATGTAAAAAATTATTATTACAAGGAACAATTATGAGGTTCAAAGCATACTGTGTGCATTCCATGCTTCTAGTTTCTGGTACTGATATACGGAACGGAATACTTGTGGTTGTCTATTCGCATGAAGTGGATGGGTTCCAGCCACTGGTGGTGAGAGGCTTAATGAAAGTCTGGCTTCATCAGACCCAGCAGGGACCTACCATCATGGGAGGTGGCCCAAGTGCCCTACTGGAGGCATCTCAGAAACAAACTTTCGACCATTAACTTATTCAGTCCAAATGGCAACCACGAAAGGGGGGGAGGGAATGGCTTTGCTGATTTTCTTAGCTTGAACATTATTCTAGATTTTAAGATTTCAATAACTCTTTCCTAAACACTGAACTAGAAAAACCTCTGACCTTTTAAAATACTTTTCATTTTTACTTTTTCAGTTTGGCATGTTTAGTATTTTGATAACCCCCTCCTCACAAGCTTTCTTATTTAATGAGATAGTACACTTACATAGCAAAGCAAAAAAACAAAAACAGGACATCATTAATTACTGTTGACTTTTTTCTCACCATCCCTATTTACTTCTCTATAAGACCAGGACGTAACAGGTCCTTTTTTTGTGCTTCTATAGCACATATATAGTTTTTTAAACCATTTTTTTATTGAAGTAGATAGTTAATTTACAATGTTGTGCTGGTTTCAGGTGTACAGCAAAGTGATTCAGTTATAGAGAGATAGATAGACTCTTTTTTAGATTCTTCTCCATTACAGGTTTTTACAAGATATTGAATATAGTGCCCTGAGCTATACAGTAGGTCCTTGTTGTTTATCCATTTTATATATACTAGGGTGTATATATTAACCCCAAACATATATAGCTTTATTATAGAAAAAACGAGTTGTATTTTAAGTCAGTTGTGTACATGTTTGCCTCCTCTGGAATACTGAGAGCTTTTTGAGGACAAGAATGTATCCTCTTGATCTCCATTAGTCTAGCACTTAACACGATGTCTGATTACCAGATATCATCGAAAATGTATCAATAATACATATAATAACATAATAATATATTTGTGTAAATAAATGACTTCTGATCTACAATGCTTTGAACACCTCGAGATTTCAAAATGACTTGCAGATGAATATTATTCTATCAACAGCGCTTTTGCCGCTAAATATTCAATAACTATCAACGATAGTTCACAGGACCCTGATCAACACAGTATAACAAAGTGCAGCTGGCTTTTGGAGCACAGTACACTCAATTCTGCGTCCTCTGGTGTGACAGAGACTGCACACATGCAGCAAATTCCATTACCTTTTCCCACTGGAAACACAGTGACAATATGCATCCTATCACCCTTTGCAACTAGATGTAGCCATATGACTTAATCCTGGACAACAGAATGTGGGCAAGAGTGATGTCCACTTCTGACTCAGTTTGTAACAAAATTGTACGAGTGATCCTTGCTCTATCTGTTCCTGAAAGGTGAAGGATCTGTGAACCTATAATAAGACAGAACTACAGATATGGAAGGAACTTGAGTCCTCGAATGACCACATATAAAGCTGCTTGATCGGAATTAGCCTCTATGGACCATGATATGAGCTAGAACTAAATCATCAGTATGCTAAAGCTTCTGTTATAATACCTTAACTTATTTAGAAATTGGTATTTGCAAGCTGGGTGCTAACACAGCACAAACTTCAAATTTGTGGCACTGGCTTTTTAGTCAGCAAGTAGTAGAGAACCTGACATAGGAGGCTAGAAAGATGGAGGTCTAGTCCATGGTTTTCCACATCAAAATACATAACAGAACTGTTGAGCACGGTAAATAGGAAGCCAGCCCAGACCTCACGTAACAATTAAGCCTGTAGCTCTTACACAAGATGTTGATAAGAATGAGATTAACAGTGTCTCTTTGCTACTACTGGCTACTCTTAGCAATATACAAGAGATGAACACAGACAAAACCCAGCTTGTTTTGAAGCAGAAATCAAGGTGTATATAGCATCCAGAGATCAGTAACTTTTAGGCTTTGAAAATCTCCTTCGGAACCCCAGGTAATAGAGATAATTGAAAAAGGCTCTGAATGACAAAATATAGTAAGATTCTTAGCAAAACTCAAAGCAGAACAAAAGCACACAACCATAAGATAAAGGTCAGATGAAAGGGACGGTCTTCAAACATGTAGTTTCTGACGCTTTGAGGAGGATGAGACTGGCTTGGAGGAAGCAAATGAGAAAACCAGATGAGAAATATTACTGTGAAAGAAACTTCAAACGCAGTTACTGGCACATGGAACTACCTAGAAATAAAAAGATTATGAAGCATGCTAATTTTGGAGACGATTATATCATTAAGGATGCGATGAGCTTTGGTCTAAAAGACTGACTTCATAAGCTTTAAGGTTACTGCTGGGTCCCCTGACTTCACCAGGGCCAAGTACAGTCCCCAGTACCCACTTTATTAAGGCCATGGTGAGTGGTGGACACAGAAGCACCTCCCAGAGGCCTGAGGCCGGAGCCATGGAGAGCACTAGAGAGGGAGGTTCTAGAGAGCGTAATTCAGGATGAAATGAAAAACTTGCCCTACCCAAAGAGTAGGGTCCTCCGTAACATCTGTCCAGAAGAATTTCAAAATTGTTGTGAAGCAGGAACAGCTGTGTGTCTTTCATTCTTTCCTTTTCCAAACAAGAGGTTAAAAACGTATTTTCCTATCTATATATCACCATTGGATATTGTGTGTGCGTGTGCGTGTGCGCGTGGACATAGGGTTCATAGGTTCAAGGAACCTTCTTCAGTCCTGATTTAGAGGTCTGAACATCACTCAGAGATCTGGGATTTGAACTTGAGGCAATGACTGGGGGTGACCTTGGGTTTTCTACCTTCTGGAAGGACAGGTGTGTTCCAGGTGTAGTAGGAGGATGAAACAGATGTTTGGGGGCCAGGAACAGACTGGGAAGAGGCTGACCAGCCTCTTCATCGAGTGTATTTCCTTTCCTTCCCAAGCACACGGATAGGCTCCATTTCCCGACTTCCATTGTTCTTAGGTGTGGCTACTACCAACCGGGGTTCTTGGCCTCCTTAATCGATGGAAATTGATCAGGGGACAGTCCAGAAATTCAGGCAAGGCTTTACTGGGGCCCCTGCTGCAGCAGCGGGGGAGAGAAAACAAGTAACAGGTCCCTTGCTTGCTCCCCGAAGTGGGGGCGAGGGCTCCTTGTACGGGGTGAGGGTAGGCGTGGGTCCAGGGGTCGGGCAGGAGTGGTGGCTGAAGTGGGCTGCCCACCCCTTGGTGGTGTTGAGTGCACGGGGCCTGCGCAGGACTCTGCTGTCGCTCCCGGCTCCTCAGAAGTGGCAGTTGGGTTTTTGGTCTTTGTATCTTATTGTTCATAATTTGCCCCAATTGTGCATGTGTGCAGCTATTTTTAGTTCCTCATAGTTTCTCTGTATTTTGTTGCTCAAAGAGACGTTTGTCCAGGTGCAAGCACTGTGGCAAAGGGTCCCAGGTCCCAGGCCCCAGGCTGTCTCATAGCCACATAATTGAGAACTGCCCAGGGAATATGGGAGGAAATAACCTTCACTATTTCCAGGCCTGATCCATAAAATGACACACACGAGAGCCTTGCTCTCTTTCTGCACATGGTAACTGAATGGAGAAAACCGTGAAGCCCCGTTGGAAGGTGGACCCAGATGCTGGAAGGAGCCTGGGGTCCCTGAACACAGTCCCCAGGAAGGCTGTCCCGGCAAAGACGCCCGATGAGGGCCACGAATAAACTTTTATTTATGTAAGCCTTTGAGATTAGCTTTGTTTTGTTTTGTTTGTTATAGCCTGTGGTAGGCAGAATGATGATGCCTTCCAAAGATACCCGCCCCCTAACTCCCTGGAACCTGTGAATAGCTTAGGGTATGTGGCGGAGGGAATCAAGGTTGCAGATGGAGTTGAGGTTGCTTGTCAGCTGACCTTAAATAAGGAGATGGTCCTGGATTACATGGGTGGGCCCTTAAGTCAGGGCGATCCAATGCTAGACAGCCCCTGGAATCTGGAAAAGACAAGAAAGTGGATTCTCCCCGAGAACCTCTAGAAGGGGATGCAGCCCAGCCGACATCTTGATTTTAGCCGAGTGAAACCCATTCCAGACTTCTAGCCTACAGACTCTAAGATAATAAACTTGTATTACTTAATCACCATGCTGGTGGCAGCTTGCTACAGTGGATGTGGCAAACTAACACACACTCATAACATCACAATTACATTTACATTAAATGGCATCTAAGAAATTCCTCATTACTGTGCCTCTTCTTCTCACTCTATCCAAACCTCCCCTCAGACTCCTCATTCATTCTGTGCATCAGAGCCTAAACAGTGTAAAATGGGTAGCTCCCAGAAAGACTTGAACTTTAGAGGTGAACAAATACTACAGTTAATGTACAAACCTCTCCCAGATGGAACTTCAGTCTGATCTAGAGGGTAGGAGAAACATTCTGGCCGGCAGAACGACAAGATATAGCTATTTCAGCTTCCCTTCCAATGTTCCAGAACCTTCCTTGTTCTGATTTCAGACCACCATTTGTCAAAGACCAAGGAAGCTACCAAAATGGAGAATTGAGCTCTAGGATATCTGAGCTACCCCAGAGACTAGTTATCTGACTCAAAAAAATTACTCCACTGCTCTAGCTTGGTTTCTTTCCTCCAAAATGAGAGGAACTAGATTTAGACTAATTAATCTTTCCTATCCCTCTTTGTTCTAAGCTGCTATAAATCAAATATGTCTATATTTTTCTAATGGTTTTCATGCAAATTAGTTCATTAGTAAATATAATTTTTTGCATGCCTGAATTTTCCCCGTTGTAGCTGTTCCTATGATTAATTAGCAACTAAGAAGAAATGTGAAAAAAACTGGGTTATGTCAGAATAACAACTTGGGTACTAAAAGGCTTTCTTCCCTTAATTCTTAAGTGGTTAGAAGTGGGATAACTTTCTCTTGTGACTCAGGAAGAAATGGACTAGAGGACCTTAAATATTCGAAGTTTCAGCAACAGACATCAGATTTAGCTGGAATCACATGTATGGTGGCAATAGTCAAAGGGGATGCAGAAAGGGTAAGGGTTCTAAAAAGGAAGTAGAACACAAGAATCTCCACCACCAGAGAGAGGGGAAGAGACTCTCTGCTTTTAGTCGACTGTTACAAAATTCTGAATAGGAATTCTGTTTCACAGGTGTTGAAAGAGAATTGAAATACAACTGTGACCAACCACTGAGAAGCAGCTGTTTGTTCTCCATGTCAATTATACAGGAGGAATCGGCTTGGCAGTACAGCAAAAGGGGCTTAATTGAAAGAAAAATTGCCAGAGAAGGGAAGCAATAGATGGTGGAGGAGGAAACTAAGAGATCACGGAATCTACTTTCCTGAGAGTTGAAAACTGGTTACGATTTTCTCTGCCTGGTGTACCATCTGAAGGCAGGAAAGGGTCCCAGTTCATCTCTTACAGACTCTTGTGGGGAATATTCTGATGCCAGCTTCATTTTTTGTGTGTTTCTTCTCCCAACAGATCCACAAATGTGTGCATAACTGAGACTTTTTTTTAAAACCTCCCTTTAGAAGTAAATTTCCCATTCTGCCAACAGAAAACTAGAGGGAAACCAGAGGGAAGTCAGGGTGGGTCCTAAAAGTTCTGCCCAAGGTGAGATCTCTCCATGAAAGACAAAAACTCAAAACAGGCAACTTTTCCAAGTTTACAAAGGCTTCTTTTTTATCATAATTCCTGGTTAAAACCCACTGACCAAGAATACTGTTAGATGGTTCTGTAGCACTCGACAGTATATCTGAACTCTAGGCTACTACACGGAAGGGAATTTTCGCCGAGGGCCGTGAGCAAATGTGTCTCCTAGGAAGAGCTGGTTACTCGGAGGGGTCGAGTGGTCATGGGGAGTCTGTCGTCTGTGCTCAGCAAGCAGCCGCTTCAGCTTCGTGGGACCTGCTTGCTTGCTTTCTACCAAAGGAGAGTATTTTGATTCTGTCCCAATTCAGATACCAAACCCCAAAATTCACAGGTTAAAGAAAACAGCCCTGTAAACCGATGGGACAGACACATTAACACCCTGGAGACATGTTACTTAAATTCAGACTCGTTAAAGAGGATGCCCTTTTGTCACTGACCAAATTGTTAAATTGGTGTCTTGGCAGGAGCCTTTTATACTTCTCTGAAGATTCCCTGGATCCAAACCCCTCTGTGGTATTAAAACAAACAGAGTAAATATTTTCCTTGCAGTTTACATCCCGGATCTAAATATTTCCAAGCATGTCAAACTCACTTTTCTCAACCACTCCCTGCAGGGTCCGTGTAGACTTCGGCTGCCAAAGAACCCAGTTGAACTTGCCTTGGGAGGGCCCCATCCCCGAGGACAGGCGAAGCTCGGGGCAGCCGGCCAGAAGAAGAGTGTCCTGCAGCTGTGCCGCTGGGCTGCGCAGAGGCGGCCGTGCAGTAGCAGGTGTGCGATCTGCTGATTCGTCTAGACAGGGAGGGAGGGACGCTCTGGCCCTGCCGCTGGCTCCCTTAGCTTGAAGACCTGCCATTTCCCTGTTACCTGTTCGCAGAGAAGCAGCAAGCACTTGCCGGGGAGAGCTGCATTTCTTCCACTAGCTCTTCCCATCCAAGTCACTCTGCTCGCTTCCTAACGTTAGCTAGTTGCATCTGCAGAAGAAGGTGATTCCTCCGAAGAACCCAGCAAAAAGTACCAGCAGACTGTTTCTCTCCATCTCCCGTTTTCTTTTTTCCTTTTTCTAAACTTTTTATTTTATGTTGGAGTATAGTTGGTTAACAATGTTGCATTAGTTTCAGGTGTACAACAAAGTGATTCAGTTATGCATATACATGTATCTATTCCTTTTCAAATTCTTTTCACATTTAGGTTGTTACATAATATTGAGCAGAGTTCCCTGTGCTATATAGGAGGTCCTTGTTGGTTATCCATTTTAAATATAGCAGTGTGTACATGTACATGTCAATCCCAAACTTGTGTTTTCAGTCCAGAATGTAGTTGAAGTCCTCTTAGAAAAAGGAAACAAAGAATCGCAATTGAGCATAAGTGCCATTTCAGTCAGTATTTCTTTTTTTTTTTTTTTTTTTTTTTTTGCGGTACTCAGGCCTCTCACTGTTGTGGCCTCTCCCATTGCGGAGCACAGGCTCTGGATGCGCAGGCTCAGCGGCCATGGCTCACGGGCCCAGCCGCTCCGTGGCATGTGGGATCTTCCCGGACCGGGGCACGAACCCGTGTCCCCTGCATCAGCAGGCGGACTCTCAACCACTGCGCCGCCAGGGAAGCCCTCAGTCAGTATTTCTTTAGGCCACATAGCATCACCTTGGGGACTTAGTCTGAAAGTGTCCCGACACAGTGGCAAAGGCAGTGCTTGACTTTTTAAAAAACTGTTTCTTTTCTAGGTGCTGACAGCAAATTCGCAAACCACCAGAACAAATGCAACTTGAACTCAATCAGGAAATAATGAACATAGCGGTGGGCACTGATACCCTTGTCTTTGGGCTCAGAGAAGTACTCCAAACTAGAGTATACGGATAACTCCTGCCTTTAAAGAAAGACTTCCATTTCTCTGGAGTCACCTAGCGTGAGTCTGCACCAGGATGCACTGTGTCCAGATCTGCCTTCACCGAAGAACTGCTGCTCTTTGGCTGCTAAGAGAGTTGTCAGCCCCTTCAAGGGCTGCAAATAGCTGTCTCCCTCACGGCCCCATCCCTTCGCAGGTGGCCCACGTCCAGTAACTGACCGATGAGGAAGTAAGGTCCTGTCCACATCACCCAACTCGAGACAACTCTGAAGGGCCATTGTAGCTCCGGGGCCCCCCAGGGCTCTTGTCGGGCCCCCAGTGCAGCTCGATGTCTTGCTCTTCCTTGTCTGCTTCCTTCCTCCCCCTCCCCAGGGATTGATCCCAGGAGTGCACCTTAATCAATATCCTGAGCTGTAATTTCCGTCTCAGTTTCTGCTTGCCAGGAAACCCACCCCTGGCCACACAGGCTCAGAAAGGGCCCATCTGCAGGATCATTTCTGTGCTGTTGCACAAGGACAGTAAATCAAGTATTCGATAACCAGGTCCCCTAGATTAAGCAGCATCATAAGAAAATCAGAGAAGATGCTACCTGCCCTCACCTTGGCAAGAGTTCAGAGTCTAGCAGGGGAGAGAGCATAAGTACGCGAAAAGATCACCTGTGATAGTACATAATAATTGACGACAATCAGAGGACACCGGGAAGTGACACTGGGATTTAGGAGAAGGGAAGATTGGTTTTAGGACAAAACAGTTGCTGGCTGTCTGGGCCTCATCGGGGTTATGGGGACCCACCACTGCCTACAGGCTACTTTTCTTCTTGGAAAGTGAATTTCTCAGTATTCAGAGGCCTCGCCTCCAAGTCGTCTTTCTGCTTCTTCATGCCTCCTGATGAAGCTACCAGACAATCACAACAGCAACATGTAAAAAACGTATTTTCATAGATACTTTTGCTGTGAGGTTTGCTCTACTTGGCCCCCTTCTTCCTGGTTACTTAGGTTCTCAAAGCTTCTCAGCTTTTCCCATCCAAGCTCCAAGGCATTGGCATCCATCAAAGGTGCCCTGCCCTTCTCCTTGCCGGGTGGGTTTCCGGGCTCAGTCTTGCCAATTCAAAGCGCCAAAGATAGGTCTTGCTCTTATCCTGATCTGCCTTGTTTTTGAGGAGATTTCCTCAGTTGGCCTTGCTTTTCCTGGCATCCTCATTGCCTCCATTTCTAATTCTCACCTCCATTTTGCTTCTGTAGGTTTTCTCACCCTCTGTGAACTCCCAGCTTCTATCCAGAACTAACAGGATTTGCTCTCTCTTTATACCAAACCACAGTCCAAGAATAAGGCTAAGGACACAATTACTTATTAGCTGTGTGACCTCGGGCAAATCACTTAATAGCTATTGTTTACTAGTAGTCTTATTTATAAAATGAGGATACTAATTCCCACTTCTCATAGATGACAATGATTTATGAACTGGCTTGGAAGCAAGAGTCCCCAAGAAGTAAAGACAAAGCACATCTCTAATGACTAGTGATGTTGAGCATCCTTTCATGTGTTTGTTGGCAATCTGTATATCTTCTTTGGAGAAATGTCTATTTAGGTCTTCTGCCCATTTTTGGATTGGGATGTTTGTTTTTTTAATATTGAGCTGCATGAGCTGCTTGTATATTTTGGAGATTAATCCTTTGTCAGTTGCTTTGTTTGCAAATATTTTCTCCCATTCTGAGGGTTGTCTTTCCATCTTGTTTATGGTTTCCTTTGCTGTGCAGAAGGCTTTAAGTTTCATGAGGTCCCATTTGTTTATTTTTGTTTTTATTTCCATTTCTCTAGGAGGTGGGTCAAAAAGGATCTTGCTGTGATTTATGTCATAGAATGTTCTGCCTATGTTTTCCTCTAAGAGTTTTATAGTGTCTGGTCTTACATTTAGGTCTTTAATCCATTTTGAGTTTACTTTTACGTATGGTGTTACGGAGTGTTCTAATTTCATTCTTTTACATGTAGCTGTCCAGTTTTCCCAGTACCACTTATTGAAGAGGCTGTCTTTTCTCCATTGTATATTCTTGCCTCCTTTAACAAAGATAAGGTGACCATATGTGCGTGGGTTTATCCCTGGGCTTTCTATCCTGTTCCATTGATCTATATTTCTGTTTTTGTGCCAGTACCGTACTGTCTTGATTACTGTAGCTTTGTAGTATAGTCTGAAGTCAGGGAGCCTGATTCCTCCAGCTCTGTTTTTCGTTCTCAAGATTGCTTTGGCTATTCAGGGCCTTTTGTGTTTCCAAACAAATTGTGAAATTTTTTGTTCTAGTTCTGTGAAAAATGCCATTGGTAGTTTGATAGGGATTGCATTGAATCTGTAGATTGCTTTGGGTAGTATAGTCATTTTCCCAATGCTGATTCTTCCAATCCAAGAACATGGTATATCTGTCCATCTGTTTGTTTCATCTTTAATTTCTTTAATCAATGTCTTATAGTTTTCTGCATACAGGTCTTTTGTCTCCTTAGGTAGGTTTATTCCTAGGTATTTTATTCTTTTTGTTGCAATGGTAAATGGGAGTGTTTCCTTAATTTCTCTTTCAGATTTTTCATCATTAGTGTATAGGAATGCAAGAGATTTCTGTGCATTAATTTTGTATCCTGCTACTTTACCAAATTCATTGATTAGCTCTTGTAGTTTTCTGGTGGCATCTTTAGGATTCTCTATGTATAGTATCATGTCATCTGCAAACAGTGACAGCTTTACTTTTTCTTTTCCGATTTGGATTCCTTTTATTTCCTTTTCTTCTCTGATTGCTGTGGCTAAAACTTCCAAAACTATGTTGAATAAGAGTGGTGAGAGTGGGCAACCTTGTCTTGTTCCTGATCTTAGTAGAAATGGTTTTAGTTTTTCACCATTGGAGACGATGTTGGCTGTCGGTTTGTCATATATGGCCTTTATTATGTTGAAGTAAGTTCCCTCTATGCCTACTTTCTGGAGGGTTTTTATCATAAATGGGTGTTGAATTTTGTCAAAAGCTTTTTCTGCATCTATTGAGATGATCATATGGTTTTTCTCCTTCAATTTGTTAATATGATGTATCATATTGATTGATTTGCGTCTACTAAAGAATCCTTGCATTCCTGGGATAAACCCCACTTGATCATGGTGTATGACCCTTTTAATGTGCTGTTGGATTCTGTTTGCTAGTACTTTGTTGAGGATTTTTGCATCTATATTCATCAGTGATATTGGCCTGTAGTTTTCTTTTTCTGTTACATCTTTGTCTGGTTTTGGTATCCAGGTGATGGTGGCCTCATAGAATGAGTTTGGGTGTGTTCCTCCCTCAGCTGTATTTTGGAAGAGTTTGAGAAGGATAGGTGTTAGCTATTCTCTAAATGTTTGATAGAATTCACCTGTGAAGCCATCTGGTGGGCTTTTGTTTGTTGGAAGAATTTTAATCACACTTTCAATTTCAATGCTTGTGACTGGTCTGTTTATATTTTCTACTTCTTTCTGGTTCAGTCTCAGAAGGTTGTGCTTTTCTAAGAATTTGTCCATTTCTTCCAGGTTGTCCATTTTATTGGCATAGAGTTTCTTGTAGTAATCTCTCGTGATCCTTTGTATTTCTGCAGTGTCAGTTGTTACTTCTCCTTTTTCATTTCTAATTCTATTGACTTGAGTCTTCTCCCTTTTTTTCTTGATGAGTCTGGCTAATGGTTTATCAATTGTGTTTATCTTTTCAAAGAACCAGCTTTTAGTTTTGTTGACCTTTGCTATCGTTTCCTTCATTTCTTTTTCATTTATTTCTGATCTGATCTTTATGATTTCTTTCCTTCTGCTAACTTTGGGGGTTTTTTGTTCTTCTTTCTCTAATTGCTTTAGGTGCAAGGTTAGGTTGTTTATTTGAGATGTTTCCTGTTTCTTAAGGTAGGATTGTATTGCTATAAACTTCCCTCTTAGAACTGCTTTTGCTGCATCCCATAGGTTTTGGGTCGCCGTGTCTCCATTGTCATTTGTTTCTAGGTATTTTTTGATTTCCTCTTTGATTTCTTCAGTGATCACTTCGTTATTAAGTAGTGTATTGTTCAGCCTCCATGTGTTTGTAGTTTTTACAGATCTTTTCCTGTAATTGATATCTACTCTCATAGCATTGTGGTCGGAAAAGATACTTGATACAATTTCAATTTTCTTAAATTTACCAAGGCTTGATTTGTGACCCAAGATATGATCTATCCTGGAGAATGTTCCATGAGCACTTGAGAAAAATGTGTATTCTGTTGTTTTTGGATGGAATGTCCTATGAATATCAATTAAGTCCATCTTGTTTAATGTATCATTTAAAGCTTGTGTTTCCTTATTTATTTTCATTTTGGATGATCTGTCCATTGGTGAAAGTGGGGTGTTAAAGTCCCCTACTATGATTGTGTTACTGTTAATTTCCCCTTTTATGGCTGTTAGTATTTGCCTTATGTATTTGAGGTGCTCCTATGTTGGGTGCATAAATATTTATAATTGTTATATCTTCTTCTGGATCGATCCCTTGATCATTATGTAGTGTCCTTCTTTGTCTCTTGTAATAGTCTTTATTTTAAAGTCTATTTTGTCTGATATGAGAATTGCTACTCCAGCTTTCTTTTGGTTTCCATTTGCATGGAATATCTTTTTCCATCCCCTCACTTTCAGTCTGTATGTGTCCCTAGGTCTGAAGTGGGTCTCTTGTATACAGCATATATATGGGTCTTGTTTTTGTATCCATTCAGCCAGTCTACGTCTTTTGGTTGGAGCATTTAATCTATTTACATTTAAGGTAGTTATCGATATGTATGTTCCTATTACCATTTTCTTAATTGTTTTGGGTTTCTTATTGTAGGTCTTTTCCTTCTCTTGTGTTTCCAGCATAGAGAAGTTCCTTTAGCATTTGTTGTAAAGCTGGTTTGGTGGTGCTGAATTCTCTTAGCTTTTGCTTGTCTGTAAAGCTTTTAATTTCTCCATCGAATCTGAATGAGATCCTTGCTGAGTAGAGTAATCTTGGTTGTAGGTTTTTCCCTTTCATCACTTTAAATATGTCCTGCCACACCCTTCTGGCTTGCAGAGTTTCTACTGAGAAATCAGCTGTTAACCTTATGGGGATTCCCTTGTATGTTATTTCTTGCTTTTCCCTTGCTGCTTTTAATATTTTTTCTTTGTATTTAATTTTTGATAGTTTGATTAATATGTGTCTTGGCATGTTTCTCCTTGGATTTATCCTGTATGGGACTCTCTGCACTTCCTGGACTTGATTGACTATTCCCTTTCCCATATTAGGGAAGTTTGCAACTATAATCTCTTCAAATATTTTCTCAGTCCCTTTCTTTCTCTCTTCTTCTTCTGGGATCCCTATAATTCGAATGTTGGTGTGTTTAATGTCCCAGAGGTCTCTGAGACTGTCCTCAATTCTTTTCATACTCTTTTCTTTATTCTGCTGTACGGTAGTTATTTCCACTATTTTATCTTCCAGGTCACTTATCTGTTCTTCTGTCTCAGTTATTCTGCTATTGATTCCTTCTAGAGAATTTTTAATTTCATTTATTGTGTTGTTCATCATTGTTTGTTTGCTCTTTAGTTCTTCTAGGTCCTTGTTAAACATTTCTTGTATTTTCTCCATTCTATTTCCAAGATTTTCGATCATCTTTACTATCATTACTCTGAATTCTTTTTCAGGTAGACTGCCTATTTCCTCTTCATTTGTTTGGTCTGGTGGGTTTTTACCTTGCTCCTTCATCTGCTGTGTGTTTCTCTGTCTTCTCATTTTGCTTAACTTCCTGTGTTTGGGGTCTCCCTTTCACAGGCTGCAGGTTCGTAGTTCCCACTGTTTTTGGTGTCTGCCCCCAGTGGGTAAGGTTGGTTCAGTGGGTTGTGTAGGCTTCCTGGTGGAGGGGACTGGTGCCTGTGTTCTGGTGGATGAGTCTGGATCTTGTCTTTCTGGTGGGCAGGACCACATCCAGTGGTGTGCTTTGGGGAGTCTGTGAACTTATTATGATTTTAGGCAGCCTCTCTGCTGATGGGTGGGGTTGTGTTCCTGTCTTGCTAGTTGTCTGGCATAGGGTGTCCAGCACTGTAGCTTGCTGGTTGTTGAGTGGAGCTGGGTCTTAGCATTGAGATGGAGATCTCTGGGAGAGCTTTTGCTGTTTGATATTACATGAAGCCAGGAGGTCTCTGGTGGACCAATGTCCTGAACTCAGCTCTCCTGCCTCAGAGGCTCAGGCCTGACACCGGGCCGGAGCACCAAGACCCTGTCAGCCACATGGCTCAGAAGAAAAGGGAGAAAAAAGAAAGAAAGAAAGAAAGAAAGAAAATAAATAAAATAAAATAAAGTTATTAAAATAAAAATGATTAAAAATAAAAAAATTAAAAATTAAAAAAATGAAAGAAAGAAGAGAGCAAGCAAACCAATAAACAAATCCACCAATGATAACAAGCGCTAAAAACTATACTAAAAAAAAAAAAAAAAGGACAGACAGACCCTAGGATAAATGGGTTAAAAAAGCAAAGCTATACAGACAAAATCACAGAGAAGCATACACATACACACTCACAAAAAGAGAAAAAGAAAAAAAATATATATATAAAAGGGAAGATGGCAACCAAATCCATGAACAAATCTACCAATGATACTAAATATTAAACTAAGATAAACATAAAACCAGAAACAAATTAGGTGCAGAAAGAAAACCCCAAGTCTACAGTTGCTCCCTAAGTCCACCACTCAATTTTGGGATGATTCATTGTCTATTCAGGTATTCCACAGATGCAGGTATATCAAGTTGATTGTGGAGATTTAATCCGCTGCTCCTGAGGCTGCTGGGAGAGATTTCCCTTTCTCTTCTTTGTTCGCACAGCTCCTGGGGTTCAGCTTTGGATTTGGCCCCGCCTCTGCGTGTAGGTCGCCGGAGAGCGTCTGTTCTTTGCTCAGACAGGATGGGGTTAAAGGAGCCGCTGATTCGGGGGCTCTGGCTCACTCAGGCCAGGGGGAGGGAGGGGTACGGAGTGCGGGGCGAGCTGTGGCGGCAGAGGCTGGCGTCTGACGTTGCACCAGCCTGAGGCACGCCATGCGTTCTCCCGGGGAAGTCGTCCCTGGATCCCGGGACCCTGGCGGTGGCGGGCTGCACAGGCTCCCGGGAGGGGAGGTGTGGAGAGTGACCTGTGCTCCCACACAGGCTTCTTGGTGGCGGCAGCAGCAGCCTTAGCGTCTCATGCCCGTGTCTGGGGTCCGCGCTGATAGCCGCGGCTGGCACCCGTCTCTGGAGCTCATTTAGGCGGTGCTCTGAATCCCCTCTCCTTGCGCACCCTGAAGCAATAGTCTCCTGCCTCTTAGTATATATACTTTTTCATATTCTTTTGTAATATGGTTTACTACAAGATATTGAATATGGTTCCCTATGCTGTATAGTCAGACCTTGTTGTTTCTGAATATGGGTTTTAAATAAAACAAATGAAGACCATTTGCCCAGTTAAGTTAGATTATTATCCTATTGAGATTTAGATGTTGATTGATGTTTGAAATAAAGAATTTGGATTCAATCATTTCTCCCTTCTTGGCAAACGATTATCTTCAAATGGCCAGTCTTATCCCCTCATGTGAAAATGATAATAAATCACCACAGTGATTATTTCTGTGCATCCAGGGAAATTCACTCACAACTTCCATCTTTCCCAACACAGCTCACCAGTTAGCCTGCCTTTCCAGCCAATTCTCTTTGAAAGTGGGAAGCCCACTCAAACAGGCTTCTTTCTTTTGACATACATCTTAAAGTTTCCTTAATTAATTCATTGTGCAAACATTTTATGACAGTCCTATCATGTGTGAGGTACAGTATTATACAAAAATTAATACACTAAGGCCTCTCTCTTCAGGTATCTTATGGTTTAGTAATGGATAAAGATAACTAAACCTAAGTTAAAAAGATGTATGCACAAAAGAGGTTTAGGGAAGGTGTCTGAGTTCAGAGAATAGTAAGATACTTAGAAGACTGGTTAAAAGTATTCTTGCTTGTTTTGGGGTGCTTCCCTGGTGGCACAGTGGTTGAGAGTCCGCCTGCCAATGCAGGGGACACGGGTTCGTGCCCTGGTCCGGGAAGATCCCACATGCTGCGGAGCGGCTGGGCCCGTGAGCCATGGCCGCTGAGCCTGCACGTGCAGAGCCTGTGCTCCGCAAGGCGAGAGGCCACAACAGTGAGAGGCCCACATACTGCAAAAAAAGAAAAAAAAAGTATTCTTGCTTGTTTTTATCTGATGGCCCTTATAAATATCAGACCTGATCTTTGTTCCCTTTCTGGTCTATCTACACAATGGTCAGAACCAATTTGTGGTCCACAGTTTCACCTACAGTATAAATTTGATGTGTATATGGAACCTCTGAGTTTTTCTCATTTCACCACTTTTATTTTCCCTTCAGCTCCTCTTATTTTTTTATTTTATTTTTAGTTTAGTTTTGTTTTATGTATCTTTTTAAGCCATGCATAAATATATTTTAAATGAAGCAGGACATAAATAATGATGTTAAAAATAATTCTGGGAAAGGCATAGTAAAGAGAACTGTAGAATTTCTTGCACCTGTTCACTCAGAGCAACTATATTTTTTAAGTGTCATCATATCATTTAGCTAAAAATTGCAAAGGATGTTAATTAGAGAGGAGATATTTACATATTTTTATTCATAGCATACTGATTCCCACACTCTAATTTGAATTGTTTGGTGGGATTACAGAGATTTATGTAAAGGAAAAGCAAAATAACTCATTACAGGATTTGAAAACAGTAAATATGTGGTCTATGTTCACTTTACCACTCAGACCCTAATCTGTAGAGTCAAATTAATCTACATAAAGGTAAAGGTAACCTGCATAAAAGGAAAAGGCAATCTACAGAGAGGTAACCTACATTCATGTTGGTTGAGTCAATGAATCAATAAGCAAACGATATTTTCTGAGCTGAAGTGCACTGGCTAGATGTTTTGCATGTAGTCTTGAATTTGGTCCTCAAATCAGTCCTAAAGGCTTTTTTTTTTTGGTCTCACCACACAGCATGCGGGATCTTAGTTCCCTGACCAGGGATGGAACCCGCGCCCCCAGCACTGGAAGCGTGGAGTCTTAACCACTGGACCGCCAGGAAAGTCCCCCCTAAAGGCTTATACCATTCTCCCCATCTCACTGAGAATAGACAGAGGCGGAACAAGGCTAATTAATAATAATACAAGCACTCGTCTCAGTGCTCTGCAGGCACTGACTCATGAGCCCTCCCCCAAAACTGATGCAGTGGGGTCTGTTGAGTTTTGTCATCATTTTATAATTGAAGAAATAAGGGACAGAGAAGTTACATAAATTTCCCCAGGTTATACAATTAGTGACGAGGTCGGGATTCAAACCCAAGCGATCTGACTCTAGACTTTGTACCCTTAGCCGCTAAACTAAGTAATTTCCCCAAATTTATCCCGCTAAACAAATGACAGGCATTCAAGTTCTACACCAAAGCCTGTGCTCTTTAATTTACACCATGCTGCCCTAGGATTCAGGCCAAACCACACCTACTGCGTGCACCTTTTTTGTCGGATTCAGACAGAATTAGATATTCCTTCCCCTGGGTCTTCCTAGCACTCCCTCTCTCTCTCTCTCTCTCTCTCTCTCTCTCTATATATATATATATATATGATATATGATATATGATATATATCATATATATGTAAATAAATAATAATTTTAATCTTTTAATAATCTTTTAATATGTACATTTACCTTTAAAATACAATTTCCTTAAATGAAGGGATTATCTAATAATGAAGTAACTTTCCTTTGATTAAATATATCTTGAAAATATAAATGAATCAATAAATGAACAAATGAAAAACCCCACAACATACACCTCTGGCCTCTATTAAAATTTCTTCAGTGTAAAGAAACCTGCACTTAGTGATTCGTCTCTTGAAGAGATCCTGGAAAGAGCTGATGTGTTAATTCGTATCTGTCTTTTATGTTTTAATATAAATAGATTCATCAGACCCTTTCCAGGAGAACAGTTTGGATGGAGCAAAGTACAGATAGAACAACAAGATACTAATTTCTTGATAAAGTCACCTAGGATAACCTCTGAAGGAAGTTAAGGACAGCTGAGGTAGACACTAGAAAACTAATTTTATAGACTTTGGAACTTTCTTTTTTGGACTGGTCTCTATTAATATTCTCAAACCCCACCTAAAATATCATTTACAAATAAAATCTGTCCTTGACTAAAGGAAGTGGGGGGGGTGATAAATTGGGGATGGTTAAGTAGATTAAGGTTAACGGGTGTGTAAGATTTCAAGTTGTTGCAACCTGCGATGCCCAAACCTGGTGGGGCAACAGAATCTCCTGGGAGCATTGAAAACTTTTCTTACCTGTGCCTCAGCCCTAGTAAATCACCTGAATTCTCTACAGAGTAAAAAAATAAGAGCAAAAACTCTCCCCATGTGATTCTAATGTAAGAAGCTTGGCAAAAGAGAGTAAATCTGCTTTAACAAACTAATGTTTCAGGTCATCATGCATCACCATACTCAACACGAGCTGGGGGTGGGCTAGCTCTTAAAATGTCTCTCCACTTTTTAATATTAACTTCAAGCCGTAAATATCCCGGGTAGTGGTACTGTTGGTGGTATGGACGGCGCCAGGGCCGACTTCACGGGCATGACACCTGTACAGTCACATAAGGCCCATAGTTAGAAGGGCTCTGTGTTTGATTTAATGCTCTGCTGTCACCTTCTTGAAACTCTTAATAATTTTTTTAAAAAGGGATCTCCTTTTTTATTTTGTACTGGCCCAGCAAATTATGTAGCTGGCCTGGGGTGGCATGCATTGGAGGGCAGGGAGTTTTATGGAGTGTGGGTGGAGAATAGTCATTGGCTAGTTTTTAGATCCAGTTAGCTAGATGAAAATGAAGTCGTTAGGGAGGGTGTCACTCCACATCCAGAGGAGTCTTGAACAAGCCCGTCCCCTTGGTAGGCTTTATCTTGATCTTGAAAAAAGGACAGGGAAGATGGAGTAGGTGGTCCCTAGCATCACATCCAGTTCTGGCACGTGGCAAAAGCTTCTCTGTGTTCAGCAAAACCTACTTCCTGTTCATACTTCACACACAGCAAGACTTCAAGTGCAAACATCTCTCACAAATGGGTGTGGCCACGCATATGAGTCTGCTCGGGCTGCCATGACCAAGGACCGCAGACGGGGCAGCTTCGCCCACAGAAATCTCTTTTCTCACCATTCTGGAGGCTAGAAAGCTGAGATCAAGGTGTTGACAGAGCTGGTTTCTTCTGAGGCCTGTCTTTTTGGCTTGTACCTGTCCATCATCTCCCTGTACCTGGTCTTCCCTCTGTATATGTCTGTGTCCAAACTTCCCCTTCTTTTAAGAACACCAGTCATACCAGATTAAAGCGCACTCTAATGACCTCATCTGAACTTAATTACCTCTTTAAAGACACTATCTCCAAGTACAGTCACATTCTGAGTACTAGGGGTTCAGACTTCTACATATACATTTGGGGGGAACGTAGCTCAGCCCATAACACCATGTGATGGAGTGCTGACTAATAAAATACGGACAGCACTTAGAGATGCCACCTCAGGTCAATGCTATAGACACCCTGCATACACAGCTCCCTATTCCCTTGTCCCCCCTTCCACCTGGCTGGATAGAGACCACCCTCTGGGCAACCTTGAAAGCCACATGTCGAAAACCAATGATCCACAAGGTGGAAGGAGCCCGGGTCCCTAAGTCAGCACTTAAAGAAGAGCCACTCCACCAGAAACGCTCACACAGAAACGTGATGTGAATAAGAAACAAGCTGTTATGGGGTAGGCTCTGCGATTTCGGGGTTCATCTGTTATAGCAGCCAGTGCTATCACAGCTAAAATAATCACTCCATGAAGATTCAGAGAAATGGAGAGACCATGTTTGCTTTGCTTCAGTTAAGCGACTGCCGGTTATTAAGCACCTACTGGGGGCTTAGATTCACGCCAGGTGCTGTAGGGCACAAAAGAAATAAAAAGCACAGTGCCTGCCCTCCACGTTGCGGGGAAGGCAATGGATCCTAAGAACACCATTAAATGCTGAATTGTAGAGAAATACCACCAAGTGAAAGTTTGAAAGAGTGGTTTACCCATGGAGGCTGGTGGCGTCAGAAAGGCTTCATTTGATGAGTTGGACGTTGACCTTGGCTTGAAGCCCAGGAGGAATTCAGATCAGTGTAGGGTATCCCAGGAAGGAGGATACTCATGCAGGAAACCAAGTGTGAGAAGAAGCCACGCGTAAGTGAGAAATGGTGAGAATTCTGCCCAACAGAAGCAGAGAATCCTGCTGGGGAGCGCTGCTAACAGAGAAAAGCACTACACCCAAGCCAGACTCAGACAAGCCTAGGGAGCTAGGTGATTATTTTAAGCTGGTTTATTTCAATACCGCAGTCCCGACTCAAACTTGATTGGGAAAATTCTTCAGAAAATTCTCCCTTGTGCCTTTCCCGTTGAATCTCTACCTCTTACTTGTCTCCTCTCTTGAGCACGTATTTCTGGAGCTTGTGAACAGATACTAAGATAGAACTCTAAAGCACAACCGCACCCCTGTGGCTCATGATTTCACTTTTATTTTGTTTTCATTCTACTATCATAAGTAAGTCTTATTTCTAACTCCCATTTTATCTTGTGTTTTTTTACACAACTGCTGCTACACAGGAAAGAATTTCCCTCTTTCCTCATTTATAATGTAACGAGGACTTAATTTTGGGTTCTCCAACGAACTATCACCATCCTCATCAGCCCTCTTTTAATCCCTAGCTTCCATCTGTTGCACCTTAATTTAACTCTTTTGTTCGGCGTCTCCCTCTATCTCTTGGCCACTTGTTACAAGACTCCAGCCAGCATTTCCTGCTGCACTCAGTAATACCACAGTAATAGTTTTTCCATTGAAAAATACCACAAGTACGATATTTCCAATGGAAATACCACAAGAACAGTGTTTCCACTGAGCGTACCACAACGAGAGTGCTTTTGTGGTACCTAAATTCTGAGTTGAACTCGTAATGTTCATCTTGGATTCATTATAACTAGAGCCCCTACTTTCTGGAAAGCACCAGAACGGGGATGGAATTTTTATTTGTAGTTAAAAAAATACAATAAAAATAAAAGTTGGATGATGCCAAGACAATTTTGCACTTGCTTTTGTGAGTAAAATATAAATAGATTAAGCAAGTGAAAGAATGAGGAAAAACTTCATAAAAATGTACAGAGAGGCTTAACAGCTGGAAAAGCAAGGATATGTGTGTGTGTGTGTGTGTGTGTGTGTGTGTGTGTGTGTATGTGTGATAACATTTAAGGCAGCTCAGCAGCTGGGAAAGCAGCAACCTGTAAAAACACTTAACATTTATAGCCACTCAGTGGCTGGAAAACCAACTTCTCATAAAATCGATTTAACATTTTGGTCGCTGTTGAAGACATTTAATGCGTGCGTGTTTATATATCTCTGTTTACACTGTAGCCCCATGGATTTCAGTGGGTTTTAATAGTCATAACTTGGAAGAGACCACTTGAAACAGTTGAGGGTATATAATGTTTTGCATCATTTGACAATGACGATGTTTACCAACACATATAGATTGCTTTTAGACACTGGAGTAAGTGTACCTAGAGTCTGATTAATTATACTCTCTTTATTAACTTTTGCATTTGTACCATATCACTGATCTGCAGTGTCCTACTTTTGAAAGTCATTTTTTAAACAAAATTTCCAGTTGGAATTATTCTCTTATTTTCCAGGCATTTAAGACTAAGCTTCTTAAATCCTGATCTGCCTGTAGTTTGGCAAACAAAATTATCTGTCAGGATAGCCCAGTTTTTTCCATTTCCCTTGTTATGTCTTAAATCAGTTCAGTTAAAGAGGGTAACATTTTGCTATTTTTTTCTTTCAGTTGTTTTTTTTTTTTCCTCTTGGTTAGTTCCACAAAATGAACTTGATGAGCAACTTGTTAAAGAGAATCCCATTTTTTAAAAATTTGGTGTGGGAGGGAGAAATGGAATTGAAAAAAGAAAGTGGAATTAAAAAAAAATATCCTTGAAACTTTTAAAGTTAGTAATACTGGAGCAAAAGTTATATTGGAAAAGGCGCTAAAATTCTAAGGCACAGCCCATCATTTTATACATGTGTTACCTTGAAGATAAAGAAGTCACAATATCTTGAAACTTCAAGTTTCTACTTGTAAAATACAGATAATTGTACTTGCTTTACCTACTTCTCCTGAGAGCTTTGAGGCTCAAAGGATGTACTATGTGGCAATGTGTTTGGGTGATGTCAAAGCACTAGGCATAAAATATTATCATAACACAATAATAAAACTATAACTCTCATGAAAACTTCAGCACCTTAAAGGTAAAAACTTGGGACTTCTCTGGTGGCGCAGTGGTTAAGAATCCACCTGCCAATGCAGGGGACACGGGTTCGAGCCCTGGTCCGGGAAGATCCCACATGCTGCGGAGCAGCTAAGCCCATGCGCCACAACTACTGAGCCTGCACCCTGGAGCCCGCGAGGCACAACTACTGAGCCTGCGTGCCACAACTACTGAGCCCGCGTGCTGCAATGAAGACCCAACTCAGCCAAAAATTTTGAAAACGTAAAAAGTAAAAGCAAGGATGTATACGTTCCTAGGCTTCCATTAAGTGGACATTTTTATCTCTTCAGAAGATGAAAGTTAGAGAAACTAGAAAATCAATAGACAGGTCATATACATGATCATGACACTGTCCACTCTGAATCCATGAAGTTATTTTCATCTGTTTTCTCCTCTGATCATAGCCCACCTCTGAGCAGAGGCATTCAAGGGGACTAATTATTCTTAACCTAGTTACTGTACTTAAGGTTCGAATCCTTTTTCTTCTGGAGAAAGGCTTTATGATTACTTATATCAGAGTTTCCTCAAAGCAACGCAGCGGAGCAGGACCCTAGATTATTACGGCGACATTTCATTATAGCACAGCAATATGACATTCTCCTCCCCTTTCTCCTTCTTCTTTTTATTCTTTATATTCCAAGGACAGGATCTACACAGAAAAACTTACTGCAACCATCTCTTTCCTACAAGGCACGTTTACGGCTTGGAACCCAGATGATATTATTACGCTCAGTGTGATGGCCTCAGCTGAGGTCTCCCCCAACCCCCCGCCGCCAAAATGAATAAAAGCCCCTTAACAGACAAATAGAGACAAAGATTTGAAATGTCAATTCTTAACAGTTCTCTAAATTTCTAGGCCACTGATCCATCCAGATTAAAAACAAATATTCATAACTAAGAGATGGTTGAAATCTGGAACGTCTAATTCCAGCCAGGAAGGCCCGGAGGTGTCCTCCCTTTTATTCATTTTATAATTGAGAATTAGTTTCAAGTGGTAGTAGAAATAAAGCATGAAAAAGAAAATAAAGTTGTTAAATGTTAGCCATTTGAGAGAACTTTCTCCTTAGAAACCCTGCTCTCTTCTAACGGAGTGGAAATAAAAGCAAGATTTGGGGGAGGGATGTGATTGAACTTGCCTATCACTCCATAAAGATGCTTATTTTGTGCTCAGGAAGAGCATTACGTTTTGGACATTGTATTAAGAAAGGACCAAACAACAATATGTCCAAGTGGGAAGGCATGGATATTTCAACCTCACAGAAAACCAAAGAAAGAACTGTTTTTTAAAAAGTGTAAAAACTAAAGAGGCGTGAACGAACGCCACAGAAACTCTCAACTAATCCCTGGGTTCCAGGTCACCAGGCACGGTTTCCACAGGGCTCAAACCGCTGTCCTTCCCTCCCTCCCTGGAGATGTCCAAACAGTGCAGGGTAACCACAGACCCCAGTGCTGTGCAGTCATCCTTCCTGCAGGAAGTGGCAAGACTGTTGATAGTAAAGAGACTTTCCAAAGTTTGAAAGTTGTAAACACGATAAATCACGAGCTGCTATGGCAGAACCAGCAGGAGAAAATGGGGTTGGGAGTGGACAGCTTAACTGGCCCTGACTCTTCCTCATTATACTGCTACTGAAGCCAAAGAGCTCCTTCGAGACCCGTGGACACACGAGGTACTGGACTAGTACACGTAGTGAGGCTTCCTGAATATAAGCATTATAACACAGCGTAATCTTGGAGGGACCAAATTTAAAGGTAGAGGATACTGTGGAAGATGGTTGTATCCTCTTACTGATACATCTCTGACATCAGGGAACATAAAACTCTCATTAGGAACAGGGTCTAAACAATCAATAGCTAATGAACGATAGTTAATCTGAGAGTCTACATCTCAAACTCAGGAGATTCAAGAAAATCTGAATGGTAAGTGAAGTCTGATTGAGCAAAGCAGGTGACTTACCCACTTCATGGGTGGCATTTAACTTATAAACATTGCTACTGCTGGCCAAAAATGTTAAAACCAGAGATAAAAGCGAAGAGATGAAAGAAATGGGCAGTGTAAGAACATATAAGGATAAGAAGTAGCAAGACACTCCAGTGGAGATATAGTTGTGGATCCAGGAGGGAAAAAACAACAAAACTAAAATGAAACAAGAGGAGGGTACAGAGAGCAGAGGAGAAACTTCTGGAGAAAGATACTCTCTCTTGGCAAGATGAATGGAAAATAAAACTGCAGAATGAAAGACTGCTTAAAAGAGCCGTCCCTAGTCTTCTGCCAGCACAGGCTAATCTGTATTTCTGGAACTAGCAGAAAGGATGTCAGTGGAAAGCCATGTTAGAGTCACCTTGTAACAAATATTTCACTGCACATGTGGCGTCAGGAGGGAACGGGACGAATTTAGGGTTCATGGAGTGAAGAATGGCTTCAGGAACTCCAAACATCCCATCCCTGAGCTTCAACTTCAGAACGTAGGCTCTTTCCTTCTAACTGCGCATGGGAAATGAAGAGAACAGGGGCTGGGCTGTCAATTAAGATTTAAAGCTGGCTCCACGGGAAGGGAACTAGCACCCATCCAGCTGTAAATGCTTCTTTAATGAAGTATGAAGGACCAAGCCTGACACCAAGAAAAATACTCCAGCAGAGAGTTCGAAGCTTTGAAAGACAGGGGAATAAGCTGCACCCGCCCCAGACTTAGCATTCTCATTCTTGAATTCGCTTTGGTTGGTGTGAAGGGTGATCCGTTTATGCTTCTCTGCCCACATTGCTTTTCATGTCATTATGATGACTGTTAAACTGTAGATCCCTAGAAAGTAACTCTTCCTTCAGTCTTTCCTTCCTCCTTTCCTCTCTTTCTCCTGCTTTTCCTTAACGATTTCTTGTCAATTCAGTTGAGAGTACAAAAAAAGTACAGCCTATTGAATTTTCACAAAATGAACATATCCTGTAAGCATAACTTGCGTGAGATCACAAAGCAGAAAGTTCCTAACGTTGCAGAAGCTCTGAACATCTCCCTCAAGCTGCTACCAGAGGTAAACATAGTCATTACTCGTGACAACATAGAGTAAATCTGCCTGTGTTTGAAATTTATATTATTAGATGCATAGAGTCTATTCTCCTTTGTATTTGGCTCCTTTTATGTTTGTAAGACTCATCCACAGTGTCGCATGAAGCAATAGATGATTCATGTTCATTCTCCATGGTATGGCTAGACCACAACTTCATGTATAGACTCTTCTATTAATAGAAATTATTGTACATGAATACAATATTGTGTGTGTATAGGTGTGAATATGTGTATATACCTCTTTGGGGTGTATAGCCAGAGAAGTGGAATTGCTGATTTGTAAGATATGATTATCTCAGCTTTAAAAACCATTCAATATCCTCTTTGTCGAGTTCCTGTGCAAACCTTTTCCCCATTTTTCTATTGGTTTCCTGCCTTTCCACTCTCTTAATGGTTTATTTTGAATGAACAGAAGTTCTTATTTTAATAGAGCTCAGTTATCTGCTTTTTAAACCCTATATGGATAACTCGCTTTTTGTATCTTATTTAAGAAATCCTTGCCTACTTGACAATCATGAAAATCTTTGCTTATGTATTATTCTAGAAGTTTTGTTTAGTTTTACATTTAGATCTACATGCCATCTGGAATCAACTTTGGTGTATGGTGTGAGGTAGGAGGTGGAATTAGCAAAAACAGCAACCACGTAGTTAATTAGCAGGACAGAGAACAGAGGCTATCTGGGACATGACAACTATTTGTTCCAGGAAAGTCCTGCAAACCACCTTCTCCAGGCAAATATTTTATTTATCTAGGAAAGTTATGTCTCTCCTGTCAGGACAGTAGATTTCTCACCTGAACAAGCGGTTCACTTATAAGAATCAGTTTACTTAACCTAGACTCATTTTAAGGCTCTCTGTCTGCCAATCCTAAACTATTATGTCACGGAATTTTCTAATCTCATTCAGTTCCCAGCCTTGAAAGATTTTATCTTTAACCACTTTGGTCCAAACCCCAAAGCTCCGAATACCTTGCTTTGACTTTTGTCAAACGTAGACCTAACGAATTTAGTTTCCATAATCAACAGGTTTTGGGGTGGTCTTTTCAGGAGTTGACAGCAGACAAGAGGAAAGGTGTGTTTGGGTCCTTAGAGATACCAAACTGACTTAGTTCCATTTACTGAAAAGAACACCTTTTCTGTATGCTATTGCATCTCACCTTTGTTAAAAATCAAGTAACCATACATGTGTTTTCTTTTTTTATGCTTTCTAGTCTGTTCTATTTGTCTACTTTATGCCAATACCACACTTTCATAAATACTACAGCTTTAAAATGTCTTATTACCTAGGATTCTGCATCCCCAAACTTGGTTGTCTTTTGAGCTTTTCTTGGCTAATTTTGGCCCTTTGTATTTCCAAATAAGTTCTGGAATCAGTCTGACAGTCTCCAGAAATACTTCCAAGGATTCTATTCAATCCATTGATCAGTTTGGGATAAATGTAATCTATAAACTACTGGATCTTCTAAATGCGTGTCTATTTATATTTGTCTTTATTTCTCTCACTAATGCTTTACAGTTTTCTTTGTAGATATTTTGTACGTCTATCATTAGATTTATTCCTAAGTATTTTACATGTTTTGATTAAATTACAAATGGTATCTCTTTGCTCTACTTTCTGTTTGTTGTATTCAGAGATCTTGCTAAAATGGCTCATTAAAGCAAATTCCTTATCTGTTATGGATTATCTACTCATGCAATCATGTCGTCTGTGAATAAAGATCATTTTATTTCTTTCCAAACTGTGCATGTGTGTAAATACTTTTTGCTAGCAGAGTAGCATTTTCCCTTACTGCAATATATCCGGTTTATGTGTTTTGGGTGGTCTTTGTGGAGCTGACAGTTGACAGAAGCAAGATTTATCTAACTCCTTTGAATTGCAATAGTTAATTAGTCCTGGGATTGGAAGCAGAAGACCTGAACTCAAGTCTGTTATAATTTTCAAAAGGGTAAAATTATGACTTTCATACAAATATACAATAAATAAGTGTACATTTAAAAAATTTAAGTCATTAATTAGGAAAGCTGTTAGATGTTAAAATCAGTTCAAGGGCTTCCCTGGTGGCGCAGTGGTTAAGAATCTGCCTGCCAATGCAGGGGACATGGGTTTGAGCCCTGATCCGGGAAGATCCCACACGTCACGGAGCAACTAAGTCCGTGCGCCACAACTACTGAGCCTGCGCTCTAGAGCCTGCGAGCCACAATTACTGAGCCCATGCACCACAACTACTGAAGCCCGTGTGCCTAGAGCCTGTGCTCCGCAACAAGAGAAACCACCGCAATGAGAAGCCCGCGCACCACAATGAACAGTAGCCCCCGCTGGCTGCAACTAGAGAAAGCCCGCACGCAGCAACAGAGACCTAATGCAGCCAAAAATAAATAAATAAAATAAATAAAAATTTAAAATAAATAAATAAAGTAAAATCAGTTCAAAAGAAAAATCTGAACACAGATACAAATACAGGCGTTCAGGAATGCTGAGTAAATTTGCTAGTAGATGCAAATGGGTCTGTATCCACCAGGAATAAAATGCAGTATTTGAATCATCTTTTCCATAGGGTGGAAATCAATTGCAAAATCACCAGACGACATTAGCTTGCATCCCATCAGACAAGAATCATTTACGTTCCACTCTGTCTTTTACGACTTACAGAATTGTAAAATGGCTCAATCAATAAAAGGTTCAGATTCCTTTAAAAAGAAACCCAACATTTTATTGAAAGGACACCCAATAATCAGATGTCCATTTTCACATGTTTATCTTTGTTCCCCACAAACCTATAGAATATGTGATTTAGGCATGTAAATTAACATCCTTAAATATCAACTCTTCCATTTGTAAAGTAAGAATAATAGTTCTTATCTTATGAAGTATTGTGAGGACTAGGTGAAATGACTGTTATGAATACATTTGAATACTATAAAGATCTGTAAATGTAGATTTATTTAAATCTATCAGAATACTTATAAGAAAATGCTCATTTTAAGAGGCACCAGTTCAAACTTGTTCCAGTTCTTAGCTATATTCCACATATTCTTCATTATGACTTTCTCAAGTTTACCATAATTCTCCATTCCCAGGGTCTGGGCTTGAATTTTCTGTTCAAAGTCTCTTCAAGAATCCAGGATAAATGCTTGCAATTTGCAATTTGTGTTCTCTTTGTCCACACATAAGGACCTTTGAATAATAAACTAAGCATACTGCTTAAGAAGTAAGGCATGAATTGGTGCAAACACTGTGGAGAACAGTATGAAGATTCCTTAAGCAAAGCAAACACAGAGTTACCATATGATACCACAATCCCACTCCTGGGCATGTATCTGGAGAAAACTCTGATTCAAAAAGATACATGCACAAAACAACCAAACCAAACCAAAACAAAACAAAACAAAAGATACATGCATCCCAATCTTTATAGCAGCTCTATTTACAATAGCCAAGACACGGAAGCAACCTAAATGTCCATCAAAAGATGAATGGATAAAGAGTACATATATATGTATCATATATAATGGAATATATATTTATATAATGGGATAAATAATGGAATATTATTTAGCCATAAAAACGAATGGAATATTGCCATTTGCAGCTACATGGATGGACTTAGAAATTATCATACTAAGTGAAGTAAGTCAGATATTATACAACTTATAGGTGGAATCTAAAAAATAACATAAATGAATCTATTTACACAACAGAAGCAGACTAACAGACTTAGAAAACAAACTTATGGTTATCAAAAGGGAAAGGGGGGGTGGGTAAATTAAGAGTATGGGATTAATAGATACACACTACTATATATAAAATCGATAAGCAACAAGGATTTACTGTATAGCACAGGGAACTATATTCAATATCTTGTAATAACCTACAATGGAAAATAATCTGAAAAAATAATAATATGAACATATGTAACTGAATCACTTTGCTGTACACCTGGAACTAACACAGTATTGTAAATCTAAATTTACAAATAAGTAAATATACTTCAATTAAAAAAACATAAGGCACAAGTAATGGGATTAATGTATCTTAAGAAGTGACTATGACTTCTTAGTCATTGTGCTAGGTTTTCTATACACTCTATTTAATATAATTCAACACTTACAATAGCCCTGGAAGATACTATCCTCAAGGAGAAATCAAAGATCAGAAAGTTTAAGTACTTGTTCTAAAATAGTGAATAGTAGATTTGGGTTATAAATCCAGTCTACACAATTTCAAAGTCCATTTTATTTCTCTATACTTTGTACAAAGAAGCTAAAGGAAGGTGAGCTGGGAAACAAGGTCTCTCCCTAAATTAAACCAAACCAAATAACTTCTAACTTCTATGTCCTTAGAATAAAGACACATACTAATTGGCAGCCTATTCACTATAGGTAGACTATGACCTTAAATTGGCAAAAGGAGACCTAGTAGAAGTAGGACCTGCAGGATGTGACTTTCTTTGCCTTCTCATTGCCAGGAATGCAGTTGATTCTTAATAAATAGATCTCTGATGTAATTGGTAAGCTCAAAAAATATGCTTCTAATAATCACTAGCTAACACACTGATTGCCAATTTATTCTGTTGATTTAAATAAGATTTTCTTTTCTAATATATATTAGCCAGAGAAGACCACAGTATTTTATTTGAACTCTGCTCTTTTTACCAGGATATTTCCCTTGTAATTCTTTATTTTAACAGTTCTGCTACTTTGGATTACAAATGTTTATATTGACACTGTAATGAATCCTGAAAACCGGTTTTATAGATAGTCGTGTAGATATACATGTATATACAGATATGGATGTAGGTATACAGATATACGGGATGTCTATCTATCTACCTCTATATGATTCATATAGATATGATTACATATTCTCTCCAGAATACCTCCAGTTTCTTTGGTCAACTTCTTTTTTTTTTTTTTGTGCAGTATGCGGGCCTCTCACTGTTGTGGTTTCTCCCATTGCAGAGCACAGGCTCCGGACGCGCAGGCTCAGCGGCCATGGCTCACAGGCCCAGCCGCTCCGCGGCATGTTGGATCTTCCCGGACTGGGGCACGAACCCGTGTCCCCTGCAACGGCAGGTGGACTCTCAACCACTGCACCACCAGGGAAGCCCCAACTTCTGTCATTTTTTTATGAGGATTCTAGAAGTTAAGAATTTTACTTTTATTGCCATTTTGCAGAAGAGGAAAAAGTAAATATAAACTAACTTCTCCAAGTTGACTAAATTAGTTTCCAAATGAGGAACAGAAGGAAGCTGGTGGACTGACATTGTTTCCAGTATTTAATTGTGCTGAAACTTTATAATAACTGTGAAAGGGTGATAGACTATAATCCTAAAAGAAACCTTAAAAACCGTACGTATTTCTTCACAGCGAGTGCGCCTGCGGGCCACAGGAGCCACCCAATCTGAATGTTAAGCCTTTTCCAAATGACTGGATATATCTCAGAGGGTGTAAATCTTAACTGACAAAATTCCTTCCCCCCCAACACACACACACTCGCACACACATACACGGCCAAATAACAGACAAGGCAGAGGTCTTCTAGAAGGACGAGAACATGGGCATGTAAAAGCTAGGTAAGGGAAAACGGTTCTCAATCCCAGCTGCATGTTAGAATAACTTGGAAGAGCTTGTTAAACGACCAGCCCATTTCCAGAAATTGCAGTTCAGTTGCTCTATTACCAGTGTTAATTTTAAAAGCTCCCTGGTGACTCTAACGTGCAACCAGGACTGAGACGCACTTGCTACAGGGATTTTAACAAAGGCCAGAAGGGATGAATAATTTCGAAGGAGACACAAAATGATATTCCACAAATTATCTCCCAGTTTCCCAAGGGACCTGGTACCAGTTTTCTATAGAGAGGGCAGCTATGAGGAACTAAAAGAGTTGAGGAAAGAGCTGGGTCTCTTAGGATGTTATAAGAGAGTGAAAGGGCAAGATGATGCTACTATACAGAGGATGGATAAACAACAAGGACCTACTGTACAGCAGAGAACTATAGTCAGTATTCTGTGATAAACCATAATAGAAAAGAATATGAAGAAAAAATATATATATAACTGAATCACTTTGTTGTACAGCAGAAATTAACACGACATTGTGAACCCACTCTATTTCAGTTAAAAAAAAAAAAGATGGTGCTACTCTAGGCCCTAGGAATAGAGTAGAACACAAATAAGAAGTTCTTTTTCCAAATTTCATTGTGGTGGATCTAAGTTGATGTGCAAATTCGAGCCAGACAGGAGCTGCAGGCACATTGGTACTGGGACCAGCTTGTTGAAGGCCAAGGGCAGGATGGGATAAATAATTTTCAGGATCTAGTGCACAATAAAAAGGAGGGACCACTGTTTAAAAAAATGACTAAGAATTCAAGACATCAACAACAGAGCCTTAAATCAAGCAGGAGGATTTTTTTAAGGGGAGAAACCGGTGACCCATGAAGCTGGTCCTGAACAGGATGACAGAGGAAGGGTTCCCTTGAGAGAATCTGGAAGATGGTTGTACTGCGGGTGCACACTTGAAAGTCCTCGGAAGGGAAGTGAGGAATTGAGAGCAGTTGAGATTCCAGTCATCTTGATGTTGTGAACTTTGTTAAAGAAAATGTCTTGCACTTTTTAAGCAGCTTTAATTTTTTATTTTTAGCTTTAATTTTTAAAATTATATCCCAATGTCACACAGTAAAATTCATTATTTGGAGTGTACAGTTCAGCTTTCACCATCAAACGTAGTATCAAGCGTAATATGGGAAAGATACCTTTTCTAGATGAAGAATTCTGGATTGACAGGTGTGTCTGTCTTTGCATGTCAGGACTTTAAAGATGTCAATTCATTACCTTCTACCTTGCATGGTTTCTGATGAGAAGTGTACTTTAATCCTTATGTTTCTTTCTCTGTAATGTCTCATTTTCTCTGAATGTCTTCAATTTTTTCCCTTTACATTTAGTTTTCTGCAGTTCGGATATGATATGCCTAGATGTGTCTATGTCTCTCTCTCTTTAAATTTATTCTGCTTGATGTTCTCTGAGTTTCATGGATCTATGTTTTGCTGCCTTTTGTTATTTTGGAAAATTCTCAGCCTTTTCATCTTCACTTATTTTTTATCCCCGCTTTCTCTGTCCTTTCCTTCTGGGATTTCAATTATGTGGACTTTTCATCACTTGGTATCACTGAGTGGCTCTTCCACACTCTATTCTGCTTTCTATTTATGTATGTAATCTTATATAATCTATCTTTTCTCTTTGTGTTTCAGCACTGGAAATTTCTACTGACCTATCTTCAGGCTCACTAATTCTTTCCTTGACTATGTCAGGTCCAACGGTTAACCTGCCTCTATTGGGTTGAATAGATGCCCCCCAACCACACAATATTCATGTCCTTCCCAGAACCTCAGATGGTAAACTTATTTGGAAAGAGTTAAGATGAGGTCACACTGAGGTAAGTTGGACCTTTAATCCAGGATGACTGGTGTACTTATAAATAAGAGGTGAAGAGACAGAGCCACAAAGAGAAGACAATGCCATCTGAAGACACAGAAGACACACAGGAAGAATGCCATGTGACAACAGAGGAAGAGATTGAAGTTATCCTTCCACATGTCAAAGAACACCCGCAACCACCAGAAACTAGGAGATCGCCATGGAACAGATTTGCCCTCTGAGCACCCTCGGAAGGGACCAACCCTGTGGACACCTTAACTTTGGACTTCCGGCCTATAGAACTAGGAAAGAATAAATTTCCGATGTTTTAAGCGCCCATTTCTGGTATTTTGTTACAATAGCTCTACGAAACTAATACACTGTCATACATTTTTCTTATATGTGGCATCTAAAATATGGCACAAATGAACCTATCTGTGAAACAGAAACAGAATCACGTATATCGAGAACAGACTTGTGGTTGCCAAGAGGGAGTGGGGTGGGAGAGGGCTGGATTGGGAGTTTGGGGTTAGCAGATGCAAACTGGTATATACAGAATGGATAAACAACAAGGTCCTACTGTAGAGCACAGGGAACTATATTCAATATTCTGTAATAAACCACGGTGGAAAAGAATATAAAAAAGAATGTATATAGATGCATAACTGAGTCATTCTGCTGTACAGCAGGAATTAACACAACACTGTAATTCAACCATACTTCAATCAAAGATAAATTTTTAAAGAGTCATTTTTGTCACTGTGTTATATCTAGTATTTCTGTTTGATTCTTTTAGTTTCCATCTCTTTGCTGAAATGATCCATCTAATCTGGCATTTGTCCTCTTTTTTCATAACCTTTCATAGTGCTATTAAATTGCCTTGATAAGTTCCAACATCTGTGTCATATCTGAGTCTGGTTCTGTTAATTGTGCTGTGTCTTGGCGGTGTGTTATGCGGGTTTTGTTTGTTTGTTTTTTTTCTAGTACGCCTTGTAATTTTTTCCTGAAAGCCACACATTTTGTGTAGGGCAGCAAAGACTGAGGTAAATAGATTTTTATGTGTGGAAATGGGCTCGTGTTTCCTTCTGCTGAGTCTTTAGTCTGGGGTTGGAATCAGTCTAGGGCAAGAGTCAGTCGAACTGGGTTTGGGGTTTGTTGTTGTCATGGTTACCCGGAGTGTCCCACAAGCGTCAGCTTCCTCTAGTGTTTAGGGTGGTGACTGGTCTGCCAGAGGGTTTTCCTTATCCTCAATTTCTGTTCCACTCCCAGCTTTAAGTCTCCTCTGTACACTGTGTGTTGGGAGGGTCTTTCTCCTGCAGTTTTCCATGGCATTTGTTACTCAATGCTGATGTGACTGTTTGGGGCAGGAAGCAACGTCCTTGTTATTCTGGATAAACCTCAGGCTTAGATAAGCACCATGATCCCAGGCCTTGGGGATCCGGCCTGCTGTGCTCCTGCCCCATCCCCAGCTCTTGTTCCCAGTCTAGACAAGCACCATGATCCCAGGCCTTGGGGATCCGGCCTGCTGTGCCCCTGCCCCATGCCCAGCTCTTGCTCCCAGTCTATATTCCTGTCCCTCTCGCAGGCTTAGAGGACATGTGCTGTTGTTGTTCCTGTCCCCCAGCTGTAATGAGTTTTAACCAGTGACCTAACATCTAGAAAGCTCCTTACCCATCCTGCCTCCCAGGCTGTAAGGCTCTTACTGTGTAGGTGAAATGGGGGCTCACGCTTCTCCCACAGTGACCACTACCGTCCCACTCTCCACAGCCCTGAACAGTTAGGGATGCTTTCTCAAGACCCTCACCCGTCTTTTTTTGAGCATCCAGGGAAGTCCAGAGCCTGCCAGTAGGTGTAAACTATTCCCGTATTGGCAGCCCACAGGCCTCCACACTCTCTCCAGCCCCTACCTGCCCCCTCCCAATGCACAAGCAATTCTAGCTGAATTCTTTCGCCTGTGTCTCTGGTTATATTGGCCCCAGGTAAGCAAGTGGCAGAACCACTGCTCTCTCTTCAGGTGTCTGCCTCTCCCTAGACTCTGGGCTAGCTCACCGCTCTGAAACCTCAGCTCTCCGATGAGTTTGTGACAAATCATGACCTCAGTTTGCCCAACACCTTTTGTGGTCCCAAGGTTGGAACTTCCCTGGTGGCGCAGTGGTTAAGAATCTGCCTGCCAATGCAGGGGACACGGGTTTGAGGCCTGGTCTGGGAAGATCCCACATGCCAAGGAGCAACTAAGCCCGTGAGCCGCAACTACTGAGCCTGCGCTCTAGAGCCCGCGAGCCACAACTACTGAGCCCGCATGCCACAACTACCAAGCCTGTGCTCTAGAGCCCATGAACCACAACTACTGAAGCCCGCGTGCCTAGAGCCCGTGCTCCACAACAAGAGGAGCCCCCGCTCACTACAACTAGGGAAAGCCCGCACGCAGGAACGAAGACCCAAAGCAGCCAAAAATAAATAAATAAATTTATATCAAAAAAAAAGAATGAAAAGATCATGTGGTCTTGCAGCTTGCCTCTGTCGGCTCCTCACTTTAACTCCACCTGTAGCAGGTGTTCTTTTGGGTAACTCTGCCCCGAAGTTTTCTGATCACCTTTGTTGGAACAGACCCTGACTTGTGTGGCCAGGTTGCCCGACACACAAGCACTCACAGCTCAAGCTCCGAAGAACTTT
Source organism: Orcinus orca (assembly GCF_937001465.1). Lineage (NCBI taxonomy): Eukaryota > Metazoa > Chordata > Mammalia > Artiodactyla > Delphinidae > Orcinus > Orcinus orca. The sequence goes on along the minus strand of NC_064577.1, from coordinate 24,266,507 downwards.
CATAGCAACGCTTATGTAACACTGTCTGTGACCTCGCCAAAAACCCTGAAATTTCACAGCGGGAAGAATCCTCCAGGATCACCTAACACAGTTATCCATTTCTCAGCTCAGGATATTCAGGAAGACGAAGTGACTTGCTTCACAAATTGGAAACAAAACAAGAGCTTTTCCCAGATCCTTTGACATACTTATCTCCCCTGTAATTTATTTGTACGTCTATTCATTTCTGAAAAAACATTTATTGAATGCTACTTCACGATGGGCCCTCTTCCAGCCACTCATGTGAAATGCAGAGCAAGACAGGTGTAGCCCGTGTCTTCCAGGCAGTGCATCCTGCTGACTTCAGCAAAATGCCCAGTGTCAGTTTCTCCAGTCAGTCACGACGGACATGCAGGGGGACCAGGAAGCAGAGAAGTCTTAGGGCCACTGAGACCACGGACGAGGACCCAGTCCCGGAACTGCTGCCTCTCGTTGATACGCACTGCCCCCACTGCAGAACACTTAGCTTCTAAAACTTAGTTCCTCTCACTTCGGATTCTAACCTTGGATCCAATCCCCCTTTTAACAGAGTCTCTGAAAACCATGTAAAACTACTCAGCAGTCCTTGAACCCTCACACCTGGTTATGAACTTATTCAGGAAAAGGTCTACCTTGCCCCAGGCCCAAACAGTCATGAAAACAGATAAGAGCATCTTCTCCAGCGATGGAGAAGCACCTCCATTTTCATGGTGGTTCTCAGTGGGGGCAGTTCTGCCTCCCAGGAACCGTGTAGCCATGTCTAGAGACGACTGGGAAGGGGTGCTCCTGGCATCGAGTGGGCAGAGGCCAGGGCTGCCGCTCACCACCCTGCAGTGCACAGCACAGCTCTCCTCTAACACCAGCAACACAGAGCCCCAAATGTCAACCCCAAACGCCAACTGTGTCCAGGTTGAGAAACTCTTACCTAGAGCTCTGGTCGCCTCACACACAAGTAACCATAACCCATGAAGCTCCACGGCCCTTGAGATCCACTCAGGATAAATTAGTATAACTGCTTTAAGTAGACTCCAATCCAGACCCTTCAGCGAATCCCAAATCACCTTGCTTGGTCCAGTTTCATCCCTAATGAGGAACCACAGTATGTTATTCCACACACATAAATGCTCACATAAAAGAAGGAATCTCAATCGCCAACACAGGGTGTACGCACCACCACTGGATTTCCTGGTAGTCTTCAACACCACATGAAACTGCTATTAACATTAGCTGCATTTTCTGTTACCCTTAATGATAAATAAATTATAGGTTTAAAGGCCTATCAAAATACAAGAAAGATATACTTTCCCCACAAACCTGGAAGAGACTGCACAAGAAACTAGAAATGTCAACATCGTGAAAAATACAGTAATCCCGTTTTAAAATAGAATACTACCAACCCCACTTCTGAACTAAACCTATCCAAGATGTGATAGACTAAGGTATTTGCTCTAAATATCATCAGTTCGCCTCTTGAACTACTCAAAACTTGTATTCCCTAGTTGACAAAAATGGAATTGTTGATGCCAAGGGAATTCAAGGACTAAAGATCAGTTCTTTTAACACAACTGCTAAGGCAGTGAGTAATCATGTGTCACATACACAGCTCACACAGTAAAGAAGCCTGATGTGCATAAGCAAAAGCAACCTTCCTTACTGAATTCTCGTCATGTGCTTCTTCGTGGTCTGCACAACTGAGATTCACAACCTTGAAAGGCAGGTATTATTTTCTCCAGGTTAAGATTTTTTTTTTCCTTTCTTTCTTTCTTTTTTTTCTTTTTTTTTTTGCGGTACGCGGGCCTCTCACCGCTGTGGCCTCTCCCGTCGTGGAGCACAGGCCCTGGACGCGCAGGCTCGGCAGCCATGGCTCACGGGTCCAGCCGCTCCACGGCATGTGGGACCCTCCCAGACCGGGGCACGAACCCGCGTCCCCTGCATCGGTAGGCGGACTCCCAACCACTGCGCCACCAGGGAAGCTCCAGGTTAAGATTTTTTCAAAAGCCTCCAGCAGGTAGACAACATGCCACAGGTCACACGGAAGGAAAATCGACTCCAGCTAGATTTAGACCCAAGTCCCATACTGTTTCTCCCACGGCCCTCTCTGCAGGTGGTCTTGGCACCTGGCATCAGTACTTCACGGAAGGGTACCCATCTATTCACCCTCCCTCAGCTCCTCAGGTTGCTCTTCTATAGCCCATGCCCTCTGAGAGTCTGCGGGCTCAAGGGGCATAGGAAAATCAAAGTTTACCAGAGCCAGGTCCCTAATTAGTCCAGTAATACCAACTCACCTAACACGGCTTAATTTTGTTCACCTTCTTTAGAGTGGATGACACCACCAGATTGGGCACGACTAGCTGGACCAGTTCCACTTAGTCAGTGACCTAAAATTGCCTTTGATCAGAAGCAAACGTGGTTTGTGGAATGGACTGGTTTTAGATGCCAAAAAAACAATGATTTTTTTGGAGCTAGACAAACACTGGGAACGCTTACTAGCAACCACAAAGTTAGTGTATTTGATCTTCCACGCTTGACGTCAAGACAAGGTTTTTAAATATCCTAGTATTTGGCTAGCTCTCAACTTAGCATTAGAGATGTTTAGAGATAATTGTAGTTAATAATATTGACACATAAAAGGAAGGGGGTCACTTACAAGAAGAAAACAGGCAGATTTAAATAACAAACCAGTACAAAGAGCAGTAGTGCTCAACCCTGACACACAAGAGAAGCCTTGAAAAATGCAAATGCCGAGTCCCACTCCAGACCAACTGAGTCAGAATCCTGGGGGACGGAGGGAGCAGTTGCACTGTTTTCAAACTTCCCGGGTTGGTTATTACGGACGGCAAGTGCTGAAAATGATGGCGGAGAGAGGGTTTGAGATAGGCGGTTCTATGTGCAAACCTCAGCTCTGATATTACCAACTGCACACGCTGAGAAAACCCATAAATCCTCTGACTTTCCCTTTCCCCCCGTGATGCAGCGTAAGTGGTCTTTGCCACTTCGTGGTGCCTTAAGGATGAAGGCAAGATACATCTGTCACATAACACTGGGCCAATGTCATTATTACTCTTAAGATTCACTCTGTCCATATTCTCTTAGAAGTAAAGGATTTAGTTCTAAAATGGGTAAACAGACCAGTCCTCAGAGGCCCTGAAACGACTCATCTTTGTTTCTTTCTATGATCTGGGTTCAAATCAAGTGACTTGCTATTGGAGCACAGAGGAGAAGGCTGCTGGTTCTGATTGCACCGAGGTGATCTGTGGGCCAGAGGCTGGAACTCTGGGCACCCCTCACCAGCATGAATGCAGAGTTTTGCTAGGATCCTGAACAGAATGGGCTTCCGTTAGCCACAGAATCAAAAGTAGGTAACAACCGCATCAAAACACCTATTCAAAGTGACTGCTAGTATCCAGAAAGGCTGCTAGGCACTTTGCAGTCCTTACTGCATTTGTACCTCACTTTGGCCCAACATTAGAGGTATAACCTCAACTTCACCAACAAAGAAATCGAAAGAAAACAGTGTGTCAAAAGTCTCCCAATTAGTAGGTGGCATTTCCTGCATCTGAAGCCATGTTACTTGATTCAAAATCCTACTCTCTTAACCAGTGAATTTACTGTGCCCGGAATGAAGAGAGAACACAGCACGGAAAGGATGAAAGCGCCGCCCTGACTACCGCTGGACTTGCATCCTCCTAAGTTGGCTCCTTCCCAGGTGAGCTAACTTATACATTTATGGCTCCAGAGAGGTATCAGTTGTCAGGTTTACGCAAAACAATCTTCTGGGATATAGACTAATACGCAGACTTCCAGGTCCTACCTGCCAGTGATTCAGAAACTGTAGGTCTGCGATGGAGCCCCGAATCTGCCTTTTTAGCATTCATTCTAGGTTTCTCTAATACACATTGTTTCTGTTTTGCTTCCTTTGAGAATTATGTTTCTATATGTTATCTATGGCTTTTATTTTGTTGCTTTAAACCTACTGCCCTAAAACAGGAGACTCTGGGCCAAAACAAACCAGCCACCTGTTTTTGCAAATAAAGTTTTATTAGCACACAGCCACCCCTGTGCATCATCTATGTCTGCTTTCATGACTGCAGAATCGAGTATTTGCAACAGAGCCTGTGTGGCCAACCAAAGCAGAAAATATTTACTGTCTGGCCCTTTACAGCTAAAGTTTGCCAACCCCTGTCCTAAAATGACTCTACTGCCAGACTTTGGCAAAAGTGTGGACCACGGATTAATTTAGAAATGCTTTTCTGTATCTAACATCGTCTGAGTTGTTCAGCTTCTGGGATTCAATGAGCGCATGAAAATGTATTTTATTCATGAAAAACGTATCATTCATGATGTCTTGAGCCACGCCTGCCAGACGAGTGCTTAAATAAATTACATTATCTCCTTTTCCTACCTTCTGATGAGCCGCAAATCCAAGGGCAAGAGAAACAGATTTTTCTCTAGCAGATGACCAAGAAAAAAGCAGGTGTTCTCCATCAAATCTGCAAGACAAATGGAGAAAAGTCTGAGGAATTCATTAAGAATCCTTCTTAACTTATTTACTTGAAAAAAAAAAAAAGGTTAGGAAAGGTACAGACTTTCCCTGTTGCCATATACTTAAAAAAATATCCAGATTGAGGGGAAGGGCCAATTGACATGGTGGAGGTAACTTCTTCCAGTTGCCGTGACTCTGCCAGGAAAGTTAACCCACCTGTTCCCCTGCAACCCATCATTATGCAAAGGCAACAGCTGCCACACTAGGCCAAGCTCCTTTGGACCAGAGGGAAAAGGGGACAATCATCAAGCCAGAGAAGAGAAAAGGAGATGAGGAAGATCACAGTCAAGGGACCAGAGGGATGTAGTCTGGACCTGCAGCAGGAGGAGATGGCAAAGACGACGTGGATCAATAGGAACTCAGCGGTGATGCAAGAGGACCTTATACGGTGCAGGCACGCGAGCGGTGCTCAATGCTTGTTGAACGAATGTGCTTAGGAAAGTAAAGCTGAATTGGGGGTTCCAAAGAGAAAAGCAACGCTAGGAGTTCAAGGAAGGGAAATAAAAACATTATTTTTTTACACATAATCATCCGGTATCGTATGAATTATCTCTAAGTATTTTCCCACTAGGGAAAAATAAAAGCCCAAATTCCTCCCTTCAAGCTCCGTTTCCTGGAGGAGTTAAAAAGGCTTGACCAGGTCTAGACACATTTTGTGCTCATTCCTATGCATAAGTGGCGGGGTTCCCGGATCCGCTGCGGCTCTCCCCACCTTGGCTTGCTGCACCGCAGGTTTCACCACAGGCTTCAACGGGAAGTATGTACTCTTTGCGGGACGCTACTTAGCTTCTTTTTAAGAGCTGAGCTACATGCAGGTATTTGTGACTCCAGGTCCTATTTAGGGAAACAAAATCACTGCCAGTGCGAGCGCAGTGAACGTTTTAGCAACCAACGACGTGGCCTTGGGATGGAGACGGTCTGGGGGAGCGAGTGGACCAGGCTCATTCCTCAGCCCTGGGAAAGCCAGCAGCTGCTCTGGCAGGTCGCTGTGTCTGATGCTGAGAAATGGTCATCGCTAGCGGGAGTAGGGTTCTGAGCTCCTACCTGGACTGCAAGAATGGCGGGGATTCTGAAACACTATTCTTCATACCAGGGGACTCAAGGAGATTCTACTTTTGCTTCTATAGGTTAACCAGGAATCCCACAGAGTTTGTATTAGTCAGGATTCTCCAGAACGACAGAATACCCTATGGGTAGGGTATATGTATAATGTATATGTGTGTGTGTATATATATATGTTCCTATACACGTACAGGATTGTGCTTTATACACATCAATACACATCCTGTACACAGGCTCTAAGTACTCTAAGCCCAATTAACAGTATATATTCCAACATACATATATAGGATATATGTATCCCATGTATGTGTGTTGTACATATAAAGAGATACATTACAAGAAACGACGAGGAACTGGCTCACACAATTACGCAGGCTGGCGAGTCCAAAGTCTGCAGAGCTGATGTCCCAGGTCAGCCAGGATAGACCCAGGAAGAGCTGACGTCCCTGCGCTAAGGTCATCAGGCAGGGAGAGCTATAGTTTGAAAGCCTCCAGGCAGAGAATTCTCTCTCACTTGGAGGAAGGTCAGACCGCTGTCCCAGCCAGGCTTTTAGCTGATTGGACGAGGCACACCCACACACCCACATGAGGAGGGCAACCTGCTTCACCTCATCCACAAACGTAAATGTTAATCTCATCCAAAGAAAATAAACCCTCCCAGAAAACACCCCAAATAACATTGGACCATATATCTGAGCACTCTGTGGCCCAGTGAAGTTGACACATACAATTAACCATCACAGGGTTAATTCCAGCTGAGCTGCCAATTAAATATTCTAGGTCCAATGCAAAGTGTTCTCTAATGCAAACTGGTTGACCTTTGATGAAACTTTGATTTTTGCATTGTAGCCAATCCGCGTTTATGAAGCCACTCACACCATTAAACAATCTTTCTGGATATTTAGAAAATATCAATGCTTGAAAACGAGCTAGCCCATTTACATTCCATTAGGCAGCACAGAACATTATAAATAGAATAGATAGACATTTTCAGATTTTTTTTCATCTTCTTTGTCGGTTTTCTTCTTAGATAAAACAAAATTTGAATAATTCAGGGTTCCCCATACACTCTCTGGGCTCTCCTACCTGTATATTTTCATTCACTCTCTCCTCGAGGCTTTGAACACGTTATCCTACCAGCTCTGGATAGATTATTCATTTATTCACTCATTCAGGTTCCCTTCAAATACTCACTTCTCCATTAATATCTACTTGAACTCTCTCACTCAAAAAATCTTTGACTCATTTGAGAGGCCATATATTGTATTCCCAACTTTTGAATTCCACTTCTTTCTTTCTTTCCTTCCTTCCTTCCTTTCCTTCCTTTCTTCCTTCCTTCCTTCCTTTTTCTTTTTTTCGGATGTAGTTTCAATGTTCAGATGAGTCTGTAAAGCTCCTTGAAAACAGAGACAGTACATGGTTATCTTTTTCAAGGGCTAACATGAACCTAAGTACTCAGCGAATATTGAATGAATATGAATGAATACATGTGTGAGTGAGAATATGTAGTGAAATAATGTTTCTTGCTGAGCAGCTATTTTAGTAACACATCACAGTCCCCCCTGACTTTCCTTCCGTCATCTGACTTGCATATGGTCTTGAATCCTGGCAAGTTCTGGAAGGCATGCAGCCTGCTAGAGCCGGCAACTGCCTAATCTCACCTCCCCACCCTGGCCCCCCTTGTTTCTTCCAGCCTTGAAGTCACCATCAGAGAGGCCTGTTTTAGCATTTCCATATTTCTACATAAGAGATAGCAGATTTCACATTTGGTAAAATGAGCTCATATAAAATTCAGCTGTGTCTCTTGGATTAGGTTATTTTGACCTTCAAGATGTTCAGGCAGGCCCATCTTTGGGAACTAGTTGGGTTCAGCGCAGAGGAATGCAAATTATGAAATTATAAGGACACACCTATTTTTCTTTCGAGGTTTCTGGATGCGTGTTAAACTTTTAATTATCTGACATTTTATTTTAAGTCTTCTCGTACTGTTTTGAAAGCAAAGAGAAGACGCAAAATACCTTAATTCTTACAGAAAACCAAGCCACCCCCTCCATTAAATTCTGTTGGGTATTCAAATCCTAACTTCACCAGGTAATGAGTGAGATTATTCTTGGAGTGAAATGATGAAAATCAGCTCACTCAGACCTCTGTAACCTTTGAGCTAAATGAGAGAACACATCTTCCAATCAGACACATATATTGGCTATAACTGCAATTTGGGAGAAATTTTTCCAAGAACATCACAAGTTCTAGGTAGAGAGTGATGTTCATTGCAGGGGCTTTCAGGTCACGCACCGAGGTAGCTCAAAACAGTGGGAAAAACATTAGCTTGACTCAGCAATCTCACATACATCTTTGTTTTAAAACACTGAGGAGCTTAACACAAAATGAATCATTAGACCTAAATGTAAAACATAGAACTATACAACTTCTGGAAGAAAACAGGACGAAAAAAAATCTTTGAGACCTTAGAGAGTTATGCAAAGATTCCTTAGATACAACACTAAAAGCATGATGTATAATAGAACAAATTGGTAAAGGGACATCATTAAAATTTTTTTAAGTCAGCTGTTTGAAAGACATTGTTAAGAAAACGAAAAGACAAGGCACAGACTGGAAGAAAATCTACGCAAACATATAGGGTAATACTGACAAAATGACGACACTGCTTCTCATCAGATACAAAGCTGGGCAGAAGATTAATGATACAGCAATTTTAAAGTGCTGGAGAATAAAAGAGTAGAAAACAAACCAACAAAAACCTCTGTCATCCTCACATAAACAAAACCTGTGAAAACTTCTCACCAGTCAACCTCACTACAAAAACGCTTAAATGAGTTTCTTCAGGCTCAAGGATAATACCTGTGGAAAATCGGGCACTGGAAATAGTAAATATGTGGACAAATATTAAAAAGATATTTTATTTTTTTCTTCATTTCTTTAAACGAAAATTGACTGTTATAAAGCAAAAAGAGTAGCATACTACTGTGGGATTTATACCATAGTAAATAAAGTAAAACCATTAAGTAAATAAGTAAGTAAATAAGAAGTAAATTAATGATGACAGTAGTTGAATGCACAGAAGTGAGGTAAATGGCAATATACAGTGAAGTGGTAATAATTCATAAGAGATCAGGATTAATTAATTATGCACACTGAGGTTCTGACACCAAACATGAGGAAAAAAAGAAAGAAAGAAAGAGAAAGAGAGGGAGGGAGGGAGGAAGGAAGGGAGGAAGAGAGAGGAAAAAAGACAAAGAGAAAGAAAGAAGAGGGAAAAGGAGCGACAAAATTTTAAAGCAAATCTAGTAGAGCTAACGATCCAACAGAGGAGAGAAAATGCAAGACCAGAAACACGTGCTGAATCCAAACACAGACCACCAGCCCTTCCACTTACAACTGTTCTTAGAATCAGAAATATTTCATGCAACTGAAATTTACACTCGGCTCATCAAAAAATATTGATTGATTGGCAATTTGTCAGCCATGACGTCTTTAAAACCCTTTGAATATTCTGAGGTCCAAAAGACAACGTTTTACTATCTCTTTATGAAACCCAAGTTCTGAAAGATGCAAGCAGAGCTCCAACTTTATCCTTCATGTCTTAGGAAATGAAAGTGACTAGATGAACAAGCAAACCTTCAACAGACCTATTACTGACACATCTCAGTGAAATATATCTCATCAAGATTTTACCCTCCTCCCATCTAGTTTTAGGGGGAGAAAGTAAGGTTTTGATTATTTCTCCTTAAGTTGCTCTTTGGGAAGTCACCAGCATCTTATTCCCAGAAAAATGAATAAAATATATCCAGCTCTTGGTATTTTTTTCTAAAATAAATTGAATTGTGGCTTATTTGATTTACAAAATTTTTAAAGGAAAAAAAAAGACAAATATACTGTAGTTACAAAACTAGTTTTTAAAAGATTGGAGGCAAATAGCCTCAGAATAACCCTGAACATTTCTTTGATGATACATTCTCCAAGAAAATTTTTTAAAAGTACATAATTGTGTATGTATTTGGTTAGTGCAAAAGCCGATTGTCTTTTCAGACAACCTTCTTGATGTGGTTGGAAATTGTAACAAGTTTGGAAAGCAACTGGACATTTTATAGCTTAGATATTCCCTCCTTTGCTTTCTCCTTTCAGAAATGGAATACTTTGGTGATAGAGAGAACAGCCAGAGGCATGGAACTCAACCGGGAAGAAATATTATAAACTACAGGTAGCCTGTACCCTTCCGAATGATATCCCTTCATATGTGTTGGGCATTTCTTTCCCTGGCTCTTCCACCCAACTTCCTTTGCAAGCCATAATAGAGTAGAACCAAGAAAACGTTTCACAACATTTCTGAAGATGCCAGTGAGAAACATTGTATCTAGTTACTACTGTACTTTGATATTTGACTGAACCTGGAAAATTACGTTGGGCTGTTGGTGGTTTTTCTGTTTTGTTTTGGTACAAAATTACTTCTTTCCAAATGAGGTTGGAGGAGATGAGAGAAAAGGATATCCTAAGGCGGTAGTATTACTGCATTAAACGATCTTCAGGAAGGAAGGTCTAAAGTGCTTGTGGGGAAGTGAAAATCGCACCCGGTGCTGCTGAGGGGTTCGCAAAAAGCTTCACTTACTTACTGTCCCCGTTACGCACCAAACAAGAGCCCACGGAAAATGTTCCACTTTGGCAAGAGGAGAATCAGTTTTGGTGACTGAATGGCCCAGGGCCTTGTCCAGGTTTTGGTACTACAACCAAAATGTACTGTGGAAGTGTCTTTTTATGTCAGCAAGGCCTTTCTTTCCAGCGTTAGAGCAGATGTAACTGAGCCATGAAGCTTTTCAGGATTTCTCTTTGTCTCAGCCACGTCAATTCCATCACTATTACCAAGAGTAACAGTGACGGAACTGGCATTCCCTCATCACCTCAGTGTGTGTCTGCCCTTCCATGACCAACCAAATCCACCGCTTCCCATCTTTTCACACCTGCCCCTACCTGGGTATTTTAAAAAGAAAATAACAGAATTTGGTTATCATCCCTCCCAAAGTACCCAGGGAATGAGAACATATCATTATTTTAAATTGTTCCATGGAGCTAAGTCTTCATCACATTGCATTTTTTAATTACTTGGATAACGGGGGGGAGGGTGGGAAATGCGGGGTTGCTCATCAACAGACGTAACGTTTCAATTATGCAAGATGAATAAGTTCTAGAGATCGCCGGTACAACGTCACACCTAGAGCTAATAATGCTGTATTCTACACTTAAAAGTTTGGCAAGTGGGTAGATCACATGTGTTCTTAACCACAACGAAACCAAATGAAAAAAAAAAAGCCTACTTGAAAAACACTAAGATAATAACATAGTAACAATAACTCCCTTTTTGTGTACTACTTCATCCCAGAAAGTGAACCTACTCAACATATATTTGCTCTATTTCTCCAATACTCCCCCTAATTTAAAAAGGGTTAAACAGAGTCTTAAAGAGCTTATTAAAGCAACTGACCCAACTCCGTACGTAATTTGCAAAGCCTGGACTGGCCCGTCAGTCGGTGTGATTCCAAAACCTGCTCTGAAGCTGAAACTTGATGCAGACACTCAAGTCACCTTGATGTAGCCTTGCTCTTTTCAGAGACTAGCAGCCTGTTTAGATTAGGACAAAGTATCAAATGTCACAAGACAGAATTTCCATTTTATCCATGAAAAATCAAAGGATTTTTTAACTGAGGGTATTTCCCATCTTAATTGCATCTGATCCTGATTGCCCCTTCATTCTGTCTCCACTTCGTGTAAATATACCCATCCTGCACGGCAATGAAATCTTATTAATTCAGAGCCGGCTTGTTTGGAATTTGTGATAATTTGACTGAGACAGGCTGGGCTTACATTAACTTTTCTGTTATCTAAGAAGAACGAATTTTTGAAGAAAGTGAATTCTATTAGAATGATTTCCTGGAGTTTAATCTAGCTAAGGAAATATAGCAATTCTCCAGAACCCAGCAGCGACAATTTGCATATAAATGATTCGTTTTCAAATATCTCTTATGAAGTGATCAAAGACAGCCCACAAAACATGGCGGCACTCAAACATTATTTCAAGTTACCCTACATGGTTCAAAGAACTTACAAAAGTAAGGGACTTCCCTGGTGGTCCAGTGTTAGTAAGACCCCGTGCTCCCAGTCCAGGGGGCCCAAGACTAAGACCCAGCACAGCCAAAATAAATAATTAAAAAAAAAAAGAACTCACAAAAGTAAAAATTTAAGAGACCACCTATCATAGTACAAGCTGTCCATTCCCCCAGTTATTTTCAAATAACTTTACAAATTCACTTGTTTTATGTGCTGTTTTTTAAGTCATGTTTTGTGAATACCTTTGGGGTTGGCATGCCCGTAGCCCTTGAAGAAGCTGTACATTGCCCTATGAATTTTACTTGTTTTCATTTGTTCTAACCTGAGCTTTGGACTGAGAGATAAAGATACTCATCAAGGCTCTGCCTTTGATACAGTTGGAGTTTTGGGCCAATCATTTTGTTTCTGAACCTATTTCCAGTAAAAATAGATAAAATACCCAACTTACATGTGACAGTGAAAGAGAAGATGATGTAAAGCAAAGGGAAGCATCTAACGTTGTGCCTGGCACCAGAGCAACAGCGTAATGTGAGCGTTTACTTCCCTCCATCCTTTCCTTACACGCCTGCCACCCACTCTGGGCATCTATGTGCAGTAAAGGTGGTTTTAAAAGTGACCAAGGAGGGACCTCCCTGGCGGTCCAGTGGTAAAGACTTCCCCTTCTAGTGTAGGGGGTGCGGGTTCGATCCCTGGTCAGGGAGCTAAGATCCCACATGCCTCCTGGCCACAAAACCAAAACAGAAGACAGAAGCAATACTGTAACAAATTCAATAAAGACTTTAAAAAACGGTCTACATCCAAAAATCTTTTTAAAAAGAAGTGACCACAGAGATGAGCCCAAACGAGGCTGCCCATCTGATTCCATGCCCACCTGCTTCCCCCTTCCTCTCTGAATACCCAGCCCTCACCCCTCTCCTCATCCCAAACCAATTCTCTAGAAAAGACTTCAGAAGACTCAGAAGGGTCATAGAGTTTTAGACATATAGCATATAAGACCAACATATAACAACTGAAAAATAATAATAAAAGCATTGAGGAGTGCCCGAGAAAGCGGCCCCACTGTTCTCAAGCTCAGGCTCCACGTACCACTGAAAAATGAAGAAGAGGAAGAACGACACGAGGCCACTGCAGGAAGAGGACGATCCCCTTTGCTGCCTAGGACTTTGTGCTGTGACCAAACTGTGTCTTTCCTCTTGGTCCTGGTCTGGTTACGATGTGAACAGGGGCACTCTCTGAACCAACAGATCCAAGGGCCACTTGGGCGGCAGCTGTTTTAAGCAAATACTTTCAGAATCTGGCAAGGATTCTCAATGCCGTTGTCATCAGGATGTGTTTCATAGTCACCAGAGTCATGATGAAGTTTGTGGACAAAGATGTAAACTTACAACTGTATCTGTGCTTTGCACTGGGGGACACACAGATCATAACATGCGCTGGAATGAAATGAGAAGAGCATCTTCTCATGTCAGTTTGCACAGAAATACGCAGCTGACGCGGACACTCTGCTCCTCCCCAGGGCAACTCCGGCCAGGAGGAAGGAGAGAAGGGCTAGTGCGGCTAGCAATCTAATGCCTACAGGGATTCACTCACAGTAATCCTTGCAGTCACCATGGTAATGCTGTGGTAAGAAGCATCATCACCAGCATAACCGCCCCCCCCCCCCCATTATCATCACGTCATACTTGATCTACAGACAGGATGCTGAAAAGTTGGAGGTGGTGAGTGACTCACCTAGATCACAGAAGCCACAGGCTCATTTCTACACACGGCGTTGTGCAAACACCCCCAGTTCAAAGAAGGCAGCTGTGGCATTTGAACCCACTTCTGCCGCTTATCTGCATGTCTCTCACGACATCATTTTTTTTTTTCTGAAAAATAAGAGGACTGAGTGAGATCACACATGTACGAGGTATAGAGCTGTGTCTGCTACAAAGTCGATACCCAGAGGAAGATCCTTTCCGCTTACACTCCCTCCCACCAGCTGTCTTTTCTCTTCCAACTGACAGAAGAATCGGGAAACAAATAAGAATTGACAGCACGCCACAGTACTACTGCCAACTCTAGAAGTTTGGGGGAACCAGTCTTCCTCTTTAAAACACTTCAGGAAGAGAAAGAAAAGCGACTGTATAAGCAGCTCTGATTTTCCTGTCTGTTGCTGCACTTCTGAACTTCACCACTAAAAGAAAGCCCGCCAGCCAGCGCAGTCTGAAACGGCTTTCTGATCTCTGATCCAGTACAAACACAGGAACTAAATTATATTTCCAACCAATCAGTCCAGGTCCTCTGAAAAGGAAAAGCATTTTCCTGGACTGACAGATGAACTTGAATCAGAAGAGAATGCTTTACGTTCACAGGTGGGCCAAGGAATTCACAAACCGCAAGACAGGGCAGAAGTCCCTACCCCCAGATTAACCCTGACTCTGTTCTCAAAGCGGGAAAGAAACACGGAGTGCAAGGATTTTAGAGTAATCTGGAGGCACCTTTCATAAAGGCCTGAGCACCTACAGAATCCTCTAAATAGAGCCATCAGGATCTCAAGAAACGTAATTCATCACAGCCATTTTTACTTGTAAAAAGCCCTCTCTGGAGGTCTGCCATAAAATCAGCATATTCACGTCACTTGGGAGCTATTAATCTAATGAAGTATCAGCAACAAAGAATGACTTGGGAAAGGTACTGGGCAGAAAATATAAATGTCTCCAGACTAACGTGTGGGGCTGGGGGGGAAGGGGGAAGGAGGATTCTCGCAGAATCTTTATTAGCTCAGATATCTGGCACAGACAGAATTTTCCAACTTGGCCATCTACAGAGGAACCAAATCGCTAGGACCATTAGAGCAAAAAGGACATGCTGCTTAGCTCTTTTTTTCATTTTGCAAACACCAAAATGTTACATAATGACTGCAGTAAAATCTGGAAGTATAAATATTAAAAATTAAAACCAAATAAAATAAACGAATTCCATGAACGTAGAGATGCCAACTACTCACATCTTGGTGCACGTCTTTCCAGATAGTTTTATATGCATCAATATCTAGGTGTTGCTGTTTATTGCTATAGGTCACTGTATTTGTTTTACAAAAATGGAATCATAATACAGGAACTTTGTTTCTTACACCAGCGGCCCAAGACTATTGTAGGAAAGTTAGAAAACTTAAGTAAACAAAAAGGAAAATGTTCTAAGTCATCTACTTCTCCAATACTTGATATCTCTTTCCCCTGATGTTTTCGATGCACTTTTATACACCGCATACAAATTTCTTTTATAAATGGTGCAGTCGTATCGAAGATATTCTGTTACCTGATTTCCTCACGAACTCTGAACAATTTTCATGTCAAAAAATTGGGTATGCATCATTACTCTTACTAGTCTCCTTGTCCATCCTTATTTCTGGAAGAGACATTTCGGGTTCAGAAGGTATATAATTTATCCACTCCAAAGGATGGCAGGAGAGTAGCCATCTCCTCATGGCCTAGCCTATGTTGAACCTCATTGTTCATTTTTCATCATTGTCAGTTTCATGGAAGAAAAATGCTATGTTTAGTGTTTATTAAATCGAATTCACTTTGAAAAATGCCTGTGCTCATATGTTTAACTTTCAGAACTTGACTGTGTACCAGGCACGATTATAAGTAGTTAATAACTATTAATTTAATTCTCTTAACAACCTTATTAAATAGATGCTATTACTATCACTCCCATTTCCTAGATGGGAAAACTGAGGCACGAAGAGACATATTAACTTAGCTAGCAGCAAGAGAGCTGGCAGCGGATGCCAGAATTCAGAGCAGGCAGCTGGGCTCTGGAATCCACTTCGGTGTCGTGGCACTTGCGTCCTCTCCACATCCTTCTGTACGAGCAAGGTCCCCACACAAATCTGCTTCTCTTACTGCCAGCGAAGCACTTTCTAAACACTCCCGGCAGACTTTCTCTTATATGATAACAATACCCCATGGCTGTAAGGCTGCAAGGGAGGCTTAGAAAATAAACAGGGAGCAAAGAGGATTCAGATGACTCTCATTGGCTGACAAAACAATGACTCACCCCCTGGGACTTGGCTCACCACCTGGGCGGCAGTAAAATGCAGGGCGCTGTTTGCAAACAAGAAGCAGGGGTGGCAGCGACAGCTGTCGAGTGAGCAGCTCAAGGGGTGTGCCGCCCAGGACCACGTGCCCAGTGTCAGCAGCTGCGAGCAGAGGTCTGTGACCCGGGCCACAGTGGCAGTAACCGTGGACCGAGATGCCACACGTAAATGGGAGTCTCTAATCGAAGTCACAGTTCAAGAGGAACAGACCTAGAGCTCTGGTTCCAGTTTCAAGACTGATGAAAGTGAGATTCGCCTTTCAGTATAAGCCAGTTCCCTTCTGCGTGTGTAAACGTCTCCGAGTGAAGGAACGGGATTCTCACAGGGTGTGGAGAGCCTGGGAAAGGGTGGACCAAGAGGCGCATCACACAGGGCAACGGCAGCCCACGGGTCAGGTATCACAGGTGGGGCGCTAAAGGCACCCCTCAGGCAACCGGCCTTAAATGGTAGGCAAGGCTCAAGAGGCAGCCAAGAGCCAGAACTCAGGGAGACGACAGCTCATGGGTGACAGTCAAAAGCCTGAAGCCAAGAGATCTAAAAACCGGCCAGAGCGCACGAGACACAGGCCAAAGTTCGGGATCTTCACTGGATAGGAGGAAAGTGAAGAAGATGATGCAGAGCAGGGACAGCATCTCAAGCTCAAATCCAGGTACACCGACACAGTAACGTACACCTGGAGCTCTGTCCTCCTGCCCCAGCCTGCCGAGGCCGCCTGCGTGGGCTCCTTTGGAGAGCAAACGGGGGCTGTGAGAAGAGCCTTCTCTCTCTGGTGACTCTTCACAGACAGTGGCCATTGCACATATTTACTTGCTGAGGCTTCTGTAGTTAAAAAGCTGGGTGATTTATCCAGATGACTCAGCTTTTCAAAGCTGTGAGCTGGAAATCACTCCCGTGCTCCTTCCATCTGCATGCTCGCCAGCTCAGTCCTATATAAAACCTAATCACACAGACTTATTTGGTTATGCAAGTTGCAATTCCACGTTCAAAGGCCCCCAGCATTTTCTGCACTTTTAACTAGTATGACATTGGAGCCAAATAGATAAATGAAGGTGAGGTGCCGTTCCTCCAGGCGTCGAGTTGCTAAAGCTGTGAAGACACTGAAGAAATAAGGCATGTGGCAGGATCTCTGTCCGAGTCAGGACTCAATGAAGACCTCAAAAAGGCCCTCACATGCACACGTGCCCGCCCACCCAGATGCGTATACACTTGCTAATTTAAGCCAGCAGAGAAGCTCATCTTCTGAGTATCACCCACCCTTCCATACTTTACTCCCAACCTTTAAAGGATCAGAATATGTTTCTTATTGGAAAATGTAAAATAAATAAATAAATAAATAAATAAATCCATAGAAATGGCCTCCATGATTGAAAACAGAAGCTGGCCATTAAGACATTCTCGTTGGGAAAAAAAAAAAAAAAAAACGAATGGAAAGTCAAATGAAATGGAACACCACCAGTGCATTTTATCAACTGCATGTCGAGAAACCACACCCAACACATTTTATCAAAGGAATGACAGACACGCTAGACTGTTAATTACCTACAGGTTTCTTTTCTAAATTTATTTCCCTCGTGGGATGAAGGCTGAACAAGGAATACGCTGACAACAGCATGCGGGGGAGGAAGGTGGGTTCACGGGGACTTGGAAATCCATGGACCTCCGTTTCTCCATTTCTAAGTCATGGTTCAGCTGAGCCAGAAAACCACATGCCTACCTGGAGTGGGGCCGGTATCTTACTGGCAAGGTGACATTCCAACAATCAAAACACCTGATAGCATCTGCCCTGCACCTGGTTTTTTTTTCATTGCTTTGTCACCAGCTTTTTAAAAGGTTGGGCAGGAAAAGAAGTCATGAAAATCCAGGTTAGTCTCATGCAGACACACGGCTTAACTTTTACTTTATTCTGTCTTTATTGCTTGAATACTAACCTTGATTTCAGAGAATCCAACAGTAAATATTCATAAAGTCATTGATTCATTTATCCTCCCTCTCTCTCTCTCTCCCCTAAATGCCCAGAGCTAAGCAGAATTTAAAACTCAAGACAGAACGGCAATGGAATTTTGAGGAAATTTCTTTTTCGTTGACAATGATATGGGACTATTTCTCACTGTACTTTTGCCAGCAGGAGCTGGCTGTGAATTTGGGAAAGAGTATGGCTGAAAGCTGACAAAAGGGAAGAGTATTTAGGTGAGAGAGAGAGAGAGAGAGAGAGAGAGAGAGAGAGAGAGAGAGAGAGAGAGAGAGTGTGTGTGTGTGTGTGTGTGTGTGTGTGTGTGTGTGTGTGGTGCAGGGCAGGGACAGGGAGGAAGTAATAGAAAATTTTTCTCACTCCCTGGGGATCCATCCTTACCATTCACTGAAATAGCAGAGTCTAACAGAAGGTATTTAGCCTAAGGGAGAGGGGGGTTCCGTTCTGCAGAGGTCCCTTTTTTCAGGATGCTTCCTGGGATTCCTGATTCATGGTCTGGAGCTGGTTTGGAGGGAACAAAATGTGAGAAAGTCTTTGAGCCTACCTGGTAAAGGCAATCCTAAGAAAGTGTGAAATGTACATTTTATACAGAACCGCAGCGCACTTCGTGTTTTCTGCCTTCAGGGGGAGAGGGAAGATCCGTCTAACTTTCCAAGTGCTTCAGTTCTGAGGCTGGGAGACCGTGTCCGATCTTTTCTCCTTTCGAGCAGAGCCGTGGAAGCATCCCTCCACTTCTCCTGTGCCTGCCCTTCCCCTTGGAGGGGGCGGCCCCGTGTAGAAGCCACTTTATCAGGCCTGGAGCCGGGCTTGGAGGGATGGCGCAGCGAGGGCGCAGCCAACAGCACAGCGGAACTTGGTGTCAACAGTGTCCCGCGCTGATGTGAATGAAATATAAATATTGCACAATGAGCCGTTTAAAAAACATCTTCCAAATATTACCCTCCCACGTGACGGGTGGCTGAGTGGAAGGCACCCTTCCATCTCATCCCAGCAGAAGTTAACAGCAGCCCAGGAGCTGAAACACCAACCGTAGAAACACTTAATGTTTAGATCCACTTCGCGGTTGGAAAAAACAACTTTTTTTTTTTAATGTTTAAGAGCTGCTCTAGCAAGTGGAAACAGCAACTCCTTGTAAACAAACCTAACATGAAGATACGTCTTGGTGGTGGAAAACCTAACTTCATAAAGTCAGATTTCCGAGATTTTTTTTTCAGCTCCTCGGAGACTTCAAAAGCAACCACATTCTGTCAGTTGATGCAGCAAATAAACAGACGCGAATGAGAGCGTTTCCATATCGTATGTCAACTGCATGTGTGTCTGATAAAGTGCATGCAAACTCGGGAACCCCGCTCACTGTGGAGAAAATCAGTTATGATGAAAAGCAAGCACGCTCTCAGCGCGGCAGCTGCTCCACAAGGGACATCGGTGACAGTGTTAAATGTGATGCGAACACTCTGAGGCTGTTTCCAGACGCAACTCTCTCTTTCCAGCTACCATCGTGGTACTAATTACCTGTGCCCACTCTGAAGCACGGGGTCTGACTCTCCACTGAAAATCCATCCCATCAACCAGCTAGCCGGGGCAGTGCCACAGAGGCGGGCAAAGCCCACACAGAAAACCATACCCCCTTCCTCAATGTCAGCCCTAGTTCTCTGTGGAATAGAAACAATTCAGGTTTATTCATTGGATGGCGCTGTCGGCGCCTCACCAAAAATCTCATTGGAGGGCTTCTCTGGTGGCGCAGTGGTTGAGAGTCCGCCTGCCGATGCAGGGGACACGGGTTCGTGCCCCGGTCCGGGAAGATCCCACATGCTGCGGAGCTGCTGGGCCCGTGAGCCATGGCCGCTGAGCCTGCGCGTCCAGAGCCTGTGCTCCGCAGCGGGAGAGGCCGCAGCAGTGAGAGGCCCGCGTACCGCAAAAACAAAAACAACAACAACAAAAATCTCACTGGAAATCTACAACTAGAAAGTAATACACTTCCACTGTGCTAAAGAACTCCTCTTTAAGGGCAAACATCCATCTGTATCTTGCAGCAGGAACTTCTCCTTGTGTCCGAGCTCCACTGCGTTCCCTCAGAGTTAACTGGAGCAGGTTACTTAACCAGCCTGTGCTTCCGCTTCCCCACCCGTCAAATACAATAATTATCCCCACTTAATGTAAATAATAAATGAGACGTATGAATCTGAAAAGCATTTGGCACTGTGGCTGACGGGTAGTAAAGTGCTCGATAAAAGGAGGACGTTGGTTTCCTACGAATTTACGTGAGCAGTGGTTTTTAGTAACTAAGCTCAACTCTCAAAGAACACGAGTACTTTGCTGGAAAAAGGTCACTGTTTAGGACAGAGCTGGGGAGAAGTCAGCCTTGAGTTCTCCAGACAAGTGGTTTCTGTGCAGTGAATCCACCTGTGTGTTGGGGAAGTTGATCTTTAAGGGGTGTGGGGAAAAAATGTTAGAACCGCTATTCTGTTATTGATCTCAGCTTGAGTTTCCATTCTGTGTGTGATTTATAATGTATTAAAAAATGTTTCACATAGTATCACATGTATATAATATATAAATAAATAAAACAGATATTGGGTACTTTTTTTTTTTTGCTGGGAATGAAATGTGTGGAGACAAGGGGCATCCAGATCACAGCCACATGTCTTTGGGATCTAGGAACATAAAGTAAAGGAGGCGGCATTGACATGTACGTTGTTGGGAGATGGTTCTAGAGCCCGAAGAAAGAAGCAAGGTCAAAACAGACTCCCTGGATATCCAAAGAAACCGTCATGTCCTGACCCAGGGAACCCAAGCTCCGGGTCTGAGAAGTGATGCCTCCAGGATCCCCCAATGGCAGAAGTGTCCCAAATCTCATCCCAGGGGGGTTTTCCATGACCTCACTCTGCTTTTTTGTCCTGTAACTGTTTTATAAACCAATCCTAGCACGGCAGTGGCTCAAACTTGCTCTCACACCACAGTCATCTCATAGGCTTGTCTAATCATTGTTGGGTCCTTCCCCAGTATTTCTGACTCAGCCCATTTGGGCTAGGGACAAAGAATTCGAATTTCTAAGGCGTCCCAGGGGATGCCGTGATGCTGAAGCTACGATCCGGAGGACCCCACTGCCATAACCACTGGCTTCCAGTCGGGAGTAACTTCCTATCGACGGCCACAGATCTCCGAAATTTAAATAATCCTGCTTTAATCGTACCAGACTAAATACAATTGTGGGAATAAGGAAGGTTTATTTCTGATGAGAAAGGGGGAAGAAAGAAGAAAAGGAACTCACAAGTACTGCATTTGTGCTGTGGGTAGAGGACTTCATGCCAGAGATGCAACTGTGACCAATAAACGATGCAAATAAGTCCATTATATAAGATGTGGTGATGATAAATCCGAGGCAGAAAGATAAAGAAGGAAAGAAGAGCGGTGGAGGTGGGCTGTCGTTTGGATTCTGTGCTCAGGGACGGGCTCCCTGAGGAGATGCAGCAGAACATGAAGAAAGGAGGGAGTCACCTGCGTTCCAGGCAGGAGAAACACGTGCAAAGGTCCTGGGGCAGAAACTCACCCCATGTGCTTGAGGAAGGGGTGGGAGGCGGCTGTGGCCAAAGGAGGGTCAACAGGCCAGGTTACAGGGTGGAGTCACAGGCCTACGGGAGAAGGTGGTAGCGAGACCACGGGCAGCTTGAGCGTCGCTGTGAGAACTCTGGCTTCTACTCTAAGACGAGAAACCACGGAGAATGTCATGATCTGACTTACGTATTAAGAGCCTCCCTCAAGTCTCTGGGTTGAGACGGGACTCTAAGCCCCCAAGATAGTGGTCAGGAGGCTACTGGCGTAGTACAGGGAAGCAAGGGCGGAGGCTTGGACGAGGTGTCCTGATAGAGGCGGCAGGTCAGCAGCTCCTGAATGGTTACTGACTACAGAGCCAGCAGGGTGCCATCCGCACGGGGGTAAGAAAGAGGGGATTGAGCCCGGGGAAGCATGCAGTTGCCATGCCCTGGGGTAGGCCGAGACTCACACAGGGCCTGGCACGTGCCACGCAGCAATACACATGAAATAAATAAATCCCAGGTTGGTTGGCTGGTTTTTTGGCCGCACTGCGTGGCATGCGGGACCTCAGTTTCCCGACCAGGGATCGAACCCGCGCCCGCCCCCTGCGTTGGAAGCGCGGAGTCTTAACTGCCAGACCGCCAGGGAAGTCCTTCCCCGTTTTAAAGAAAAAAGATCTGAAGCTCATAGACATCAATGTGCTGACAGAGTCAGGATGGAAAAGCAGGCCCGCCTGGCCTACAGGCCCATAATTCTCTACAGAGCCGTCTGGGATGTTCCCAAGAGAGTGCAACGGAGAAGAGGGACAGACAAACAGCCCCTCTGGTTTCCACTCTGAGCGCATCATGAGTCTTCTTGCCCAGCCTGACGGAGGCTCTGTCCAAAGGTCGCAAACCAGGGACCCGCTGGCCTAATAAGGCTCGCTGCCATGTTTTGCTTGGCCCTCGAAGCTCTGGAAAAACAAGTCGTGTCTGAGTGCCTTGAGGCTGGGTTGGTCCTCTCCAGCTCGGCCACACACACACAAGCCCCTCTTCCTGAAAGCTGCGCCCTTCAGCTCTTACCTGCTCGGCCCCTGAAGATGCTTGACTTTCCTACCAGCGATTCAAACCGACACGCCCATGGGAAGTCAGCCACGGGGCAGCGCAGGGCGCTGAAAAGAAGTCCACGGAATCAGACAGATGTGGGTTCACACCCGGCCTTGTCGTTTATGATCCGCGTGGGCCCGGCCACTTTACCTCTCTCTCCCCATCTGTCAAGCGGGGAGAACAGGGACCACTTTGAACTCCTGCCGCGAGACCTCCACGCGACGTACGTACACAAGCAGTGAGCGCCGCACACGCGGTCATGACCACAGGGTGGGTGTTGGCATGCTTCTCCTGTAAGGAGCCGGGCAGGTTAATACTTCAGGCTCTGCAGGCCACACAGTCTCTGTCCCAGCTACTCGGCTCTGCCATGGTAGCATGAGAGCAGCCTTAGAGAATGTGTATATGAATACGCGGCAGAAAGAAAGTCTCAGTAAAGGTGTGTTTATAAACACAGGTGGAGGCCAGATCGGCCATCAGGCTGTCTTACTTCAGCACTTCCCCTCCCCGTTCTGCTCTATCTCATCCCCTCTCTGCCATCCAAATAAAAAGTCTCTAGTTCTGGGGCAAAGACTACTTCATATTCTTTTTTTTTTTTTTTTTTTTTTTGTGGTACGCGGGCCTCTCACTGTTGTGGTCTCTCCCGTTGCGGAGCACAGGCTCCGGACGCGCAGGCTCAGCGGCCATGGCTCACGGGCCCAGCCGCTCCGCGGCATGTGGGATCTTCCCGGACCGGGGCACGAACCCGCGTCCCCTGCATCGGCAGGCAGACTCCCAACCACTGCGCCACCAGGGAAGCCCCTTCATATTCTTTTAATCCGACCTGTAAGGTGACATCCGCAGTGATACCAGTGGCTGCTCTATTGCCCCATCAGAAACGCAGAAGCAGCTTCTTCCGTGGCCTGATTTCAATGAACGTCGGGCAGGGCCGGTGGGAGGGACTTTCCCCAGGAGCGAGGCATCCCCAGCAAAGGCCGGGCTTTCCTTGGTTGGACGTCTTGCATGTGTTGGTTGGACAGTGTTCATTGCTGGACTTATGGAAACCCGGCTGGCCGCCGCTGCTCCCCAGCAAGTTCAAGGTCACGGAGAGAGGGTTGCGGTGCCTGGAGTGAAGCTGGCCTCGTGCTCCATCCCAGCCCCAGGGGGAGCAGGAAGGCTTCCACGCCCTTGGCACTGGAGTGCCCCGGGCAGCTCTGCAGCCATGCTTCCCAGCCTTGGACCTAATCGGGGCTTTGAGGTGCAGGCCTTGAGGGAGAAGCGGCTGGGCTGTTCCCACCGGGTTATTTTGGGAGCTGGCATGAGAGGGGAAGGCACTGAGTTCACCATCTGCACCACTGGGCCGTGTGGACCGGGCCTCTGCGTCAGCCCTGGAGCACGCTGGGGTCATTTCCTCTCTCAAATCCCCAGCTCAGGCAGCACCAGAAGCTCGGGGGCCGGGGGCAGAGGCAGATTTCTTCATTTTCCTCCAGAAATTTTTTTTTTCCCTCACTTTACCCACACTCATCTCAAAGGATCTGAAATGAAATTTCAAAAAAAAAACTTGCATGTTTTGGGGGAGGATAACAATGAAGCCAAATTAATAGACGAAATGGAGGAATCAAAACTACTGACTTACTCACTGAGTTTCTCTACCTCTTTTTTTTTTTTTTTTTTTTTTTAGCCAGACGTTAGCAGAGTTTGCTTCTAATTATGAAGCACAGGCTCCACTCAGCAAACCTCCCCGTCTGTGGATTACCGTCACCTTGATTATGTGGCGTTGGGCGCAGGGGCTGAATAAGCATGAGGTCTCCTGTGACAGCTCTCAGAACAGCCACAGGAGCTGCCACCAAATGCTCCCGTCCAGGGCTGGCTTCTGCAGCACACGAGCAGGTCCCCTGCTGAGAAGGGCCCCCGTCCTTGGTTTAATGCTCCATGGTGAGTCACTAGCTCGAAATTCTTCATACTTTTTGAACAGGGGTCCATGTTTTCATCTTGCGCTGGGCCCAGCAAATTATGAAGCTAGTCTGTCCTTCTTCTCCTAAAACAGTGTTTCTCATCCTTTCTTACCTTCTTCATTTTTGCCCTCCCAAAGAGACTTTTTAGACATTTTTTACCCCTTTTCTGTACAAGAAGTAATCTCCAATATCTCTTTCATCTGGAATACTATTATGACTTCCCAAAAACACAGGCAGAAGCAACACAAATATAAATAAAAGAGTTATACTGAAATAACTTTAGCAAAGGTTTACCGTGGGACTGGTAACCATCAATGGTCACAGGGTGAAGCAGGTAGCACAGGGGAGTAAAGAAAACAGACAGGGGTAGAAAACGGAACGAGAGAATCGCAGGCAGGCATGTCTTGAGTGAAAGAGGCTGTGAACCGTCCACTCCTGCTGGCTGTTGCCAGGTGGGAGTGTGGCTCCAGTGTTACTAGATATTTTGGGGGTTTTATTCCAAAAGAAACCAAAAATCTAGATTCTTATGTGCACTTATGCCAACATGTAGATGTGGACAGCTGACCCCGCTGGTAAACCTCCGCAATTCCCGCTGCCCTGTGTTCACGGCTTTGTGTGATTCCCCTCCGCGCCTGTGGATGGAACCCGTGACTCACTTCAACCCAGGAGAGTAGAACAAAGGTGATGCTACTTTTCAGATGTAATCAAAGTCCCAAACCAGTTGATTGTGAGTTAACTGAAAAGTGGATGCTGAGAGTGGGCCTGGCTGAATCAGGTGAAAAGCCCTGAAACATGGACTGGTCTCTCTCTGAGATGAGATGCTCCTTGTGGGCTTAACAAAGGAAGTGGCCATGCTGGAGACGCCCATGGGGCCAGAAGCTCAGGCACCTGGGTTCTAGGTCGTACAGAAAGGAACGCTGCCAGCAGCCTGAATGAGCTTTTGCAAACGGTTTCTTCCCCGCTGAAGCCTCTGGATGACTGGCCGGCTCCTTGCCTGCAGCCTGATGAGACTGCAGGCAGAGGACTCCGCTAAGCCACACCTGGACCCCCGACCCCTGGAAACTGTGAGATGACAAAGCTGCATTGCTTTAAGCTTCTAAGTGTACAGTAATTTGTCAGATGGTGATAGAAAATGAACACAATGGCTTATTCAAAATTTCTGAAACACTCTGCAGGCCAAACCAACCTGAGGGGTACAGGTGGCTACGGGCAGCCACTGTGTGATACGTGACGA
The DNA here is from genome assembly GCF_937001465.1 of Orcinus orca. Classification (NCBI taxonomy): domain Eukaryota; kingdom Metazoa; phylum Chordata; class Mammalia; order Artiodactyla; family Delphinidae; genus Orcinus; species Orcinus orca. Next base: position 24,240,927 of record NC_064577.1, on the reverse strand, counting down.
TGGAGGGCCCACAACATGCAACAAATCACCTTAGGCATTAGGCATTAACAGATAAAAGGTGCATACCTAGAGAAAGGTAAATATGACAATTCAGCACATTGTGGTAACTGCCGAAGCTTACACAACAAAAGGACGGACCTCCTGGTGCAGCAGATTTCAGAACCCATCTGCAGCCCGTGTAAACTCAGGAGCTGCCATTTGCCTGTCTGATCTGCATGCCTTTTGGAAGGAAAACTGTTTCATCCCCACTCTGTTTCCTCTGCGTGGCCCCATCCACACTTTGTTTTAAAATCTTCTCATCAATGACTCACAGTTTTCTTAAAAAGAGATGAAGCCTAAATGATATGAGACCTGGGTTTATTCTCTTAAGCACCAGGGTATTTACATGCCGTTTCAATTTTGCGACCAATCAGCCAATGTTAAAATTCTCCCAGTTCAAAGGGACGACTGCGAGAGGACAGCAGAAGTAAGGCTTGGGGAAGTAACAGGTCTTCGGCGAGAAGATGCCACATTCCCTACGCTTACAACGCAGCCAACACTGACCAAGGCGTCGAGACCCATGGAAACTGGGACCGAGCTTGTACAGCATGAACTGGAACCAGCCAAGCAAGCTTTCTGGGCCCCAATAACCTCACCGAATCACCTCTTACCTGATCTCAAAAAATATATAATAAACCAAAAAAACCCAGCTGGCCTCCATGTTTCTACTCATGCCTCCCACATGAAGCCACAGTGATATTCTTCAGACATAATTCAGATCCTAATTATCCAGTGGCTTCCTATCATGCACAAATTAAAATCCCAACTCAATCATGACTTATATGAGCTGACCTCCTACTACTTTCCTTCTTCTCCCAAGGAGCTGTTAGTTACCAGAGTTTGTAATTTAAAACATAATGTTTCTGTAACAGTGTTCTCCCAAGTAAGTACCAATCCCTTTTCTGAAGTCTGAGGTCTTCTGTCAGCATTCAGCGGATGTTCTGTGAGAATCACGCCACGTGCAGATGTAGTTTTGATGTATTTGCGAGAGGAGGTGAGTTTCATGTCCTACTGCTCCGCCATCTTGATCACTCAGTAGCAATGGCGATAACCCAACAGTACACACTGGTATGAGCCTATGAGTAACTGAAAGATGTAAATGCCTCCATACCAGCTAGTAAATCAGCTGCTGCCCTGAACCCCACCTGCTACTTTCTGTTCTTTGGGGCCTTGACCTTACCATGATCCCACAGTGGGCCCTTAGTTTTCTGCTCAAGAAACATGGCCAATGTCCATTCCACTGGGTAAGTACCTAAGCCACACCAGTTGTTAAATATCTAGATTGGGATATGACCCGATGGCAGGTGAGCTATTGGAACAAGATGATCCATCAGCAGGTACCTAGTCACCCACCAAAGGATCAGAAGAAAGATCAGACAGGAATAAAAGGAAAGGCATAAAAAAGGTTCCGGAAGCCAAGAGCAGCTATCTTTCAATGTGGTGGAATAAAACTTGCCCTGTTGTTTGGCTTGGGGAACAATAAATGGGCAATCTGGGAAATACATACAAAGCACACACTTGCTCTTTGCACTACCAACACCACATGAAGGGCAGAGTAATTACGTATTCGAATATCATTGCTGGGAAAAACTCAGTGTGACCCAGAGTTCAATACTCAAACACATTGGTTCCAGGCGAGATTGCCTTTCATGGGGGGATGCGCTTTCTCCGTGAAAGCCTTGCTTCCAAAGGAGATCAGATCCTGCTCCTGTTTACCAGAGTGGGATCCAATAAGGGCGTCCTCTTGATTACAGAGCCACAAGATCAGCACCTTCTCTCGTGCTCATAAGAAACCACATAAAATGAAACAACAGAAACCTGTAAGGACGTCTCCAGCTAATTGCCCTGGCCTGGCAACACATGCACGACTGGAAGCAAGTTACCTAAGGAAGGAGAGTGACCAGAGTGAAGGGATGTGATGTCAGCGTCATCTTCATTTTCCTTCATCTCATCTATCCCAAGTCTGGAGGGATCCGGACGGGCTCACATACCACCTTATCAACTGGGCCAGAGGCATCCACTCTTCTCTAGGGACGTGAGCGAGGGGATCAAGGTAAATCAAGTTCTCAGGCCCCAAACCGGATAGCCGGCTAGACTCCTATGTTTTCCAAGTCCCCAGTCCCTACCCTGAGTTTCCTTTATCAATCAAATACCTACCCCGTGTGCCAAAGGGTTAAGCTGGGTCTCTCCAGAAGTTCCGCCAACTCACAAAATTCCCTGCCCCTTTCCTAGTTCATGCCATGGTGCTGAGCTTCTGCCCTGGGTCTGTACTAATTGAATCAAACTCTTCCATTTGCCTTTTGTGACTGAGGGTCCCAGTCCAAACCTTGACTCTTACAGTGGGGCCTCCTGCGTGACCTGGATTTGTCAATTCCCTGACACGAGATGAAAGTCTCCACATAAGGTCCCGTTTCCCACAGCAACACCTGCCACTTCCCTAGACAGTCCCCTGCTGTGCTCCACCATCCAGAGTGGACTTCCTGGTGTGACTTGCTGGGTTATAACCCAGGTACTCTGTCCGTCCTTTGAAGCTCAGACCTTGGGCTCCCGTGGCCGGGATCAGTCTATCCAGCAATTCCTTCTCACTGGCTCATCTGCCCTTTCTCAGTTAACAGGTCCTAAGCTGGTCCTTACAGCTGGGCCTCCACCCAGCCCCCCGCCTCTAAAATCCCAGTGTATACAGTCCCCCAGCCCCTTTCTACTGGACCCTTAGGTATTCAGTCTAGTGGGGCTGACAAAACACACCTTGAGGACTTTTACCAATCGGGAGAGCCCAAAATTGCTCGTGATTTTATGACTCACAGCCTCCTACCTGCAAACCCAAATGGAAGACATGCCGTTCCCACGGAGTGTGATTGCGCAGACCAAGCAGAACTGTTTACCTCTTGGTGCTCAGATTTAAGTCTTTATTTGCTTCATCTTGTTACAATAAAATGTGACTTTTGAACGCTGCGCTTTCAGATATATTTATCTAAGAGGATTTTTCTCCATTATGTAAAATAAAACAAAAAGGATCATTTGGGGGGAAAATGTAACATAAGTCCATCATTTAGTAAGCTTTTCCAATTATATCTATTTGATTCTGACTTTCTGCCCAGATGCGAATGGAAAGTTTTTTTTTCCATTTAAAAAGCAAATATCTTTCATTGAAAATAGCGCAAACCAAAAAGCGTGCTTCTTTTCTTTTTGTCTAGCCATATTTGCTGTCTTTATGTCATAATGACCTTTCCCCAACATATTTTTCTGTTCCTCTTTAGTGCCAAGTTTCTAAAAATAAAGTGGCTAGTGAATCTCTGGATGTAGGGATAATATTTTGATTTCACTGGTACATACAATCAGGAAACATATTTCTGTTTATACTCTTAAAATCAGTTGAGAGTTGTAGATGAAGCCACGTTCTGTCAGCACATTTTTTTTTCAAACCTGGAAAATGTAACAAAATCCAAAGCAGCTGTAGGAAGTAGAATGTACACTCCATTTGTACTCAGCAGGAGGAGAGCTAACAGGAGGTAACGGGATAGTTTCCACATGAAAAAGTTACAAAGAATTTAACCTGTAATGAAAAGTCTGATAATCTCCAGGAATGAAAGATGCTTGGATGATGGGTTTGGGGTTTCTCTTGAGTTCAAAGGATCTGGTTTTCCCTATAAATGCCACGCAGGAATCAGAGACGTCCATGTGGTCATTGTTATGTCTGATAGCCAACAAAAGCGCAGACCTCATCTTTAAGCCATTAAACAGTGACTGTGTGTGCATTCTAAGACCATGGGTTAGGCTGCTCAGGCCTTTCTCTGAAGAACATAGAAAGCAGAATCTCATTACCTTATCACTGTCTGCTCCGAGGCAAGGATGCTCACGTGTGATGACCAGTTTAAAGTTGGTTTCTGTTTAGATTCGATGCGTGAAGATCCCGTAGAGGCTAGAACTCCTCCAACTCTGAGACGCACACAAGGAAACTCTGGACCCTGTGAAATGCAGATTTGAATTCAGTACGTCTGGGTGGGATGGGACCTGGGATTCTACATTTCTATCAAGCCCTCAAGAAGTCAGATGGTGCTAGTGGATGGGCCGCTGGTGAGACAGCAGGAGTGCACAGGGTTTCTTCCTCAGCCATCTCATCCTGTCTGTGGTCAAAGGCTCCCCATCAACTCTCTTCCCAGGATTTGGGTCCTTGAGTAAATCCCCTCCCCTGAGGCTGGGCTGGACCTACTGACTCACATCTGACAACTGAATATGGCAAAGAAAATGGCGGCACATCTCTTCTAAGGCCAGCAACAAAATGAATGCAGCCTCGGTCTAGCTGTCTCTCTCTCTCTCATCCTCTTTCTGTTGGAAACCTCTCGACTCTGGGAGAAGCTAGCAGCCAGGCGGATAGCCACCCACATGGCAAGGAATGGACATCTCTGGCCAAGAGCTGGAGAGGACCTGAGCATCCCAACAGCCACGGAAGCAAGTCTGAAAGTAGATCATCCCCAAGCCAGGCCAGAAGAAGACTGCAGCCCCTGCCGACACCATTTTCATGAGAAACTCTGAGCCAGACGCACCAAACAAGGCCATGCCCAGATTCCTGACAGACAGAAATGTGAAAGAATAAATATTTGTTGTTTGAAGCAGCTGAATATTGGGATCGTTTGTGACACAACAGATAGATAATTAACACAGTGTCCTTCACAAAATAGAAGTTTGTAAAAGTTGTCTAAAAAAACCGAACCCTGGTGAAAATCTCATTGGCTATTTACCAAGGTCCGTACATTGTGGAGGCTCAAAACTCACTCTCCTATTGTCACCCTGTTATCGGGGGTAGCCAGGCACCTCTAGGGCTGGACTCATCCTTCCTGGTCACTTTGCGATTGGGATTGGGATTTCAGGATCTCTTTAGTTTGGGATTCAAGCCAATCTGGGTAGCACTGACTCAGAGGGCAGTTAGCTCCCTATTATGATGTGAAATTCTGGTCTTTTGAGGATGGCTTGAAGGTGGAATCCACTGAGTCTGGCTTCTTGAGATCCGGCCCTCTAGTCTAACAGCTTCAGTTTCTGCTTATATTCTAGAACTTTCTAAAGCAGGAGCGAAGCAATTCTCCTTTAACAAAGACAATGCATATTTACAAAAGAGGCAGGGCAGAAGAGTTAAAAATGAAACTGAGGTGGCTGGTCATTGCCTCCTAGGTTTGTTTTTCACTTCTGCTCTTGGACACATAGGTTCCCACCTATTTGTCTTAACCTGCCCTTGAGCTGACCTGGTTCTTGGTGAGGACGAAGTGTCTGTGAACTGAAATCCTCTTGACCCTAATTTCAACCTGTGGCATCTGCACCTACTTTTTTCCATATTCACCTTATTCTAATGCACTTACATTTTTTAAAGGAGGAAAGATCAAGGAAGAAAAAAGAAGAAGAGGTATTTGGAAACTTAAGGCAAAAGTGTGTTAGGTTTTGATGGCCTGATAGGACATAACATATGTGTATTTGAATTTCAAAATATATTCACATCCCTCTCTGCCTGCTCGTCTGCCACTAGTTCCCATAACTATCACCTCCTCCAGACTCTGCTGCAGTCACTGGCCTCCGGTCCCTTCATTTCCTGGAGTACAGCACCACTCTCTGCACCCCAGATGTGGACAGTGCCACGCTGCCCACAGGACTAAGCCCACCATGCACAGTTCTCTAGAGCCCAGGGCCAGCCTGCCTTTCCAACATTATCCTTCGTTCCTCACTTCCTTGAAACATTCGATTCTGCAAATGCATTGTTCATGCCATTCACCCTTCACGGATTCCATCTCTTCTCTTCCCACAAAAAAAATATATCCCCATCGAATCTAAAAAAGGCTACAAATGAACTTACCTACAAAACCAAAACAGAGTTACAGATGTAGAAAATAAACTTACGGTTACTGGGGGATAAGGGGGGGAGGGATAAATTGGGAGATTAAGACTGACATACACACACTACTATATATAAAACAGATAACTAATAGGGACCTACAGTACAGCACAGGGAACGCTTCTCAATACTCTGTAACGGCCTATATGGGAAAAGAATCTAAAAAAGAGTGGATATGTGTGTTTGTAAATATAACAGATTCACTTTGCTGTACACCTGAAACTAACACAACATTGTAAATCAATTATACCCCAATAAAAATTTTTAAAAGATAACCCCCTAGCTGTCTAGATCCAGATCAGACGCTGCCCCTCCCACGTCATTCTGGTTCACGGTGAACCAGATGAATCTCCCTTCTCTGAAGACGCTGTTTTTGGTTTGTATGGCACTGGCTTATAACCCTCCTCTGTCCCTTTCTTCTGCTCTTATAGCCAACCGTCACTCCCCTCTTGCATTATTTTGTACTTCAAGTATTCATGTATTATTAGCATGTATTACTATTCATATATTCATATATTCCTACCTCAAAGAAATTGTTATTAGATGAAAGGGACCCTGTATTTATATTATTCACTTATTTCTTAAGCATTTAACCTCTCACACTTTAGATATTCATTTAATTGGTGCTAAGTAAATACTTGTGACTCTAATGATTTGAAATGATACGTGCACCCCTGTGTTCACAGCAGCACTATTTACAATAGCCAAGACATGGAAACAACCTCAATGTCCATGGACAGATGAATGGATAAAGAAGATGTGGTATATATATATATATACAATGGAATACTACTCAGCCATAAAAAGGAATGAAATCATGCCATTTGCAGCAACATGGATGGACCTAGAGATTATCATACTAAGTGAAGTCAGACAGAGAAAGACAAATATCATATGATATCACTTATATGTGCAATCTAAAATATGACACAAATGAACTTATCCATGAAACAGAAACAGACTCACAGACATCGAGAACAGACTGTGGTTGCCAAGGGGGAGGGGGTGGGGGAGGGATGGAGTGGGAGGCTTGGGGTTAGCAGATGTAAGCTATTATATACAGGATGGATGAACAACAAAGTTCTACTGTAGAGCACAGGGAACCATATTCAATACCCTGAGATAAAGCATAATGGAAAAGAATATGAAAAAGAATGTATGTATGCATAACCGAATTAGTTTGCTGTACAGCACAAACTAACACTATATTGTAAATTAATTATCAGTAAAATAAATTTTAAAAAAATATTTGTGAGTCTACGTTTCCCAGTGTCCTGAGCCTCATGACAAATTTCTGGGAGCATGAGAAACAAAATTATGAAGTTAATGGCTAAATAAGACTGAGAAGTGGCTGAATTATGTGTATTTACAGAAAGCTAACCACACTCAATGTGCCTGTTTCTAGCTGCGTGCTTGATTAGCTTATCTCAGCAGACCCCGCATTTGCTCGTGTGTGGGCATATACCTCCATCTCATAGATGTCAACCTGCCTCACACACAGATGTACACAGCAAAGCTGATGGCGAACCAAACACCCCACACTCTGGACATGCTGCGTTAGAACTTAGACTCGCAAGTTGGTAAAACTAGAATTGATCGTCAGGGCACAGTTTCCCATCCTCTGATTTTGCTGAGGATTATAATCATTGTAAGACTTGCAAATATGAACACAGGTGTGCGAAGTAGGGCAGAACCCTTGATTCGAAGCCCAGAGCTCACTCTCTCTTTGCTACTCCATGCTCCTCCCAACTCCAAGAAACACCGCTTGCATTTTTATTAAGCTTGTATGTGGTCAGAATATACTGGGGGAAGCTGAGAACCTGATGTTAAAGGTAAGTTCTGGGAGGACCTGTTCGTTGGCATCAAAGGTAAAGTAAGTCTTTGGAAGGCAGAAGCAAAAGCCTTGAAGGTCAACCAGGACGAAAGGACACCCACCATGGAAGTGAATTACTAATTGTCGCCTTTACCTTAATCTCCAGATTCCTATTCACAACACAGACACACACACACACACACACAGAGACATGCACAAACACACACACACAAGCTCGGATTTTGGAAAGGTGTGGCCTTGATTAGAAATCAAATTTATTTGGTAAAGGAAAATCTGTCATCCTAAACTTTGATCTCAGTACCAAAGAAAGAAGACGTGATCATTTGACAGTGAAGATTCTGTTCAACTCACTGACACACACACAACTGATTCAGGACATGCTGTATGAGACAGCCCGTCCAGAGAAGAAAAAAGCCAGGTATTCCAGGAAAAGCCGATGGACAGGCAGTCAGGAGACATGATGAAGGTCACAGAAATCTGAAAGTCTCTGGCCCCCGTGGAGAAGAAAGTCCTGTGTTCTTGCTTGCTAATTTCAGGGGGAAGGAAGTCAGGCACGATACCTGTACTGTGGTGAGTGTGCTTTAAAATCCACGTCACAGAGGAACTTCTGGGATCAGTCTGTCCCTAGTTGCATGCTTAATGTTTGATGTGAAGCTAATTTAACACTTTTGGTAAATTATGTGACTTAACCTATCTGTATTACAGACTCACCCACAATTTAAGGGGTTCAAAGAGGGTTAGAACACGAACACACACACACACACACACACACACACACACATCTCCAAACTGGTACTACATCATCTAAATAATTCACTAGCAAAATGTGCATAAAAGTTCATCAGCGCAAGTGTGGCAAGAACGTCAGTACTGTCCTTAAATGCTATCACCTCAATTATGCTCAGATGTATCTGATTTCAGGGTTTGTCCCTGTTGATTGTTGAAACTGTACTAGTTAATATTCTTCTTTTTCTCTTTTGCTAAGGGTTGGGGGAGGGGAGAAAGAAAACTACCCGATGATCTCAGAAGATAAAACTATGGAGTTTTCCTTAACCACCTGGGACCCTTGGGCCTGCCTTCCGAGGTAACAAGTTCTACCACCATCTGCCACCAATAAGCAGGCAGGCACATGTCACAATGTCAAGGAATCTGTGGGTGTAGGTGCCTGTGAGTGCGGGCGTGTGCATGTGAATGTACACGGGTGTACACAGGAGTGTGTGCATGTGTGTGAGAATGAGTGTGTGCGTTCATTAAAAAAATACCTTCCTAAGAAGGAAATGGAAAATCACTGGCCTAGATGGAACCTAAAAATAAAAACTGAGCGTGGAAGGATATTTTTTTTCTTTGCGGTACGCGGGCCTCTCAGTGTTGTGGCCTCTCCCGTTGCGGAGCACAGGTTCCGGACGCGCAGGCTCAGCGGCCATGGCTCACGGGCCCAGCTGCTCCGCGGCATGTGGGATCTTCCCAGACCAGGGCACGAACCCACGTCCCCTGCATCGGCAGGCGGACTCTCAACCACTGCGCCACCAGGGAAGCCCGGAAGGATATTTTTTACAAACAGAAACATCTCACTATATGTTACTTTGTTCCAAGAGTTGATGCCACAAAGTGGCCTCAATTGCTTTGAAGATTATTGTTTGTCCCCAGTGCTCTGGGAGTTTGAACTGTGGTAAAAAGAGATCTCAATCATGTCTGTCTTGACCCCCTGAGTCCTTGGGCATCTGATGAGAACAGTAAACTATCTCGTGTACGTTCACAATGGAAAATATACCCAAAACGTACCCATCTGAGGGTTCCCATCTCTACTGCTACTCTGAGGTAAGAATCATTATGCTAATCTTATAACAATGGCAACAAAGGTACCAAGAGACTTGTCTAGCAAAACAACTATTTTAGTTGCAAGACGTAATATTTAAGAGAAAAGGCTCTGGGTTCAAATCTTGTCTTCATTACGTACTAGCTATGTGATCTAGGGCAAGATGGTTAACTTGTGCATGCCTCAGTTTCCTCTTTTCAAAACTGGAATTGGCAGTAAGATTACCTACTCTGCAACGATATTATGAGTACAAAATGAGTTAATATATATAGAATGATTGGAACAGAGCCTGGTACAGAGCATCTCCCCAGTAAATGTTTATTATTATTGTGGTTGTTGCTACTGCTGCTGTTTTTATTTTATTTTATTTTTTGCGGTACGCGAGCCTCTCACTGTTGTGGCCTCTCCCGCTGCGGAGCACAGGCTCCGGACGCACAGGCTCAGCGGCCATGGCTCACGGGCCCAGCCGCTCTGCAGCACGTGGGATCTTCCCAGACCGGGGCACGAACCCGCGTCCCCTGCATCGGCAGGCGGACTCTCAACCACTGCGCCACCAGGGAAGCCCTGCTGTTGTTATTAGCGTTAAATATCACGCCTACTCCTGTATCTTTCCTATTGGCAGATACGATGTACATTGGCTCAATTAACACTAAAACCTGCAAATGTAGTTGTTTTCAGAAAACTCAGGTCTTGCCATGGCTTGCTGAGTGCTGGAGATGCGAAAAGTGAACAAGGTAGGCATGGACCCTGCCCTCTTTGAGCTATAGCTCCAATAGCCTATTAGAAGTTTATTTATTGATTCTCTTTGGAGAGCAATGGGTACTTTGGGATTTTTATAACATCTTTATTCAATGTTAACATCACGGAAGTGGTTTAGGGATATTCAGGTATAGTCAACGTCCTCTTTGTAAATCTCTGAAGTACTTACAGAAAGCGCAAGGTGATAACAAGATTTTAAGGCAGCAAATATTTCTTGGAATTATCAGTCTTCCAAAGCTCCTTTTTTCTACCTTCAAAGAAAGGCACCCGCCAAGCAAAACTTTTCAATGGGAAAACGTGGTGCCCACAAGACACATACGACGGTTTCCCTGGAGGCTCGCTGCCGATGGCTCTAAAGACAGGGGAAGAAAGAGGGGAGGAAAATAACCCCAAATTCCCTCTGGATCACGATGAAATAATCTAGCAATATGAACCAGAGGGAGGCATCTAAGGGGAACAGGAATAAGCAACTCTTCATTGTTTTGGAACAAGTGCGCCTTCTTTGCTTGCTAACAATCTATCGTGGAGTGCCACGGTGCTGTTTCACATCAAGATTTCAAAAACTATTACAGCCTGCATAGGTATTGGAGGCGCAACCAGATGTGATGGAGTTTCCATTGCTTTACTTAGTGCATGGAAAATATTACTAATGGATGGTGTCAGGGGAGGCTTAACTGACCCCGATTGGATAAACTCATCTGGGCACTTTCCTTTAAGTCAGACCCTTTAACTAAGTGCTCCTGTCATTTCACAATCCCCTCCCCCACTTTATGAGCTTTTCACTATATATAGCTGGTTTTAGGCAAAGGAGAAATTCCATGACTGCGTGAACAGGTGGGCTGGGGACTTGGGGGAGGGGTGGGCTATCTTTCCTTGAGACTGAATTTTATTTACAGCCAATTCTTGACTGTCTTTGACATGCAGGACAAAACCAAGAACAACGAAGAAACTGAAGTCCTCAAAATCCCATTCAGTCTCTCTCCCTGCCAGTATTCTTCAAGAACGACTCAAAAGTTACAACATTTAGACATCTAATTGAGCAAAATTTTATCTCCTTTTATTATTCCTATTGCTCTCTCCAATGCACGAGCTGAGATACAAAAAAAAAATGGCCTACCAGAAGAGAGAAAGGGTCTTAGAATCACTCCTACACATATTAAGCTAGAGTTGACATCCATTTTTTGTTTTTAATATATGATTTGTGCTTTAAATGGTCTGTGAGATACTGGTAATTACAAATATCAGAGAAACACGTGACCTCCACTTTCTTAGTATACCATGGTTACCAAAAACATGAAGTTCTTGCTACAGTCACAGACCTGCTCATTTCTTTTCTTTTTACTTTAGAAAGGCTCAGAATGCATCGTGGTTTTTCTCCGTGTTCATTCATTAGAGGTGTCCTTCATTCCCTCTCGTGAACTTGACGGTGATTCCAGAAATGAGCTCATTAAGATCCAGAGCTCAGTATCAATTCAGAGGAATATGAAAACATGCAAATGCTGTTCTAAACCTCATGCTGACTTTACCTGAACCTTGTGCCTTTCTTTGAACCTCTTTTGTCAGCAACTCTGCGGTGGTGATCCCCTAAGAAGAACCTTCCTTGAAAGAAGGTTTCTGGGACTTAAAATTTAACCTTGAAATTGTAAGTTAGAAAAATGTCAAGACGATAAAATGTGACCATGACTTCAGAAATGAACAATGGTTTAGTGAGCTCCATATATTAAATTTTGTTTTCAATGTGCTGCTCATTAAACAGGATTTTAATGAAGTGGCACTGAATTTTGAAAACTTACGGTTATGATATAAATGCATGACGGTCCTTCCTTTTCTTAAAACATCAAAACTCAGACATATCTGCTTCCTGGTTTAAAAATATGATAAGGGTATCATTAATGAAAAACAAAATCCTCATAGGTTTTATAGCCCTGTGTCAAATTAAAACTCAAAAGAGCCTATTACTGTGTACGAAAAGTACCCATGTTTGCTGTGCGGTTGATATATTTTCATTGGCATCTTAGTTGTTTCTGTTTAGCAGTGTGGGTCCCTACAAATGATCTCTTGCTGTCAACTGGAGGTTTGCCTCAGTGTTATAGAAACTGACAGAACCGAAAAAGGAGAAGAAAACAGAGTATCCGCCCAAAGCGAACCAGCATCAAGGCCGAAACCATGTAACGTCATCATGAGCGGCTGGTCTGAATTCCGCTGCATCCTCCAGTCTTGTTTTGAAGTGATCCTGAAAAACCGAGGTCTCAGAGCCGGCATAAACACTTAGCGCCTGGAATGAATTTAAGACTTAAAGGAACAAATGAAAGTTGAATGAAGGAAAGCCTTACTCTAGAGGGGCCATGAGCAATTCCCAGGGCATGCTGCTGTCGGAATGCACTGCAGAAATAAAACGGAATTTCTAATTTGCTTTAATTAGAAAAAAGTAAACACTGCCCTCAACATGTCACCATGTTTATACAGGAGCCCAACCAGCTGATTTTCTGCTGGCATGGCCCTGGAACCACTCAATTAAATCTCAGGGCACAATTTCTTTTTATGAATGAAGTACAATTACTATGAAGCCAGATAAGTTTTTTTTTCCATCTGCTTCATGGGCTGTGACTCTACAAGGACAAGTGACCGAACACAGTACCTTCCAATTTTCAATTAACCAATGATAATTTCCAAGACTATATCACTTCAGAGTTCCTCTTTTTGAGGTATCAACATCACTATTTTAAAACTTTCCACTTTGCAAGACTAAAAGAATAAAAATACTTTATTCCTAGCCTGCAATACTAGCAATAGAATAATTAATCTGAAAAAAGAGAGAAAGGGGAGTTTACTTCTTAACAGGCTTCAGGTAATCTTATAAGGTGAAACCCTAGTGAAGGTTTAGCATAAGACTTTGAATTTTGATAGAATTTTTCCAGAGCTGGAAGGAACGTGGAAAGTATCTTCATGTTAGAGATTATACAACAGATACTCATCTTCCATAAATTGCTGAAGATATGGACATTTTAGTACAGCACTGAGTCAATTATCCGGTACTCTTTTAGATCGGTGAAATTTGAATCACAGGGAAACAAATTAGGAAAATTTTCTTCAAGAAGCTTAGAAGTAAGGAATCGTGTGGTTTTTTTTTTTTTTTTTTTTTCATAAAAAGGGGATGGCAAAGATTCCTAGTACTCTAAAGGAGACTGACATTGTTATTAAATACAGTGGAAAGTTAGTTATTCTGCTATTAATGTGAAAGGAAGCAACACTAATTCTCCCGAACAGCTGCATACTTTAAGCAAAGTAACAGAAGACAGATCTGATTCTGGAAAGCAGGGGAATTCTTCTCCAACTCAGCAGCTCTGTATCGGTTTCACATACAAGGTAAGTGCAGTTGTATTTTGTACATTCCAGTGCAGGGGAATAAACCTTCACAATTCCCAAGGTTAGCCATTCAGGTTTGTTAAATCCATGTTAACAAGATCCACACTTGGGCTTCAGAAAGGCTCTCAGCCAACACCTCTGGCATCAAGACCGTGTCTCAAACATAAGACCCAGGATAGCTGCCCCTTCTGAGTGTCCTTTGCTCAGTTAATATTGAGACTTCAAGTTGCAATCTTCCATATCTCACTTTTTTCATTTTTTAAAACATGAGCAATAGTAACATTTGATCTACGTATAAAACTGTTGCAACTCGAAGGAACACAAATGGGGATGCACTTTCATATTTGTGTAGATCCTTTCAAGTTTCTAATGATCCATCAATGCAGAGATCAGGACTAAAGGAAGTTGAGTCAACCAACATCAAAAAGAGGAATGAAGAACAAAACAAAACAGAATATCTCTCACAGGAAGGCACATTTGCTCTTCTTGGTGTATTTCACATAATCCTCCAAGTATATCACCTGTATGTGTGTAATTGAGTTGGGTCCACCTTTCATTTAAAAAATGCAAGATGGACTTTAATTAAAAGATTTAGGAGCCAAGTTTACCTAGACTAAGTGAGAAAAATAGATAGTGATGTAGCTTTGGGGGCCAACCTGTATATAAGTTGTGAACTTCCACTCCAATACTCCCTCTCTCTCTCTTTCACACACACACACACACACACAAACACACAGAGGCATCTTTTTTTTTTTTTTTTGTGGTACGCAGCCCTCTCACTGTTGTGGCCTCTCCCATTGCGGAACACAGGCTCCAGACGCACAGGCTCAGCGGCCATGGCTCACGGGCCCAGCTGCTCCGCGGCATATGGGATCTTCCCGGACCGGGGCACGAACCCGTGTCCCCTGCATCGGCAGGCGGACTCTCAACCACTGCACCACCAGGAAGCCCGAGGCATCTATTTTTTAGCCCACATTATTCAAATATTATTTTGCCTCCTATATTGAACCTTTAATCACTTCTCTAAAAACCAGAAATCTTTACAGGTTTTATTGCAGAGTTGAGTTTAACCAAGGCAAAATACACCTTCCACTGGCATCAGATCCTATCATTTCGGGTCATCAAGCACCCTGTCCCTTAATTTATCAAGACTGTCAGATACCCAAAGGGCAGTTTTTAAAACTTTTTTTCAACCACTCATCACACCAGGCATCTTCAAACAGCTCGCCTGGAATAGGAGGTTCTTAAGGCATTTCTCCCGATGAATCAGCATGAAAATACAGAATGAGACTACATTTCCAACCTCTGAGCCAAACGATCAGGAGAAATTGCTGACAGTGTGAGAATATAGTAAGTATTTGATATTTCTGGAGTCATTAATGTGCTAGAAAGACTTGGGCCATGGCTAGTGCTCTGAGGTCCACAATGTCCTTCAGGCCAGATGAGTACCTCGGATGATACAGAAAATGTGAAGAAGTGGCTGGCATAAATCTTTTTTTTTTAATGTAAATGTTCTACTTTTTATTTCTTTTATTAGTTTTTCTTTCTTTAGCCACGCCGCTTGGCTTGCAGGATTCTTAGTTCCCCGACCAAGGATTGAACCTGGGCCCTTGGCAGTAAAAGCCCCAAGTCCTAACCACTGGACCACCGGGGAATTCCCTGGCATGAATCTTGATGCCTTCTGAGTGCCTAACGGCTACCTTCCACTCACGTCCTTATCGAAAACTATCACCTTCCTTCTAAGGCTCCTCCAACCTTCCTCATCTCAATAAATGTCTCCAATATCCATTCGGTTTTTCAAGCCGCATGCCTGCTAGACCTCAACTTCTCTCTCTCTCCCCTTTCACATTCAGTCACCACCTTTTCATGTTCTTTGTTCAAAATAACTCTTATGTTTATCTAACTCCCTCTCTCTCTCTTTATGGACTGCCTCATCGGGGTCCAAACCATCATTTTTTCTCCTAACTCAGCTTCACGTACCGCTCTACTTCCATTGTAGTCTTCTGTCAATAGGGTAACCATACATCCTAGTTTGTCCAGAAGAGCCAAAATTTACACCTGTAGTCCCAGCATAAAGTTTCCTGATTTGGATAATAAATTATCTGATCACTACACATATAAGTAGAATTTCCTTTCAAAACTACAAATCCAATTATGCCACGTCCTGCCTAAAACCCTTTAATGGTTTCCACCAGCCCTCGCAATAGTCTCACTAACTTGACCTGGTTTAAAACAATCCAGCATAATCTGGGTTCTGCCTTACTTGCTAGCCTTGTCTTGGGTAAGTCTCCCATTTGCCTTACTTCCTAGGGTATTCCCCCTATGATCCATCTCATCTCTTATCAATTTACTGTAACAGTAAACTGGTTAATTGTTTACGCCACAGAGTTTAAAATCTGAATGCAAAGATGATGTCTAATTATTCAAGACACAGTACACTGGACATATTAGCTCCTCAAATATTGTAGTCATAGTAGAAATAAATACTTATTTGCAAACATGCACTGACAGTTAAGTGAGAGACAGAAGTGCATGCAATATGATCCTATTTTGTCAAAATGGGGTTATAGAGATAGATACGTAGATAGATAGATAGGTATAAACCAGATGAAATAACAGAATAACCACATGAAATGTAAACAAGTTCCACCTTGATGTGAAAATTGAAGTCATCATTATTTAATTTTCCCTTTAATTATCATGTACCTTCAGCATTAAGTCACCAGCAGACAGAAATTAAGTGCAGTCATCTTTCCATTACCTCCATGTAACATCCACTCAGCAGAATAATATCGCAAATACCCTACCAGTCTTCCAACATTGGAAGGTATGGCCTCATGCTACGTAACTGTGAGAAAACACAATTCACAACGAAGATTTGCCCCTTAAATTGTTACACATGCAAATGCGTTTCTAAGGCCGAATATAAATTTTCCTTTTTTCTTCTCTTTTTCATTAAAAGCACAACAGCATTTTTTAAAAAAGAGACCAGTAGCACTTAAAATGCTATTTCAGATTACACGTGCCATGGGCAATTCTCCTCCCACCCATCTTTTACTATCATGGATAATTTTTACATAGTTTTACTTCGAAAACACAAATCAAAAAGGTCGTTGTCTCTGATGAGGTCATACTTACACCATTCTTTTCTCAGAATTCTAAACCTTCACCTTTGCTGCCTGAGAGCTTCCTACTCTGCCAGTAAGTTGACAGGAAGACGTTCTATTCTCAGTAGCCCGTCATTCATCATGGTCCTGAACTAAGAGAGTGTTACACATCGATCTATAGATTTCTGGTTCCAAAAATAAATATTGCTGGTGAGGTAACAAAAGCAAGGCAAAAAGCTCTCTCTTATGTTTCCTTTCCTAAACATCAGCCAGCCCTTTCAGGGCACAACAAGGGTGAATCTGGAAAGAACCCCATCCACAGACCACGGCAGCACATTTCTCTAACACCTCTTCTCTGTAAAGAAGCATTGCTCCTTCAATTCTCCACCTTTCATGCTTTAAGCACTGAGAAAGCCCAGAAGAAAGACAATGAACAACGAGTAGGACTAATTCTCAAATCAAACACATCATTTTTCCTTTCCCATTTCTCCCATGGGAATTGATACACTCACAAAAGAATTGAGTAATTGTGAAACCAGTTATAATTTTACACATCATTCACATCCCATAAAATTCACCTGTTTAAGTATACAGTTTAGTGGGTTTTAGTGTATTCACTAAATTGCGCAACCATCACCAATATCTAATTCCAGAACATTTTCATTGCTCGCAAAAGAAACACTGTACCCACGAGCAGTAAATTATCTTTCCCTGCCATCCCTGGTGCTTTGCAAACACTAATCTACTTTGTGTCTCAATACTGGACTATTCTGGACATTTTATATTACTGGAAGCATACGATGTGTAGCTTTTTGTGTCTAGTCTCTTTCACTTTGCATATTATTTTCAAGGACCATTATGCCGTAGCATGTAGCTGTAGCGCTTTGTTTATTCATTCATCCATTGATGGACATTTGGGTTGTTTCCATTTTTTTGGTTATTACAGATAAGGCTGCTATAACCATTCATGTACCAGTTTTTGTGTAGACATGTGTTGTCCATCTCTTGGGTATATACCTAGGTGTGACATTGCTGGGTCATAGGGTAACTCCATGTTTAAGTTTTTGAGGAACTACCAACGTGTTTTCCACATCAGCTGTATCATTTTACATTCCAACCAGCAATATACATGTGTTCCAATTTCTCCACATACTTATTGATTGTTATTCTCTAGTTTTTTAAATTATTGTTATTATAGTCATCCTAGTGGGTCTGAAGTGGTATCTCATTTTCGTTTTGATTTGCATTTCCTTAATGACTAATAATGTTGAGCATTTTTTTCACGTACTTACTAGCTATTCGTATAGCTTTTTTGTAGAAATGTCTATCCAAATCCTTTGTCCATGTGTCCATTTTTAATTCAGTTTTTTATTCTTTTACTGTTAAATTGTTAGGATTCGTTTTCTGGATACATACCCCTTATCAGATATAGGATTTGCAAGTATTTTTCTCCTGTCCTGTGGGTTGTCTTTTTAAAACTTTTTTTGATGGTATATTTTAAAATATAACAATTTTAATTTAATGAAGTTCAATTTATTTATTCATTTTTGCCTGTTTTTTTTTGTATCATATCTAAGGAATGATTGCTTGATCCAAAGTCAAAATGATTTATGCTTTTTTTTGTAAGAGTTTTATAGTTTTAGTCCTTATAATTAGTACTTTAATTCACTTTGAGTTAATTTTTATAGATGGCATGAGGTTGGAATCCAACTTCATGCTTTCTCATGGGGGTATTCTATTGCTCTAGCACCATTTTAAAATACTATTCTTCCCCCACTGAATTGCCTTGGCACTCTTGTCAAAAATCAGTTGATCATGAATGCAAGATATTATTTACGATTCCTAAGTTCTATTTCACCGGTCTGTATGTCCATCCAATGTTAGTATTATACTGTCTTGAGTGTAGTCTTTAGTAAGTTCTTAAATTGCAAAGTTTGAGCCCTGAAACTCTGGACTTCTTTTTCAAGATTCTTTGGCTATTCTGGGTCCCTTCCATTTCATGTGGAAATTACAAAACACTGTTGAAAGAAATTAAATCACACCTAAATAAATGGAAAGGCAGACTTAATATTTTTAAGAGGACAATACTCCCCAAATTAATCTACAGATGAAGCACAATCCCTATGAAAGTCTCAGCCACCATTTTTTGTAGAAACTTAACCCTAAAATTCATATGTGTGTGGTAAGACAAAGTTTGCTTAAGAACACATTCATCAAAGCCACTAGATATAAATTGACCTCTTCTGAGATAAAATACATGTCAATAGGTGTTGTTTGTCAAGTGTTGGTTCAACGAATGATTGCAATTAAATTCAGTAAGCATTGGTTGAGTACTTGCTATTTTGCCACCAACATCCTAGGTATTGGGATAGAGGGATACATTTAGATTTCCAGTGGTGAAAGGAACCACGAAGTGCACAAAAGGCATAAGTGAGTAACCTGCAGATAGTGTTAATTCCTGCAGAAGAGTATAAAAAAGAGAAATGGAGCAGAGAGTTACTGAAGGGGAAAGGGAGAGCTACCTTAGCCAGGAGAGTCCGAGCCAGCCTCCGGGAGGAGAGGACAGATGAGCCAGACTCATGATCATTTCGGGCAAGATTATTCCAGGCAGAAGGAGAAACAACTGCAAAGGCTCAGAACTGAACCTGTTTTATTCCGTCACACTCAACATAGAATTTCTTCCCAGAAATAGAGGAGAGGATATACTCTTAGATTATGTATCTCTTTATTTCTATTTAAAATTTCTGCTGCTGGAAAAGACGGCCTAAGAGAACAGGATATTTCTCGAAGAAATGAAAATAGCTTTGATTCTAGAGAATTCTCTTGATTGTCCCAGTGAGATGTACTGAGGAAAAAATATATTCAGTTGAGGTTCACTTTGGGGCCATAAAATAAAAGCCGCCACTTACCTATGGGATCAAATTTAATGACTGTCGGAGATTCATTTGGTTGTTCTATTTTATTTCATTTTAAGGTTAATTTAGCTGAGGTAGTTCTTATTTAATCAGAAATATTTATCCATTTTCATTAATTATATATGTCCTTGCTATAAGGTATTTTTTACCTTTTTTTCCTCCCAAGTATATTCTGATTAAGGTTTAGCCAACTTTATGAAATTTTAATGAAAAATACGGGAGCTATTCCTTGCACTGGAATTCTTCTGAAAGAGTGGCGTAGCGCATGCTTATAACTAATTCCAATTATTCAGAATTCTGACCCAGATCAGACCTTTGGGGGTTCAGCTCATTTACATTTCATAAAATGCAACTTCCTATGTCTAGAGAATAAAGGGCTTTGCAAGTCACAAGGAAACGGCTCAAAAGGCATCCAGGACATCAAATGGCTTTAACAAATCCTGCTTGATGAGTTAAGTGTAAAGGAATCAGAAACATATGGCTCACATTTCCCTTAAAATACACATAGGTTTGACAGTGAAGAAGAAAAAAAGTGGCTGGCCCAGTGTGGTTTGGGTTTTTTCGAACCTAAAACATTTGGAATATAGTTCAAGATGGTTAATGAACCCCAAAGCGAGCCTGGGAATTGTTCTGGATTTCACAAGCAGTGCCTCCTAGGGAGAAAGAAAGAAGAGAAAGGAAGGAAAGAAAGGGAGGGAGGGAAGAAGGAAAGAAGGAAGGAAGGAAGGAAGGAAAGAAAGGGAGGGAGGGAGGGAGGGAAGAAGGAAGGAAGGAAGGAAGGAAGAAAGAAGGAAGGAAGGAAGGAAGGAAGGAAGGAAGGGCCTAAAGAACGGGAAGGCTTGGACTTGTCTGCGAAACACAGAACCCTTTGCATTCCGCTCTCAAGGAAATTTCTGTTTCTTGGTCCTAATTCCTGATTCAGTCATTTTAAGTCACAGCTGTGGAAAGGTCCCTCCTCCACTTCCTTCCCATGGCCACTACCATCATAGGTGCCTCACAATTAAAAAAAAACAAAAAAACCGAAAGAAGCAACATTTCTCAACCTCTCTGTCCTTTAAGGGACTGTTGTAATTTGACCTCATCTAGGAAACAACGAGCTTGGATACACTGCATTCCCAGGCTTAAGTTACTGTGTCATTCTTGTTGATACAATGACCCATTTCACCTGGCACTGTGTCCCAGGAAATTACAAGTCCTGCCTCCAAGGACCCGACAGAGAGCCAGCAGGAGCCCGGCTCTGAGCAGAGGGCCAGCGGCCCAGCATCAGTCACAGGAGCCAGGCGCGCTCCACTCAGGCCCGCGGGGATGGGGGGAGCGGCCACGCGCTGCCACGAGACGTCCACACGTGGCTGCAACGGGGGCTCTGGGCGCCCGCTGGGGCACGGAGCTCCTGAAACTCTAGGTGAGCTGCTCTAAGCCTCAGGCAGAGCCAGCGCTCCTCTGATGCTCACTTCGGAAGAAGTGTGCCCCAGGCCGTGCTTCCAAAGCGCTTCCTTTCAATGTCATTATCCACTTTCCATTTCCACGACCACAGCCACAATTCAGGGCCCTCATTCCTACCTGGCATGTATGCTGGCAAAGGCAGCTTCAGGCATGCAGTCTTTGGACCACCACTCAGCCGCGCGTAAGAGGGAGCTCTGGGCCTGGACCACTTCCTACCAAGAGATAAAGGCCCACAGAGCCGGTACTGAGCTTCTCACCTTGGGTGGAACATCTTTCCCTGCTCCAGGCGCAATGTGTGTCCTTTGTCAAGTATGTACATTACATGGCACCTGGCCAACCCCCCTACTGTAACTACCCCCTATGGGGCAGGCATGGGGTCCTTCTGCTGCAGGACTGGAGGGCGCCCTGCCAGCCAACTGCCTGGCATCCGGAGTTCTCCTAAATCCGTTTGCTTGTCAGCCTCAAGTAAGACTCTTTTCCCTGTGAAGTTTCTCCTCCACCCTATGGAGAGGGTCTCCCCAGTCAACCTCCCAGTCTCCCCTCCATCCATTAAGGACAGTGACACAGGGCTTTGCAGCCTTCCTCTCCAAGCAGCCCTGCTGTCACTCTGGGAGGCCTCAGTAGGCACACGGATGCCGCCTCCAGTGCCTCGTCCTCTGAATTCCTCAGTCCTCAACTTGGGTCTCCTTTCCCTGCTGCTCGTTCCATGGTCACATGTATCCCTCGTGACACTACACGTAAACATCTTACCTTCTCTCGCTCCAGCTTCCTAAACTCTCAGCGCTCTCACCTCTTTACCTGAACTTCTCTCCAGAAGATCCAACCTTTATTGTCTCCATCACTAAGCCCCTCCCCCTTCAGTTTCTGCCTTACGCTCTTGGGAGGAAATCACACTGTCCTGCAGGTGGACGCCTCAAACACACACGGCCCCTGACCTCAGGTGGCCTGGAGAGCTGTCCTCCCAGGCAGTTTTCTCCAAGATACAGTTGAGGGTCTTTAAAGGCAGGCCTTACTCCTCCCCATACGTACTTCCACGCACTCCAGAGTATATTGAAGGTTAGTGACTAATGCCTTTTACCTAAAAAGTTGTAAGCTTTATGAATTCCCTATTAAACATGGTAAGCAATACCAGTGTAATATTTACTTAAGAGTAGATCCAAACAATGATGCTCACAGACATTAAAGAATACTTACGATATGCTCGGTGCTCTTTTCATATACAGATGCAGATACATGTAGAAAGAGTTGTAATGTGGAGAGATATAATACATGTCGATATATCAATATGTGTAAGTATATATATTTGTGTGTGTGTGTGTATACACACACACACACACACACACACATCTCCGTTTTATAGGTAAAGATACTACACTAAGGCGTAAAAAGACTAACAAACTTGCCCAGAGTCACATGGCTAGTACATTGTGATGCTGGGATTTAAACCTAGGTATTACAGTCACTCTAACGTGATGCCTTCCTTTTTTTAGAAGTGTCCATTTTTCTTGAATACTTAATCAACTATAATATCTTTTAAGTTTTATCCTCCTAGGAGGTTCTATCAAATATAGGGACAAGTCAAACTAGCAGAAACCCATTTGTGGATATCAGCTAGCCTTGTTTCTGTTCTCGGTTTTCATTTGTTGTGCTTATTTGTTTATTTATTGTGGTGGTAATTGTATGTACACATGTTATTGATGGAGGTGGACTTTCTGTGAAGCTAAAAGAGCTTATATTTCAGGGCCCCTCACTTACATGGGGCTTTTCTGTGGTCCTGGGAAAATTTTTAGTAATACGGTCACTTGGTCATATACTTTCCTAAAATTTGCAAGATTCAGACGTCTTAACTGTAACAGGTTTGCCTTTCCACTCTGACCTCTCATGTCAGTTGCCATTGGAATGTCTGTAGGCATTTTGGTAATCCAAGTGAGGAGAAGTTGAAATCAAAATATAATTGATGTGGGCTAGTGGGTATATATAGGAGACTCACAGCGTTGTCATGGATGGTTAAATTACTGCACGGCATCCAGCCTGGTACAGGAACGGCTTCCACAGCAATTCCTACAGTCCAATCTGCTGACCGCACAGTGTTATCACACAAAGATAAATGGCATAGAATAGAGCCAGAAGACAGACTGTAGAAATTCCTTCCAAATCATAGAGCTCATATAGGAAAGAAATTTGATAGAGTTTGTCTCAGTATAACAAGTCTGAAAAGGTGTGGGGCTTTACCAATAATTAGAAAACTGGAGGAAGCTTTTCTAAATAATCCATCATAATAATATCAGTAATAATAATGAAATTTTGACTTCCAGACAAGATGTTGTACATAGTGGCAGGTCTTTGTTCCTGGTGTGACAACTAGGGAAGAAAAGGATACATTACAAAATTATACTTTCAGACTCATCAAAAAACTTTGGACGCAATGAGGACTGGATCAACTAAAATGCCAAAGAGAGAAGAGCACTTCCTGAGAGAGCTGCCAACCGAGCGATGGTCGTTTCCTCCCTGAGGGCACCGGCCACCCGGGAAACTCTGAGGGTCAGACTTGGCAGTCTTGGGATGCCACTGCAGAAAACTGGCACTAACAGTGCCCCCAAGAGCCACACAGGCTGGCACGACAGACGGGGATCTGAAGGAGCCCAAAAACATGACCCCACAGGAAGGCTGCTGAGTGCCCAGGCCGTGCAGGCGGTGGGGTTCACCTGCTGGTAGCGCCAATAAGACAAAATCCTTCAGTAAACACAAATACCCGCCATATTTTGAACCTGTTGGGGTGGAAGGTTAGAGTGTAATTTAAAGCCTCTGGGAGGCACAAATTTCATTCCTGAGGAGGTAGAGACTCATTAGACTTTTCATGAAACCCGTGGAGGACCACAGCCAAAAGGGAGGGATGGGGCTGGGTGGTACTTCAATTTCATGGTTCTGAGGGTAAAAGGTCCTGCATCAAAGCATGGCCCACGTCCTCCTCAATACGTGTGCCAGATATTGAAGCTGTCTGGGGCTGGAGCTTACACCTCAGATGGAGTGAGTTGGCAGAAGGACTAAGGAGACAGAAATCCACCAAGTTCTCAGTGAGAAGATTAAGGATGCAGCAGCGATAAGGGCTGAATCTAACTAAAAGCACAGCCAAGCCCTTACTACATAAGTGCAATTACTGTTAGACTTAGATGATCTTTCCCTCACCTGCCTAGCAAAAGAAAGGGCAACACTTCTTTGGGGGAAAATAACATTATATTCAATATCTATAATTCTTTTCTTACAAAAAGACTGGCATAAAGTTAAAATTTAAAAAACAAAGAAATAGATAATTTATCTGATAATCAAGAAAAAAATTAGGCAACAGAAGTAGACTCTCAGATTATCCAGATACTGGACTTTGTACATAAGAACATTAAGATAACTATGTAAGTATAGTATATAAAATAGAGGAAAAAGATGGACAAAATAAATGAATGGATAAAAACATGGAGAATGTAATAAATAACTTGAATCTGTAAAAAGAATTAAATATACCTTCTAGAAATGAAAAATACTATAACTGGAATTACTCATTAGAGCAATCTAGACAATGCAAAAAAAAAAAAAAAATAGTACATGCAAAGACTAAACAATAAAAAAAATCCAAACTGAAGAAGAGGGAAAAAAAGGAAGCAACAAAGAGGAAAAGAAAATACATATAGAAACATTCAAACTGTAACATACTGTATAAACTTCCAGGATGTGAGTAGAGACAGAATGGGGACCAATTTGAAAAACTAATGCCAAAAAACCCTGAAACTGATGAAAGGGATTAAATGATACATTTGAAAGATCTGAAAACCCCAAACAAGGTAAGCAATCTTCCTCTTTCTCTCTCTCCACTCCCCGCAACACACACACACACACACACACACACACACACACACACGCACGAATAAGGAAAACTTTGGTTAAAAATCAAAAACAAAAGGAAGTTAAAAAAAATCCAGAGAAATAAGAAACATTAACTAAAAAGGAGCAAAAACTATTTTCAACAAAATATTGATATAAAAGCCAGAGGATAATGTAAGACATTTATAAATTGTTGAAAGAAAAAAATAAGCAAAACCCAAAATGCCAGCCTAGAATTTTATACAAAGTGAAAATACAAAATACATTTTCAGAAAAACAACAGCTGAACTAATGCATTAAAAACTCACAGTATGAGACATTCTAAAAGAAGTTCTTCAAACCAAGGAAAATGATCCAAGGTGAGAGCACAGAAGAGCAAGAAGGAATGAAGAGCACAAGAAAGCATGACTGTGCAGGTTAAGTATAAAAGAATACTGACCACTTGAAACAACAATAATATCTCGTGAGGTGCACAACATATGCAGAAGTAGAATATGACAAAACAGCTCAAAAGACAGAAGAGAACAGGATCAATGGAGCTCGTACACTGCTCGGGAAGTGGTGAAAGCATTAAATTAAGAAAGAATGTCATTTAAGGCAAGGATGCACATTTTAACCTCTAGAATAATCACTACAAATTAACCAATTTAACTTAATTGACGTATAAAACACTGCATTTAGCAACTGCAGAGTTTCAAATTCTTTTTCAAGTGCATATAGAGTAGTACTTAACAAGATAAAAAGCAGAGAAGCAAGTCTTAACAAATTTCAAAACATTAACAATTAAGCAGAATATTTCAAAACTGTGAAATTAAGATAGGAATTAATAACAGAGAAATGTTTTGAAATGTTTGAAAATCTCCCAAGTATTTGGAAAATAAGCAGCAAAATTCTAAACAACTCATGGATCAAAGAACAAGTAACAATGGAAATTAGAAAATATTTTAACCAAATGATAATGAAAATATGACGTATCAAAACTTATGAGGTGCAGCAAAAGCAGTCCTAACAGAGAAATTTGTGGCTCCAAATAAATATACTAGAAAAGGAAAAAAGTGAAATCAGTGCTCTAAGACACCATGAAGCTAGAAAAAGAATAGCCTAATAAATACAAAGAAAGTGGAAGGAAGGAAATAACAAAAATAAAAGCAGAAATTGATTAAATAGAAAACAATCATACAATAGAGAAAATCAACAAAGCCCGAAGTGTTTCCTTTGAAAAGGTTAATAAAATTGGTGAAACAGTGACAAGATTGATCAAAGGGGAAAAAATAGAAACACAAGCTACCAATATCAGGAATGAAAAAGGGGACATCACTACAGATCTTACAGATACTAGAAATAATAATAATAATAAGAGGATAACTGTCAACAGCTTTATGCCAATGAAATTAGCAATAAAGTAAAAATTTTTAAATTCTTAAAAATCACAACCTACCAAAACTATAAAAAGAAGAAACAGAAAATCTGAATTAAATGTGTAATTATAAAACCTTCCCACAAGAAGGATCCAGGCCCAGAGCATTTCACTAGTTAATTCATCCAAACGTTTGTAGGTAAAATAATACCAACCTTACATAAACTCTTTTAGAGACTAGACAAAAAAGGAAATACTTCCTCTTTTTTTTTGTGGGGGTGGGTGGGTGAGGGGGTGGAGGAAGCAGCAAAATTTTGATTCCCTAACCTGACAATAAAATTACAAAAAAAGGGAAAGTATGGGCTAATCTCTCTCATGAACTTATATGTCAAAATTCTTATGGAAATACTAAATTGAATCCAGTAATACAGAAAATGAATAATACACTAAATCCAAGTGAGTTTTATTCCAGATAGGCAAGAGTACATTAATATTAAAAACTTAATGTAATTCACTACATTAAGAGTAGAAAAATCATGTAATCATATCAATAGATGCAGAAAAAATTTTTTACAAAATTTAACACAAATATTTATGATTTTAAAGACTCATAGAAAACTAGGAAAAGTAGAAAGCTTGTTTAAACCGATAAAATACCCACGAAACAAACATTATGTTTAATGGTAAATATGGAGAATTTTCCCCACTAGCAAAAATGAGACAATAACTACACTATTTATATTCGGCATTGAAAGAGTGGTCTTGTCCATTTCAAGAAAGCTATAAACGAAAAGAAAGATCTGAAAGATCTATTATAAAGCCATAGTAATTAACACAATATAGTACTGGTATAAAAACAGACCAAATGACTAAAGAGTACAGAGTGGTACTGATACAGACCCACACATATATGCTCCCTGATTAACAACAAAGGCAAAACCACACTGCAGAGGGAGAAGAACAGCCTATCACCAAATAGTGCTGGGTCAGTTGCACAGCCATATGGACAAAATGAGTCGCCCAGAAGTTGGAAAGCTTGTGGCTGCTCTGACCTGCCTTATTATTACACCAGGCAAGTCTATCGCATAGTCTCACCCACCCAGTATCTGCAGCTTAGATGGTCCAAGGTTGTTAAACCATCTTTTTTTTTTTTTTTTTTTGGTATCAGGATGAACATATGGTGGTCTTTTCCATACTCGTAATCTCGAATTCCAAATCTGACCACACAGAAGCACGTCAACCACAAAATTCTACTCAGAACGATCCAAGAAATTGCCTGAGTACCTGCAGTTCTCTATTACGAATCTGGCATGAAAGAACAGAAGGAAGGGAATGCCATCAAACAGACACACACAAAGTGAGTAATACTTGTCTCACCAACAGACTTCACAGTGAAAGTAAAAAAAGAGGGGGTGGGGGGGAAGGAATCCGTTGAAATTCTGTGAGTTTGGATTCAATCTGAACCATATGTAGCTCCAGATTAGGTCATATTCTCATGATAAAAGTACTAATTTCGTCTTCAATTCTGTCTGCTACTCAGTATTTCCATGATCTCTTATTAGCTGAGCTCACGCATTATTTATTTGGTCTGTATTACTCAAAAGATAAGGGACTTCAGCTAAAGCCCTGGAGTTTCAGCAAGAGGTGTGGTATTCAGCTACCTAGATGTCAGGGGAAAGGTAAGAGAGTAAAAGGTACAATGAAGCACAGACTCTGGAGCAGGACCACCTGGATGTAAAGGTGTGATCTTGGGCAACTTCCTTACTTCCGAGCAGTGTGATCTTGGGCAACTTACTTCATTTCCCTGTGCCTCAGTTTTTTTACCTATAAAATGAGTTTCGTAACAGTACCTATTTCATTGGGTTGATTAAGTGGGGATTAAGAGTTGAAGAGTAAGGTACTTAATATCGTGCCTGATAGGTGATTAGTGCCGTAAAAATATTAGTTACTATTTCTCATATGTAAAAACTATACAGAAAATTCTTACCTTCTAAACGGAATTGGTTTTGGCTTATTGTTAATCGCACACTAACCTGAGCTTTCCATAAACTGCGATTTGAAACAAATCACTTGTTTTCCCCTTGGGAAAAAGGAAGGGGCGCTTGCTGATTTCCTGCCAGAAACCCAAAAGGAAGGAGAGGCAGAAGGGGGCAGAGGGGTAAGGATCTGGGGCTTTGAGGTTAGTGACCTTGCTTTAAAACTTCCCCCCCTGCCTGTTTTCCAGCCGTGCAACACTGCAATGAGTGATTTAATTCTTCTTCTCATCTTTAAAATGGGGACCTGATAGCATCAATCTCCTAAGATAAGCAGGAGTGTTCAACAACATAACGCATCCAAATTGTTTACTGAGTATTTCAAGTACTTACAAAGTAACAGGCACTATACCATTGTTATATTACTGCTTTTAAATGAGTCCCAACATAGAAGTGCTTTGAAACACCTAGTAAAAATGCATTTTAACAATTCAAAATCACATCATTATTATTTCATCTTCACAGACTTTGTGTCTTTCAGTTTGGGGTTGAGTTTGCCCCAGACCCTCGAGTCTTCATCCAATTAAAATGCTCACTGGAAAAAATTTGAGGCTCTTCGTTGATTAACACCAGTCATGTATCCACTTTAAATATCAGATATGACCCACAAAATGCGTCTGTATAAACCAAGCTCTCTTTAGAATGCAGTGTGTCATTCATGTGCCCCGAGATTTATGAACTATACTTAGACAGGACCAAAGCTGGTGTTTCGTGCAAATCATGGAAATCAATCTCATTACTTTGTGACTTTAGACTTTGTGAAAATGGTGTCTCTTGATCACTATTACTTTCCCATGACTCTGCGGACGCTAATACATATCCAGTCTATGAAAAAATAATAAAAACATTTAAAAAATAAAAACAAAAACTCACAGAGCTGAGTTCCATGGGCTGATTATGCTGTGGATGACCAAGAATGAGAGGGAAGGGAAAAAAAGTTCGCAATTCCAAAAGGAGTTAATTAGTAATGAAAGTTGCAATGGAAATGGAATGGAAAAGTCAACTGGACTTACCAAGGCCTACTCTAAGTGTGTCTAAACATCACTGAATGTCTCTCCAACTAGTCTCTAGCTGGTTGTTAGCACCCAGTTCCCTGGTAAGGCAGATTAGTGGGTCATCGGTAAGACCAGAAGTTCTACAGACAGCTATAAATTATGAAAGGGGAGATTTACTTGAAAGAGTAAGCCAGAATGGCCTCCAGGAATTTTTGAAACATCCCACTGGAGCAAGCAGTGAAATCCAGTTGTTGTTAGCCGCACACAAAAAGGGCTTGAAGCAAAGTAATCAGGGGAAAAAATTATAAGGTACTGGGTGTATTGGCTCAGACCCAGTAACATAAGACATTCATTACGCTGAGACACTGTAATTCTCTGAATACCCCTTAAATCTCTCAGCTGTTTAATATGAGAGTGAATGTTCAGGTCAATAAAATTATCAGCTATTTCCATATCCAAAAAACAGAAAAGGTTCAACAATGGAAAAACGTACAGTTTTAACCATGAACTAACTTTAATAAACAATTTGGCCTCATGTTACTCCACGTACGAGCCTTCCATTACCAGCAAATACTGACCGTCTGAAAGAGCCACTGAATCTGAGTTTCCAGCAGAGCAGTGGAGTTCTCACAGGTTCAAGTGTCAGCCGCCACTTGCGGAGAGGGTATTTGAAGGATGAGTGTTGTGTAACCACAGGCTGAGGCACAAAAGCCAATTCCAGTTGAGGCTGATAATAGTTTTTGACATTTAGAGACATTTTATCCTTCAAAACTCTTGGAGAGCTGAACTGCTTGCCTGAATTTGCTGTTTCTATGGAGACCAGAGGAGATTTTAAAGTGTTAATCTTAGTTGACCTCTTTCATGTTTTAAAATTCTGACTCTTCCCTAAAAATTCAGTCCAGAGTTCAGTGATCATTTGTTCTCTAGTCTCACTTAAATTTTCGTCTTGCAGTACTGCAGTGGTCTCCCCAGTGGGCTACTTACAGTCCAGAAGGTGTCCAAGATAATTCATTGTGAGTATGGAAAGAAAATATTAGAAGCTGTATTTATATTTATTTTCAACCTAAGAATAAGAAGGAAACAAGTTTTAGTAATACTCACAATACAGAACAGACTTTGGTAAATTCTGTGATGCCTTATATCAAAAAAGTGTTGAGCTCAGGGACTTCCCTGGTGGTGCAGTGGTTAAGAATCCGCCCGCCAGTGCAGGGAACACGGGTTCGAGCCCTGGTCCGGGAAGATCCCACATGCCGCGGAGCAACTAAGCCCGTGAGCCACAACTACTGAAGCCCGCGCGCCACAACTACTGAGCCCGTGCACCTAGAGCCCGTGCTCCCCAGAAAGAGAAGCCACCGCAATGAGAAGCCCGTGCACCGCAGCGAAGAGCAGCCCCCGCTCGACCCAACTAGAGAAAGCCTGCGCGCAGCAACAAAGACCCAACTCAGCCAAAAATCAATCAATCAATAATTACAGGGAAAAAAAAAAGTGCTGATCTCAGCTAGGAAACGCAAGGATTCCCAAAGAGGCGGCTTTCTACAGCGACAGAGGGAGGGAGATGGGTACCCTCATCTTCCTGTGCTTTCATCTCACTGCAGTTTATTACTGTTTACTTGCACCCCGTGCACTGGAATTATGGATTCTATTACCTAGTTTAAACTCACTTTCCCTAAATGGACAGATGGGTTAGACAATCCATCATGGTTTGGAAACCAAGTTGCATTAGCAACTTGTATTGCTAATGCAAACACAAGAACAGAACGACGGCCAGTGGCAGTGGTGGAAAAGGATAGCACAGAGTAAGAAAGGCGTTCTGAAGCCAGACTCCCTGAGCTCAGACTCCTGACACTACCACGTACTAAGTAGGTGACTTTGGGGAAGTTACTTAATCTCACTGTGTATCAGTCTCTCCCTGTCACATACGATGTGATAAGAAACTCTCGTTTCTTATATATGTGTGTACATATATATGTATGAGAAAAAGGGAGAGAGAGAGAAAAGCACTAAGCATTTGGAATAAGAAGGTAAACCTGCATTTTTTCAGTGTGTGTAAAGTCATACAATGCGCAATCCAAACGCTACAAGAATCTCATTAAACTTGATGATGAACGTTCAGAGGCCCCATGTGGGCCTTTTCATGTGATGGCAAATAATGAAAGACTCCTATTCCACGGGAATACAAGTGTTGTTTCTAACAGGGTAAAAACGGTTAAAATGATACACGGGAAGCATTTTCATCAGAAAATTCTTTTGATATACACAGAAAAACTTTGCTAAAGATTAGAAGAAATTACTATTAGATTATTGTTAGAGAAATTTACTACAGGTTGAATGGAAAAAAAACCCCACTACTAACAGATCTTAGTTAGACATGTACTTGATAAATTATACTTCAATAATAAAATATACTTTTTGAACCAATAAAGGCAAGATGTAACTGAGAAAGTATATTCTCAACAATAAATGACTACTCAAATTTTAAAAATAGCTTAAGAGAATACTGCATAAGGAAACACTGAGGGAGAGGATGCTTTGAATGGAATGAAAGATCCCAGAGTAAATTTACAAAGATAGCATGACACCTAAAATAGATTCACAGCAAAGAAATCGGAGTCAAAATGTACAAAGTGCAACCAGATGTCATCAGTGTGCTTATTTTTACAGCAAATACTTCTAAAATATTATATCACACAGAGTCTTTCTCATTGTTTTGAGCCTTATTTAAAATAATTGTCAAATTTAAATTTAAGGCATGGGATTTTTCTCTTTTATTGTTTATATTTTTCTTTTATTATTTACATTGTATTATTTTTGATTATCTGCACTTTCCTGAGGTGGCAAACAGATAGCAGCGTTATGCTTTCTGCAACAGGGCCCCGTACTCAAACATGGGTGTGCTGAATCAAAATTGTTAGAGACCATTGTTCAGAGGGCAATAGAAATTCTACATTTTAATAGATTTTAAATAGATGTCATCTTTTCCAAGGACAAGAGTCTATAACTTTTCTCCTAAGCTTGTTTCAGTATTTAGCATTTTCTGGAGGAGAGACATCTCTCATATCAAGATTAAATCTCTCCTGCTGCATTTAAAAATCACTTTCTACAGTGTAGATTTGTTTTTTAAGTTGTACATTATCCTTATCAGAAAAACATTTCACATACCTGGGGGGAATCCTCCTCCACTGAGACGATTTTTTTGGACTTCACTAAAAAAGGATCTTATATCGAGTTTTAATTACAAAGACAGAAAGAAAATATAAAAGCCTAGGTATTGATAGTGGTTCATATTTAGGGGAGTTATGGAGTTGCGATCCTTTGAAGAAGCTGCTCAAGCTGAAAGATGGAGAGCCGTGTGGGTTTGGAGATGTAGCTGAGTATTTGCTCCTACATTCTGGTTGTCAACTGTGTGAGTTTACTTATGTTGGTGCAGCATAACAAGGTTGGAGACCATTCAGTGGCTCTGGCTGCTACATTCACACTTACCACTTTTTTTTTTTTTTTTTGATTTAAGTATACTTGATTTACGATGTTGTATTACCTAGAACTTTGAAGGCAAGTGGTTTTTGCTTTCTCTGGAGAAAATGGAAACAGGTGGGGGAAAAGAGAAAAAACAGTACTGTTTGAATTTCTGGATTTTGAAAAGTGAACCAGAAGAAGATAAAACAAATGGTCAAGGAACACAAGAAAAGATGCTCAACCTCACTAATCATTAAGGAAATGCAAATTAAAACCACAGTGAGATATCACCTCAGATCCATTAGAATGGGTATCACTTCCAAAAAAAGAAAAAGAAAGCAACAAGGGGCAGTAAGGATAAGAAATGAGAACCCGTGCGCGCTGCTGGTGGGAATGCAAACTGCTGCAGCCCCTCTGGAAACCAGCATGGTGGCTCCTCAATAAACTGCGTGTGGTCCAGCGATTTACTTCTGGGCACATACCTACAAGAACTGGGAGATACCTGTGCACCCACGCTCACAGAAGCATTATTCACAATAGCCAAAAGGTAGAAACAACCCAAATGTCTATCGGTGGATGGATGGTGGATGAATAGATAAACCAAACATGGTATATTCACACAATGGCATAATATTCAGCCTTAAAAAGGAAGGAAATTTTGACATGCTACAACGTGGATGAACCTTGCCACTGTTACACTGAGTGAAATAAGAGTCTCAGAAAGACAATTACTATATGATTCCACACATAGGAGATACTTAGATTGATCAAAGTTGCAAAGACAGAAAGGATGGTGGTTTCCAGGGCAATGAGAAGCTATTGCTTAACGAGGGCAGAATTTCAGCTTTGCAAAAAGATGAAAAACGCTCTGGAGACAGTGGTGGTAATGACTGCACAACAATGTGAGTATACTTATTACCACTGAAGTGTACATTTAAAGATGGGTAAAATGATTAAGAGGTACAAACTACTGTGTATAAAATAAATACACTATAAGGATATATTGTACAGCACAGGAAATAGGGTCAATATTTTATAATAACTATAAATGGAGTATAACCTTTAAAAATTGGGAATCACTAGGTTGAAAACCTGAAACATATAATATTATAAATCAACTATACCTCAGTTTCTTTAAAAAGGGGAAAAAAAGACCAAAGAAATGCGTAAAATGGTAAATTTCATGTTATGGGCATTTTACCACAATAAATAATTTATTTAATAATAAATAATTTATTTAAAAATAAATAATTTTTTTAAAAAAGGGAACCAGGTTCTAAGTGGCGCAGGTTTGCCCTTAGCCAGTTTTCCCAATACCTAGTGTCACACTCCCGAGATCACTGTCGGTCATTTTACGTGGTTTCATTGGGTCATTCATTCAAACGCGAGCATTCAATGAACCCTTTATTAAGGACCAGAAGCAGAGCTAGATGCAAAAATGGAATATAATTTTGATTAAGACGCAACCTCCAATCACAAGAGAAAATGAAAAGGAAATGAAGAAAGTTATTAATAGGGACAGAGTCACACTCACTGCTGGCCACTTGACATACACAACTTCATTTGGTACCCAGAGCCATCTTGCAGAGAGGTGGATGTTACCACACCCTTTGGGTCATGAAAACTGAAGGTCAGGAAGTCAAGTCATTAATCCAGGTCACAGAACCGGTAAAAACCTGAGCCAGGATTCAAAAGTTGGTCCAACTCCTCAGTCTTTGCTCCTCTGCTATTCCATGCCATTCTTAGGTCCATCCTCGATCCCACCCCTCCGGAGCAAGTCACTCTGTACACATGCCTTAAATTCACTACATCTCTTTGCACAATGCCTCCTTCTTATATGGGATTTACTTTGAAAAATAAGCTGCAGAGATTTCACTTAGGCTTAAGGGCCTCTGGACTTCTTCCATCTCATTTTTAAAATCAAGGCTAAAGGAGCAGACCCCTGATTTAAGAGTCATAAATGTTCCTCCATATTGGCTGTCACCCAAATTCTTCTTTAGATAGACCCAGGATCATGCGTGCATTCATTCATTCATTCACAAGGATGATTATTTTTCCTCATTTCTCCAAACATCAGAGGCTTAAGTCTAGTGTTTATTCAAATCTACTAGGTTATATAGGCCCTGCTCTAACGAGTAAAATACTTAGCTTCCTTAGTTACACAGTATCTTGTTTACTGGACAATTAAAAGGTTATTATGACTTTTACAAGTTATATGGTAATTATCCAGATTCTTACATAATCATTCAAAATGCACACTTTGCTGACATGTTTTTGAAAAGATCTCTCCATGTATATACTTAATTATCAACTCAATTATCTTAACAAAGCTAATTGGAATGCACCAGTGAATTCTGCATTCTTAATTCCTGAGATGGCTTGTCTCTTTTTCAGTCCTCCAGGCTCTGTGTCATCATTCAATTCAGAACCTTGACTGCCTAAGTCATGCCTTCTCCTTGAATCAAGGGCAGCTAAATGATTTCTTAAATTCCTGACTTATAGGAAACCCCAACTCAGGCCCTCAGCCCCAGCAAGAAGACTTCAGAAAGCCAGTGTCACGTTCCAACAACTACTGCCGAGTTTACTTCACAGATCTACTTGGGGGACTGGAAAAGAAGAAAAAAGGAAAGGAAATGTAGGATGTTATTAACCTCAATAACCAGTCCTACAAGCAAGAAAAATTTAATACATGAACTTGGGAAGGAACAGCAGAAAAATATTCTGGTAGAATAGCTAAGGAGAAAGAAGAAAGTAAATTTTCTTTATTCTTAGGTCCCCTGGCTTTGTGGGAAAATGTTACCCCCCAGTGAATTATGGTAAATACTTGAGATAAGCTCATTATTAAGTATATTATCATTACTAGGTGCTGTGAAGGCCTTTCAGAGATGACACCGGGGTCCACTGTGAATGCGACAGCTGCTAGGGAATAGGATTCTGGACCCAACCTCACATTTTTTAGGAACTGCTGCAGAAATGG
The DNA here is from genome assembly GCF_937001465.1 of Orcinus orca. Lineage (NCBI taxonomy): Eukaryota > Metazoa > Chordata > Mammalia > Artiodactyla > Delphinidae > Orcinus > Orcinus orca. Next base: position 24,205,082 of record NC_064577.1, on the reverse strand, counting down.
TGAGCCAGAGACAGAGACAGTCAGCTTTAAGGCCTTTCTGGACTAATGAACTGGCTCTTGAATGCGTTTCCCTGGACGTGGCAAAGGAAGCAAGTGAGACCCAGAATGAGATGAGGTCACTGTGGGTGGGCCTCTGAGCCTGCAGCTGGCTAGCAGAAGGCAGTCCGTGCAGTGTCTGAGCATGGATTCCTCAGCACAGCTACACCAGCTGTGCGAGCTCCGGCAAAATACTTGACATTTTTGACCCTCAGTTTTCTCATCTTTAAAATGGGGATGATCATACAGAGTTTCTAGCTCATATGACTGATGAGAAAATTAAATGAGGAAAGAACATATGTAAAGCCCACAGACCGTAGAGCACAGGGAACTCTGCTCGATATTCTGTAACAATCTAATTGGGAAAAGAATTTGAAAAAGAAGAGATACGTGTATATGAATCACTGTGTTATACACCTGAAACTAACACAACATTGCTAATCAACTATACTCCACTATAAAATAAAGTTTAAAAAAATAAAATAAAATAAAGCCCACAGAAAGTACCTAGTAATGGGCATAATAATACTTGACTTATCCATATAACGGAGTTGGTATAAGGCTCAAATGAGTTTTGGCATTCATAAATGAGGAAATAACAAATAATTTTCTATCCCATAGTGTGAGATAATAGAAACTGTATGTACTGGTCTCTGTCCTCTGTCCCTGACACACAGCTCCTGAAAACGTTGTAACAGGAGTGTTTCTGGTTCTAATGGGGTGATGGTCGGTGGATGGTGGGACGGCTCCAGGAGGAGAACCAGTTGTCGGAAAGACCAAGCCGTGGTCAGAAGACTGGAAGAGTCCGCCCCGCCCCCCCATTCTCCCGAGACAGGAGAAGGACTGAAGAGGAGCTAATGATCGATCATGCCTACGTGCTGAAGCCCTCACAAAAATCGCAGAAGCACGAGATTCAAGGAGCTTCTAGGTTGGTGAGTCTACATCCACACCAGGAGGGGGACGCACCCCAGCTCCTCGGGGGACAGAGGCTCCTGCCCTCAAGACCCTCCCAAACCTGGCCCTACGCACCTCTTCATCTGGCTGTCCATCGGTAACCTTTATCATATCCTTTAATCAACGGGCAGACGTAAGCGTTCCCCTGAGCTCTGCGACCCGCTCTAGCAAATTAATCCAACCCAAGGAGGGGGTCGTGGAAACCTTCCATCTCTAGCCAGTTGGTCAGAAGCACAGGTGACAACATGGGCGTGTGACTGGCATCTGAAGCACGGGCGTGGGGATGCCCTCCTGTAGGACTGAGCCCTTCGCCTGTGGGATCTGGTGCTGGCTCCAGGTAGACAGGGTTAGAACTGAGTTAAATTGTAGGACACCCAGCTGGTGCTGCAGAGAATTGCTTGATGTGGGGAAAAGCCTCCGCACATTTGGAGACCAGAAGTGCCAGAAGTAAAACGTGCTGTGAGTAAGAGACACAGAAAACACACTGAGCCGGAGTGTTTCCTACAACAGGAGGGAAAGACTGACTTTATTTATTTTTTTTTTGCAGAGGATTTTCACAGCTGTGAAAATAAACATGTTAACATATGTAAAGCGTTTAGAACAGTGCCAAGAGCATGGGAGGTACTCAGTAAATGGGGTAATACAGGATCAGTACAAGAGAAACACAAGGTAACACATATCTTTATATTACCTTGAAAATTAAGAGCAACATACAAAGAGCATCTAACTGGAATGTTCATTTTGAGGCTCTTGCCAGAAGCCGTATATCCCCATCACTTTTGGAAGTCTTTCTTGACAACTCAATCTCTTTTAAATAGTAGTGCTATCAGCGAGGATTTACAGATATGGACGCTTTTACTGCACACAGAGGAGCTGCCCAGGAGGAGAATACAGTGAGGTCTATCAGTTATCCACATTCACAGTCATGATGCATAACAAGTACGCAAACTTAGTGGCATCTGACAATAAGCATTTGCATCTGTGATGAACTGGAGGTTGGCTGATCTCACCTGGGCTCAGGTAGGTGGCTCCACGGATCTTGAACAGAGTCACTCATGCTTCTGGGGGCTACCTAGGGAGCAGATGTTCTGAGCTGGGCTTATCTGGGGCAGTTTGGCTGGGGTGGCACTGCTCCACTTGTTTCTTTTTTTTTAATTTTATTTTATTGAAGCACAGTTGATTTAAAATGTTGTGTTCATTTCTGCTATACAGCAAAGTGATTCAGTTGTACATACGCATACATTCTTTTTCATATTCCTTTCCATTATGATTAGAGGATACTGAAAACAGTTCCCTGTGCTTATACAGTAGGACCGTGTTGTTTATCCCTTCTATATATAGTTAATAGTTGGCGTCTGCTCACCCCAAACTCCCAATCCATCCCTCCCCCACACCCTCCTCCCCCTTGGCAACCACAAGTCTCTTCTCTACGTCTGTGAATCTGTTTCTGTTTCAAAGGTAAGTTCATTTATGTCATATTTTAGACTCCACATATAAGTGATGTCATATGGTATTTGTCTTTCTCTGTCTGACTTACTTCACTTAGTATGATCATCTCTAGGTCCATCCATGTCGCTGCAAATGGCATTATTTCATTCTTTTTATGGCTGAGTAGTATTCCATCGTATACATGTACCACATCTTCTTCATCCGTTCCTCTGTCGATGGACATTTAGGTTGCTTCCATGTCTTAGCTGTTGTAAATGGCACTGCTCCATTTGTGTCTCATGTTTCTCCTGGGCAAGCCTAGGCATGTTCTTCTCGTGAGGATGGATGACACATAAGGGAGCAAGCCCGGTTGTTTCAGAGCTTTTTAAACCTTTGGTTATTTCATGTCCACTAATCCTTCCTTGATCAAAGCAGTCACGTGGACAAAGTCAAGTTTATAGGGAGACACACTCTACCTCCTTAAGTAGGAGAAACTTCAAAGTAACATGGCAAAGTACAGGGATTCAAAGAAAAGAGAACTGAGGTCATAAACGCAATTTATCATAGTAGGAGAACATGGTGACTGGCCAGATCTTTGGAAACCCTCACCCCTGCTGTAACCATTTATATGTTTTATTGGTTTGCACATATTGATAAGATTTAAATTGACTAAAGGGTACCGCAGCTAAAAAAAGATTTGGATTTAGTTCAGAGCAATTTATATAATTAAGTTAACATGTACTATTTGGACAGTGTGGAACTGATACTGAGAAGGATAAGCTTTGATAATAGGGCCTTGGCCACGTCAGTGGGATGCCTGGTGGGGAAAGTGTAAAAGCCCAAGGCCCTGGTCATCAGGTAGACGAGGGCATCAAAGGAGGATGAAGAAATGCCAAAAATTAGAAGTGAATGGACAATAAAGAAAGAGTTCACCTACAGCTATTGGGTTGGGCAAAAAGTTCGTTCAGGTTTTTCTGTTAAGAAACCTGAACGAGCTTTTTGGCCAACCCAATAAATTTGGCCCAAAGACAGCCCTACAGGTGATCTTCTGTCAAACCTATCTGGCCATCTAAGGTCATTAAAATGGAAGCACCAGTGACATTCTCAGAGAAAATAAACTTCCTTCTGAGATAAATATATAGCTAACTCTGCAACAGCTGAATTGTATTAAGGAAGTGTCTAAAATTGATGCTTACCTTTAAAGTCGGCTTGTTCATATTTACATATTTTTTGTTTTGGGCACCTGAACACATAAAGGCCAAGGAAGTCAAAATAAATGATAAAATGAGGAATGGGCAGAGGACCTTTGTTCATTCAGATTCATGAAAGTCTCTCGAGCTGGTTTCTAAATATTTGATTCAGAAAAACCTAAACCCTGTTTGTCAACTGCATTCTTTTTCTCATTTAAAAAAAAAAAAAAGGCCTCCCAAGTGTACAATGGTGGAAATTCAATCCGCATGTTTTCTGATTCATCTGCATTTAGCCCATCAAAATATTTTGTAAGAGTTGAACTTTTTGGTGGCCCAAGATGCTTTGTGGTCCTTTTCCTTTGAAACAGAAAAACTGCAGTTTATCATCAGCTTGCACAAATGAAGGTTGAAGAACACTCCTAAGTTTATTATCTTCTAAGGTTGGAGTGAATTATGAGCTTGGAGAGTCTGTCTTCCTGAACTGGCTTCCTCTCTCTTGTAATTTATCATAATACTCCAGTCCTACCTGTACGGTGCTGATCTCATTTTCACCATTCACATTAGTATCACTGCTCTCACTGATAGGAACAAACCAAAGAGAAAAGGATCAAAGTCTCAGAAATAGTCCAGGAAAGTACAGAGTAGGCTTTAGGCAAAAAGTTCCAAGAAATGTTGGAGGAATATGAATGTTTTGGAGTGTAGTGTGATTCTGTAGCCAGATTTCAAAGGTAAAGAGTACAGTCTTCTATTCATCAAACGTTGAGAGAAAGAGCTGGGCTTCTCATTACACTTCAGGGCCCAGACACAATGCCAAAACCGAATCCACATTTATCAGAAGAATAAAAGAAGCTTTCCCTTTGTTTTATGTGACTGATCTGCAGTCCTGATCTGCGAGGTGAACAGCTTCTACTCACAAAATGTCAAGGACAGATTTTAGCGAAATACAAAGTCAGAAAAGAAATCACTCTATAGATAGAAATATTAAAGAAAATAATGGAACAATGGCACAACCAGGCAGCAAACTCAGGTCATGAAATGCTGAATATCTGACCTTCCTATATGTGGCTACTGAAAATTAAATCAAAATACTTATTATGGGCTTCCCTGGTGGCGCAGCGGTTGAGAGTCTGCCTGCCGGTGCAGGGGACACGGGTTTGTGTCCCGGTCCACGAGGATCCCACATGCTGCAGAGCGGCTGGGCCCATGGCCCAGCCATGGACACTGGGCCTGCGTGTCCGGAGCCTGTGCTCCACAACGGGAGAGGCCACAACAGTGAGAGGCCCGTGTACCGCAAAAAAAACCCCAAAAGAACTTATTATGAATTCATTCATATTACTGGTTTATCTTAGGACAGTCATTAAAAGTGAGAAAAGCTTGCTGATGCGTGGGCATAATCAGTAATGGTAAACTGCTTGACTCTTCTCTTTTTATGTTTCCCTTTCAATGGCAGGCAAATGCTCTTACCTCTACATTTTCAGATCTCACATAGTCTCTAATCTTAAATTGCTACCTTTTGCGACGTGTAGGTCTTCTGTTTCATACACGTTCCTGTCCTACATGTTCAGGAAACTCTCAGTATCATGGGATAAAAGGGTTCCTTCGCTTTTGGCAAAAGCAGTCTTTTTCAAAGCTGGTCAAGTGACTTTCTTTGCTGTTTTTCGCACAAACGAATTTTGTTCACTCCAGTTAAAAAAAATAAAAAATAAAAAACTAAACCCAAAGTTTCATGCAGAGAAAAAGATGGAGACAGAAGTTTTTTTTAAGAGCTACAGTAGAGCTGATCTAATCTCATCTCAGGTATCGCTTTCCAATTTGCTGAGGAGGGCTGAGTTGGGCAGGTCTATGATCCTTTTGGGTTTTTTTCTTTAATTTTTATTGGAGCATAGTTGATTTACAATGTTTTGTTAGGTTCAGGTGTCCAGCAAAGTGAATCACTCCTACATAGACATGTATCCACTCTTTTTTAGATTCTTTTCCCACATAGCCCATGCTATGATCCTTTTTGAAACATCATCCACATGGAAACCAGGACTCAGGGGCATGAATCCACCAGGACACAAGCACTGTCTCGTTCAACAGGATATGTACCATGTTACTGAGAGACAGTGCCTCGCTCCTAGTAAACACTCAATAACTATTTGTCACACAAATGAATTAATCCTAAGAGAAACCTCAAAGAGACCAAAAGGTCAGTCCCCACATGAGCTTCGAGATTAAACCCCTTCCTTCACTGTAATCTCCGCCTCGAGCATTTGGCCACGAGCGTGCTGGAGCCTCACAGCCTCACAGCCGTCTTTGCCGTCCTTGGGTGTGAAGCAACAGTGAGGCCACTGCCGCCCCGTATGCCAGGCCGGTCACCACACTGCAGGGCTACTTCTGGATCCTGTCACCATCTGTGCTTCCTTCACCTGCAAGATCCTCACTCGTAAGCTCCCTGTGTTCCAGCCTGCTTTGCCAGCTGCTCCTACTAGGACAGCCTTTCAACTTTTTGGGGACCTTGAGTACTCTGGACGTTCTACTTTTTTCCACATCCATCCATCCATTCCTTTCTTCAGTTCTTTCTACCTCCAACTGAAACTTCTAGTCACTGTTTTCTTCTTACCTTTTACTCCCAAGCAAACAAGCAAGGGTAGGAACAAAAGCCACACAATGGGGTAAATGTATTCCATTATAAATATACGATCATCCATTTTTATTTTTTTATTATTTATTTATTTATTTATTTATTTATTTTTTGCGGTACGCGGGCCTCTCACTGCTGTGGCCTCTCCCGTTGCAGAGCACAGGCTCTGGATGCACAGGCCCAGCGGCCACGGCTCACGGGCCCAGCTGCTCCGCGGCATGTGGGATCTTCCCGGACCGGGGCACGAACCCGTGTCCTCTGCATCGGCAGGCGGACTCTCAACCACTGCGCCACCAGGGAAGCCCTTTTTTTTTTATTTTTTAAATTAATTTTTATTGGAGTATAGTTGGTTTACAATGTTGTGTTAGTTTTTGCTATATAGCACAGTGAATCAGTATATGTGTGTATACATATATCTCCACTCTTTTTTAGATTATTTTCCCATGCAGGCCATTACAGATTATTGAGTAGAGTTCCCTGTGCTGTAAGCAGGTTCTTATTAGCTATCTATTTTATATATAGTAGTGTGTATATGTCAATTCCAATCTCCCAATTTATCCCTCCCCCTCATTCCCCCTTGGTAACCATAAGTTTGTTTTCTACATCTGTGAATTTATTTCTGTTTTTTGTAAATAGGTTCATTTGTACCACTTTTTTAGATTCCACATATAAGCAATATATGATCATTCAGTTTTAAAGAAACCAGCCGTTCTACTACAACCTCGGTACTCAAAGTGTTGTCTAGACACCAATAGCGTCAGCATCACCTAGGAGCTCAGAGAAATGAAGAATCTTGGGTCCCACCTCAGACCTACTGAATTATAACTAAAATTTTAAGTAAGGTCCTCAGCTGATGCACATGCACATGAAAGTTTGCAAGCACTACACTATATCATCTGTGATCCTTCACTCCTATGCAGTCAAAATCTTCATCTCGAGTGGATTCTTTCCACAGACAGCCAATCATGCTCAATCTCTCTCAGTAAAGCAGCAAAACACCAAAATGCCTGCAACTACCCATTTCCCTTCAACTATGGCCCTCACTCTTCTCTCGTTTATGGACAACTTACTCAACATTCATTCCCCTAACGCTCCTCTGAAGCAAACTTCTGTCTGGCTCCAATTCCTATTACTTTATGGAAACGACTCTGATAAGTTTACTGGTGACCTCCATGTCACAAAAACCAGTGGATGCTTTTTCAGTCCTTGTCCTACTTGTATCTGACCAGCACTCTGACACTGTTAACCTTTCTTTCCTTTGATAACTCTCTTCCCCTGACTCCTATGACAAATCACTCTGTTGATTTTCTTTCTACCAACCTAGTCATATACCCTTTCTCTGTTTCTTTTGCAGGCTCGCCGATGTTGCCATTGGTGATGCCGCTGGGCCTGTGCATCCGGAGCCTGTGCTCCGCAACGGGAGAGGCCACAGCAGTGATGGAGTTCCTCAAGGCTCAGAGATGCTCCTGTCTACGTATTCTATCAAGCCTAGAGCTGCACTCACAGCTTATATGCCGACTATCAGATGAACATCTCTAATTCCCCTGAGTTCTATGCCTGTATACACAATCGTCTACTGGACACCTCCACCTGGTGTCTCAAATGTACCTTTAAGTTGACATGCCCAAAGCCAAGCTCATATCTGGTTCTCTTTCCATGGGCCCTATTTCAATAAATCATGCCACTATCTGTTTATCTAGTTAATCCTGAAACCTTTGACACCACCCTCTTGCTTACCTCCCAGAATAATTCCACTGTAAGTCAAGTATCTTTCAAATCCACTTACTTCCATCTATATTGACATGTTACCATCACCATACCCCACGCTACCATCATCAGGCATTTGGACTATTGCAAAGTCCAACCCACACTTAGATTTTCAATTCTTTGACTCTTCCATACCAACGTATTTCAGGTGTGTTTCTTCACCTAGAAAACTTCCCACCACACCCACCTCCCCCAAATCTCTTCACCCAATTAATGCCTATCTTCCTAGAGCTCAGCTTTCTCATAAAAGCATTTCCTGAAGTCCAAGGCTAGGTCATATCCCCCTAATTTTAGTATTCAAGAGTATGTGTACTGCTCTTCTGTTGGATTTATCATAGTTATACTTCTACATGCATTTGTGTGATTCTTGCCTTAATGTTTATCCCCAACTACCCATTCCAAACACTAAATTATAATTTCCATGACAGCAGGGACCTCTTTCTGTTTTCGCTCAACAAGGCATTCTCATGCCTAGAAGAATGCCTGGCACAAAACAGTCACTCAATAAACAACTGTTGAATGAATGAATGAATCAATCAATGAACAAATGTGATCGGTATTGAAGGGCTGTCTATGGTGCCCCAGAGGCCAACCTTCTATCTGCTGCACTCCTGCACATGTCTCTACTACTCGATCTGAGACACAGCCCTCTACTGTTGGGTTCTCATAATAAATCTGCTATATTTATCGTCTTCCTAATTAGGCGTTAAACTCCTTAAGGGTAGGGCTGTGAGCATTATGAATCCTCGTTATTTACTTCCTTAAATAAATAATCCTTCACTGTCGTTAATGATGCCCTGTTCATCAGCGGCATCGATGGTACATTCGAAGAAGAGAGAGACTAAAAATATGAGAAAAGTGATTCACTTAACCTATCTAGAAAATTGTTTGAAAAATGAGAGTCATTTGGCCTGTGTTTTTGAAGGATTCCTACCAGGCTAGCTTACAGATTTCAGACCCATAGACACTGCAATTGAAATAGATTCTAGCAATCATGTACCCACCCCTTCACTTCCAGACTAGACACGGGAAGCCCAGAGACACGATGTGATTTGGGGCACAGAGCACATTCTACAAGGTAAACTGTATGTAACGAAACACGGTATGCGTTTACACGTTACCAAAAGCTTATCTCCAAAAACAAAGACGACATTTTTTCCCTGTGAGAAATAACTCTTTCAAAAGTTGAGGAAACTAAAACCAGCCAAGCAGCCACAGTCCACACATAGACTGAACTGGACTTTCTAAAACCATGTGGTTTCCCTGAAAACGCTGGGTTTTCTACAGAAACAGGTTTAATTTGGTTGTAAGTGGTAGGCATACCCAAATACACCTGCCGACTGCTGCAAAGTGTTGTCTTCCCAAACCCCTAATAATTAATAAACTTTACTATTGACATAATTCTGCATCATTGCGAATCATGTATGCCCTGTCCTGAGCCACCTGAGAAGAAAGACTGAATCGTTTGAAAGGCAGTAGAGATGTCACTAAAAATGCTTTGGTGAGATATTTTTATTTGGTCTCCTTTTCTGAAGGAAAGGATCCAGTATTCAGTGTGATTTTTGTCCACTTTGAAGTTCACGTTGAAAGAGGAGAGCGTCTTACTCCTCCACTCTGTGACAGCCTCGCTGCTCAGAAGGCGGCCTCTGAAACCAGCAACATCCGCCTTACCTGGGCCTTTGTCAGGAGGTGGAGCCTAGAAACCTGCTTTTGAGAAACTCTTCAAGGCGATTCCTACACGTAGACAAGTTTCAGACAAAACACTGTGGGATAAACGTTTCTAGAACGTCAACTAGTTCACACACGTGGAAGCTTTGCTGCTTTATATGCATTTTCTTCTAAGGCAGTCGGGAAAAAACAGTGATACTGGAATCATAAACTTTAGCAGAAAGGGGAAAAATCCCTCTGCTAGTGTGGAGAAGAAGCTAAAACACCTTCAACTCTATGTTTAGAAAACTACGAAGGCACCCTGCACCCGGGACTTCCTTCCAAAGAAGCGCAGGCGATGGCCTCGCAGTGCTTTCCGCTCCTGGCAGCTGCCCTTCCTCCTGTTCTCACCTTTAAGAAGCCCTCTGATCAGAGCTCCTCTCTATTTGCGTCACCTCGGTGCCCATTACCCAGCGTCTTCACTCTACTTATTTTGTTCTGCATGTTTAATGTCTTCTGACGCAGCTCTAAGCAGATTGAGCCGCTTGCCTGCCGGCATCCAAGTGACTTCTCAAGTACCAAGAGTTATTTTTACCAGTGCTTCGGTTACAGAATTGCATAGATTGTGTGTGCCCTGGACAGCCCAATTTTCCTCCAAAGCCTTATTACTTTTAGGGCACAATTTTGCCAAAGAAGTTTTTTTTTCCTATTTTTCAGGAATACATTTACCCCATTATAGCAGAAATTCCTCTACTTTTGTGATGTGTGTCGAATTTTGTCTGTAACAATAAACTACTTTGATTTTAAAAAAAATCAGAAGATCTTATTTTCCTATGAGTCTATTTTTCTAGAAAGTTCACAGCTGCCATAAATGACTAATCATTACTTCAACTAAACTTAACAGTCCAACTGTATATGTCTGTATACACCGCTTACCTGATAATGGCTTGGGGATTTGTCACAAAAGCTGTAACTTTCAAATTAAAGGTTTAAAAATCACCTTGATATTTTAAATTTACAGACACCTAGAAATACCTACCTATTTTTTTTCATCTAGATGTTTGCAAACATGCAAACATCATTGAAAAAACATTTAGTACAAAAACTGATGCAATGAGGTTAATGACGCCTGTTACCATGAGCAGTGAAGAATTTACGAACCGAGCACTTCAGGTTAAAAAATAATTTAAATCAAAATGAAAATGAAAAAATATATTCAATATTATATTTGAATCATTCAAAATCATTCAGAAAACAACCGCTAGTCACTTGGGTCTTACCCATCAGAAAATAAAAGCTAAATTTCTTCCAAAAACTACTTGTTTCTGGCAGGAACCTACCATCTATCTTCTCAATGTAAACAAACAAACTACATTTTCTTTCCTGGATCTGTTTATAAAATCGTCAAATAGATATTTTTCACTTATCCCCATAGATTTTTTAAAAGGCTGGTCAAATGCATAATGTATTCATCTTAATACTTCTTAAGAAGTGAAAAAACAAAAACCTTAATAAATGTAACTGAATGCAGCAGGAAGAATTTAGCAGATTTGTGGAATTAAGAACTCTTAGTGCTGGAGACTCTCTAGTTCAAATTCTCTGAGGACTGCCTTTAAAATCGCTTCTGACACATGGTCACCCAGCCTCCTCTCCAACACGTACATACACGGTGGCTATTTTGTGTGCAGGAGGAAATCTATTAAGGAGCAGCTTTATTTCTTAACAAGTTCTTCCTTTCATTCAGCCAAAATATGACTCCACATAACTTCCACTTGTTAGTCCTCACTCTAGTGGTCTATAATGTTACAGAGACTAAATCTAATTCTTCTTCCATAGATAGTTTTAAGATTTTTGAGGCAAGTAACATTAGATCCCTCGGCCTTCAAAATATTCAACTAACCATCGTCAACTTCTTCGTTTGTTTTCATTAAAGATAGTGTCCAGCCATCACGACTTGCTAGCCTTTATAGCTTTCTCCGAATGTACCCCAATCTAGAACTCAATGTACTTCTAAAAAGGCGGTCCCTAGAAATAAACACAAAACTAAAGGTGCAATCTTTCTGATAGTGAGTACAAAGATTTACCACCTCTCTTCTTATAGACAGTAACCTTCCACCTACGATGCTTAATTCTATATTAGCTATTTTTTGATTGACCATATTTTCATACTGTTCACATGTTGCTGTGGGTATCTAAAACCTCCCACGTTATTACTAAATTATTATAAATTTTTATTAAGCTAACTAACTTTAGCTAGTTAGCTTAATAAAGTTAGTTAGTTAGCTAACTAACTTTCTGTGTAAGTTAACAGTCTGTAATGCTATTCAAGATTTTGACAGCTTCCACAGCCCTCCCCCAAAGAGTTAGAAGTAATTCACTAGGCAACCTTATTTTGGCATGATTCTCTTGATATCATGAGGGTCTTTACCAAAAAAATGTGTAAATAAAGTACTTTAAGTTAGAGCATTTGCTCAATCCATGAGTATAGTATTCCTTGAAAGAAAGGTGAGAGGGAAGGAAGGGAGGGAGAGGAAATGGGAGGAAAGAAGGAAAAGAGGAAAGAAAATGTAACAAGTTTGAAAAAAAACAGTAGTGAACACATGATAACCCCTGAAAGTCCCTGCTTTCTTTTTCTAAGTGCTCATTAATCAGATTTTTTTTTTTAAGAAAACAAAGAAAAAGTTTGAATGTTTTACATAGCATTAAGTTTTCAGATCCATACGCTTTGTCAAGGATAGCCCTTCCGACAAAAGAAAGACAAAAATCACAGATAGGCATGTAAATGTCCTAGATCAGCACTTAAAAGAGAAAGCCACGCCCTCGTGCCAACATTTCCTTGACCACCGTTTCTGGCCATGGAGTTGAACCAAAGAAATGACTAAATTCACATCAGTCAGAAATAGATCAGAATGAAGAACACATTTGCACATTACATGCAGCCCATTAAGTTGTACTCTGAATAGCACTTTTGGAAAGAGAACCAGTCACAGTATCCATCCTTTCATTAGACGCCTTCCATTTGTCATTCTTCGTCTTGGGACAACCTGAACTCATCTTCAACCCAGGCAATGACGTTAGACAATGTTCGGAACTTTCTTTCTCATGTCAAATTTCAAAGATTTAATATAATACATGTTATAATTTAAGAATATTAAAGGGACACAGGACAGAACATTTAGGTCTGACACCACACGGACATGTCCTATATTTGATTCTTAAGCAGCCTAGTTTTGCTACCAATAGGAGGAAAGTATTTCATTACTTAGATGAGCAAATTTAACTCTGAGGCTTCTCAAGGCAAAATCAAATTGAGGGTTATGTAGTCATGAGCAACTGGTTGATGGTCAAGAAGGCTTTCAAAACTTTACTATTCTACAGAGAGTGCATTATGTGAATTCAGAATGGCAGGGCACAGATTATAAATAAAGTATGATGGTTAAGAACTTACACTATACAGAGAAAGACAAATAGCAGATTTGTCTTTACAAAACAGAAATATTTACAAAACAGAAACAGAGTCACAGGTGTAGAAAACAAACTTATGGTTCCCAGGGGGAAAGTAGGGGGAGGGATAAATTGGGAGATTGGAATTGACACATACACACTACTATATATAAAATAAATAACTAATAAGGACCTACTGTATAGCACAGGAAACTCTACTCAATACCCTGTAATGACCTATTATGGGAAAAGAATCTAAGAAAAAGTGGTTATATGTACAGTATATGTATAACTGATTCACAGTGATGTACACCAGAAACTAACACAACATTGTAAATCAACTACACTCCAATAAAAATTTATTTTAAAAAAAGAACTTATGCTATAAAATCAGACCATCTCAATTTAAGTCACAGCCCCACTATTTACCCTGTGACATTGGACACGTTATTTAAAATCTCAGTGCCTCTGTATCCTCATCTACAAAGTGGGATAATAATGCTACCCACTTCATGGTATTGCTTCAGGGATTAAAATGAATTACTGCACAGCAAGTACTTAAACAGTGCTTTGTATATCGTAAGTGTTCAATAAGTGAAAGCTATATTTATGTTCATTTTAACCCTCCACCTTATGCTTAGGAAAAAAAAAAGACTAGAAGAAAAGACACCTAAACCTGTTTATAATGTTCTGCAGTGTCTGCAATGATTGTCTACAATGGTTTATACAATGAGCCACAATTGTTTATTTAACAGCTTTCCACAAGTGTTTATACAACGAGCCCATGTTACTTTAATAATTGGGGTGAAGTGGATGGGTGGGTACTTAGGAAAACTATTCCAATTATCCTTCTTTACTCCAGAGTTTTTGTCTTCCTGGTTATACATATCCTGAGAAGATATTTAATAATCAGCTTTGCCAGTGGTAATCAGGCTCAAAGAAAAATAACCCAGCTTATGCAACTCAAACTCACATGAGACTGATTTGTGTCAAAGAACCAACAGGATAATTTATGAGGCTCTGACCGCCAAGCAGACTGATATTCATGTTGGCTGTTCAACACATTCTCTTTGTAGGAGAGGAGTTTGCTCAGGAAATCAAATGAAGATCAGGCTGCCTGGTGAGTCAGAGCTGGGAGAGTCTCTGCAGAAATCGCCCTATTCACGGAACCAGCGTTTGCACCGTCAAAAAGTAGTCTCTTTCCTGAAGAGCTGTGGAGTGTATACTCCCTCAGTCCTCTGCAAGTTCTCTTTTCAGTTCTTGAATAATACTACATTAATGTTTCCTGTGTGTTTCAGAGAAAAGGCCTCTGATAAGCATTCATCTTCAGTTGCACTTGAACTCCAATCAAGCAGGCTGTGACCCTTAACTCCTAACACTCATGTAACCCTTTATTCTCCGTGACTCCAAAAGAGCAAAGATCGTGTCTCAGAAGAGACTAGTTAATGCCTCTCACTATTTGCTGTCCTATGCCATAACGTATGTCAACAAATTTATTTCATCCAATCACAAACAAGTAATTGGAGAAATCCCTAAGGAAGGTATACAAATGCACTATGTGTAAAGGATGATAAAGGAATGAAAATTCAACCGTGGTCCTCAGCATGTCCGAGTCGCTTCATTATTTTCAGAAGCTCTACTAATCTTAAATTCTGCAGATGCTTCAAATTTATCCAGAAGTTGTTGAGTTCACCCACACAAACATCCTACATTTACTCCATTACGACCGTGCATTTGGCAACCCATCCTTTTAAGAGACAAGAATCTGGAAGTCTCTTCACGTGATAGGAGAGGGAACAAATGATATGTGTGGAGAAAAAAAAAAAGGTTCACAGACAAATTAACTAATCAAAATCGGGTGGGAGGAAAGAGAGGTAAACGCCGGCCCAATGAGGTTTCAGCATTAGACCATGTATGGAAATATTACAAATATGGTCCATACTGAATCCTAAGAAAAAAAGAAAAGATATCTGGGTCATTATTTTGAATCTTCCTTGTTTAAAAAAAAATACAGACGGGGATAGGCACAGAAAATTCTGGAGAAACAACAAAATATTTTGTATGCTTGTAAATATTTCCCTAAATATTATCAGTCACTAGGATGTGTCATCTCATTTTTGATTCAGTCAAATACGCCAGCCACATTTCAACCAAAGATGTTTGCTTAATGTACAAATAAATCTTAATACACTATACACTCTTGCATTTGAGAAAATCTCCAAAGGCCAGACAGAGCTAACTGTTAAATAATAAATCATAATATGTGTTAAAAAATTTTTTTAATTGAGCTGCTGTTTCCCACCCCCCATCTCAATGATTTCTCTGTGTCATTATTTTGCATATGTTTGAGGAACACATTGTGTAATGGCTGAAAAATGTGGATGAAGGTTTTGAAGTCCTTTATTTCTAAAAATAGTGCCACCACTTGAGAAATAAACATGATGTCTAGGAATGGGCTGATTTTTACAAATATGCAGAGTGTTCAAGTGATTCAAAAATCTCCACTTACATAACACCAACCACTTTTAAAATAGTTTAGGAAATCCAACACATCTCGCTCTGGGCAGTTCATAACAAGGGCCAAAAGCCAGATCCCCTCAAACCAAATATGATAACTGCGAGGACTCTGTTTTCCATAGATCATAATACAACACAGCTGATGGCACTCAAAGAGGTTCTAATGCTTTAATGAGCAAATGCACCAGCTGCTCATTCTGCGCCTGGCGGAAGGGCAGCTTCCCCCAGGGATCTTTATGTGATTCCCCAAACTGAATGAATACCTGCTCCATCAGGCGCCCACAGCAATTCATGTACCCAATGGTAAAAATACTTTTTGGATGTCTACTTGGGTAGGTTGAACACCTTTTGATGGCTGAAACCCTGCCCAGTTCATCTCTAATAAGGCCTAGGAAAGGTTATTCACCAGGTAAAGATGTTCTGTAGATCACCTAGACCCTCTCTCCATCTCTCCAAGATCACCCCCTTCCTCCCCACCATGTCCCATTTTATTCCTTGTTCACTTTGGTATCTCTGTACATCCGTTACTTTTCTCTGGATGATACCCCTCCCGCTCTACCCTATGCCCTGCCAAACACATACGCTATTCTACCACTTTTCATGTTTATCATAATTTGTTCATATATCTGTCTCCCTGTTCCCAATTTATGAACTCATTGATGATAGAAACTACATCAAATCTTACTCATCTTTACCCAGGGCCAGGTACATACTGGACATTCAGGAAGAAAAGAGGTTATTGTAGTGGTTAAGAAAACAGGCTCTGACTTGCAGCAACATGGATGGACCTAGAGATTATCATCCTGAGTGAAGTAAGCCAGACAGAGAAAGACAAATATCATATGATATCACTTATTTGTGGAATCTTTAAAAAGGGTACAAATGAACTTATCTACAAAACAGAAATAGAGTTACAGATGTAGAAAACAAACTTATGGTTACCAAGGAGTAACGGGGAGAGGGATAAAGTGGGAGATTGGGATTGACATATACACACTACTATGTATAAAATATAGCACAGGGAACTCTACCCAATACTCTGTAATGTCCTATATGGGAGAAGAATCTAAAAAAGAGTGGATATATGTGTGTGTAAATATAACAGATTCACTTTGCTGTACACCTGAAACTAATACAACATTGTAAATCAACTATACTCCAACAAAATTTTTTTAAAAAAGCAAAGAAAGAAAACAGTCTCTGGAATCAGGCTGGACAAATAAAATTCCAGGCTTTGTCTATTTCTGGCTGTGTAAACAGGGGCATTTAAAGAATTTCTCTAAGTCTTAGTTTGTTCATCTATAAAATGGAGCAAGTAATAGAGTCTACTTTATAGAGCTGTGGGAAAATTAAATGAGAAAAACATACATATAAGTCAGATAGTAAGCACACAATGACTGTTTGCTATTAATACTTTTGTGGAAAAAAATTTAAGTGTGCAATCTTTGCCAAAACACTCTACTCTCTGGAATTCTATATCCTCAATAAAAAATAATAATGCTACTAAGTCTATAAAAAATAATTTTATTTTCATATTGTTGTACCAAAAAATGCTGTTGGCTATATGACAGCATCAGCTACTTAATAACTACCACATATGTTTAAGATACTTTCTATTTTAAATATTTAATTCAGACAAATATTTTTCCTTCACTTCAAATTTGCCTTGAAAGAAGGAAAAAAAATCATTGAAATAAGCCAAAATATGTAAAAAGCCCATGATAAAATTCTATGTTAGACTTCTATTTTCATCCAAAATGGAATAACTGGCATTGGAACTAGCCCTCCATCATAGAAAACTAGAAAATAATAAAAATATAGGCGTCCAGGAAGAGCATGGCAGGTGGCGTTCTCATTGAGTTGGAGACAGAGAGAGAGAGAGAGAGTTGTCAGAGCTCAGGAAAGCAAAGGCAGCTAGAATTTGTGGAGCTCAGTACCGTGAGATTTCAGAGAAATCGCTCCCGAAATCTGCAAAGGAGTCCCCTTAAGTCTTTGATCGCCATCCTGAACAGGGTGAATAGGGTGAGACTCTGTAAGATCAGGTAAAGAATAAGCACTTGAAACAGAATAACTACCTCTGGAACCCACACAGTGGGAGAGGCTTTAGTTCTGACCAGTCAATGTAAAGGAATCTTGTTCATCACTTAAGACATTCAGTGGAGATCTATGAAAGACTGTAGCACAGGAGTCGGCTAAATTAGACTCAACTATATATAAAGGAGTGATGCACTATGAAGTATATAGAGCAGTATTACCAAACTTCTGGAAGAAGCCACAGCAGAAAGATCTTTGGCGCTTCGGGGTAAAGGCAAAGATTTCTCAGATAAGACACAAGATACATGAACCATGAAAGAAAAATGTATGTGTCACTAGGACGTCATCAAAATTTAAAAGTTTCACTCTTCAAAAGACACTGTGAAGAAAACATCAATAAAATAAGTTAAAGAGTAGAAACATTTTCAACACATCAACAGATAGAATAGATAAGACAATAGGTGATAGACAGATATAGATAGGTAGGTAGATAGATAGAGACAGTCTTCAAAGGATTTGTATCCAGAATGTATATATTAGTACTCTATAGTAAAAGGACAAATAACCCAATAAAACAACAGGTCAGATGTGAACATACAATTCACAGAAGCCAACAAGCACTTGTTCAATATCATTAGCCAACAGGAAGATACAAATCAAAGCAAGAGTGATACTTCGTACACGTAGAATTGCTGAAATGTTGGCAAGGGTTTGGAGAAACCCAAACTCTCACATATTGCTGGAAAAGTATAAAATGGTAAAACCACTTTGGAAAACAGTCCGGCAAGTTCTTATAAGGGCGTATATCTAGACATTTATCCTATGACAGGGTAATTTTACTCTTAGAGAAATACAAACATATGTCCACACAAAGACTTGTAGTCAATGTTTACAGCAGGTTTAAACATAGTAATCAAAACTCTGGAATCAGTTCAAATGTCCCTTCAATAGATGGCAAATTGTGGATATTCATATAATGGAATACTAGTCATCAATTTTAAAAAACAAGCAGCTATTGATATATGAATGTATCATGTATTTGGATGAACGTCAAAAACCTTATGCTGAGCAAAAGAAGTCCCATACAAAAGATCTATGATCTTATCTAGAACAGGCAAAACTCACCTACGGTTGTATAAATCAAATTGGTGGTTGCCTAGGATACAAGGTGAGGGACTGATTTTGCAAAGGGCATCAGAAAACTATGTGAGGGTGACAGAAATGTTCTGTGTCTTATTTGGATGGTGGTTACACAGGTGTTTACACTTGTCAAGTTAAACTAAACACCTCAAATGGGTACATTTGATTATGCGTATTGTATACGGTATTCAACTGCATATATGTTATAGTTTATTAGTATTCAATTTTAACTCTTTATGTAGACAGCCTTCATGTGAATAAAGAAAAAAACATAAAGTAGTGAACAAGATTCTTTTTTTTTTTTATTTTTTTATTTTTATTTTTTTTGCAGTACGTGGGCCTCTCACTGTTGTGGCCTCTCCCATTGCAGAGCACAGACTCCGGACGCGCAGGCTCAGCGGCCATGGCTCACGGGCCCAGCCACACCACGGCATGTGGGATCTTCCCGGACCGGGGCACAAACCCGTGTCCCCTGCATCGGCAGGCGGACTCTCAACCACTGCGCCACCAGGGAAGCCCAAGATTCTTCTTTTTAAGTTTACCTTTTTTTTTCCTACTAGGGAGGCATCATCCTATAGCAATTAAATATAAGGCTTTGGGAGTTGGAAAACTTGAGCTGAAATCCCGGCCTTGCCTCTTCCTAGACATAGGGCTTTGGCCAAGTTACCTCTCTCCCTAAGCCCCTGTTTTCTCATCTGTAAAATGTAGATAATAGAACCTCCTCAAAAAATTATTGTGAAACAGCATTGAAATAATGCCTGCAAAGCACAGAGCACAAGCTTACATAAAATAAGTATTCATCACCTGTTAGCCATTATTATTTTAAATATCATTATTAATAATTTCACTGGAGCATAATTTCAGGAGGGGCTTATTTATAAATGAGCATATACATCAAGTATTATTTATGAAGCCAAAGTAACACAATAAATACTGATTTGATCCTCTAACCATGGGGAGAACAAAAAGGCTGAGTAGCTTGCAGTATTACTGTCACTTACCTGCCGACTGAACTTACACTTAATGCAGGAGGAGCACAGACTTTGATTTTCGAACATATAAAAATTGCTCAACAGAAAAGGGAACCCTCCTGCACTGTTGGTGGGAATGTAGGTTGATACAGCCACTAAGGAGAACACTATGGAGGTTCCTTAAAAAACTAAAAACAGGGCTTCCCTGGTGGTGCAGCGGATAAGAATCCACCTGCCAACGCAGGGGACACAGGTTCAATCCCTGGTCCGGGAAGATCTCACAGGCCACGGAGCAACTAAGCCTGTGTGCCACAACTACTGAGCCTGTGCTCTAGAGCCCGCGAGCCACAACTACTGAAGCCCACGCACCTAGAGCCCGTCCTCCGCAACAAGAGAAGCCACCGCAATGAGAAGCCCGCGCACTGCAATGAAGAGTAGCCCCCGCTCGCCCCAACTAGAGAAAGCCCGTGGGCAGCAACGAAGACCCAATGCAGCCAAAAATAAATAGATAAAAATTAAAAAAAAAAAAAAACCTAAAAATAGAACTACCATATGACCCAGCAATCCCACTGCTGGGCATATACCCTGAGAAAACCATAATTCAAAAAGAGTCATGTACCACAATGTTCACTGCAGCGCAATTTACAATAGCCAGGACACAGAAGTAACCTAAGTGTCCATCAACGGATGAATGGATAAAGAAGATGTGGTACATATATACAATGGAATATTACTCAGCCATAAAAAGGAACGAAATTGAGTTATCTGTAGTGAGGTGGATGGACCCAGAGGGTGTCATACAGAGTGAAGTAAGTGAGGAAAACAAATACCGTATGCTAATACCTATATATGGAATCTAAAAAAGCGGTACTGATGAACCTAGTGGCAGGGCAGGAATAAAGACGCAGATGTAGAGAACGGACTTGAGGACACAGCAGGGGAAGGGGAAGCTGGGACGAAGTAAGAGAGTAGCATTGACATATATACACTACCGGATGTAAAACAGATGGATACTGGGAAGCTGCTGCATAGCACAGGGAGATCAGCTCGGTGCTCTGTGACCACCTAGAGGGGTGGGATAGGGAGGGTGGGAGGGAGGCTCAAGAGGGAGGGGATATGGGGATATATGTACGCATATAGCCGATTCACTTCGTTGTACAGCAGAAACTAACACAACATTGTAAAGCAACTATACTCCAAAAAAGTCCAATAAAGATGTGAAAAAAAAGAATTGCTCAGTAGCTCAGTGTAATAAAATATAGAGCTCCCAATGGCAGCTTTTCCGGGGGACACCGTTTCTATCTATAACTAGCACTTCCACAGCCTCAGTAGCTACGGTGAGTCTCTGGACACTCTTTCTCTAATCACTGTATTTTTTTATTGAAGTATAATTGATTTACAATATTATAATTAGTTTCAGGTGTACAGCATAGTGATTCAGTATTTTTGTAGACTATATGCCATTATAAGTTATTATAATAGTTATAATTCCTTGTGCTATACGGTATGTCCTTGTTGTTTATCTACTTTACACATAGTAGATTGTATCTGTTAATCCTGCACCCCTAATTCAATCCTCCCCCCTCCCTTTCCCCTTCGGTAACCACAAGTTTGTTTTCTGTACTCAGATCATTGTATTAATGCTGCTGATTTAGACTTCACATAGATAAATGGCCTGGAAAAATATCATCCCAGGCAATATCCAAAAACTCCTAGTGTCTTTGGGAGTTCTGTTAATTCCCTAAAACTGTACACAAAATGGGGGGCAGATGTGCTTATGAACATATTATGAGGAAGTGGTTATAAGTCAGACCTTCAGGAGAGCCTAGGAACTCAGAAAAGAGAACATAACTCATAAGGCTTGAGAGGAAAACACACAAGTAGCCCTACAGTTGCCCCAAAGAGCAGTAAAAAAATATCTAATATAACTTCTCAAGAATAGTTAATTTTTTAATATTCAAACATTACAATTCCATTTGCTGTAAAGTGTTTTAGAAATTCCCTTGATGTTTGTGAGACCAGATTAGCCCATGTGACTGAGTGATCACGTGAAAGCTGGCCCCAGATGGAAAACATTCTATAGAACAAGCTGATAGGAAATGAATTCTATTTTCAGCTTTTAGCTTTGTCATACGTCTTATTTACCCCATGTTACAATGGCTCACTGCCAATATCCTCTGAGGATGACTGGGCTAAGGAAGAAGAGATTCACTTCCTCATGCTGACCACCAGCAAAGGCAAGATACACTAGTAAAAGCCCTGGCACAAAATGCGATTCCTTATTATTTTTTTTATTAGTATTATTTTTAGGTGCTAAAGGGCAAAGTCTAGTTTTTGAAACACACAGGAAGAAAAAGAGAACTCTTATTGTAGATGGCCTTAAGAGGGACTTCAGGAAGAAACACAGTCGCTGCCCTCATGTTTGGGGGCAGACTCGGGAAATAAAGGGGACAGGAGACGCACAGTCATCTACACTGTGTGTGTGGTGGGTGACCCAGGGGAGGACACAGAGTGAAGGCATGGGTTCTCCCCACAGCTATCATTTTCATGTCTATTCCCTCCTTCCCATTTAAAAGAAAGGAGAGGGACCTCCCCGGCGGTCCAGTGGGTAAGACTTTGCCTTCCAAGGCAGGGAGTACAGGTTTGATCCCTGGTTGGGGAGCTATGATCCCATGTGCCTTGCGGCAAAAACACCAAAACATAAAACAGAAGCAATATTGTAACAAATTCAAGCAAGACTTTAAAAACGGTCCACATCCAAAAAAATTTTAAAAATAAAAGAAAGGAGATAAAGAGATTTTTTAATGAAACAAAATTTGCTGAAAGGACACACTAAAATGTATGTAGGAAAAAAATGTGGCTACAAAAGGCAACTCAAAGAACAAAGTCCAAGGACTAACTCCACACTAGAGTATTCTGTGACGTCAGAAAACTTGCAAGGCTGTGCTTCACTGCAGGGGTTCCCTGGGAAGTTGAGGTTCCCTTCAGAAAGCCAGAGATGAGCAGGCCTTCCGCCCTTCCCACTTCCGGCCACGTGTATCAAAGCAGCGGCAAGCAGGCTTTGCACCCAGACTTCTCGTCACAAAACCTACAGATGGATGAGCAACGAAAGGGGGAAAAACCGAAAAGATATGAAGCCAGATGCATCCAATGCGTGCCAAGGATTCTACTGTGGGCATTAGGACGTCTGGGTTCACGGTAAAGCCACTGCAACTGAATTTCCTGGAATCCAATCCTCGCTCCACAAGCAGCTAGAAGTGTGAACTCAGAAAACTTTCCTAGGCTTCTATTTTCTCATCAAGGAAATAAGGACACTAATGATGTCCCATTAGGGTTTATGTGAGGATTAAATGCGATCACCAATATAAACAGAAGCTTGCCCCACAGAGGACATTCAGTACATGTTAGCTATTATTACCAGTACCGCTGGGGAGAGAAGAAGGGTATAAAGACCGAATCCTTATAATTCACTAAGGAAAATGAAACATGTATATAAATAATTACAACACTTCATGGTAAATGGCCAATAGAGGTAATCCAACAGAGGTCTCAATGACGTGAAACCAAAAATAGTGGAAATTGGTAAGTCAAGTCCTCAGAATTTCAAAGGAGAAGTGACATTTGGTCATAAAAAATAAATATAATAGGGCTTCACCCAACACATAGTATAGATTATTTAGTAAAAAGTCACCCAAGAAGACCACAGACATTCAATGTTGATTACACCTAAATTTATGTTCCAGTTACTATTCTAAGTGATTTCATAAATTACCTTATAGGGGAAGAGAATATGCTTAGGGATACAGCTGATAAAAATCGGTATTTTCTGGGAGTTCCCTGGTGGTCCAGTGGTTAGGATTTGGCGCTTTCACTGTCATGGCCCATGTTCAATCCCTGGTCAGGGAACTAAGATACCACAAGGTGCACAGTGCAGCCAAAAAAAAAAAAACAAAACAAAAAAATCAGTATTTTCTATAAAACAGCTTTGACCTTGGTAGGAGTGAGATTTCGCTGTGACCAGTTGCTGATACTGTGTGAGGGGCAGGAAGTTAATTAATGAATGAGGCAGAGCGAAAGTTATGTACCAATGTTCCTTTCCACATACGCTCAAAGGTTAGTAGGAGAAAAAAAGAAAAACAGAAAGGCCATCCTCTGACAGTGAGTCAGGCTGCTCAGGCTGAGCTGTACCAAGCAGCAGCCATGGCACAGAGTGGGCAGGCTGCCACCATAAAAAAAAAAATCAGTAAGTCCTGGGCATGGAAAAAAACGTTGTGAGAGTCTCTTAAAGCAAAAATACATCTCCAGCCATTGAAAAAGATAGAAACAAAACATAAACAGATCAGAAGTATGGTATTTTGATTGCTGGAATTTAGGAAGTGTGGAAAATAAGGAAATGAGACGAAATAAGAACTAAATCTAATTATCCTTTTTAATTTATCCATATACAGAAATTAGATGTTGGTGGACTCCCAGAGAAAGTTCAGTTTCCCACAGATGACTCAGGGCTTGGTTTTATGCAGCAGCAGATCATACAACGCAGCCGTGTGTCTATGTTGGTGTTCACGGCTGAGGGACGCTTTGGAACCATAAAGCCGTCCAGTTCTTGAACCACTTTAAAATAAATTAAATAATAGAAAATGTCTTCACCAACTCGTCCAACTCTATTGACATTGTTTTGGAATTCTTAAAGTGTTTCGTGTAAAAAAAAAAAAAAAAACTCTTGTGAAAGCTTAATGTGGTGCTTCTAATAGTTACTAGTTTTTTGTTTTTTGTTTTTTCCTGTTAAAGTGTCCAGGGACCATGATTGCCTGTGAAATCCAAAGAATTACAAGGGGCTATACACTCCGTAAACTTAAGAAAATCACCACGGTAAGAAGAAATTGACTTGTTTTTTCCTCTCCAAAATCTGTATTAAGTTGAATTTACGGAGATTTCAGGAGCGTTGATATACTGCATAGAGGAGGACATACGAATGATTTTGCCGCTTTAATTATTTGCCATTAACAAGGGGATTAACCTGTGATACACATCCCCTCACACGGCAGAACCTGCATGGGGGTCTTTGCAAAAGACAGCTACCGTAAAAATGTTGGATTTAAACCATCATATGCAATTGAAGAAAAGAAAGAATGTAAAGAAATTTCACATGTACTAAAAAACACAAAAGGGCTGAGTGCACTAAGCTAGCTTCTGAAGTTCCTTTGATATAGTTTAGAAAGAGGCTTGTGGGGTCCACCCATGACCCCTCCTCCAGGACCGCAGGACCTTCCAAAGTCCGTTGGGTTCACTCCCTTGATAAGGTATCTGCAGGCAGAACTTAGGAAAGTCAGGCTACTGTTTTCTCTTCCACTTCAGGGAAAGTGCAGAAAGGGCAAGTTATCCCACAAATCCCTGGAGGGACGCCCAATATCTTTGTGGAAACATCTGTAGGCACTGCTCTTCCAAGCAGATAAGACATTCTCATGCATGTCTCTTCTGTACTCCTTCAGCCCACTCTGAATGGGTACATTTGGAAATGATTGAAAACATACCATGAACTCGTTTCTGATCCGGGTGTCTCTGAGCTGAGGCATCACTCCTTTGAACAAATGCCTAAGAGACGGCTCGGGCGCAGTGGGTAAATGGGACAGGCACTGCTCGTGTACATTATGCAACATCTATCTATGGGAGCCAGATGAGAAGGCAGACTAGGATCATAAGAGGAGATATTTCTTGGAAATACTGACTTCATAAAGAGTACGTGAAGGAAATGTCACAGGCAGGACAACCCATTTTTCACTTCAGAAGCCTGATGTCAATCAGCCTTAATTGGATCAAGACTCTCTGGGACTCCGGATGTTTCTATGAATGAGCACATCTTATCATGAGCAACAGACATGTTTTAAACATTGTAAAAGATCCCTTAAGTGAAGACTTTCATGTCACTTCAAGGCATGAGAAGGGCTGAGAACGTATCCAACGCTGGTTTTCCCGGTGGGACATATAGCACCTGTCCCTTACTGCTCCCTACAGCCTAGCGCCTCAGAAACATCAGTAAATTGACTGAGACTCAGGAGAAGAGAAGAAAGGTATCGAAATATAATATTACTGGCTGTGTCCTAGAAATACCACATCAAAACCATACATGAAGACAGCCCTCCAGCTATGAAATCAATCTTCCTTCACCTTATTTCTCTTAATTCCCAAACTCAGAGATCATCATGAAAATTCTGTTTAAATATTCAATAGCAATGTTAATCACCTCCATTGACTCATCAGGTAATTTTCAAATTTCCAGTAAAGCAATGGATAATTCTTACATATGCTTAGCTTTGAAAAGCTATTATAGTGTTTCAGTCTGATTAACATTGTAAAATAGTGATTAAATGTGAAGTTAGTTTTTTTCTGCATCTGCCAACTACCTATTCTCCAACTTACTTGATATTAACAAAAATGTGGAATGTGGATCTCAGTTAAATTTGAACATACTTTCCCATCCAAACGCAGAAGAAAGCGCATCTTAGGCTTCTGCTATCATCTCCAAAGGCAGCCGCAAGATTAGAGTTCTGACTGTAGACAAAACTGAGTGCACTGTGTTCCCCCTTCCTGTTCTCTTCGTAATCACTGCAACATGAATAGCTGTCAGTGGGACGTAGCTGGGCAATCAAATGACAGCAATCACAGGAGTGCAAACAAATCAAGGAAAACGGGTGGGAATGGAAAGCGAGGCTGTGGATACCTTCCTTCAGGGAGTTCACGCACTCTCTGAGTATCAGCTGACTTGATCATCAGGTCATCAAAAGCAAAAGCCTGTGGAGCACTAAAGCCTCAGAAAATGTCTCAGGTCACAGAGTGATAGGCTGAGTGGTGGAAATCTAGCAAAATATACATGGATCAACCCTAAATTTCCATGATTTTCCTTTCAGCAAACTTCTTACCAGCTTTCTTCTGTGCAGTGCTAAAATGAGTACCGGCTTTCCATGGCTGACTGAATTATTCTATTCCAAAGAAAACTGGTTGTTAATCAGAATGAAAATAAGAGGGGGCATGCCAGTTCATTGAGTATCAAGATGATTTTTGCTAAAGTGGAAGAAATCACTTATTGCTATTTTCATGGAGCTAACCAAAGAAGCATGTGGATGATTATGAAAGAATTGAGTGTATCCAAGAAAAGTAACAACCAAACACTTCGCGGGAGATCTCAGGAAAGTTCTGAGACATGAGCGTTCATAACCTGCAGACCCTGTTTCCCACTTCTGCCTGTGTCTGCGGCAAAAGTCTGCGTCCCTTTCAGAGACCCTCTGGCTTTCTTCAGTCCCCCAGCCACAGCAATAAGTTCATTTGCTCTCCAAGGACTCCAGATTTCATTTTATTTCGATGGAAATGGGATATTGCAGAGTAGGTAGCTTGTGTCTAAGAAACTGTGCAACGAAATAAAATTTTAAAGTGTACTATATCCTAACATTTTCTTAATTTAATTTTTATTTTATAGTGGGGTATAGTTGATTTACAATGTTGTGTCAGTCTCAGGTGTGCAGCAAAGCGGTTCGGTTATACATATACATACGTGCACACCACTATACATAATATAGATAATCCACAAGCACTTACCGTGTAGCACAGGGAACTCTACTCGATACTCTCTAATAACCTATATGGGGGAAAAGAATCTGTAAATGCTTTAAACGTATAATACAAACTGAGGAAAATGGTGTAGATTAAAAGTCAGAGAATGTAGATGAAGATCACTCCCATTAAGACCAGCAAAAAGGGAGAGATGGGTGATGCAAACATAATCAAAGACTAATCATTATAACTGCCTCTGTCTTGCAGCTGAGCAAAATGAAGTGAATCCACGGAATTGTCAGGAATCCATAATCCAATTAGCATCTTTGCACTTGGGAGAGCACATTGTGTGACCTTACGGTTCTTCATTCCCAAAGTCTGAAGCCATGTCTCTGCTTAGATGAAGCACAGACTTGGCCCTTGCAGAATCCTGAAATATGCTGTCTGAACGTGCATTGGCTATCAGAGACTCAACCTGAAAGCCACAGAGCATCTAGAATAACCAGACACTTTCACCTGTCTCTAACCAAACCATTTCCAAATATCTAAGGTTTGGTTTTAATTTCCCAGCACAACCAGGCAAGACCACTGGCAATGAAAACTTCTGGTCTCTCCACATCAGCATGAATGGGGCTGCAGCCTCATTTCAGTCGGTATGCATTATTAATCACCTTCTTGCTTTTACAGATGTCTCCTGTAATATATATTCTCCAAAAAAAAAAAAAAATCCAATACAAATAAAGAATGGGGAGAGGTAAGCAGGCATCAGAGGAAAAGGAGCAACTAGAATGCCATGTTTGAGTGATCAATAAATTTGATCTGACAGCAAGATGTTCATCAGTTGGTATAAAGGACTCAGCAGTCACTGGGACTCTTAGGGGACTTCTGATTTTCTGTAATTACACTCCTCCCAGCTAGTGTTACACTTCTCCCTGGTGGGGCCACTCTCGATGATTCTTGTAGGATGAGAGGTCTGATTCTCAAACTACAGCAGCCCACTTCAGAGATGTTTTTGGTTTCTAGCATAAAATAACTGAAAATTATCCAGTATCAATGGCAGCTCATGTTATTTGTGTCCCTCCGTCTCTGTTCCTGCCCCCATCCCTTCTTACCAGGTACCAACACATCTTTCAGAAAGCATAGTCTGAAATGTCTTATTAAAAGTGCCTTTTCCCCCTATTTCAATCTTAACTGTATACGAGATCAATGCACTCTTGTGATGGGCATATATTTAAGAAGATCTCATGTAAATCAGCTCCTCTATCTTCATTTAGCTCTTTCATCCTGTTCATCACATTCATCCAAATAACATGAACTAAGTCATCGTTATATCCTAGCACTGGGCAAGTCACCAGAGACACAGAAACAGAAATAAGATACCACTGGCCTCCAAGAGCTTACAATGGATGTCATTCATAAGCATGTCTATTCAAGAGAAACCTTTAAGGAATGTAACTAGTTTACCTCCATCTGTGTCGATATATCTCCCAATGTATAATCAGACACAACGGTTTATTACGGAAGGACTGACAGAGTCAAACGATAACTCAATCTTAACCCACGCCGACATCACGTGTCCCATCTGCCCACAAAGTGAGCAGAGGTTCTCCAAGTATTGTATCTCATGCCATGTAACATCTAGTGGCAAAATTCCAAGTTTAAAGTCAAACAGACTACGTTTGGATCCAGATTCTGCACCTTCGTTTTACCCGGGCTAGGCATTTTCTTATGACGTACAGCCATCGTACGTCACTGTACTTCACTGTCTAATTCTAAACTCTCAAGCAAACAAAATTCATTTTCTCCCTGTTCATATTTGATGTTCAAACAAACTGAAGTCTCTTCAGTCTCAAGAAGCACACCGTAACCTGAGACCTCCGTGACTCTGCTTCTGCTGCTGTCCTCCCCTGCCTGGAACACCCTTCCACTCACCCATTCCTGGCTAATTCTGACTCATCACTTCAAGACAATGCCCAGGCGTCACTTCCACCAGAGGCTTTCTTTAATTCTGTAGACCTATTTTAATGCCCTTCCTCTGTTCTTCTGTAGTCAGTACCAAGTCTTTCTTCTTCATTGCCGTGAAATGATGACTAGACTGATTTGTATCACCTTTTTGCCTTCTCAGTGCCTAGCATGTAAGAAGTACTCAGAATTCATCAGCTTATTAATTCTCAATCAAGAGATTACAGCATGTGCTATCCCTACACATTTCTAATATAAAGGCAAGGTAATCAGCCTAGGATCAGTAGGCTGAATATTTTGGGTCACTGTCTCAATGACAGAGATGACACTGGTCCGAGCCAATCAGCGGCCTAATGAGGAAGTAAGTGTGGCCTCGATGCAAACGTAAATACTTTAAAGAGCCCTACATGGTGCCATGCGAAGAAGAAGAAACCTCTTGACTAGACAGTAGATGATATAATTTCCCCAAGGATAAACTGTATGATCATGCTAACCAGAGTCATCCTAAACACAGCAAAGACTAAAACTGCTCATAAAGGCATAATGGAGAACCTATCTAACTCATTCAGAACTAAAAGAAATCTGTTTGCATTACAAGTTCATCAGTTCTTAGAGACAGTGCAAACGTGTGATTCCATAAATGAAGACCCTCAGGCCAAGAGGAGATATGCCTTATTGAAAACTACATACCTTTTAAAGGAATTCAACTTTGCTTCACAGGGCAAGCATTCTACAGTATCAAACTGTGGGCTTGGTCATCAGCTATAACTTCTCCATTTCGGTGGTCCTTATGTTTGCCTGCACATCAAGATGAAATGGGGAGCTTTTTAAAAATACATATATGGGGAGATCCCTAGACCATATCCCAGACCTATGAGATCAACATTTCAGGAGCTTGGATACTTATACAATATTGTTACCATAAGTCAGCATCAGGACCAGTACTGGGTGGCTCTCTTCTACCTGAAACAGATTTTGAGACACAACCCCCATCCAAAAAAAATACCTTAAAGTATTAAATATGAAAAATAGAACATGAACAAGAAACAGGGGCAGAAAGATCTGTCAAAATGGTAACAACGGGAAATATGAAATTAATAAATTGACACATTTTGTAAGGCCGAAAATAAGCCTTCACATGTTAATGAAGAGCTTGTTTACATGAATGCGGTGAAGAACCTCAGGAGTAAGCTCTCAATAGCGCTGTAACACACAGGAAGTTATATCAGTACTTAGGTGACACTTTGTCTCAACTCACAAGCACAGCAGAGTATGAAATAAGCCACAGGGCTTATTTTTCCACTTTGTACAGAAGAAGCAGGATTACTGGCATGCTAAAGTTTGCTTTCCATTCTCGGTTAATATTCACCAAACCTACTACAAACAAGCTCATCTTTTAGAAAATTTTCAACATGTCAAAAACATTTAAAAAAACGGAAACTTCACTCATACAGTCATTCCCCCAAATTAACAAAATTATATTCATTTCAGCATAAAATGCAATGAAGCATCTGTCATGCCAGCACATTCTGCTTTTTAGGCTTAATATGATTGTGCTTGTTTACAGTCCTTGCTGTTACAATCATTAACACGATTCAGGCATGTTCTAACATCCGGAGCAATGTCTGAAACTTCCCTAGGCGGTCACAGACCAGCTACAGTTCACTCACGGCTGAGTCAGGAGCTCTGGCAGCAAGTGTGGTCAATTTCCTGAGCAGTAGAAGTCTACACTGCTTGTCTACACTTCTTTTGCGAATTCACTCTAAGATGTCGATTGGTGACCGAGTTTCTCTTCTCTTTCGTTAGACCAATGAAAAAGAGATTGCAGGATCTGTCTGTTTCAGACAGAAATCAGTTGATGCTTTGCAGAGACTCTTCTGACCTTATCTTACTGAATTCATAGTGCCCACAGTTTGTCAGGCTGAGTTAAAAGAAACTAATTGACAAGATATTCAGATGCTGACCATCAATCAAACAAGCAACCACAAATTCTGAGTGCCTACTTTTACTGCTCAGCTAGATCTGCCATAAGGAAATACGACAGACTGGGTAACTTAACAGAAGTTTATTTTCTCACAGTTCTGGAGTCTGGAAGTCTGAGATCTGAGTGCCAGTATAATCGGATTCTGATGAGAGTTCTCTTCCTGGCTTGCAGATGGCTGCTTTCTTGCTGGGGGCAGTTGCAGGGGAGGGTGCTCTGGTGTCTTTTCTTGTAAGGGCACTAATCCCATCATTAGGGCCCCACCTTTATGACCTCATCTAATCCTAATAGCCTCATCTCCAAATGCCAGTCACCTTGGGGGTTAGGGCTACAACAGATGAATTTGGGGCAGCATATGTTCAGAGCATAACACTTCCGTATGTCAGCAAAGTCACCCAAATCTAGACAGGTTCCTGGGCAGGAAGATTCTAGCTACTACTACTCAGTGAAGAGTCAGGTAAAGGCTCGTATTTCAAGCCTCTTGACAAGTCAAGCCATGCTGCTGAGGAATGCAGCATCCATTTGACTGGCAGGTGCCAAGCAGAGCGATATACCGCAACTGAAAAGATTTTAAACATGACTCTCGTTGCCTTGGCTTGCTAATTATTATTACTTCAGAGAAAAGGAAACCCCAGAGGGATCAGGTGAGAGAAGCAGAAAAACAGAGCTTTGTCCTGTCGTTTTCTGTAATAGGCATTAGCAGAGAATATCATATAAAAGAAAACCTTCCAAAGAACATGGTTAATCAATACTAGGAATTCAATGATGAATTTATGCCTTGAATAAATGCATAAGCAAAGATTAAGAATGTTTCAGTGGCTAAAAACATGTCCTGAAGCAAGAAATGGGTATTGTACAAGACCAAGTTGACCATCAGAGTAGATTCCAAAAATGTAGAGGAAAATTTCAGTCCCAACCTGAACTATCTCTATAACTACACAGGTTAAGAATTATCACTACATTTGGGGGCGGGGGGAGGTGGAACTGAAGACCCGTACTAGAAAACCAATTTTAGTACCAGAACTTTCTTGAGGAATTCAAGAATATTTCTCAAATATAAACTTGTATACTAAACTATATATATAGTTCCCATTACAAACACTGTGGTTGGCTAATCTCAACACATTCTTTTTCATCTTGATAGAAAGTCCTGAGTTAAAATTTCTTACACATGAAAATTTGAATACCTAGATCTGGTGGACCCTTTCTACTAGATTCAATATTCAGGTCCCCGGAGTGCGCAAAACAAAGAAGACAAACCTCTTTATAATTTTTTAGCCAAGCATATTTCTAAATATGATAACCACTACTCAAAATAATAATGCTAACAGTAATGATGAAAGAAAGAGTAAAGATGAAGAAACACTAGCAATTTTAATAGAAAGCAATAATGAGAACGACAAAGCTTCAGATGCACAAGATGTCAGTGGCCAATCAGAGGGAGATGTCTGGAATCTTACTACACACTGCAGTAGCCAGCGTGTGGAGACAGGATACTACAGAGGCTCCCAAACAT
Source organism: Orcinus orca (assembly GCF_937001465.1). NCBI lineage: Eukaryota > Metazoa > Chordata > Mammalia > Artiodactyla > Delphinidae > Orcinus > Orcinus orca. The sequence goes on along the minus strand of NC_064577.1, from coordinate 24,172,327 downwards.
CCTCAGTTCATAACACTCTCAGCGTCTCAGGAACTGTTTCATGACGCGCTGAGGCCAAAAGAAATACCTAAAAATTCAATTTATTGAGTAGTTAGTTAAAATGACTTGGATATAGTAATCTACATGATATCTAAGAGATGATTCTCTAGAAAAATTAAAATAACCCCATCAGTTATCTATAATAACCCAGCGTGTGTCAGCACAGTCTGAGAATCACAGGTATATTCTACTGGTTCATTCAGATTTTTGAGCCACACTACATAGGTTGAACCCTGATTCCATTACTTTATTCCATATGCAACTTGTGCAATTTATGCTTAGCCTTTTCATGCTTTACTCAATTATAAAATGAATCAGATAATAACACTTGCTTTCTAGTGCTGTCATTATGAGTATTCAGTTAAGTAATCTATGTACAGAGAAGTGGCTGATTCTAAGCTCAATAAATGTGAGCTATTTTCATGAATATCAAGCAGAATAACATCAAACAATATTCCCTTTCCTATGATTGCAATAAATCCAGAGAAAACGAAATGCAGGAGTGGGTACACGTTTTTACTTCTCACTCCTCTGTAAGAAGCTGGAGTTATGTGTTTCTGAAGAGAGACTTATCAAGAGGTTCCATGGGTACTTTCTCCCAGGACACAGCAGAAACAGAACCAGGTCCTTGTTTTAATTAAGGCTTAGTCATGCAACTCGCCAGACTTTCCAAGAAAATAATGTCTCTATATCTTTAGTGTCTAATTAAATACAAAAAGAAATGCAAGAAGTTAGCCAAGCTTTTGATTGTAGACATGAAGAGTTTCCAACTCACTCAATGGACTGGCATTTCACTCCTGCACATTTATCAACAGGAAAAGGTAGTGGGATTATGATGATTTTTTTAGAAAGAAATTGCTGAAAAAGGAAAACGGTCTATGTAATGAGCTTTTACAGATCTGTATCTAGTTCACTACATTTATTTTGCTTTGCTGAACCACTTACCTGGTCTTTAGTTGAAGGATATAGTCTCATAAGAGGATACAAAGCATAAAAATGCCAAAGTCTGGCCACTGTCCTTCTCAGTTTTTTATATTAACATGACCTATTACCCAGACATTTCTAGCTATTGTAATGATTATCTCTTTGAGCTTTAGCAACTGGTTTACAATCTTTCTCTTCTTAACAAGAGCCCATAACATTTGGGGTAACCCCAGTATCCAAGCTAGCAACTATGGCAGATGCATTATTCATTCACCATGATTCCCTATGGGCAAAATGTACTTCTACACCACTGATTTGGGATAGGCCATGCCACTTGCTTTGGCCACTGAAATGTTAGTGACTAGGGTTCCCTGCATATAGGCTGAACCTTTAATCAGCTTCTACTGTGATTCTGCCTCTTTGCTCTTGTCCCCCAGCATCAGAACAGCATATCCTAAATGGGGCTGCTTGGTGGGCTTGTACATGCAGCCGAGCCCAGCAGAACCAGGTCACAGCCAACTTCATCCTGACGTGAGCAAAAGAGGTTTGCATTTTTATACACCTCTGAGATACTGAGGTTGTTTGCTACCACAGCAAGAATCGACTAACACCCCAAGCTATCAACACTCTACTCGAAAACTGTTTTCATCTCCTCCCCACGTATGATGTTCGCCTCTACTATCCAAGACCATATTCTACCATATTCTACATGTAATCGGTATCCCCGATTTCTTGACTTCTGAGATTTTAATTTTCTTGACTTCTGAGATTTTAATCTCCAGTATTTCACTCCCTTTAGGGCCTTTCTCACTTAGGACATTCGAAGGGTTATAAGAGCTCTGAGCCAGAAGTGGGGCAAAGATCAAGATATATATATATATATATATATATATATATATATATATATATACACATATACACACATAAAAATCACAAAATCTACCCCCGGTCTTCGAACACAGATCTCTTACAGGAAAACAATCATAAAAGTCACAGGAAAATGGCACACTACTAGAATCCCAGTCAGTCATGAATAACTATCCAGTCCCTCCTCGTATCATATGAAATGTCTCCCAGGATGCGGACACAGGTTTCTATCCAGTTTGTCAGGTTCCAAAAGCAGGAGTGGTTTCAGTAACATATGGTTTCACCCCTTCAGGTGTCTGGCATAACAGAGCTAAGAGACAATATCATCTCTTACCCTGAACCTCTTTTGAGACGTTACTTAATATTGGATTGCCCTCCTTCCATAACATAACTCGTTTATTTATTCTCTTATTCCCAGCTGCTACGTTCCCTTCTCTCCATTTATCCCCAATCTTTTCCACCTTTGGGAGGGACGCTGGGCTCAGCCCCTGTGCCGGACTAGACAGCAGGCAGCAATACTATCCTAGCAAGCCCCTCCCCCTCGGTCCACCCCTGTCCACACAGAGTGGGTGACAGAGCTTACAGAGGTTCACCTACTGGGCGATTTTTACCCCAGGCAATACAGATGAATTCACTGCTGATCCCTATTTGGCAGATGGGATGAAGGTACATCCTACCCCATCAGGCCCTCAGGAAGTGTGACATAAAGGTTAAAAACAGCTACTATTCCTCGCTTCGGAGTCATCCCTCCTTCCAGCCCTTGTAGTTGCAGCGCTGATCCTGTGGCCACTGCAGCGAGCAGGGGGAATGTTGAAAAGCGGAGGTGATGTGGGAAAGGAAGTAGAGCAGCCCCTTCCTCACCTGCTCTTCCCAGATCCACCAGAAAAAAAAAGAGGAATCTATCCCGTGGGGACGGACACTCCTTGAGCCCCACCCGTGCTCATGCTGAGTGTGAGCACACACTCACGAAGGCGTGTAAGCCAGCCCTTCATGCTTGTATCTCCCCTTGTTTGGACGACATGTTTAACTGCCAGGCCCAGCCTGAGGAGGGATCCCTGTGCCCAGGGTCGGACATTATCGGCTGCGAGGGGATCCCTGTGCCCAGGGTCGGACATTATCGGCTGCGAGGGGATCCCTGTGCCCAGGGTCAGACATTATCGGCTGCGCCAACCACAGACTGACACTTGCCATCTGCCTCCACGAGGATTAAATCAGGAGCCGCTGCAGCCGCTGACCTTCAACACCCCCTGAAAGGAGCTCAGGGTGGAGACCAGGAATGAGGCGCTCTGTGCTCTGGGAGAAACTGGCAGAACAGGCCTTCAGAGAGTCAGATATTTTCAGGAGAAGATTTTAGGAGCCCAGGTCTTGCATCTCCTCGTATCTAGAAAAGCACTGAAATCCTTCACGGTGACGTCCGCTCCTCGTGACCGGCAGCCAGGCTCTGCCAACACGTGTGCTCGCCTGAGCCTACGCGCTCCCTTCACTGACGTCAGATAGAACACCGACCTTCTCCCCCACCTCTTTGGAGCAGTTTCTTAGAACTATCTGAAATACTGTCTCCCGGGCTATAGTCCCCGTTTTAGCCCCCAATAAAACTGAACTCACATCTCTCACATTGTGCATTTTTCTTCAGTCGACAGCTATACAGTGAGTTCCTTCGTCTGAAGAGGGGACACTGAGCCATCCACGTGGATACACTACGTTCTGCTCCAGTTGTTTTGTGGCACACGGAGCACTGCATCGACTGCCGGGGAAGCAAAGCCCAGTCTAGAGCCCGTGCCTCTTCCTCTCAGGCCCCACTTGGAGCCCCTCGGGGCTTCCTGCATCGGTCTCGCTGGCCAGCTGTGCTCAGGGTCTTCCCACCTGGGAATGTACTGCACAGCCGCCTGCAATCTCTCTCTCTTTTGCTGGCAGACAGAACAGCTCCTATTAGCATTTTGCGCCTCAGAAGGAACAAGAGGAATATGTCTAGATTCAGCCCGTCTTTGCATTGCTGCAGACTCCGATGTCCACTTAATTCATGGATCTGCGGGGCCAGCCACCTTAAGCAAGCACATGGCGATAGCTGCTCGTCGTTTCCAATCACCTTCCAAAACTGGAAGAGGGTTCTTCTGATGGGCATTGTCATGTTCTACTTTAGGGCATCCCCCAAATTCCCATAGGGCCGTGCCCCAAACAGGCATCCTTTCAATAGGCCAGGTTTCCAATTGCTGTCTGTCTGACCTCATGGCCAGGCCATTGGCTACTGCTGCTCATGAGTAAAAATCCAAACAGAGGGGCTCTTACCACTGTTCAATCCTCCCATCTGTACTAGGAAAACAGTGTGCAATTCAGCCCACCAGGCTGTTCTGTGTTTGCCTTCTCCCAATCCAGCAGCTCCTCCCACGGTTCCAGAGTCAGTCCTGGAGAAAAAGAGGCTTCCTGCTAGGGATTATCCCTCCTCACACTCGCCAGGGAGCACGACCCTGTATAAATCATTTCCATTTGCTTATGGAACTCTTCTGGGTACTGCCACCCTCATTCGACAGCGTGTCTCTGACATCACCCAAGACAATGTGGGTGTTTCAGGTTTTAAGATCATTTTATGTCAGTCTTAGCAGTAGCTTCCAGCAATAATGTCAGACAGCAAGGTAGTAAATGTCCCTCAAATGGAAATGCTCTGGTGCAGAGGACCGGAAGTCCTCGATGGGAGGTGATCGCAGGTTCTTACCATAAGCCCTGGTCTAGAGGGCCATCACACGCGCGATCTGTCTCCACCAGCACTCCAATTTCTAGTCTATACTGTGTGGGCTCAGGCAATCTTACTGGTTCCCATTAAGCATGTCCAATTAATGTCAGTCGAAGGGCAGATTTATAGCCTTCTGTTTTACAGTACTAGGTGGGGAAACGTTCTCCAGCCAGACACAGTCTCCATCCCCATCACACAAATAGGTAAAGAAACCACATTACAGAAAGCCTGTTCACACATACCAATGTTCCTACAAACTCTTACCTTAATTCCACCAACCCTTACGTTCCTCACTGTGGCCTTCCTTAAGATTTCATCAACACATCTTGGTTTTACAGTATTAGGTTGAGGAAGTGTTCCCCAGGCAGACGTAACATCGATTCGCAAACAACGTGACACCACTTCTTTACGTAACATTGCTTAAACCTCCCAGCTTTCATAATCCTATCCACGCTCACACTCTAACGCTCTCTCAGTCTAACTGCAGCAGAGTCCAGCCTCCACCGATGGGTTTTGGCACCACAGTTCCTGGGACTCCTGTATTAAGGACTCCTGGAAACTTCTCTTCTCCACCCTCAGACCATTTCAGCCATCTTGTGCAAAAGACTCTGGGTCCCCAGAGAGGGGCCGAGCCGAGGGACCCTGGCACTTTTGTCCACCTTTAACTTGATTAACCGGCCTGACCCTTTGCCCCAAGCGACGGCTGGTCAGATTTCTCACAGCAATCTCTACCTTCCAGCTTGTTTGGAGCCCTTTTACATTTGGGCACCAGCAGGGTGTCGCTTTGGCCCACCCAACCTTTGGTGCTATAATAAAACTTTGTGTTAACCCCATCAATGTTCGTTTTATTCATCTCATTCCTTAATGACCATCTAAAAACGTCCACCCCCATGGGATGAGTCCCATGACACTTCCCTCTCTGTTTCCTCTTTGTTTCACTCCTATCAATACTCACTTTATTTACCTTATTTCTGAAGAACCCTTTTAAAATTGCTACCTTGTTGGAAGAGTCCTTTGACTCTCCCCTCTGCCTCCTCCTAAACTCTTGTTAATAAACCTATTGTTTTTATTAGCGTCTGTACGACACACGACGGGGAAGCTGAGAGAGCAAACTGGATAAGGCTTCCCAGACTGTTTTTCAGTTTTGCAACCATAAGGTACACAGGGCGCCCGTGTGAAAGGAGCCCCCTTAACCACAGTGTTTACCGTGACCTGGGAAATGAGTGTATTCACTGGGTGAATATCGCGGTCATCATAAAGCCGGTCCCACGTGGCTTGTGTATGAAATACATCAGCTTCTTCAGTTGGGGTTTTCCACCTGGGATTTACAGGGGGAGACAGAAAGTCCCCCTGGTCAGGATAAACAGACCTGACAGTGGCTCTTCCCCAGTCCAGCAGGCTGGCTGTTTCCTCGGGAATGACCTCCTGTGAGTCTGGATCACGTGAAGCCATCTGTGCTTGTCTGCTTTTTCCATGGTGAGCGGTGCATCCTGCACCAACCCAGACATGCACTTCCCTCTGCGGCTTCAAAACCAGAGGCAGCACCTCAGCGAGTCACTCTCCATCTGAACGGAGATTGGAAAAGTGAGTTCGGTGTATCTAGATTCGAGTGAGAGTGGTTTTAACGCACAACATGATGAATACAATGAACACGGTTGGATGTTATATATGAAAGCGTTTAAGAGAGCAAATCCTAAGAGCTCGTTACAAAGAAATTCTTTTTCTTTCTTAATGTTGCATCCACATGAGATGATCGATGTTCACTGAACTTTCTGCGGTCATCGTTTCATGACGTACGTAAGTCAGATCATTATGCTGTACGCCTTACACTTCTACAGTGTTGTATGTCAATTACATCTCAATAAAACTGGGAGAAAAATTTTTTTTAATAAAAATAAATAAATTAGTAGTTCTCATAATCCATTTTAGTATCACTCTGTCTTGCGCGTGGAACTCATGGCCCAGAATAAGCAAATTCCTCTGTTTCCTCAACTCTGATTCTCATCCGTTCCTTCCCCTTCTTCTCCTGAGTGAACCTGGAGGTCCCGCTCCAGAGGGACGCTGTCTCCTTGGCGGTCTTCTCACTGAAGGCCAATTTTTGCTCAGGGTCTAGAGGTGAAGTCATCCCGTTCTTTCTTTGTTCCCCACCATCTCTTCCTCTTTGCCCTCCTCCCTCCTTTGAAGTGAAGGCGACCAGACCGTATCCCCTGCCTTTGTCAACATTATCATCTAGGATACCCTGGCTGTGCTCTCTCTCTCTCATTTGTGGGATATTTTCTTCACTAATTCACTCTTTCCCTCCTCGTTCCTACTCCTGCCACCCTGGTGGGTGATTTCAGCATCCACATGAAGGACTTTCCCAATACCCTGTCCTCTCCATCTCTGCTCCCTTCTTCCCGGGACCTTCTCCCCAGCCCACCTTGAGCACTGCCGGAGTCGCACCCTGGGTTTTGTCATCACCTCACCACCTGCATCACCTTGCTTTAAGCATCCGGCTTCCTCACTGCCACCTCCCATTCTCCTAGCGTAGCTGTACTCAGCTTCTCTTGCCAACTATTCTCTGTGGTCAGCTGAACATATAATTTGTTGACCCAACTTCTTTTCTATGATATTCATGATACCTTTTTGTATTAGTTTGTTAGTGCTACCATGACTACAGAGTACCACTGGGTGGCTGAAACAACAGAGTTTTGTTTTCTCACGTTTCTAGAGGCTAGAAGTCCTAGATCAAGGTGTCAGTGGGGTCAGTTTCTCCTGAGGCCTCTCTCCTTGGCTTGTAGATGGTCGTCTTCTCTGTCTGTCTTCATGAGGTCGTCCCTCTGTGTGTGTGTGTGTCCGAATCCCCTCTACTTATAAGGACACCGGTCCTTTTGGACTAGGGCCCACTTTAACGACTTCACTTTCACTTTATTACCACTTTAAGGATCCGATCTCCAAATACAGTCACAATCTGAGGTGCTGGGCATTAGGGCTTCAGTGTATGAATTTGGGGGGCACATATATATCATATTATAGCCTATATATCACTCTCTCACCTCCACATTTTCCACCTTATCCAGCCTAGATTCCATGGTCCACTACTTTGCCAACACCTTCAGCCCCTCACATCTTTTTCTCTCTGCCGGACTCACCTAAGAAAACCCCAGACTAGTTAAACCTGTTAAGGCTATTTCTTTATCCCAGACTTGTGCCCATGCAGCTGCACAGAGATGGAGAAAAAATAGGTATAGCCATGCTTTCTAGTCTTCCCTTAGATTAATAACCACCTCTCAGTGTGGGCACTAAACACTGATTGACAATCTTATTACACATGCCTAGGGTTTTCTGAAACAACCGTTTTATACTTTCTCTTACTGCCTCAGCTTCCACTACTTTTTCCTCTCACGATACTCTTAACTGGTAATCTTTCCTCTATTGAGAAAATAGGTGTATTTTGAGGACTCCCTTATAGACCCACCACAAGGCTAATGACCTACTCGTGTCTGCATGGACATTGCCTACCATCCTTCCTGCACAACAGGGGTCTCCTTCAGCCAACCCTGCCACTGCTCCCTGGATCCCACTTTTTCTTGTCTAATCAAGAATGAGGCTCCTTACAGAAAGAATGCAATCATGCCACTTGCAGCAGCATGGATGGACCTAGAGATGATCATACTAAGCGAAGTAAGTCAGACAGAGAAAGACAAATATCATATGGTATCACTTGTATGTGGAATCTAAAAAAATGATAGAAATGAACTTATTTACAAAACAGAAATAGACTCACAGTCATACAAAACAAACTTATGGTTAGCAAAGGGGAAAGGGGTTGGGGAGGGATAAATTAGGAGGTTGGGACTGACATACATACACTATTATTTATAAAACAGATAAATGACAAGGAACTACTGTATAGCACAGGGAACTCTACTCGATACTCTGTAATAACCTATATGGGAAAAGGATCTGAAAAAGACTGGATATATGTGTATGTATAACTGATTCACTTTGCTGTACACCTGAAACTAACACAACATTGTAAATCAACTCCAACTAAAAAATAAATAAAATAAAAAATAAAAATTACTCTATAAAAAATTAAGATAAAAAAAAGAATGAGGTTCCTTGATTTTAATTTACCTCTCTTGCATTATTAATTTCTTTCTCTCTACAGGATCATTCCCATCAGAATTTAAACATGCTCAGAATATTCTGTTTTAAAAAGTTTCTTCAGGGCTTCCCTGGTGGCGCAGTGGTTGGGAGTCCGCCTGCCGATGCAGGGGATGCGGGATCGTGCCCGGGTCCAGGAAGATCCCACGTGCCGTGGAGCGGCCGGGCCCGTGAGCCATGGCCGCTGAGCCTGCACGTCTGGAGCCTGTGCTCCGCAACGGGAGAGGCCACAACAGTGAGAGGCCCACGTACCACCAAAAAAAAAAAAGTTTCTTCATCTTACTTCCACATACATCCACTGACATTTTCTCTCCCCTTCAAAGTAAACTTCCTGAGAAAACTGTCCACATTCTCAGAACCCATTTGCTCCCCAGCCCACGTTGACCAGGCTTCTGTCTCCACCCCTCCATTCAAACTGCCCTCCCAAAGGTCACCAGTAACCTCTGTGTGCCCAAATACAGTGGTCACTTTGCTGAGTGTGCACTGGACTCAGGCCAGAGCAGGATTTCGGCCCGCTTACGGCTCTGCAGCTGTTGCAGTGCTGTCTCCGCTTGGCTCGGGGCCCCACTCTCCCGGCTTTCCTCCTCGCCCACGGCTGCTGCGGCTTGGCCTCCCCGACTGGCTCCCGGACTCAGCGCAGCCGGCGGACCTGTGAGTGCTCCAGAGATGGATCCCCATCCCGCTGCTTTTCTCCTTCTGTACTTTCTTCCTAAGTTACATCTCCAGCTCCAGGCCTTTAACACTCCCCATATGCTGATGGCTTCCCAATTCATTTCTCTACTACTTACAGTTGTCCTAAGCTCCAATTTCAGATCTCCAACAGCTTAATGTATATCTACAATTGTGTCTAAGAGGCACTTCAAGTGTAACATGATTTACACAGAATTCTGTATATATAACCCCACCCCTAAAAAGCTCCTTCTTCCTTACCTCTCCCTGGGATTTCTGAAATATACTCTGACTGACTGCCCTGCTCTCACCAGCCCCCAAACCTCCCATAGCCCACAGAATGATCTTTTTTAACTCATAATCCTACCATACCACTTTTTTTTTTTCTTGCCTAAAACCCTCCAGCAGCTTCCCAATGCAGTAAGACTTTAGTTGTAACACCTTATCCTGGCTGCAATGTCTCACATGAATGGCCCTGACATGCATCTCACTCCTACTAACCTGACACTCTCTCCATGAGTCCACAGACTTCCAGACATTCTGGCTTTCCTTCCGTCCTTTGAAATGACAAGATCTTTTCTACCTCAAGAGCTTTGCACCCGTGTCTCCCTCTGCTTGTAACGTGCTGCTCCAGATCTTTATACAGCAGGACACGTTTTGACATTCAGACCTCAGCTCAGATATTCCCTCATCACTGATATCCTCCTGGTGGCTCCACCTAAACGAGACCACCATGTTTTAGAGCATCACTCCACATTATTTTTGCCATAACACATAATCTGAATTGATTATTCATTTGTTTGCTTATTTATGATCTGTTTCTTGCTCCTGAAAATGTAAACTCTACAAGACAAAGTTGTGTTTTTACCCCTGAAATCCCCTGTGCTTAAGTCAATACCCACCAATAATGTAGGCACTCTATAAATGCTTGCTGAACAAAGGAATAAATGAATGAGTTCTGATTCTGGGGATTTATGGTAATAAGATGATCAGACGACAAGTGTTCATGCAAGCGCTCTTCAAATAGCAAAGAACTGGAAACAATCAAAGGGACCACAAGATTAACTAAACAGTGTCACGTCCATGTAACAGAATAAATAAAATAATAAAACCAAGAATCAAGTCGTACATCCACATTTATGGACTTGGAGAAGTATCAACTAGATATTGTTGAATAAAAAAGTGGGTATTGGCACAAAAACAGACACAGAGATCAATGGAACAGAATAGAGAGCCCAGAAATAAACCTATACACTAATGATCAATTAATCTATGACAAAGGAGGCAAGAAGATACAGTGGAGAAAAGACAGTCTCTTCAATAAGTGGTGCTGGGAAAACTGAACAGCTACATGTAAAAGAATGAAATTAGAACGTTCTCTAATAACATATACAAAAATAAACTCAAGGGACTTCCCTGGTGGCACAGTGGTTAAGAATCTGCCTGCCAATGCAGGGGACAAGGGTTTGAGCCCTGGTTCAGGAAGATCCCACATGCTGCGGAGCAACTAAGCCCGCGCACCACAACTACTGAGCCTGCGCTCTAGAGCCCGCGAGCTGCAACTACTGAGCCCGCGTGCCTAGAGCCCATGCTCTGCAACAAGAGAAGCCACCGCAGTGAGAAGCCCGCGCACTGCAACGAAGACCCAATGCAGCCAAAAATAAATAAGTAAATTAAAAGATAAATAAATAAATAAACTCAAAATGGATTAAAAACCTACATGTAAGACCAGACACTATATAACTCCTAGAGGAAAACATAGGCAGAATACTCTTTCACATAAACCACAGCAACATTTTTTTTGGATCCATCTCCTAAAGAAAATAAAAGCAAAAATAAACAAATGGGACCTAATTAAACTTAAAAGCTTTTGCACAACAAAGGAAACCAGTGACAAAACAAAAAGACCTACTAAATGGGAGAAAATATTTGCAAATGATATGACCGATAAGGGGTTAATATCCAATGTATATAAACAACTCAGACAACTCAACATCAAAAAAACAAACCACCTGATTTAAAAATGGGCAGAAGAACTGAACAGACGTTTTTCCAAAAACGACATACAGATGGCTAACAGGCACATGAAAAGATGTTCAACACTGCTAATTACTAGAGAAATGTAAATCAAAACTACAATGACATATCACCTCACACCTGTCAGAATGACTATCATCAAAATGTCTACAAGTAACAAAGGTTGGCAAGGTTGTGGAGAAAAGGGAACCCTTGAACCCTGTTGGTGAGAATGTAAGTTGGTGCAGCTCCTTTGGAAAACAGTATGCAGGTTCCTCAAAAAAACTAAACATAGAACTGCCATATGACCCGGCAATTCTACTCCTAGGTATATACCCAGAAAAAAAGGAAAACACTAATTGGAAAAGATGCATGCACCGCAATGTTCACAGCAGCACTGTTGACAATAGTCAAGATGTGGAAGCAACCCAGGAGTCCATCAACAGACGAATGGATCAAAAAGATGTGGTATAAACACAAAATGGAATATTACTCAGCCATAAGAAAAACTAATGAAATTCTGCCATTTGCAGCAACGTGGATGGACCTAGAGAATATTATGCTAAGTGAAGTAAATCGGACAGAGAAAGACAAATGCTGTATGATATCACTTATATGTGGATTCTAAAAAATAAAACAAACAAATGTATATAGCAAAACAGAAACAAACTCACAGATACAGAGAACTAACTAGTGACTACCAGTGGAGAGAGGGAAAGTGGGAGGGGCAAGATAGGAGTAGGGAAATATTATGGGATTATATGAAATCATGTGTGTGAAATTTTTTGAGAATTGTAAACCATTATAGAATTTAAAGAATCATTCATTCAATTAAAAAAAAAGTTGGATAAACAAAGCCCAAAGTGTGCAGCCATTTCTGTAAAATTATGTATACACAATATTATATATAAACTAAATATTTATACACACGTACATGCAGTTAGATGTCTAGAATTATATCTGGAAACATTAACAGTGGTTATCTCTGAGAAATCTGGAGTAATTTTTACTTTCTTCCTATACTTTTCTGAATCATTTGAATTTTTATATGAGCATTTATTATGTTCATAATCAGAAAAAATAAAAACTAAAATGTCTCCTCCTAGTCTTTGGCTTATTAGATAGACAATACTAGGATCTTTCCAAGTGATTTCTGAGGGGAAAAAAAAGCAGTTTTTTTCAGTACGCTGATTCAATACACTGATTCTCTATTTCAATTTCATTTATTTTTCCCCTCTCTTGTTTTTCTTATTGTTATTGCGAGTGTGGAAACATTGTCAGCACTGCAAAAAAATGAAATAAAATAAATCCAAAAAATATTATTAGGCTAAGCTTTTCGAAGTGCATTTTAATATAGCATCAAGCATGTTCCCATTTTTATTACTGATTATAATGTTCAGCAGCGTGTGACACAACAATTCAGACTTTTTGGCAGACGGAGCCCAGTTTCCATTTCTTTTAGTACAAGATGTAGGGTGTGGAAACTTTCTACTTCCTTGGAAACTGTTCTGAAAACCGGTTTTCACTCAATTCAGCCTCTAAGTGTTTAAGAGGTGACTGAATTTCTGAAAGTGGTCTGACTGTTTTAGTGCCGCTGGCAACCACTGCAACTTTCGCACTGTGTGAAAGGGGGAACAATCCATATTATTAAAAATTTGCCCTAGATCTCTTTCCCATTTCCTATTTTTTCACTGAGGCCAAAATATCAAGATAATTTTCCTATGGAAACATTTAAACTTGGCATCAAAAATTATTTATTTAAATAACTACATCTCTGCATAATAATGATAATAATAATAATAAAACTGAGAAGGCAGCTCCAAAGAGAAGAGAGACGTAAATTCCCTGCAAGTTTTTCTTTCTGTTTGTTGGTTCAGTTTTGTTTTTAAAACCACTATACCACCCAACAGGATACCCATTTCTATTCAACTGCCTGAGTGAGAGTCAACAAGAGACCTGAGTTACATACATTTTTTTTTTATGGACGAAAACAAAAATGCCACCTTTAATTAACTCCTTAATAGGGCAAGATATATTATCATAAATTTCTTGAAATGGAAACAGCTTCTGTCTGCTTCAGTTATTCAGCAGTAGGTTGGCTTCCTAGGACAAAATCCTAAAAACAGGCAGCTTTTATGTCTGATCTGGTTGTAGCACTTAGCTTTTGTGGACTAGCAAGGTAGTATCAGCACTTCCCAGGGAGTTCTTTTGCATTCTCTGCTAATGAAATTCAAGCGGACGCTAGCCTTGAATTTGGAGGCGGAGGTGGGCGGGTAACTAACTCTGTTTCCAGAGTGAGGAGGGGGGAGGGTAGATTATGGTGAATGATCCAGATCATTCTACATACTTTGGGGAATCTTCAGAGATCGAATGTGGGCTTCCTGTGAGTTTATTTCTTTAAATGCCAGCAACTCATCGATTTCCATGATGTCCGTGATCAAGTTATCGCTGATGAGCTGATACTTCTAAATCCTCAGCTCCATACCTCACTACATCCCTACACCGGGTCCACACCGGTAAATGCCTTCCTGCAAACTGAGCATGTCATTCACCACGCTGCAAGTTGATTCTATCCTGTCCTTCGAAGACCTGGTCCTTTTCCTGAGTTCCCTATGCTGACTGATAGCACCACTCAATATCCTTCCAAGCTGGCGTCTAAATTTGAAACTTAAAAGTCACAGTTAACTCTCCCCTTTTCTTCAGCTTTACAGATTGTCTTCAAGACCTGTGAACTCCACAGGGGCCACATCTCTGAAATACCTCTGGTAATATTCCTACCTTTCTAATCTAAGTGTCGCTTTTACAGTCAAGCACCTGTTATCTCTTGTCTGGACCTCGAACTGGCAAACTATGGGCCATAGACTAAATCCCACCCACTGCCTGTCTTTGTGAGTCAAGTTTTATTGGATTGTCTAAGGCTGCTTTTGGACTACAAAGTCAGAGTAGTTACAGCAGACATTGTATGATCCGCGAAGCCAAAAATACTTACTATCTGGCCCTTTACAGAAAATATTATAACTCCTGGTCTAGACCATAGCAACAGCCTCCTAACAGTTTACATTACTTATACACTAAGTAGAGAAGAAGAAATAGACAGTTAGGCAAAGGAAAGGAAAGAAACACAAACACTTCACTCCTCAATAATAAACACTCTAAATCATTCTATGCTTTTTCTGGGCATATGCTCTTATACTATTTCTTACAATAACTGAATTTTATTATACACACTATTTATGATAAATTGAGTCTTTCTTGGCGGCAATTTTAAATAAAATTTTTCCTTTTATAAACTTTCATGGTTATATAATATTAAATATTACAAAGATTTTTTTTCATGTTTTAAGGTTGATACAGATTTTCAAATTGTCTCAATTTCAATTTTCAAGTTGCCTCTGGATAGGTTATACATTTACATTCCCGTCAGGATTGGGCTTAAAAACTAAACCAAGCTATAACTTCTCCAATTATAACCACATACTGGTATCACTATTTTTTTTTTTTTTTTTTTTTTTTGCAGTACGCGGGCCTGTCACTGCTGTGGCTTCTCCCGTTGCGGAGCACAGGCTCCGGACGCGCAGGCTCAGCGGCCATGGCTCACGGGCCCAGCCGCTCCGCGGCATGTGGGATCTTCCCATACCGGGGCACGAACCTGTGTCCCCTGCATCGGAGGGGGAGTCTCAACCACTGCGCCACCAGGGAAGCCCCAGTATCACTTTTTTTTAAATGACATGGTAGCTCGTTGCTATATTTATCTTTATTTCTGTGATTAATAGTACAATTGAATATTTTATATATTTAGTAACAGTTTGCATTTCTCCTTGTGGGAATTGATTAGGATTATTATTTTGCATTTTGCGATTTCAGTGAGCATTTTCTTCGTAATTACATACTAGTATTCCTAACAGAATAAAAGTAATCTTGGTCCAAGACCAAGAGGGGACACGCAGTAGTGCCTGCATGGAATCCTAAATGTGGCTCTTCTTGATCTTGTGAATTTAAAAACAAGTTGTCTTATCCATACACCCCCACTATATATAATAGGAATTGTTAATAAAACAAAAGCAATAATAATAACGTAAGCACTTTACACATATTAACTCATTTTAAACCTCACAGCTGTCCCATGAGCAGTGACTATCCCTGCTTTATAGATAAGAAAACTGAGGTACAAAGCAATTAAGAGAGCCCAGGGCTAGTTTGGCTTCAAAATCCTTCTTCTTAAATAAGACACTACAACTGAGTAGTTATGGCCATATGGCTTACAAATTCTGAAATATATACTCTGACTCTTAAGAAAAAGTTTGCCCATCCCAATATAGCTAAATTAAAGACAGACAAAAGCCATGTTGTTGTGACATGGTGACACTTCCCAAGTTTAAGATGTTGAACTTTCATAACTTTTAGATATTCTACAATCTTTATAATTACATTCATAAGTAAGTAGGTATTGAAATAGAGCAGATAAATAGAGCTTAGCCTTTTTCTCCATTATTTATTCAAAGTAAATTTATCAACACTCTGCAAAACTATGCACAGAACAATCCTCTTGGCATTCTAAAAATACACACGTAAATCAGATCAAATCTCTGACTGTAGAAAACTTAACTCCATGTTATCAATTCTAAAAAACTATCACTCACAGAGCTGTCAGATATATATTCTTAAAACTTACCATCAGATTATGCATCATAGCTTCCCCAAATTCTTCAATAACATCCTAGGTCCCACAGAAAAAAAAAAAAGGTAATTTTCTTCGTCATTCCAGATCATGTTAAGATCTAGTTACAACACGCCATTCTAGTTCATTCCCTACTATTTCTCCCTTTCAACAAAATCAGGTATTCAGCCTTTCCAGAAGATATCCTACATTTTTGTGTCCTCCTGCCTTTTCTTCTCACCTCTTGTATATGCGTGGAATGCCTGCGCAAATCAGATGCATTATTTGCCATCAACCTTAAATTCTGTCTCCTCTCAAAAAACTCCCAGGGGGCTTCCCTGGTGGCACAGTGGTTAAGAATCCGCCTGCCAATGCAGGGGACACGGGTTCAGGCCCTGGTCCAGGAAGATCCCACATGCCGCAGAGCAACTAAGCCCATGGTGCCACAACTACTGAACCTGTGTTCTAGAGCCCGCGAGCCACAACTACTGAGCCTGCAAGCCACAACTACTGAAGCCCGTGCGCCACAACTACTGAAGCCCGTGTGCCTAGAGCCCGCGCTCCGCAACAAGAGAAGCTACCGCAATGAGAAGCCCGCGCACTGCAACAAAGAGTAGCCCCCACTCGCCACAACTAGAGAAAGCCCACGCGCAGCAACGAAGACCCAAGGCAGCCAAAATATAAATAAATTAATTAAATAGAACAAAAACCTCCCTGAATCCATCACTAGGAGTGATCTTTTCATGGCATGCGTGATTCCTGCACTAATTACACAGAATGATAACATCCACCCGACATCCTCACAACAGTTCACAACCTCCTAAAAGGCAAGGACCACATCCTTTTCAGTTGTAAAAGCTCAGCAAAGAGAGCAAATGCTCAATAAAAACGTTGCTTAAATCGAGCTGAATGAAAGGTACCTCAGTGTTCAATTACCATCTGTCTCTAATTTGGTTCTTTCATCTCCCCTGTTTTTCCTCTTTTTTATTCGCATCCTTGTGTACCTTATATGAAGTGATCTGTTGCAGCACTGCAATGCATTAGTCATAACCTAGAGCTTTTCCATGGGATGACTAATTGGGGGGAATAAAATATCTGGTGGTTTTCAGCTTTTTCTTTTACTCAACATTTTGACTTAAAAAAAAAACTGGATAGCTATTAACAGAAGGACTCTTAAGGGCAATGATACTTTATGAACTTGCAATCTAAGACATCTTAGAAAAAATGCTTTGAAAAAAACTAACTTTTCTGAACCAGGTCAAGTTATTGATTTCAAAAAACAATAATACAGTCACAAACGTCTGCAAGCTTAAGGCTATACACCCATAAAACTTTAGAATAAAAGAAAAACTTTTAAATGTATTTTCAGGTGCCTAATGTCAAATTGTCCTTGTTACTCTTATACAGTCTATTTACAGAATTTGTACTCCCCCGGAAAACGTAGGTTGTTAGTACAAGTTGTACTAGATTTCAAGAGTTGTAATCTTCAGACAGAAACAGTATTTGACAACTGGGATTCAAATCTAATAAACTGCAGAATCATCTTACTTGAAAATACTATTTATGTATCCTTCTAAACAGGCCTCCTATAAAATTCAATGTCAATTTGGGAAGTGAAACACACATATAATGGGTATAAAGCAGTTAAAATCCTCTGGAAAATCCTCTGTGTCCAGAGGACAATTTAGAAATACTAAGAGAGCACCCATGTGATAGCATCTGGCAGTCAAAATTCAACTAAGATGAACTTTACAACTACTGTAGACTATAAACATACCTCCCCTGATCACAGCCGCAGATATTTTAAAGCAGTAAATATACTTTCAGGAAAGTGATAGCAAAAGAGAGTACGTGGCAGAAATGGACATTTCTGTATACTACTTATGGGCAAATGTGCAGGCTCTTAAGCTCTCTTCCACCAATTCACCCCTCCACCCTTCAGTTCATCCACCCCAGCCTGTGCTCTTCTCTCTGCATCAACATCTTCTGGACTAAAAGGGCCAGAGACGTTGCAAAAAATGTTAAAAGAGGGTATTTGAGCCTTGAATATTATGTGCAGGTAACAGGCTGAGGACATTACTCAGCTGCAAACACAGGACAATTCTCACTGAAGGGGAAAGATTATTCAGAGGACAGAGCTAAGAGCTATGGAGAACGAGTTCTGGAGTGGAGGACTAAGCCCTAATCAAGGAAATCATAAATGTGCCCAGATGGATTTCACAGCTGATACTGACCAGGGATTGAAGAAAGTCTTCCTTTTTGAATGGGAGTGTCTGTAGCACTTACCCTATGCCTGTCACACCATTTGTAGGTTGAGCGTGTGGGCAGCAGATAACTTGCCCCCTCTGCTCACAGGTCTTCAGAATGAGAAAAACTGTCTTCGAGGATTTTACTCATGGAACTGCAACTGCAGAACCTCACGCACTTGGACGTGATTTAAACGATAGGATCCTGGACCACAACCCTGAGCCTGATGCCATAACGAGGTGAGTTCTCAGACGTCTCGAGGAGGGTATGAGTTTATTTTGCATGTAAGAGGGGTGGGAACTGTGTCGACAAAGGACAGACTGTATTTTCAGAAAATTGTCCACAGCAGTACTTCTAGTCCAGAGGACACTCCACCAGAAAGAAGTGGGGTGTATTTTCCCACTCCTTGAAATCAAAGGGCCTTGTGAATTTCAAAATTCTATTTCAAAGAATGGAATTTGGTGGGAGACAAATGCTGCATGACACCCAAGGCTGGGTCATAAAAGGGTACACAGCTTCTGCCTGACTCTCTGTCTCAGGGCACTACAGCCCAGCCACCACATTCTAAGGAGGCCCAGGACACATGCAGAGGCCACATAAAGGTGTCTCAGCCAACCGCTCTACCTAAGTGCCAGCTGCCACCAACCTCCGGAGATGTGAGTGAGCAAAGCCTCCGCCTAGCAACTCCTCTCTGCCCTAAAGACTCATCTCTGGCATTACTGCGTCTGGAACGCCTTCTCTCGTCACCTGCTACGGATCCCCCTCCTCTGGGCTCCTAGCATCCTACGTCTTTCCTAACAGTATGAATCATACTGTACATTGACTGTTACTTTATTACCCATCTCCCCCATTAGAAGTAAAGATCTTAGTAACAGTATCTGCCTTCCTCACCTTATATCCTAAGTACTTAACGTTATGTCTGATGTGTAGTTTGAACGAGAGTGAATGTGTTGAATAAATGAGATGATCAATATAAAAACAAAAATAGTGTAAAACAGCATAACTGATCAAATAAGATAGTTGAGGTGGCAAACCAGCAGACTGTCGTTTTGGTTTTGGTTTTGGTTTTAGCCGTGAACACTCACAGCAATCTGACATGTGGGTGAGGAAGAGACGCCAGAACGACCAGCTCAGTACTGAGCCAGCTTGACAAGGAATCAGGACCATGAAAGAACCAAAGCGCCCAGACCTACAGCGCACGCAAGACAGTAGATTATATCAAGGGTTCTTAAGCATGCTGCTCTTAAGACATTTAGTGCCTTTAAAAATCAGAGGGTCCCAAATTATGTGAGTTACATTTATCAGTATTTATCTTACTGAAAGTTGATACTGAGAATTTTAAAGTATGTTTTTGTACTCACTTTCAAATAACGACAAACCAATTATATGTTAGTATAAATAACATAGTTTTATGAAATGTAACTATGTTCCCCCCAAAATAGTTTAGTGAGAAGAGTAACACTGTCTTATAATTTTCCAAATTTTCTTAATAGCTGGCAGAATACAGACGGCCAAATTCTCGTATCTGCTTCTGCATTCAATCTGATATATTGTTTTGGCTGAAGTGTATGAAGAAAATCCATCCACACATAAATAAGTGGCTGGAAAAGGGAGGAGTATTTTAACAGCTTTTCTAAACCATCGTGAATACTCATATTTGATACTTCACCAAAACTCAACAAGCAGTAGTTTATTCAAGGTTAGCTGCTATGCAGAACCTGAAGCAATATTAAAGAGCTTTCACACTCTGTTACGGATCCTTTAAAATTCACTGGTCTACCTGCACTCTGAATGTATCATTTAGTCACTCGTGACTTTGCAACATCATGCACTGGCCATTTAGAAAACATTGGTTTATTGAGTTATACAGATCTTCCAAATATTGACATATTTTATCCTTCAATATCAGCAGTTACATTGTTAATTGTAATTAACAAGCCCATCAGCTAAGCTGTTAAATACTGAGAAAGTGTCAAAGGTCAAAATCTGAAAACTCGAATTTTATCATTAATATCAAATACTGTCAGGTGTTTCCCTTGAAGTGACAGGATCACTCTGTTCATTTAAAAAAAAAACAACTCTCAAATACACAAATCTGAATATCCAAAGTCTATCTCTCAGCTGTTATTTCAAGTAAAAATTGTGATCCATTAAAAAAGTTACTAATCTAGCTCACAGCTCACTCACTCACTCAAGTGCTTTTACTTTAGACAACCATCATACTTGGAAATGTAGCAGAGATGCTTTCCCATTTAGTCAAACAAAGCATTTTTTAAAAGGAGTCAAAATTGAGAGTTAATAAACTTAGTAATTATCACTGTGTTATCGAGGACGTTCTTCAGTAAAACTGGCGAATTTTTTTTTTTTTTTTTTTTTTTTTTTTTTTTTACTGCAAATGGACAGTGTTGAGTTTTCAGTGACTACTGGATCAGTTTGGTGCCATTGCCTTGACTCACCACTGCTTTCGCACCCACCAGGAAAAATGTCAAGAGACTAAGAAAGCCAAACGTAATCTAAGTACTATGGAAATAGTTCTGACCTCACAAATACCCTGCAGATGTCTTGAGAAGGACTACAGCTGCCCCTGCAGTGCCGCATGGAGCATACTTTGAGAGCCACTGCCCTACACCTGCCCAGGCTTCATTAA
The DNA here is from genome assembly GCF_937001465.1 of Orcinus orca. NCBI lineage: Eukaryota > Metazoa > Chordata > Mammalia > Artiodactyla > Delphinidae > Orcinus > Orcinus orca. Next base: position 24,151,384 of record NC_064577.1, on the reverse strand, counting down.
GGGCATCACTAGTTTTCCAGTATGAAAAATACGAGAGTAAATTTCAGAACACTGTAGAGTTGCATCCCATGTCTTACAATAATTCACTGTACCCATCGTAATTTCTTGAGTCGTATTTAAGAGAAATTCATATGGGTGCATCTCAACTAATTCACCTGAGGTAAATAATAATAGTACATGCAAATACAAACAGGAACAGGATGTGGAGAAAACAAAGAGAAAAGTCTTCGATTTTGTAAATATTCAAGCAACTTTATACCGGCACCTTGTTTATTGGGGAAAATGTGCCGGTAGTTCTCACATGTTACGGGCATTATACATGTCTCTTACATGTATGCATGTGAATTAGTCTAAATAGAGTGACACAGAGGAAAGACCACATAAAGACAGAAGGAGAAGACAGTCACCTACAAGCCAAGGAGAGAGGCCTCAGAAGAAACCAACCCAGCTGACACCTTGATCTTGGGCTTCTAGCCTCCAAAATTGTGAGAAAACAAATTTCTGCTGTTTAAGCCACGCAGTTTGTGGTACTGCACCGTCCTCTGAGCGTCCTCACCCGACAGCCCGCTTCAGGAAGGACGCTCACGGTCAATGGGACTTCAAACTTCAAACCTGCCAAACTCCAAACTGCAGGTGGAACTTTTCTACCATGGAAGCTTCTCTGGGTAAGTGAGCAAGTCCTCCTGCCTATCGTTTCTTCTGTCCCCCACAAAACTCTGTTCTGTTCAATCATAAAAGGCAATTCAACCAGAACTATGGTGGTTTTCTGTCATCCACTGTTTCTCTCCTCTCTTCCATGTCTATCACTTCTACTTAATGAGCCAGTGAGAAAAGTCTGAACATGCTCCAAATCTCTTCTTCACTCATGCATTTATTCACTGATCTTCCTACTCACCGAATAGTTGGGCAAACACATCCTGAGAGCCAACTAGAGTCAAGGAACCATACTATATCCTGGCAATACACATTTTAAAAGATAGTTCCTGCCCTCACAGAGCTTACTTTCCATTAGGGAAATACACAAGATAACAACAACGTTGATATCGACTATAATAATATGTCGGGTTCTTATATTCTATGAATAAAAATAAATTAGACACAGGATAGAATCCTGGTGAGCCATGGTTGTTTCATTTAGAGTGGCCTCTCTGAAGAGGGGAGAGTTGAGTCCAATCTGAATGGAAATAAAGGAACGAGCCAAGCAGATATCCGCGAGGATACATTCCAAGTAGCAGAAAGAGGAAACGCAAAGGCCCTGAAACTGGATTTGTGGAAGAAGTGCTGTGTGTCCAGAGTGTACAAGGAGGAGAGGGAAAAGAGAGTAGATCAGAGACACTGGGAGTTGGCTTTGGACGTTATCCTGAGGAGCATGTGACTAACTCAGAAGATAGGAAACCATGAGGTAGTGGAGTGTCTGACCCACCATTTTAATAGCCCCGCTTCAGCTGCTGTTTAGAGGACTGGCTGGAGCTGGAAACTGGCTAAAAGACTGCCACGACCCAGGCAAGAACACAGACAGTGGCTTTTTTCTCTAATTCTCCCACTTGCCTGGTAGAGTCACCTTGGGTCCTTTTGAAAACACTCATTCTTGATAGCCTTCCTTTAACAATTCCGATTCAACAGGCTTGGAGTGGAACTCAGCGATTCATAAATTTAGTAAGTGCCAGGAGCAATTCTTCTCACAGGCAAATTTGGGAAGCACAGATTCAAGGCGAGCGGGGATGAAGGAGGCAAGAAAAAGATGGCAGATTCTGGGAAGACGCTTTCAAGATGAGATGGACATGAGTAGGTGCTGGGTGTAGGACTAGAAACAAAGCCAATGTCAAGTCAACAATTGGGACCAAATACAGAGCAGGACACCGAGAACGGGTTTTCTTCTGGTGGAGGAAATATTGGGGGACCCCCCACCAACAAGGACAGTCCACCTACAAGTCTTATGTAGGGTTTGCCAAGGCAACTTTCCAATCCCCTGGACACAGTCATTTGTATGGCTTCCTTCTCCACCACCGCCATCACACCCACCCTTGCTGCTGAGCCCTGCTAGGAGCCTGGGGAAGTGGGAAAGCCTGAGATGCTCGTCCCAGGGGGTAGAAATCGCAGGTTCAATCATTTACAAGCACGACTATACAATCTTCAAGCAACGCAACACGTATCCAATTAAGAGATGTTTATTAGGAACATTTTTTACCAGTTTCCTTTAAACTGTTGAATCTCCTTTTTGACTGTGAATCAGTACATGTTTAAACAATAATTAGTACAAGTGGCTTCACAGTTTACCTTAGGGTAACTTCTTTATGTAACAAAGCCTGAGTGAACAAACTGAGAGCGGTTACGCAAATAATTCTTCTTCTCATAAGGAAATGTCTAAAATTCTTCTTCTAACCCCAAAGAAAGAAATCTTAAATTTGATACGATTTAAATAGCAGATTTTGTGAAGTGATTCATGTTCTTCTAGTGAAGAAAAGTAAACTTCTCCACTATAACTTTGGTGTGTCTCCTTTACAGAAAGGCATTTGTTTCTTGTTTTGTTCTCATGTGTCTTTCTGTACAAAAGCCATTGCATTTTTTTTTTTTTTTACCATCAAGAGCTGACTTTCTGAATGTAAGTCACATTGAACGGTATCTTTCAACTTTATACTAGAAAGTTTTGTTTTCCTTAACTTACAGAGAATAAGAAAGAAAAAGAAACCATTCCATTTGCCAGAAGTCATGATCAAATTTCAGATGACTTTTTGAACTCCGCAATAAGCAAATGCCAAATTTAAGCCGAAGAACCTTCTGACAATGCTCAGTGATATAAGGTTGTTAAGGGGCCACAGTTTCGTGTCGCTACAGACAGACATCCAAGTGTACACTGATCACAGGAATAGCTCAAGACGGGTAAACAACAATTTATCCCCAGAAGCAATTTTTTCTTCCACTGTGTGGGCGATCTCTTCAGGATTGTTTAGCAAACGCTATAAAATGTAATTAGTGTCACAGTCGATTGGTGGAATCCGGGAATCCAGGAAACACCATCGATTGGTGGAATCCGGGAATCCAGGGAACACCATCGACTGGTGGAATCCGGGAATCCAGAATTTACTCGAACACTGTCATCCTTCATCAACAGGTACTAATATTTGATGGACAGTAAAAACGTACAAAAGTGGTGAAAAGTACGCAGCTTCTAACAAAAGCAGAACTATCCTTTCTAACATCACTCCCTTTCCACTTTCACGGGCATTTGTTTCTTATCAAGATGCACGAAGTAATAAAACCATACCCAGGCCATATCAGATCTGCCTTCCAGGAGCATTTATCTATTCCTTCGTTCAACAAATATTGTGCACCTTCTACATACTAGATAATTTCCTCAACAATGAGGACCCAGTGGTAAACCAGAGACAAATTCATCAATACCCTTCCAGAGCTTACATGCTGGTGGGAAGATGGAAAACAAATAAAAATGACCAAATAATATAACGTCAGATGGTGACAGGTGCTATGACAAAAAGAAAGCAGGGTCCTCGAACAACAAAAGAATGTTAGTGAAAAATTGGTGAAATCTGAGGGAGACCTGCAATTTAGTAAGTGATACAACAATGTCAATTGGTCTGTTTGTGATTACTGTACTGGGGCTATGTAATGTGTTAATATTAAGGAAAGAAGGGTAAGGGGTAGAAGGGAACCCTTTGCGTTGTTTTCACAACTTTTCTCTAAATCTAAAATTAGTTCAAAATTAAAAGTTTAAGCAAAAATAAAGCAAGAGAGGAGAGTAGTTACCAGGGCCCAGAGGGGACAATTTTCTATAGAATGGCCAGAGACCGCTTCTTTGAGGAGGTGACATTGGAACAGGCTTCTCTCCACAAAGATTGAGGAGAGGGGTCCTCCAGACAGAGGGAACAGCAAGGGCAAAGCCCCCAAGGTAGGATGGGCTTTACAGCTGTAAGAAAGAGAAGGAAGAGGCCGGTGTGGGTGGAGTCAAGAGCACAAGTGGGAGATTGACCACAAACGAGGCAGAGAATCAGGTGTGGTCAGATTACGCCAGACAACATAGGTCCTCAGTGCTGGGAAACCACTGGAAGTTTTCAAGAGAATCATGTGATCTGATTTAAATGTTTCAAATATTTTAAGTCAAGTGGAGACAGAATGGAGGAGGACAAGAACAGAAACCAGGAGATTTGATGGGAAACAAACTAGAAAATCCCACACGTTACTGGGAGAGTCTCTGGAAATACAGGACCCAGGACAGAAATGGTGAATTCTCAGGATCAGTGTTGAAAGTAGAGCCAGTAGGATTTACGGATTAACTGGATGTTGGGTCTGAGCAAAAAGCAGGAGGTGAGTATGACTCCTAGATGTCTGGCCTGACTTTCATTGTGTGACTGCCTGGAACACTGGTGATGCTTTCAAAGGACAATCTGACATGTGAGTGCAGTTTGTACTGGCTATTCTAGAACGTCTTAGAGAACAAAGATCACAACATATTGATCGGGCCGTAAATATGTGTTTCTCTTTTCATCCTGGGGCATCGATGCCATCAAGTTACCTGGATTACAAACTTCATTACATCAGAAAACTTGTGTCGCTCACAAGTTGGCCTTCCCAATGGGCAATCTGATTTCTACCTCTCTCCTACCTTGAAGCAGGACTTGTACATCCTCATATTCACCATAAAGAATCCATTCTGGGCTTCCCTGGTGGCGCAGTGGTTGAGAGTCCGCCTGCCGATGCAGGGGACGCGGGTTCGTGCCCCGGTCCGGGAGGATCCCGCGTGCCGCGGAGCGGCTGGGCCCGTGAGCCATGGCCGCTGAGCCTGTGCGTTCGGAGCCTGTGCTCTGCAACAGGAGAGGCGGCAGCAGTGAGAGGCCCGCGTACCGCAAAAAAAAAAAGAATCCGTTCCTACCACACATTACCAAGTAATATAGAGTCGAATTACTATTTTAGAGGAAAAGTGGAGAGGAAGGTTCAGGCCATACATTGTAACAGCAAAAGCTCCCTGTATCGCTGCAAAATAGGTGTTCCTCTCCAAGCCTGCTGCATCCTGTAGCTGAATATCTATTTTCTCCTCTCTTTCCCCCAGAAAGTATTCTCTCTCTTCCATTTTTCCAAAAAAAGAAAATTAGTTCTGGCCCTTAATGGGCCTATTCCACTGGAAGAAGCAAACATCCTGCAGGGAACTGGGCCACGTATTTTGGAAGACAGTTGGGGCAGCTACTGTTACTTGAGGTGGCTAGTTGAAAGCCTCACTCAGGTGTCCCTTCCTACCGCACAGAATAGGGAAGTTCCAATAAACAGAGTTTTGTTCAGGTCACTATAGTCACAATATGGCGACCAGAACATCTGCTGGGACATAAACACACGTGGTACATTGCGGGAGAAAGGAGAGAGTCACGGTTTACACAAGGTACTACGGGAGCGCTCACATCCTGTGACTTCGGGGAATAACTGTGTCCTAGGAGAGATGTTTCCTCTCTTAGTTCATCCTTAATTTCCCATGTTGCTGGTAGCCTGTTGGGTACTGTGGTGTATACTGTGTTTCTTACACACATACTCTTGATACATTTTACAAACTGAATAAGATGTGCATCCAGGAAGGAAGGGTTTCTCATCCTAAGGGTGACAACAGGAATTGCAAAGTGAGCTTTGGCAGCTTGGAAATGCGTGAGCTACCCTGAGTGATAAAGGAGGCTGGACTCGACAGTGAAAGGAGCACCAGGCAGGGACTCTCAGCAACTCAGTTTCTACATCAAAACCCAATGGAGATAATACCAACCACAGCTACCACTCTCACCATATGCCAGACTCTGCTATGCACTTCACATGGACTGTCTTGTTTAATCCTCTCAATAATTCTGTGAGATAGAGGTTATCTGTAGGAATACTATTATACTCCTTGAATTATGTGAGGGAAGAGAGGCTCAGAGAACTTATGTGGGTCACCGGGTAGGGATGCGAGAAGGGTAGGGATGATTTTAATGCAAGAAACAAAGAACAAGTATAAACAAGCTTCCATTACTTACGGGACTATGGTAGTGCTGGTAACCAAAGTAGGAAGATAGAGATACAGACACATATAGAGATACAGATACTGACAGAGATACAGATACAGACAGACAGAGGTACAGACAGAGATAGAGACACAGATACAGATACAGATACAGACATAATCTGTCCCATAAAGGTGACGCTATTGAGCCTGTATGGCTTCGTCACTGGTATACAATCACATGGTGGCTATCACATTTTGGGCAGAGGACAAAGAAGGTGTCACTAGGTTTCCTGTAATATAAAAACAGAAGACGAGAAAAGAGTTCAATCTGAAGGATCCATGAAGAGATAGGACAAAAGCTGTGTCTGCTGCTAAAAGAAACTAGCTGGACATGCTTTGGATCCTGGAAAGGGAAGACACTACGTCAGCCCGGGCCACAGAAAGCAAAGCCACTAGTGATGTCTGAAACAGAAAAAGATGTCTGGGCTGAAAAGCACAACGCTGCCCATGCAACCAGAAAGCTGAGTGTAGAAGACGTGGGTTTTAGAGTCAGAGGCCACACTTCACATCACAGCTCTGCTACTAACTTGCCTTGGGCAAGGTCTTTAACTAATCTTAGCTGTGGATTTCCAACTGTGAAATGATCGTAATAGTTCTATTTATTTCTTAGGATTGTTATGATGAATGCAGGAAAAGATTTAGGGACTGCACCTGCAGAGTACCTAGAACATGCTAGATGTTCAGTAAATGAAAGTACGCTTCTGCTTCACGCTTTACTCTTTACCAAACACACCTGTGTAACTCCTCATCCCGAGCTTATACCGAATGTTCAGAGAGCAAAGCGCGCCACAGACCAAAACTGACAACACTGCAGGGCCTCGAGGACAGGAGGCCAGAGGAAGCACACACCTTGCGGACTCCAGCAGGTCCACTCTTCCCTCCCAGCAGCCGGCATTGCCACTCCAGCAGGTCCACTCTTCCCTCCCAGCAGCCGGCACTGCCACTCCAGCAGGTCCACTCTTCCCTCCCAGCAGCCGGCATTGCCACTCCAGCAGGTCCACTCTTCCCTCCCAGCAGCCGGCATTGCCACTCCAGCAGGTCCACTCTTCCCTCCCAGCAGCCGGCATTGCCACTCCAGCAGGTCCACTCTTCCCTCCCAGCAGCCGGCATTGCCACTCCAGCAGGTCCACTCTTCCCTCCCAGCAGCCGGCATTGCCACTCCAGCAGGTCCACTCTTCCCTCCCAGCTGACAGCATTGCCACTCCAGCAGGTCCACTCTTCCTTCCCAGCTGCCGGCATTGATACTCCAGCAGGTCCACTCTTCCCTCCCAGCTGCCGGCATTGCCACTCCAGCAGGTCCACTCTTCCCTCCCAGCAGCCGGCACTGCCACTCCAGCAGGTCCACTCTTCCCTCCCAGCTGCCGGCATTGCCACTCCAGCAGGTCCACTCTTCCCTCCCAGCAGCCGTCACTGCCACTCCAGCAGGTCCACTCTTCCCTCCCAGCAGCCGGCATTGCCACAGACTCCGGATCCCGTAACTCGTGCTGCAGAGAGTCTGTTTGCCTCGACCCCCTCACTGCAATATACTTCTAGTGTTTGTGGGCTTTTATTTTTCCTAGCTGTCTCTTTTCTACTTTACCCAATTAAGAATGCAAGAAAACTACGGTTACTAGTTCGTCCAAGAATATATTTCCTGGAAATACTGGTTTTCCAGATGTGGAGTCAAGCAAAAAAAAAAAAAAAGTGATAATCCCCCCTAAATAATCAGCAATTATAATATTATCTTTCTGTGAACTTAAGGACTGTCTCAAATAGATGGATTTCACATTAAAAAATGGAATTTCATATGCAAATCCTGACTTAATAGCCTTCCTTCTAATTAAGAGTACAAATTCCAAATATGAGAGCTGATATGACATCAAATTAAAGAAGCTCATTTAGGCAGCTCATGGCCTCATCCTCTTTCTCCAAAAATATATTTACCTTAGGCCTCCTCCAAAGAAAATCATTATTTGTCATTTATAAAAGTAATGAATGAAGTTTGGAGTTGATCCAATTATCTGAATAGTTTGGACTTGAATCACATATGATTCCCATGAAATAGAGGCACGTGATCCACAGCCCACACAAGCGATGGCTTTCGACTCCCTAAACTTGCACCATTTTTGCTCTTCTCTTCCTCCCCATGTTTCCTTCCCCTAATCCTACTTTTTGGGCCAAAGATTATAAATAAAAATTAGTGTATAATAATGTGAATAACCTGAGGAGTCTACACATGTAAATGAACACGTGTGAGAGCTTCCGGCTTCTGGCTACACCGAGAAGGAGAAATGGCAGATGGCACAGGAGAAAAGGGGGCTACTTTGGGAAAGGGTATTTTGTGAGCTTGAGGCACACAAGGTGTTCCATCAGTGCAAAAATGTGACACACGAAGGTGTGGAGGGAACACCAGCCACCTCTCCGTAGCTTTGTTTTTTCTTGACAATTCACCAACATCGAGGGAAGGCAGAAGGAGCAGGGTTGGCGTTACCAAGAGGAAAGTTATGACAGAGGAAGAAAAGACGCGAGTATGGGTATTTTGTGACAGCAGCCGGTGCTGAAGCCCGCCGTCTCCTCCCCGCTGGTGGCAGAGGCCCACAGGGTGTTTGCTCTGTGGCGAGGCCACTCCCCTACTCTGAGCCCTTGTGCTTCTGGCGGAGCTAGTACCGGCCCTCAGGTCCCGAAGTGAAACACAACCAGGCGAAAGCAATCCGTGCCTTCTGCATCCCAGGCCACCAGTGCAGATGTGAGCCCCACATCAGACCAACCAGAGCCATGGAAGCTCAGCTGGGGGATTCCATTTGAATTACTGGAGAAAAAGACGTTCAATAGTTCTCTGAGTATTGTGTTGAGAATGTGGCCACCACAAGGGCTTGACAATGGAGACACCTAGAGAAACTGGACACAAGAAATGGGTCTTACTGACATCTTTTCAGCCTGATTCAAGTGATGCAATAAGCTAGTCCTAGCCCTGTACATATACTCCCTTTTGGTTTAAGTTAATTTGAGTTTTCTATCACCCATAAGGGAAAGAGACAATATTCTCAGAATCCCCAGGATGAGACCAATTTAAACCATTCATTATCAGCAACTTGATAATGAATCGCCATGTATCTATGGTTACAGTGAGAACAGGCAGCTCCTCCAGGGATCTGTACTGGAATGAGTGGGAACTGCTATTAGGGACTCTGCAGAGCCTAAAAGTGGGATGCCTTGAAAAATGAAAAATCCTTAAAAGGAAATATAAAAGCACCAGAGACCAATTCTGACTGACTCAGAGTTTTCCCTGGAGCCAACTGACTGTGATATTTTAATTCAAATTGCCAAAAGAAATCATCACATGGGGCCTCCCTGGCGGCGCAGTGGTTGAGAGTCCACCTGCCGATGCAGGGGACATGGGTTCGTGCCCCGGTCTGGGAAGATCCCACGTGCCGTGGAGCGGCTGGGCCCGTGAGCCATGGCCGCTGAGCCTGCGCGTCCGGAGCCTGTGCTCCGCAACGGGAGAGGCCACAACAGTGAGAGGCCCGCGTACCGCAATTAAAAAAAAAAAAAAAATCATTACAAACAACACACACGTTCTCAGTATCGAACTGGGGCTGTGCGGCATTATAAGATCTGGTCACATCTGTTCTATAGGTTTAAAATCCAGATGAATCAAATAATTGCATCACTACCTACTGTAGCTGAACACCACTGAACTTGGAAAATTAAAGGAATTAAGTACAGAACAACTGGATGTGCTAACCTTGGAGATACCCTAACAGGAACAGTATTAACTGCTGAAGGGGGCCATTGAGAACAAAGGCATATGTAAGAAGTTCAAAGATTAAAACTCCCCAACGTCAAGGGTATAGGCTTTACACTTGTGGATTTGAACCTGAGGTAAGCAATTCGAGGTAGTATCTTGGTATCAAAACAGAAAATGAAATGACAATAAAATATCAATCTCATGATTTCTGGTGCTTTGAATAGACAGCCCCATAGATAGAACCACTGGAAGTTAGAACACAGAATGTTTAAAAAGAAAAAGAAAAAAAGCCTCCAAGTGGGAACAAATGTCCTGTTATAAGAAATACAAAATAAAGGCATGTGGAGATCGCCTCCAAGACGGCTGTCATGAATTGTTCCCTTCCTGTCTGCGCACACCAAACCCCACCAAGGCTATTCCGTCCTTCCCCTCAAATCTAGTCTGGCTTTAGTGACTTGACTGACCAGTAGAATAAGGTAGAAGAACATCCCAGAAGCCAGGTCCTAAGAAGTCTCTCAGCTTCCACTTGGGCCTTTTGGTACTATCTCCTTTGGAAAGTTCCTTCTGGGGGCACCAGGCACTATGTAAGACATCTGACTCTCTCGAGCTCCCATACTGCGAGGAGACGCAAGGGAGCACGTGGAAAAGTCCTAGGAAGAAAAAGAGAGAGCGGAATCCGCTGGCAGCCCAGTGGTCAGGACTCCACGTTTCCGCTGCCAAGGGCCCGGGTCCAACCCCTGGTCAGGGAACTAGGATCCTGCAACCTGTGCAGTGCAGCCAAAGAAAGGAAGGAAGGGAGGGAGGAAGAGGAGAGAAAGAGAGAGAGGGGAAGAGAGAGGAGGAGAAGGGAGGGGAGGGAAAGGAAATATATCCCTGTCTGGCCCTATTCTACCCATCCCAATCCACACAGCACACAGGTGAAGGAAGAAGGCCCCCTGGACGTTCCATCCCAGCAAAGGTGTTAAAGAGACAAACTAAGGAAGTGAACCCCACCAGCAACTCACACCAATGCCCCAGCCTCGCCATCCCACCCAACTCAAGCCACCGGAGGCCCCTGTCATCGTGGAATGCAGATCAGCAACCCAGCTCTGCCCTGGCCGAACTCCTGACCTGCAAGGCCATGAGCAGGACGAAAGGATCGCTGTTCCGTGTCCCCAAGTGCTAAAGCAGCGTGTCATGCAGGAATAGGTAGCCAGGACGGCCACGATCATCTGAAGTCGCTATTTCTGGTCTGGATTAGTACTTTCAAAACGAATAACTCACTGTGCTCTAAAAGCTGCTTCAGGAGGCAGAATATTCACATGTTCCACAGAAGCCAAGTCAAAGCTGAGACACCAAGTTTTTTCACTTGCCGTACTGTGCTCTGCGAAAGCAGGAGAGCAAGTAAACCAAGTTTCACAGATCGTTTTAAGGAACAAAGAAATGGAAGCGATACTTACGAACCTGAGCTCTGAGACCTAATCATGAAACATTAAAGACCATTAAAATCATGCAATCAGCAACTCATTTAAGAAACGAAAGTTTCTCACAATCTGTTTTAGTTAATCTGTCCAACTTAACACATGAGATGAAGCAGTTTTGCCAACACAGTCTGTGTTTCTGATTTTCTAAACTTACCCTACCTCTGACCTTTATGATTAAAATCTAATTAAAAATATGGTTATTTTTAAAAGGTAGAGATGGAGTAATTGTCTCATCTATTAAAGTTATGACTAATTGTTAACCTACTTAACTTGCTGATTCACTGCCATGCCTTTCATTTCAACCTTCTTCAAAGCAAGGTCCAAAAAATTTCAGATTGCAAAACAAACTCTGCTGAAAAAAATATGCAATTCACTTTCACTGCATGATCAAAACAACTGGAAAGACTTTTACAAATTTACAAGAGTCTAATCTTCCAGAATTGGGAATTAACTGAGTCTCTGATTCATTTACCCAACTTTTCAATTTAATCAATTAGCCAAAAATTTTATTTAACAACTACTATGTGCCTATCCTTACACTGGGTGCTATGAAGGAACACAAAAGTATTATATGGCGTTGTTCATACTCGGGATCTTGAAATCTAGTTGGGAAAATAAAACTTGTGAATACAGACAAATTCAATGATAAGAGAGATCTGCTTTCTTCCAGGAATATAACTCACCCATAAATAGACAAGGAAAATCATATACGCAGATAACAATCTTCTAATCCACTGAATGCCACGAGAATTCTCCCCGTGTTCTATCTGGATACTATCTAACCTTCCCTGCAAGGCTTACAAGAATCCTGAACTAGCGTGAAACAAGTGCCTCTCTGCTGTTACCCTGGATTATAGAGTTGCCCATGTGAGAAACAGCCAGCACAGGAATTGCAATGTTTCAGACCTTCTTCCTGACATTTGATTTGGGGCTCAGATGTGGACCCGCCATGTTCTCTGTCCATGGTCCTCAGTATAAATTTCACGTCTGTTCTGAACAGTCATTAGGACCTCTGGTCTATCTGGTTTCATCTCTTCAAGAGGATGACTCAGTATCTCTTCGATGGGGCTCCCAGGGGGTCTCCAAAGTTAATCACGTGTGGGCCACATAACTGCATTTGAAGCTAGAGCAACACAGATACGCTGTGCAAATCTGGCAGAACAGCTCACAGCCGTCCTCGTATAAAGCACCGACAAATGCAACTTTACTGCTTCATTTCACTTATTAAGATATAGAAAGCATTTAGGAAGGGCTAAGTATATTTGAATCACGTTGGCTTCAAAAAAATTAGGGAAGTCTGAGTATTATCTCCTCCAATAATGTCTTCTTTTTTTAAGAGTGACTGCTTCCAGAGAAGTCATAAGCACAAGGTCAAAAAAGAACAGATAAAATGGTATTGCTTTGATGCTCTTCAAAATACCATCTGCCTTGTGTCCACCCCCTTGGTTCAGGGACCTCACACACAGCCCCCAATGTACTGATATATTTCCTAAAACAGCCAGGACTCTGCTGAACCCCACCATCCTCCCTCTCTCTCTCTCCACACACACACACACACACACACACACACACACATTCTACCACTGAATTAATTTTTTTCTTTTGAAATACCTCACCTCAGACTCTCACCATTACCTCAGATTCTTCTGATAGGAGACAGAAGATAGACACCTTAGGAATGTCAAAATACTTTACTGAATTTTTTTACTTTTAATGCAACTCATTATAACATATTTCAGGATTAAATGTTCCAAAGCCAAGACAATGGAGAAAGAGGGAAGGAAGGAAGGAAGGAGAAAAAGAAAGAAAGAAAGAAAAGGTCACCAATCCTTCAACAGCATCTGTAAACTTACAGAGAATCAGAGAATTTACATTTTTCTCATCTGTCTCATCTAAAATTTTCCGTGTGGATTTTAGGTTTGTGAAAGAAAGCTTATTTTTGAGGCAACACCCCCCCCAAACTTATCCATGTAAGCCTCTCAAGCAGACACTTTGTTCCATGAAAGTATTTTATTTGAAGCACAGGATTTGATTCTTTGACTTGACCTATTGCCACTTGCTTTCCTCATCTCCTCCTTTCCCACTCTCTCGCTAAAACAAACTCTGAGTGTCCAATCCTTCATGATTCCTGTGGGAGCATTCACTGACCGGGACCATCCCTCATCCCACCCATTTTCCAAGTTGAGCTGTTTCTCTGCACCCTTTGGGGTAAGATTTGAGTTAAGAAAAGTGGTCTAAGTCATCAAGCATTCTCTATTGCTTCTTTAAGGGTTATTTCGAGATGTCCTGGGTACCTCACCCTGGTTAGGCTATGATATCTGAGACATTTTCCCCTTCAAATCTAAACTAATAGAGAGTTTTTTTTAAAAAAGAATGGATCAACATTCCAGAGAGGCTCTTGTTTTTCCCCAACAGGTCTGCCCATCCCTACAAGCTGCATTTTTGTAAGAACAGTCCCCAAGTGAGTCACGGCAACAGAAGAAACAGAGTTTCTCAATGCGAGACAGGAAGAATCTTTTTACTTGAATTTGCATGTTGTTTATATTTTCAAACAGGAACTGGAAGAAAGGGTTTCACTCTCATTGAGCCTCTCCAGTCCTGGGTTCTTTCGAAGCCTTGCTGTTTGTTCTTTCCCCTCGGTGGTGAGTGCTTGGATGGGCTATGACTCAATTTCCCTTGCTTTCATCTCACTCACTCTTTCATCCATCTTCCCCGACTTGCCAGGAGGAGAGTCTTTGCCAGTGTTGATTCCAAACTTCAATTCTAACGACATCTCTCTACCAATCCCTCCCCATCTTGCAAAGTCCAAGTTTCCACCCTTCCAAAGTTCTTCATAACCCTGCCCCATTCTCTGTTCCTCCCCTTGCACGTCACCACCTCATGTAACCTTCCTCGTGTCCTTTCTCTCCTCTTTCCTAGAAAAATGTTTCTCTAAAATGCCTCATTCTCCTCCCCTTCAGTATTTGGCCTCCAGGTCTATAAATAACCATTGTGAATTTCACCTAGACTCCTTCTCAGAGGAACCCGTTTGCCTTCAATTACTACATTTTTACACATGATTTGCCTAGTGCACAACACACTGCCTGGGATGGGTAGTCTTCCCATAACTCTTGATTCAATAAATGAGTAACTCATGTTGGTCCTCGTTGCTGCCAGTTGTATTAACAATAACCTTCCTTGGGTTAAGCATAATGCGAACCCTGATTGTGTGTTCTGGTTTGGTCCTGCTGCCAAGATCAATGCATGATGAACGCATCTGACATCTTATTGCGAGGCATGGCTGTGTAGTAGCCCAGGAAAGCTGGGAAAGGAGTTCTAGCCCGGCAGGTGTCCATGGGTGGGAGAGAACGAAGGTGGTGGACAGAGAAGCAAGAGGACAGAAGGAAAGCAGCTTGGTGGGAAAATGACTAAATCCAAAATTATCATAACATTCAGTCTCATTATAGGGAAGTGACCTGTACCCAGTTTGCAAGATGAAGCCGAAGACATGTAACACAGAGGAAGCCCTATGTGGCAGCAGGTGTAGAAGCCCTATTGATGGAACAGAGGAACTGCAGTGGCAGAAGTACAGCCTGAGGAAAATTCCAGGTCGTTCAAAACGGAAAACGGAGTAAGGAAGCCTTGTAGGTTATGCTGGAGTGATGGAATTGGACCTGACATTTATTTAAATACTTCCTGGGTCAGGATTAGTCAGGGCAATCAAGTGAGACGGGCTCTCTAGATAAGAAGATTTAAGTCAGTCCACCTTTGAAACTAAGAAACCCAGAGGGAGGAAAAATGAGAGAGAGACTGACAGTAACTTCAAAAAACGGGTCGTTTTATTCCTTGGGCTTCAATTTCTTAATCTAGAAAATGGAGAATGCAGTGTTTGCCCTTTGGCCCAGTTGGATTGTTTTGAGTCTTACATGAGAAGGAGGTGAAGAGCCACTAAAACCCAAAAGATAAATTATTATTGTTGCTATTATTTTCTGTTTGGGATCAAAAGTTTCCATTAGCTCAGTCTAGGAGTTAACTTACTACTAAACACTATCTTTAACAACTGAAGACACCACACATGAAATACAACGTACCAAAAAGCAAGCAAAAAAAAAAATTACACGCACCTTTCAACACGTTATTATAAAACAGGCTTTGGGGTAGATGACTTTGCCCAATTGTGGGCTAACGTGAGTGTTCTGAGCATGTTTAAGGCAAGCCAGGCTAAGCTACGATGTTAGGAAAAGTACTGGAAAGGATGATCAGGTTCACGGAGCTACTGTTTGGAGACAAAGTTAACATGTTTAACACTTTCGCTATATTCACAGAAGAGCTACAGTCACCATTCAAAATAACACCTCCCATGTACCAGGCAGAGTGCTAGCAGCCTCACCTCCCAATTTCTTTCAATCCTCACGAAAGCCCCAGCGTGTAGGTATTATTATATATGCTCTTCAAGTGGAGAGGTGACTCAGCTTGCCCAAAGCCATACTGACCATCTGGCTGCAGGACTGCCTGATTTCAGCGACACTGCTGTTCCCACTAATCCAGTCCTTTTCAAAGCTTTGTTATTTTAACAGAACACTTTTTCTTTTGTCCCCACTAAACGCTACTCAGAAATCCAATATGAAGCAGCGGAGCTGTTCTTCTGAAGTAGGGGTGAGCGGTGTGGGGGGGGAGATTCCAGCTCCTTTGCTTCTTCCCCACACAGTCCTCACCCCCAGAGACACTTCCAAGGCTCCCTCGGCATTCCTGGAACACAGTCGGGAAGTTTGTATGTCACCGTGCCTCCCTGCCCACTTTTTAATGCCCACCGAGAACGCAAGGGCCATCCAACTGAAAGGAGGAGGGAAACAGGCTTCAAAGAGCAAAGCGCTTTTCAGATAGCAGTTTGTTTAAACAAACGTGCATCTCTTCACATCAGTTCTGACGGTATCCCCCGCGGGTCATTTAGGAGACGTTCACTCAGTACCTGTCATGCACCGAGTACGCAATCAGGCCGATTACTGCTCTTAGGCATTTCATAGGAAAGGGATGCAAGAGAAGACAACTCGGTGTGTGGCCTCCTGAGACCTGGGCTGGTCCTACAAGCTCCGACGGCCGTTTAGCTGCCGCGTGGTCTCAGGAAAGTCACCAGCATACGGAGCCTCAATTTCTCATTTGTGACAATGAAACAAGACGTGGCGGGGTCAGGTTCTGAGCGAGGATTTTCTCATTTCTAGAGCCCTCTGTATGTGTGGAGAACCTCCCCAGCCTTATTCATCTCTACTCCCCAGTCCAATTCTCTGTCCCAGCCAAAGTACACGAACCCCTAAACGGGGTTTTGCTATTTCTTTTTTCTCCTTTTGGTATACATGGTCCCGCCTCGGGGTGTGCTAGTAAACACTTAACAGTAGTATGATTTTATCATCATTATTATTTTATAAGAGTTGACTGAGAAACTACAGGGCTCCAGGCTTCCGCAGGCACCACGGCAGAAGCCATGTAGAATTCCAAGAGCTGACGTCCTTCTTCGCCTGGATTCCTCGCATGCGCTTCCCAAGTCTCCGCTCAGCTGTCACCCTTTCTAGAAAATCTTCCCCCCTTGACTGGGAGTTTGGGGTTAGCAGTTGTAAACTATTATATACAGGATGGATAAACAACAAGGCCCTACTGTGTAGCACAGGGAGCTATATTCAATATCCTGTGATAAACCATAATGGAAAAGAATATTAAAAAAAGAATGTCTCTATGTTTATAACTGAGTCTCTTTGCTGTACAGCAGAGATGGGCACAACACTGTATTGATAAATCAATTATACTTCAATTTACAAAAAATTAAATTAAAAAAAAAAGTCTTCCCTCATTATAACTCCTGAAGGGGGTTCCAATGTGCTGAACCACCGCTGGACACCAGAATCCCCTAGGGAGCTTTATTTTTACTATGTATTATTATTATTATTGTAAGGACACTTGACATGAGATCTATCCCCCTAACAAACTAATAAGTGCACAACACCATGTTGCTTGTTATAGGCACCGTATCGTACAGCAAATCACTGGAATTTATCCATCTGGTAGAAGTGAAACTTTATACTTGTCCAAGGGCAGCTCCCCATCTCCCCCTCCCCTGTCACCAACCTCTAGCAATGCTGTTTCACTCTGACTCCACGAGACACTTCGCTGAAGTGGAAGGGCCCGTACTGGTCCTTCTGTGACTGGATATGGTCACTTAGCACACTGTCCCCTAGGTTCGTACGTGTTGTCACATATGGCAGCATTTCCTACCTTTTAAAGGCTGAACACTCTCCCACTGAACGTATAGACCATGTTTTAAAGGGCGTCCCAATCCCCGTCGGGTAGATACTCCACGACGGCCCATGTCTAGCTACCAGTGTGACCCCACTGCAGGCAGCGTTGGGAAAGGCAGCACACCGTGATCGAGGATTCCCACCACCCGGATGCCACAGACATGGACAACCTGGAGGGCACAGAGAGTAAGACAAGGTCGTAAAACTGCCATTAGGAAGTGACCAGTTTTTTTTTTTTTTTATTTGTTTGTTTGTTTTTGTCTGAGGCGTGGCATGCAGGATCTTAGTTCCCCGACCAGGGATCGAACCCCAGCCCCCTGCAGTGGAAGCACAGAGTCTTAACCACTGGACTGCCCCAAGTCCCCAAGGAAGTGACAAGTTTTGAGTGTCTCTTACCTCTGCTTGTAATGTAAACTATTTAATTTAATTTTTTATAATGATTCACTCACCACATTCCCTTTCTCTCTCTCTCTCTCTGTCTGTCTCTCTCAGTTGTGTAATCTACTACAAGTCTTAAGTCTAGGTCTCCTATACAAAACAATAACATAAAATCGAAATATCAGAAAAGTCATCTGCTGTAGTGCAAAGAAATTAGTCCATCAACTTAAAGAGACAGAAGACCTGCAGCTTGCAGCTCCATGTACTTGGTTTAAAGTCCCACGATGCTCAATGATTCGAGAGAAAATTAATTCGAGCACCTGACAACCACTGTGGAAACAGTGGCTACACCTATGTCGGTTCTATTACATTAAAATAAAATTAAGACAACAAAGAAGGGCTTTGGGGACATTTCTATGTGTCTGACCATTTCCTAAGGATTTACACAGGTGCTCAATGAATAAGACAAATAAATTTGAGAAAGGAAATATTACGAGTTAAGCAAAAAAAAAAAAAAAGCAATCTGGAGGTGGTGATAAAAGCATTTTCGAGATCCTGTTCACTTTTTCAACTTTTTGTTGTTGCTGTTAGCCTCGGCTATGGTACCAGCCTACTCCGAGCTAAGTACGCATGGAACACATGAAGTTTCCAGATGAAAACCAGGCTCATACGGAAGAACGAGATATTCAAAATGATATCCTGAGTTTTATTAAAGCAAAACACACTGCAGAACACAAATAATTCTAAGAAAGTAATAGCCATTACCTCACACTAGTCACTCTGCATGATTGAAACTAACAGGGAAATTTCACCAGGAAAAAATTACAATCATTTTCTGTGTTTGTTTCTATTATTACCTACCTAGGCAGTAGGTTATGAAACAAAGAATTGCAGTAGAATCTGAACAAGAGCGAACTCCCCGTCCACGTTTGCAACAAACAGAAGAGCTTCCACCAACTAAGCAAGTGCTCACGACCAAGTCATATGCTAAAATGCACATCTGATAAAGAGCCACTGGACTGGGAATAAATAATAATTAGGCAGGAGTCTATGAAAGCTGTAAATAATAACAAGGCCCCACGGGAAATGCTGTCTGACTATATTAACAAACCTTGTCTATTGGAGCTAAACGATCAAAACCTTTTCCTCGGAACTCAGAATAAAGCACGTTTATTTGGTTTAATGAACTCCCTAAGGATTCGGTGACGACCGCATCTTTCTGTAATACTTTGGTTGCCCTGCTTCTAAGGAAAGGTACCATGATGCACGGCTACCACACCTTCCTCAGATGTGCGCCTTCCCAGGGGCAGGACAGAGGCAGGTGTGGTGGACGAACAGTGCAGGGGCTTATTCCTCTTAAAGCAAAATGGAAACTGACAATAGGAAGAACTCTGATGAAAACATAACAAAACTGCGTTCAGACGGTCAAATAGTAATTGACACTGGCAACACGGCACAGGCCTCTGCTTAGGAACTCCACACGTTTTTGTGTTTTATCAGCCCAGAACTGCAATCAGGCATCAGGTCCTTTTCTGACTCCTGGAGCAGACTTGATCCTCCTTCTAGGCGCATCCCTCAGGAACACTGAGTGGGAGCTTCTCAGTGTCCCTGTCCCTGTCTTACGAATCCCGGCATCAGGTCCTTTTCTGACTCCTGGAGCAGACTTGATCCTCCTTCTAGGCACATCCCTCAGGAACACTGAGTGGGAACTTCTCAGTGTCCCTGTCCCTGTCTTACGAGCCCCTCATTCCCCTCATTTCTGCTGATAAGCTTCCTGGGCCAGGTACTGCTTTGGAATTTAAATGTGTTATGGTTTTCGCTGCAGTTGGTGTAATAAGTTGAAGCTCCTCTCCAGGGTCAAAAAAAAAAAGACCAGACTAGTGGGGAGACAGGCGAACACCAGACAAAAATGGAGTCTGGAGTCAGTCAGACTTGGACGCAGGCTACTAACACCATCAGTTACTGATTGGATGACCTTGGCTCTCTTGCCGCCCACCTCCCCAAATACCAACGTACATCACATCTATGCAGTAATAAGTGTGGGTCCCTTGAACTGGACCCCTCAGAGAATAAAGAGAAAACTGTATAACCATCTCCCACTTGCCATTTCTGTAGAGTCCACAGGGCATGACGCAGCCACCCTGGAATGAGAGTGAGAAAAGTATCTGAGCTAGATTGTATACAGTACTATGTCATTCTGTAAAGAATGGGAGAGTTGAAAGTGGTTTAAAGCAATAGTCTGGAACTAAAAATGGAAAGATTGGGCAAGATATTAGAAACAAACCACCACAGCAACCTCCCAAGTCGTAACAAGAATTGGGCAATAGGAGGACGGCCTGAGTCACCGTCAAGGAGAGGAGGCAACGATAGGTCAGAATGTGGATAGAGCATATGCTGGAGAGAGGACAGACGAAGACAGCTTGAGGCTGGAGAGAGGACAGATGAAGACGGCTTGAGGGTGAGGATGTGAAATGGTTTTTCCAATCCCGATCTAGTTTATTTTTATCTCCCTCATGAGATGTAAAATCATTCACATGACAGTTTGATTGAGACCTTATGGGTACCGTTTCCATTGTGCAAGACAGGAATATTTAGGGCAGAAGCTTCCTGCCAAATGGTAACAGAAGATGGCCAGCGTGAGCAAGCGTCGAGCAGAGAGCAGGGCCACAGTTAAGTGAATCTGGGGAGAGGAGGCCACCAGTGTGGATCATCAAAGTCGATGTTTTACTGTCATCGTAAGAATCGCCTCTTGTTTGTATCACTCGTGGCCTTAAGGAGGGAGGAAGTCATAAAAGCCTAAACGTCAGGACTTCCAATCCGTGCCCTCTGGTCTGCAATGTTAGGGCGCCATACAGGGAGTGTCTGCACGTGTCTAAACAAAACCCTTGGGAGCTCTCAGATGCTCCGAAAGCTTAACTGTTTCTACAGCAGGGCCTGAAATCTATGGGAAACTGCAAAGTTCCGTACATTTGGCTCTCCAGTCGCTAGCTGTGCGTCCTGCAGCATTACTTACGTGGTGTCTACAGCAATCTATATGGGACCTTAAAATCCCTAAAGAAGTCTGAAGGCCAGTGTAGCCCTAGCTTTAGACAATCTGTTCCTAATTCTGCTTTGCCCTCGGAGGACTAGTAAGAGTTTTATAAAAAGGACTGCCATTTCCATGCTGGCCGGCTCAGGCCGTTTAAGCCTCAAATGTATGGTAGAGTGTGAGAATAATTAGGAGTTATGAAAAATCAGGCCCTCCCATCAACTCCCAGGTACAGGCTGTGCCTCTGTCGGGCAATTTCACAATCTCGTTTGCACATCTGTGTTTGTTTAATGTTTGAGTGCATTTGGATGGGCTTTTACAATGGCTATCTATAAATCCCCGTCCATTAGGCGGACCGGGACTTTCATACGGGGATCCAAAGAACTAATGAAAAGAACATTGTGGTAACAGTTCTCTGTTTATAGAGAGGATCTTTTTTTTTCCCCCCAAAAAAGCTCAAAGTACTTTTCATTAAAACATTACAGCGTGTCTATGAGGTAGGCCGTAGGTTGGAATCAGTAGCTCTGTATTTTATAGGTGAGCAGCTAAGCCTAGAGCCAGCACGACAGAGTCCTTAGGGGACAGAGACAGAAACTGCCAGGCCGACTCAGCTGACACACTCTCCACGCTGTCGCTTAGAAGTGTACAAGCCGGATAAAATGTGAATTTAGGTCAGCTGCAGAGAAAGGAGTACTCAATCTAGCTGTCAAATGCATTTCCCATATGTTTCTATAAAGCGCCCTTCCCAGATATACAGGTTTTCGATGATATTCTAACAATAACATCAAGGACTCTACATTTACCTCTCAAAACCAGAGAGACACCTTTGTATGTGGTAGGGCGACAGACCCGAGAAAAAACCACAAAAATGTGGGAACACCAACAAAATTCTTAAATTTGCCTTTTTGAGGAAGACTGTTAGTAAGACACATTTTATAAAACATATCTGGTGATACTCACCATATGTATGTAAGTGTGTGTGTGTATTCTTAAATATAAGAAAAAAAATGACTTAAGATACAGTAGAAAAGACTTCTGTTTGACACAAGGAAAACTGTTTGGCTACCAGAATGAAAAAAGTCTCTAGAATGAGTCACCAAGAAAGGTGATAGGCAAACCTACCCCCAAATATTTGCAGAGCTTGAACAATA
Organism: Orcinus orca; assembly: GCF_937001465.1. NCBI lineage: Eukaryota > Metazoa > Chordata > Mammalia > Artiodactyla > Delphinidae > Orcinus > Orcinus orca. The sequence continues at coordinate 24,129,337 of NC_064577.1, read as the reverse complement.
GTACAGATGAAGCTCGATTTCAATATTGTCTCCCCCCACTCTGAAAAACAAACCTTCATAATGACAAGATAAGACATGAATAAAGTTAGGGTTATCATGACACTGAGAACTGAGCAAATACCTAAGAGGACTGAGTCTCATTCTTATTATGTCTGGGTGTTCTGTTGATAAGCTGGCACTATCTGGATAAGTACCAAACTAAAAGCAGGCATAATGTATAACTTATTCTATAGTTATCCTATAGACTTTATTTTTCTTGCTCTCATTTCAGCAAATTCATTAATTACATTATTGTAATAATGATTTTCACCACAATTTATGATGTCCTGAGAGTAGTGACTAAAGGATTAAAACAGAAAATATAACTGTATTCAAAATATATGAATTTGAGTGTATTTTCATTAAAAAAGAAAATGTAAAATATAAAAAAAGAATTGATTTCAAAGAAGTTATTTTTCTTCTAGGGATTTGAAATTCTCTATTAAAATGTAAAAAGAAAATTAAAAATTACAATATATTTTTATAAAAATAAAATTCTTTGCTATTCTGGTATTTGGGATCTGTCCAGCTGGCACTGTAAAGACTCAAGATTACACATCACGCCTGTTATTCACATACACACCAGTGTAAGAGTAATATGGAGCGCTCAATACCGTGAAACATTCCTCAGCTTGCGAACCTTGAGTTCCTCTGGAATCGCAAATTAGATCGTGAAGAGAGAAAGAAAATGAGTGCTTGGCACTCTTGGGAAACTATACCTGGTTATGCAAAAATCTAGCGCATCCATACCATATACTTGTATATCATATTATTTGACGACATAAATAAGGTTGCCTTTCCTTTAAATTAAGCCCTTCTACTGTCCCGATGCTACCTCTGCTGTCAGCACAGGCACGATCCAGGAACCTTCGTGGCATCTGGATACAGTTTCTTTTGTTTTGAGGATGTACTGTAAGGATTACGGAGGAGTTTTTCTCTAGGGCTGAAGAATACTGGTCACAAGAGCAGACACCACCAAGGGCTAGGTCCCTAATGACAAAGAAGCCTGTGCGTCCTTGAATAAATTTAGTGTGTGTGTACGCGTGTGTGTGCACGCGTGTGTGCTACGTGCGGTCCTCTAAAGCACATGCCCAGAGAGCCCGTCTGCCTGGGTCTCAGGGTGTAACTGGTTACAGGATCTTGGAACCCCAGCGTTCAAGAGGCTTCTTAGAGCCACAGGTGATTCAACTGAGGATGGTTTGGGGACTGAGAGAGAGGAGGATGCCCACATCTTAAGGACTGATTTGTTTTTCTAGTAAATGTTTGGGCAAAAGGCATCTCAGATGGGTCAACCAGGTGGTAGGACTTAAACATCTGAATACAGTTCAGACAAAGATGCTTTGTAAGATTTGCAGAAAGGGCATACGGTGAAGCGTTCTAATTTAACGGTAGCAAAAGAGAGACTCTGTTTTCTTTTCTTTTCATCATTAAAACCATACCCCAGGATAACAGTGGACATTTCGATCCAAATATGTCTACACGTCCACCAAACACCATGCAGATCGACAGGCAGAGCAAGTAAAATCTGCCACGGCCCATGACTCTTGCAAAACTGGAAAACAGAAACACTACACACTCTGATTTTCATATATAAGTAGGCAGAAAACCACTGAAAGCAGCAGTGAAAGATACAAAACTTGCGTCAGGGCAAAGAATCAGGGGAAGAGTGTGTGATAAAGAAGAAAGTGTGAAGGGATTCCAGGTCGTGGGAGAAACCAGATTACGTCACCAACAGAAAGAGAGAGACCCATCCTGAGTGGGAAAATACAGAGAATAGGTCTGACACCTGAGGAATCAGACCTCTGGTACTGGGCTTGAAAGTGTGCAGGGCAGGGTCAGAGACAGTCCCGCTCAGAAGGTAGCCCTTCTGGGAAAGCGGAGGTGACAGGGGAGGGAAAAGCATCTCCTGGAGGCTTGGTGTTTCTATCAGGGGGCGGGAGAAGGGAGAAAGCAGTGGGCAGTTGGGGTTCTGGGCAAATGAAAAGCACTCCAATGGAATGACATGCTATTTCACTAGGATGGATTACCAAGCACATTCTAAGCAAATGAAGAGAAAATATTCTAGATGAAACAAGAGCGTATAAATGCTCAGAGGTGCTCTCCTGTGCTATTCATACCGCAAACCTTGCTTTATAACGTTGATGAGTAATCCTGCTTTCTTTTCCTTCCACAATTCCTGGGATAGTAGACATTCAACAGGTGATCCTAAATGTTGACACACAGTTGAAGTATTCATGCAATAATTGTCGTCACTTCAAATCAAAGGGACAGCAAGTATAAGGAAGCCCATTTATAATCCTCTGGGTTGTTTGTCTGTTTGGTCATTTACGAGAAGACGGACACTTTGAAGAGAGGATAAGCAACACCCCTAAGATCACAGGGCCAACGAGACTGACCTTTCGATCTCTGAACAAAATGGTCCGCCGCGTTATGACCCAAATCGCCGTTTTCTGTAGTGATGACCTCAGAACTCTGCTGATAAAGAGAGTAAAACACTTTGGACTGAAGTTCTTTCCCTCTTAAAAAAAAAAAAAAAAACAGCTTCCAAATCCTGCCACAGACCTTGATCCAAAATTAAAGAGAAGAAGGAGACCCAGTGTACCTGGAGTATTTTTTGAAGACATTTCTGCTTATTTCTAGCCACCTCCACCACCTCCAAAAGCAAATTCATCTGAAAAATTATGAGAACAAAAAAGAACTGGCAGGTTATTCAAACTGCTCCTGGATACATACTGCCTAGAATTCTGCGTTCTTTTAACAGATGTTTGACTTCTAGAAAGTTTTATTTTGCAGAGATCTTGGATTCCAGCTCACTTTTATATACATATCACCTGTGAGCCAGCTGTTAGATAAGCCTGGAACTTACGGGTGGTTTCACCACCTGCCATTACTCAGACCGAAATGCAGATGATTTTCTGCAGACTCACCTGAGAGAATGAGGGGGAAAGTCTTTTTTTTGACTCCTGGTTCCCTATCAATCGCTTCATGAATAAAAGAACTAGGCAGCCATCAGCAACCAGCTGGCTAGAGTGACAAGTCATCAAACGGGCCGTGGGTCAAAAGAACGATGGGAGTGACCTGCTGGTCTCCAACGTCTGAGACATGAGAAAATGGCTGTAACTGGTGGTGGGAATAAGTTGAAAACAGCAAGTTATTAGCTACCTGAAATGTGGAGGCACTGAATGGATTAAAGGTAAAAAGCAAAATCTCCCCTGTCAACTACTGAGCGAAAGAAGAAACCATAAAAGGAAAGACAACGAGAAGAAGAAGGTCTAACACGCATTGCTTACTTACTAGATACGAGACATGATGACGATTCTTTATGTGCATTATCTCACTTAATCATTATGTTGATTTTTATAGGAAAGATACTATTATTTTCCAAACTTACAGATAGGAAAGTTAAGGCTCAGAAAGGTAAGACAGTTTGTCCAAAATTAGAGCTGAGACTCAAGTCCAGGACTTCCTGACAGGATAGTCCAGAATCTTCACTCCTATATATTAAGAAAGAAAAAGCAATAAAAAAAAAAAACCCTAAAAATAAAGTTATAAGACCAGTTGGAGAAAATATTGAAAATACTTGTGACTGAAATATAGTTAATATCCTTAATACAAAAATAGCCTTCAAAAACCCATAAGGAAAAGATAAAATCATCAAAATAAAAGATAAGCTAAGGGCCAAGGAAAAATAAAACACAAAAATAAGAAACAAGCATGAAAAAATAGTGACTGCGTTAGTTTCCTGCAACCTTACTGGCCTAAAAGAAGCACACGTTTCTGCTGTTACGGGGAAGTTCTGGAGGTCAGAACCCTGAAGCAGGTCCACGGGACCGTGCTGCTTCTGGAGGCCTCCGGGGCCCCGTCCTCGCCTTCAGCAGCTTCTGGAGGCCGCCCTCCTCGCCTACTCATGGACCCTCCCCCATCGTCACAGCCAGCAGATGCCCCTCCCCGCTGAGCTCTGCTCCATCCTCACATTTTCTTTCTAGGACTTTGACCCTCCTGCCTCCTTCTTCCAAGGACATCTGTATGGCATCAGGCCAACCAGACCATCCGGCACAACCTCCTCATCTCAGAATCGTTAACTGAGCTGTATCTGCAAAGTCTCATTTACCATATAACGCAACAGGTTCAGGGGTGCTTAGGACATGGGGATTAGCACATGGACAATCTGGGGTGGGGGGGGGGTAGGGCAGGAATCAGCCTGCCACAGTAGTAACCAAAAATTTAATTTTAAACAACAACAAAGAGGGTTTCCCTGGTGGCGCAGTGGTTAAGAATCCGCCTGCCAACGCAGGGGACACGGGTTTGAGCCCTGGTCTGGGAAGATCCCACACGCCAGGGAGCAACTAAGCCCGTGTGCCACAACTACTAAGCCTGTGCTCTAGAGCCCGTGAGCCACAACTACTGAAGCCCACGTGCCACAGCTACTGAAGCCCCCAGGTCTAGCGCCCGTGCTCCACAACAAGAGAAGCCACCGCAATGAGAAGCCCACACACCGCAAGGAAGAGTAGCCCCCGCTCGCCGCAACTAGAGAAAGCCCTCGTGCAGCAACAAAGACCCAACGCGGCCAAAAATAAATAAATAAAATAAATAAATAAATCTATTAAAAAAAAAAAGGCTTCAGCCACATGTTCTTGGATCCAAATCTTCTTATTAGTTGGGGCTCACAGTGGAAGGACTTTGCAGAGGAGCAGATAAAAATCTTTAAATCAGAAACCCTCACTCTGGGGGGAGAACTGCCACCATACAGACTTATGTTGTTCTGATCTCCACTGCAGGCTCTTCCTGAGTGTACACCCTCGGCCAAGATCGCAGACTCATAGGACGTTGGTGGGAAAAGACTTTGGTAAACATCTAGCCCAGCACTTTCTTCTTGCTGCCAAAATGTTGTGCCTTGAATTCCTGTCCTCATGCCACTTCAAGTGGTTTGAGATTGTTTTTGATTCTGTGCAAAAGTTCGGGAGACCTCAGGGACAGGCTGCCTGGAGACCTGGAGTTGCTGGCGAAGACTGTGCCCAGGCCAGCTGCCGGCGGGCAGGTTAGGATCATCCCTTCCCAACTGCTAGCGACAGCCGCAGGCATACACGCAAGCCCCGCCCCTGCGCCTCAGCTTTCCCACTCAGACCGCGAGGGTGCGGAGTCATGCCGCTTCGGAAGTTCTCCCTAGCTCTGCAACTTCACCATTTGCCAGGCTTCGTCCCCACCTCCGTTTTAAGCAGAGTTTTCTTTCCTACACAAAGCGAATCTCCGTTCCAGATGTGTGGTGTGTTGGAAAGAACAGAAGATCTGGAAATAGAAAGATGTACGTTTCACTCCTGCTCTCCATTTTCGACGGGTATGATATCTAAGCCCCCTGCTTCATTTCCTTGTCTGTAAAATGGGATAATAATATTGTAGGAAACAAATGGCACAAAACGTCCTTGGTGCAGTATGAGACACGTAGTTAAGTGCTAAATAAATACAGTTTATTATAATTAGTGTTGTGGACAAAGTATCCAAAGTTACAAGCTTCCCCTCCTGCTACGCGAAGTCTTATTTTTCTTCTAGGCTATCTTTAACATCTAAAAACTCTAAGATAAACCATTTTAGGTGATCATTTTATTTCCAACTTTAGGAGATCCTCCCTTGGTCCACTTAGAAGAGCAACAGACCTGACCTCTGCCTACGAATTGCAAACCAGCAGCATCTGAGTACACAACCAGCACCCTGGAGTTTTACAATTCCCCCCCACCCCAACTCACCAGCAGGACACTTCATACAGACTGGCCCCTTTTAAGTGACCTTAAATTCCATGCACACTGTTTCCAGCATTCATCATTCTCTGCACTATCTGCATAGTCCAGATTTGCAAACTGCAAGTTGTAGTCCAACTTGCAAATTGTCCCTCAAGGGAACAAGGGCATTTACAAAACAGGGACAAACCTTGCAGAGAGGCTTGAGAATGGCTTACCTACCTTAGACCTCCGAAAAGGTGTGGGTCAACTGCTTGCTTCCTGTAGCCTACAAGTGTAAGTCGTGGTGAGCTTCAAAGTGTAATTCTTATTCTGAGCTACATCTAACATTACACTCAAGAACAAGACCTGGCTCACACCAGCGAAGCAGAAGAGCGTGAGGCCCAGAGGATGCAGAAACAGTTACGACGCACTAGGGGGCCTAGGCTGCAGGGGAACAGGCCCGGAAAGGCCATATGACAGTCACAGAAATTCCCCCACTGCCATTCCAACAAGGCTGAGAGCAGGATACTATCAAACCCGAGGGGGAGGTCTCTCTGTTTATCTGTCATGACTCTTCCCAATTTGGTGGTCTCCCAGAGAAAGAAGCTTCCAATAAACAGAAGCTTAGGACTCTCAGAAGATGATCCTCACTTATCCAGCAGGTCACGTGACAGCCCCAAGGTCACAGCCCCATCAAGAGAACAAGCACAGACGGTGCTCCTGGGCGGAGGATGATTACAACGCCACAGAGTGAAGTAGTGTGGCCTTTTCACTGGGACAGAATTAGCTGTAGGAACCTGGGCTGCATTCCTATTAAAGATGCTAACCTGCTCCTACCTTTGCAAAGCCCGAGTAACATTCTCTGTGTTGCTGACTTCTAATGACGATTTTGCATCCCTGCCCTAGAGCACCTGCTTTGCACCTGTGCCAGCTGTAACCCACACCTGCGCTGACTACATCAATGGCCCAACTCCTGCCGGTAAACCTAACTCACGCTGATTTCCACCCTTCCCACCAGGCCTCTGTCTGGTGAGCAGTACGCTCCTCCCTCCTACATCTCAGTTTTTGCTGTCCCGGTACCACCACACAGCCCAAGGGATGCGAGTCCAAAGCCAACATTTCTTCTGCCATTGAGTTCAGATAAAGCAAAATGCACTAATTAGATCGTATTCCAAACACCAGTTTTCATGCTTTATGGTAGATTTAGGACTCCTGGAAGAGAAGCTAATGATAACAGCAGGTCACGCCAAGGAAGGGCCGTCCGTGGGGATGGACTCCTGCCCACGGGCGCTGCCAGACACTGAGGGTGCACAACACACCCTCACCTCGTCTCCCAAGATGTCCATCTCAGTCCTGACCCTCAACACATCTGGCTGGGACCCGACGGCCCTGAGCTTTCTGAGAACAGCAATCAGGAGAAGGGAACAATTTGTCCAACAGCTCCGTGGCAGGCAAGGGTTTTTGCCTTTGGCAACTTCCTTAGATGGTTGAAAGATTTAAAGATTTTTCAACCCGAGTGCGCGGCTCTGACTTCCCCACTTTCTCGGAATCCCCTTCTCAACAGCCTGATCTCTGGTTTCCATCCCCCAGCACTCCAATAACACTGCCCTTTCCAAGGCCATCCACAGCCTCATTCTGAATAAATCTCAAGGCGATTTTTCTGTTCTCGTCCTCCTTCTCCACACCCTCTTTCTTGAAAGTCTCTCCTGTCTTCCCTTGCAAAGTGTGGGCTCTTTTCTCTTGAGTTGCCTCCTTCCTGCCAACTTTTCCTCTGCACGCTATCCTTCTCTGACACTGCTGAGCTGTGCTTGTCGCCCTAAGCGTTAACCTTCTCCTTCTCCTTCTTATTCTTCCCCTTCTCCTTCGTCTTCTGTTTCTATATACACACACACCCAGCAATCAGCTGCAAAACCACTTAGAACTCCCCAGGGGAACTTTTATCCCCAGCTGCAAACACTCCGGGCACTGGCGGAGCCCTCTTTGCTTTGGCCACCGGGCTAAAACCCTGACCTGCCCACACTTAGGACAGGGCAAACCCTGACAAAAATAAAATGCCTTTTGCTTGGAGATGAGTGATCCCACCTCTATAATGCTGCCTCTTTGAACCCCCAAATCAATGTTTGGTTTCAAAACTGAAGTTCAGAGCCTGGTTGATGTGAAATTCACTTCCCGTCCTTGAGACTCTGCAGACTAAAATCGATGCTGACCTCGACTTGTTTCCTTCAAAGCCCCTTCCAAATTGTTGGCCTCGGTCCCATCTTCTTCTACTTCTTAACATTAAACTTGGCACCTCCGTCTTAACGTGACAGCGCTCACAGCCTCTTTCCAATCTAGTTCACCTTCACTCCATCACCCAGGGGCAAAAAGATGCCTGAAACAGAGCCCTACTTCTCGCTGAGGGGCAAGGTAGGCTGAGCTTGCGTAGAATTTACAGACTGTGGTCAGGGTTAGGAAGGAGAGCTCCACATGCAGCGTGAGGGGGTCACAGGCCTAGCTGACCACCTCGGAGGTTGAGGGGAGAGGGCGCCCACAGGCTGGGGCCCGGAGGGCAAGGACCAGCCCACCCCCAACGGAGCCCAGTGGGAAGAGCCTTCCAGGAGGCAAGCCTGGGATGGGCAGCCGCCCTGCAACCAGAGGAGTCATGATGCATGTGGCGGTCAGGGGAAAAGGCCAGCATGACCGGACTGCAGAGAACAGCTCTGGCCTCAGACGTGAGACTGGAGTCAGATCAAGTAGGGCTTTACAAACCATGCTGAGAAGACTGATTTATTTTATTTCCCCCCATAAAAGGATATTACTCAATTACTTTAATCTTATTTTAAAATTTTTACTGGAGTATAGTTGATTTACAATGCTGTGTTGGTTTCAGGTGTACAGCCAAGTGATTCAATCATACATAGACCTGTAGCCACTCTTTTTTAGGTTCTTTTCCTGTGCAGGTCATCACAGAGTAATGTACGTACAGTAGGTCTCTATTAGTTACCTACTTATATATAGTAGTGTACGTGTATGTCGATCCCAATCTCCCAGTTTATCCCTTCCGCCCCCCTTAACCCCTGGTAACCATAGTTTATTTTCTACATCTTGAATTACTTTAATCCTGACATGACCAGAATTGCCATGCATGCAGCACACACTGAGGCCTGGGTTGGGGGAGGTGCAGGAAAACCGGTTAAGAAGCCTGAGACGCCTACGGCAGTGACTCCTTAAAGGAGCTCAGAGTTAGTGGGAGAAATTGTTACCAATCAGTCGAGCAAGACTTTGCACCTCTCCCCTTACCTGAAAAGATTAAACCTCTAGTAACTGGAATCAAGAGCTCCAAGTTTAGCTCTTTTGCATATTTCCCTGGTGATTTTCACCAAAAATGCCTTCCTAAAGATTCCTACGGAAATATTAAAACATAATTACACAGTAATCCTAAAAGACAAGGCTATACATACATGTGATATTGCTGCTGCCGGAGCTGACCTTTCAAGTTGTAGCCTGCACCAGGGAGTGTAACAGATTTAGGGAAACCGTGTGAAAAAGGCAGCCTGCAAACTCTTGTGTCTGTGTTCTCATGAGATGCAAACACAACAACAATGGTTGCCACACCTGAGTAAGCAATGTGGGGAAACAGCCAAACTGGAGGGGTAGCAACGTGGAGAGGGTGCTACAACCAGTTCACCCAGGGCCACGGAAGATGGGCTGCTCACCGGCTCAGGGGCGCAGCTTGTTTCAGGCTCCACCAAGCACAGGCACTGAACAGCAAAGTCAGAAGGATTAAGTGACTCTGCCGCCTGCGTGTGTGCTGGCCCTATAGCTGGGTCTAGAAGATGCCAACTGGCACTCAGGCCGAAACTCCCTTCTTAAGGAGAAACCAGCACTCCCCTTGCTCAGACCAGAATTTCTCCTTCTGGTTTAACCCCTCCTAGAAAACCATCCTTGGCTTTGCAAACCTATGTAAAAACACAGCCCCCGCTCCCTGGCTCTCCTGCCCTCCCCAACACGCATCTGCAAACCCCTCCTAGGCACAAATGCAAGACAGTTGCCAGTCGTCCTTCTGGGGATTCGTAGGGCAACCAGCCAACTGGCCGCCAGCAGGTTATTCACGCTGCAATAGGAACCAAATTTCTTGCTGCAATTATCCTTAAATTTCGACTATTTACCCCAGGAATAAACTAATTGCTGCTGTAAAACACCCTTTCCCACACTGTCCAGCACACATCTGTAAATTCCAAGAGGGATGGGTGTGAGCTGGCTGCCAGTCGGCCTCTGGAAAGGAATATGGCGGCTGGCCGACTGGAAGCCAGTTTATTATTCACGGCGGAAGAGAACTTGAACTTCTTATTGCAAATACCCCACATGCTTCGGTGTTTACCTTTGAACTACACAACTTGGACCTTAATTTGTAATAAGCCCGTGTGTACTGCTGGCTGTGGACTGGTGGCAAAGGCATAGGGAAGGGAAGACAATATCGTATCTCAAATATTTACTGAATACCTGTGAAACGCCAGGTGGCATGTTGGTTGCTGACAATTGTACATGGGAGTTCTATATTCTTAGAGGAATTCACAGAACGGGGGTAAAATCCATTCTCTCCATTGCCGCCAACTATTAAACCTGTAAGTGCAGGTTTTGCTCCAAACACCCTTTCAACTTCTCTTCCTTACGCTTTCATCATCAAGACTGGAGGTCTTACCAGGGTTTTACAAGGTGTATGACAAGAGCATCTTCTGAAGTAGCTCACCTTCAGAAGGTCTGTGCTTTTGTGCCTTTGAACAAACTATTGTTTCTGCCTAAAACCTCTCTCTCCTGCTTCTCCGAGTGTGAAAAGCATACAAATCTCTGACGACCCAACCCAAGTGTGGGAGGTGGAGAGAAACACAAGCATCCTGGAAGGATACAGTAGACAACCTCACAGGAAAGGACCAAAACGAGCCCAGGGTTGTGAAGATGGGAACCGGGAAGCCTATAGGGACCAACACTTTCAATACGTCTTTCCAGTATCGTAAGCTACCGTTCGTCCTCTGCTGCTTTTTTAAAAAAATTTTTATTGGAGTACAGTTGATTTACAATGTTGTGTTAGTTTCTCTGTACAAGCAAAGTGAATCAGTTATATGTAGACATATATCCACTCTTTTTTAGCTTCTTTTCCCATATGGGCCATTACAGAGTACTGAGAAGAGGCCCCTGTGCTCTACGCTATGCGGCAGGTCCTTGTTAGCTATCTGTTTTATATATAGCAGTGTGTGTATGTCAATCCCAGTCTCCCAGTTTGGCCTTTCCCCTGACTTTCCCCCTGGTAACTGTAAGTCTGTGTTCTATGTCTGTGACTATTTCTGTTTTGTAAATAAGTTCATTTGTACCATTTTTTTTAGATTCCACATATAAGCTCTGCTTCTCTCGGCCTCTTTTCTGGCTCTTCCTTTAGATGACCGGCTTCTTCTGCTTGCCGTGTCCAGCGTAAATAGTAGCACCACGGCCGTATCACCTTGAAGGTCCAGGGCTCATCATCGGTGATTACACTCTCTGTGTTGCTTAAATACTTTAAGGGAGATTCTAAGACACTGCTGATGTATAGTGGACTGACCCTCCTTGGGTCAAGGGCCCCACCCTGGATGCTCAGCTGTAGCTGGAAGACCGGGTTCCACGGTAGGAACACCTAGTCCTACCACTTCAGTGAAGCCACGGACAGGTTCATGGAAGGTTTTGTGAGCAACGCAACCAAACGGTCTGTTATGTAACTGGCCACACCCCCGTGGTCACAAGTGGCTGTGTCCGCCCCCCACGCACACTCCCCAATCCATTAGGCTACACAGGCCCCCCCAGGACCACGTTAACTTCCTGCCTCGTTATCCCTTGGCTTCGGCTCCGGCAAATATATAGGCTTTCAATGTTTGTTGAGTAAGCCTTTTAAAAATATAAACTGGATTATGTCACTCCCTCACTTAAAAACTTCAGCGGCTTCCCACTGTATCTAAAATAAAACCCAAATTTCCTTTCGTGAGCTCAGAGGCCCAAAGGGGACGAGGCCCTCCTCTGTCTCCATGTCAGTCAGGTGCCTCTCACCTCTTCCTTCTCAGTGCTCGGGCTTTTCCTTTATTCCCTCTAACACATCACAATCCTGCCAGGCTCAGGCCCTTGACAAGTCCTGTTCCCTGTCTGGAATGTTCTCTGGTTCTTCACGCAGCTGGCGCCTTCCCATTCCTGCTTCGGAATCCAGCTGAAATGTTACCTCATCAGAGAAGCCTTTCCTGACCAGCCAGTCCAACAACATGCTCCCTCACTCTGCTCCGTGGGGTGTGCTCATAGCATGGACCGCAACTTTGGATCGTCGGCGAGTCGGCCTGTTCACTTCTCTGCCCTCTTTACCCCGGGTGGGCTGTGAGCTCTGCAGAGTTACACAGGTCTCCTGCCTTCCTGCCCATACAGATGGGGCCTGATACGGTGCCCGGCACGCAACCAATTTTTGTGGGTGGACGAATGTATCAGAAGATAAAGATTCAAATTCTGGCTTGATCACTGACAGTCATCTTGGGCAAAATACTTCTTTCTTTTCTTCCTTTTTCAAATTTTTTATTTTAATTTATGGCTTTTATTGAAGTATAGTTGATTTACAATGTTGCGTTCATGTCTGCTGTTCTCCTTTCTAAGTATCCGTTTCCTCTTCAACAAAATCAGGAGAGTCCAGAATTATTCTGATTCACTGAAAACTACTCAAGCCTCCCTCTCTGAGACGCCTTCCCTAATTAACCCATCTCATTCTGACGCTGAATGCCTACGCTGAAATACTATTTTGCAGCTATTTTATGGTTATTGTAAGGTCTTTGGAGACAGGAAGCAATGGTTCTTGGAAAAGGAGAGAATTCTGGGTCACCTGGAATTTTTGAGACTCCTGAAATATCTTCAAAGAAGGTAGAAATTCCTAAATATGTTTACAAAAAGTATGACACAATATTAATGCTTACATTGAACGCATTCATGTTTTAAACACAAACGTACGATGCAATGTAGCTATGCTATGTGTAGAAAACTGTCCACACTTCCTTCGACAAAAACATTACTCAGGTGCTTACTGACTGTCAATTACGAGCATTAAAGACCACTATCCACCTGCTATCACATTTAATATGACAAATCCTGCAGGACAGCCTGTTATTTCAGGGATCCCAGTGAACCCTGCTTTCCAGTATTTACACCCTGTGAGTCTCCACACACACTGAGGCTGAGCTTGGCCACGGGACCAGCTTTGGCCAGTAAGACTTTAGGAGGAATTATGCAGGGGAGCTCCCACATCGGGGGTCGTCCTGGGGCTTGTCCTCGTGAGCTGCTCCTCCATGGAACCCATACACCATGATTCGAGGAGGCCCACCTGGTGGAGAATCCAGGCCCTGGTCCTAGCAGAGCTCTCAGGCAGCAGCCCGCAGCACTTACTAACCACGTGAGTGAGGACATTTCGACCTTCCACACACCCCATGAAGCAGAACTGCCTATCAACCAACCAAGAGAATCAGGAGGAAAAAAAAATAATTCATTGTTGTTTTAGGCCACCACATTTGGAGGTGGTTTGCTACTGAGCAATCAGATAACAGAAACACCCTGAAAAGTAGATATCATCTCATTTGCACAGAGGAGTCAGAAGTGGCAAGTGACCAAACTCACATCACTGTTGTGATTCTAATCTTTACTGACCACCTTCTCTGGAGGAAAGCAAGTTAATCTTCAAAACAGCCAATATGTCAACAGGTCCTACTAAAGAAGAGCCTCTGTGCGGACCATCTGACCCGGTTCCCTCCACCCCAAAGCCATAGACGATTGAAAGCAGTTGGCAACGAACTCAAAAACAGCCAAATCACCAACTGACCTACAGCCTCCACTACGGCTTCGCAACGGCATGAAAAGCCATGCTGAACCCACCAGGCTCCCTGTCTCAAGAGCTCTAACTAAACAGACGGGATGACTACGGCAGCTGAGCAGCAGAAACTGAAGCCAACATGGTAGCACGAGTCAGCATACGACAGATCATAACACACCAAAGCTATGAGAAAACATAAAATCAAATGAACAAGCAGAAGCTATAAAGTAGAAAAAATAACAGTGTTCAGGTAAATAACTTCTTCGTAGACATTCAGAAGCAGAAGCGGGCAGAGGAAACAGTCCAAAGCAGCAGAAACAGGAAAACGTGCTACGTGTTGGCATCTCCACACGGCTCCCAAGAACTGCCTGGTTTCCTGATGGTTTTCCAGTTGTGATTTTTAAAAGGTTATGGTCTTATAATAAACTGATCTTTTCTTAAAGTAAGCTGAGTAATTTTCTATTTCCTGCAGCCTTGACAATCACACTAAAACAAATTTCAAACAGGAAATAATTCCCACTATGGAAAATTCACCTAAGAAAGATTATGATTTTTCTAGTTCCTTTTAACGAGGGTTTAATTTCCAATAAGCAGGTTCCCAGGATTATTAGGTGGGGGCAATAAAGGGGAAAAAACCTGGGAAAACTTCATTTCCCGTGACAGCTTTCTACCCAGAATGACTTTATGCGGGACCCAATAACTTGACTTATCCTCATTATTAGACTGTCAAAATGCTGGATTTCAAGTGTAAGGGCCCAGTGCCTTCTTCAGACACTTGGATCCAATAACTTTCCATTTGATCCAATTTTCCTTGTGCATGAGTGTGCATTGCACACATGGTAACTCACTACCAAAAATTTGTATCACTCATGAGCAGCTATATCTAACCTTACAAGTCTGGAAGGGAAAATGAATAGTCAAGGGGGGACGGGAGAGATCAGAGCTGCAAGAGAGATTAATCCTACAAATAAATTTTTATATTAAACCTGACTTTGATTAGATGATTTGAACCCTCAGAACAATTTTCTTTGTTTTTTCTTTGTCAGATTTATGAAGTTCTCCCCTTTTAAAAAAAAAATGTGTATATTGCTGAAAGACTGTAAAATTTAATAGCAAACAGATTACACACTTAGGAATAGACTAAGCACAATTAGCGCCCACATTCCTCCCGCTCCTATAAATAACTTGGTTTTCTTTCCATGTCTGCAAATTTCATTAGAGTGGTGGAAAAAAAGGTGGGGAGAGGAAGAAGGAAAAAAGAAAAGCCTTCTGACTCTCTCTCACTGCAAAGTATAGATCCAATCACTCAATCAGGGGCTTTGTACTACGTAGGAAGGGGAAAATAACTCTCCCACCTTCCCCAATATATACCACTAGCTCTGGAAAGAAAACTTTTCTACATACGGATTTGAAATTCACCTGCTAAAAAAAAATACACATATGTTGGCTATTCTAGCAAGCAACCTGCTTCGTGGGCTCTTCCACAACAGTCTTCACTGATCTGAGAACGACGGTTTTGTCCCTCCCATAATTTTAAGCTGTATATATGTACTTTGGACAAGCTACCTAATTTAGCAGTAACTGTTAATCATATCTGTGAAAAGAAAAAAAAACCACTCTAACTTCTTATTTATTAGAAGCTAAAAACAAGTATTAGTGGGAGGAGGAAACTTGGAAAGAGTCAAAGTCTGGAAGCATGGGATACACGAGTCCCCTCCGAGTCTCTGAAGTTCCCTCCGTTCCCCAATCCTCTCCAGGGAAAGGTCTACGCCGAAACGTATTTGGCACATATTTGGAACACACTGGGTTTATGTTCAGTTCTTGGATGGGGTCTATTTATATAAAGTGAGGGGAAGAATTTGTATCATGTGAAGGAAAAAACATTCTTTTATCACGATCTGAATATTTCAAAGCACTTGGGTAAAAGTTATTGATCTAAAACTGTGTGAGAACTTGGACTTAATCTTAAAATTCTAAGCTGGTTACTAGCAGCTCCCAAAAAACCAAGCCAGTCCCTAATAAAATCTGTAGGGATTGATTTCATGGAGTGGGCCCTTTTTTTAAACAGTAAACGTGACACAAAACACTACGAAGAATTGAGATAAAAAGCAAGAATTTCTTGATGCTTTCATGCCTTGATTAGAGATATTTGATTCCAAAGAACAGAAACCCATTTTAATAAGCTCAACTAAAGAAGAAGTCATGCTAACACATATTCTGTAAGGGGTTAATAACCAGAGTATATAAAGAAACCCTACAAAACAACCACAGTAAAGCAAACAACCTGATTTTAAAATGGGCAAAGGACTTGAACAGGTATTTCTCCAAAGAAGATACACAAATGGCCAACAAGCACATGAAAGGTACTCAACATGACTAATCATTAGGGAAATGCAAATCAAAACCACAATGAGATCCCACTTCATACCGATTAAGATGGCTAGTGCCAAACAAACAAAAAAACAGAAAATAAGTGTTGGCAAGGATGCGGAGAAATCAGAACCCCTGTGCATTACTGACCGGAGAGAATGTAAAATGGTGTCGTCCTTGTAGAAAACAGTACGGTGTTTCCTAAAAAAAATTGAAAATAGAATTAGCATGTGGTCTGGTAACTTCACTTCTGGATATATTCCCCAAAGAACTGAAAGCAAGACCTCAAAGAGACATTTGTACACCCATTCCCATAGCATCATTACTCCAAAAGGTGGAAGCAACCCTAGTGTCCATCGGTGGATGAATGGATAAAGAAAGTGTGGTACATACATACAATGGAATACCATTCAGCCTTAAAAAAAAGACAACATTCTCATCACATGCTACCACATAGATGAATCTTGAGAACAGTATACTAAGTGAAATAAGCCAGTCACAAAAGGGCGAATACCGTATGATTCCACTCCCATGAGGCATGTAAAGTAAGCAAATTCACAGAGATGGAAAGTCGAAGGGTGTTTGCCAAGAGCTGGTAGAAGGAGAGGGTGGAGAGTTGTTTTTTAATGGGTATGGAATTTCAGTTTTGCAAGACAGAGTTCTGGAGATGTGTGGCGCTGGTGGTGGTAACACAACAACATGAATGCACCCAGCACTACTCAACCGTACACTGAAAATGACTAAGAAGGTAAATTTTATGTGTGCTTAACCAAAATTAAACTTTTAATTTTTAAAAGAGGTCATTAGTATAATGCTAATGGGAATATTTTATATGACCCACTTTCTATGAAGTAGAGCCAGACCCCTCATGAGAGTTCAAAAAATCATTAGGTGGCTCCTCCTCCATATATCTGTCTGTCTGTCCGTCTCTCTTTTTCAATGTCTCTCACTATTCTCTTCTTGGATCTTCTCTGTTTCTGCTCTGTGGCAGACAGATGCTAAGAAAGCCTCCAGTAATCTGTTTTCTGGTACGCACATCCTTGCACAAGCCAGCTTTTGCTCAGTAATGCTGAGTAACAAACATCCCCATCACCAAATCCCTTTAGTGTGGACAGGACCCATGACTTACTCCTAACCAATGGAATATTGCAAAGGTGATGGTATGTCACTTCTGTGATTACATTACATTATATTGTAACTTGTGTCTTGCTGGCGGACTCCCCCTTGGTGGCTTGGATGAAGCAAGCTGCCATGTTGTAAGCTGCCCTGTGGAGAAACCCACATGACAAGGAACTGAGGCCCAAAGGTAAGGGCAAACCAGGAAATGAATCCTGTCAACAGCTATGTAAGTAAGCTTGGGAGTGGACCCTTCCCAGAGGAGTCCTCAGATCAGACCTCAGTGCCAGCTGACACTTGAATACAGCCTTGTGAGAGACCGTGAGTCAAAGAAGCCACTTAGCCCATGCCCAGATTCCTAACCCATTGAAAATCTGAGATAATAAATGTGCATCGTTGTGAAGTAAGTCAGAAAGAGAAAAACAAATATCGTATATTAGCGCATATATGTGGAACCTAGAAAAATGGTACAGATGAACCAGTCTGCAGGGCAGAAATAGAGACACAGATGTAGAGAACAAACGTCTGGACACCAAGGGGGGAAAGTGGAAGGGTACGGTGGTGGTGGGATGAATTGGGAGATTGGGATTGACATATATACACTAATATGTATAAAATGGGTAACTAATAAGAACCTGCTGTATAAAAAATAAATAAAATTCTAAAATTCAAAAAAATCAAAAATAAAATAAAAATCTGAGCTCAACTCCAAAATCAATCAATCAATCAATCAATCAATCAATGTACATTGTTTTAAGCCACTAATTTGATAATAACTTGCTGTAAGGCAACATATAACTAATACATGTTCTGTTCTACTCTATAGAAGAGCCTTTTCTACAAGGATTTTCGCTTTTATATTTACCTAAAATGCAATCTGCACCTGGCCACGGCACTGACTCTAGCTCCCAACCTGCTCCTCAGAGGCAACCCCACTGGTCTCTGGATCTCAGGCGCTAGTTCCTAGGAGCATCCAACTAGCCAGCTATGATGAAAGTTATTCATTCTAGAAGATGGGCACCTGCTGCTAACAGGTTTGCATCCCATCTGTCATCAGGACCATAGTGGAAGGTAGACTTCTTTTAAAGGTAGAGTGGCCAGGAGACCATGACCAGTGTCTTGAGCACATCATACTTGTCCTCTCCCTGTTTTCTCTTTTCTTTCTTTTGAAAAGAAGTTGAAAACTGGATAATTATCAAAGTTGCCCTGAGACTTCAGAATTCTTCCCCATGGATGAAAGAAATAGTGTAAGTAATAATAACAATATTCACATTATCTAAGCTTTGCAACCAACTAAATAAATAAAACTAAATAAACTGTATAATCAATATCCAAATTGCCTAATCTTGCAACTAAAATCTAACTTTTTACATATTTATATATTATAGCAGACTTCACAGATGCCTGAAATGAAATTAGCACCCAAGGCAAATTTTCTTATTTAGAAAACTTACTAAACGGCGAAATATTCACAGTATGGTCAGTTCAGCTTCAATTAGAATACTTGTTTGTAACATTCACCCAAAACTTTATTTTCCTAGGCATAAACACCAAAAACTCATCCAATAACCCCCCATATCACCAGTTTTTTCTTTGTGCGTATTTTGGTTAGATGCCTAAAATACTTTTCAAAAGAAGTCTTTATTTATAAAATAAAGGGAGAAAAGTTCTTCTCTTTCTCTAAAGGCCTATTTTGCAATCAACAGAAGATGAGGGGATATTTTGGAAACGTAACCAGCGCGGAGGGAAAACTGAAATGCTTGGGACCTTGGGCTTTTGCCTAAATGCTTTTTTTTTTTCAGTCTTTTTATTTATTTTTTTTTTATTGAGGTACAGTTGATTTACACTGTTGTGCCAGTCTCTGCTGTCCAGCAACGTGACTCCGTTACACACATATAGACATTCTTTTTTAAATATTCTCTTCCAATAGGGTTTTTTAAGCTGCTCCTGAGCGGAACTTGGTGGCAGCCGTTGGCATGTGGGTGCGTTTTGCTTAAACCAGGAGGTAAACTGCTAAATCCTCTGGTGTTTCCAAACACAGAGCAGACTTCTACCTCTTCTCCAAAAATGTTGCATAATTAATAAAATTCATATCATCAAACCAATTCTTTGCTCTTTCTGCTTGCAAAAGTCAAAGTTTATTTGCCTATTCTCTCTTTGAAGAAAGACACTTGTGATAGATGGTAGATGACAGTCCAGGAATTTTACCAAAATGACAGTACACGCCCTATAAGCAGCTGTGGGTTGGCTACGGTTCCGTCTTTTGTGCACATCTAGTGTAATGCAGCCAATGGAAAGAAATAGTCACATCTGAGTGTGCCATGAATCCAAAGGGCATTTGCACTGGGTGACAAATACACACAAACGCAGTTGCTAGAGGTCTCTCTCTGGCTTGCAGAAACAGGAAAGAAGGTGGGACACCTTTGACAAACTATGGCTTAAAACTGCTCTGCAAGTACCCTGTGTCTGATTTCAGCTACTTAGATATGGTGCAGCCGGCAGGCCCTGGACAGGAGGCATGGTAGGGTGGGACCAGCTGGTGCTTGGGACTCGGGTCAGGATCCACACCAGGAGGTACGTAGCAGTCACCAGTGTCCCCACCTCCTGTGCACCAGTGGCCTGGCTTGCCTCACCACCCCGGCTACCTCGCCTGCACGTGACACCTCGCCTGCACGTGACACCACACGGGTGGCCTCTCACAAGTGGCGGCAGGTTGGGAGGAAAGATAGCTGTGTCTGCTTTTTCCTTCCTACACAAGTAGTCTCTTACAGTCTGAGAAGGGGGAGAATCTCAAATTTGAAGGTTGCCACCTATGAGGCCATTATTGGTAATTTACACATAGTACAGTGATGTGATGCACCCATGCCCATGATCTTGGGCATCTCATAGACATACATCTATATATCTATATCTATATAACTATCTATGTAGATATATAGATATATACACAATAGATAGATAGATGATAGATAGATAGATAGATACAAGACTCAGCTATGTCCCAGGGTCTTTTCCCCCATGAAGAACTGATACAACATGGAGCCCTTGGTTCTAACTGCTGGAGAAAATATCATCATTCTGTATTCCTGAAACAGTGACATTAGCACCAGATCTGCATCATCTGGGGTGACTTCTTTCCAAAGGCAGATCCCTGGTCCCATCTCAAGATTCTGGCTCAGTGAATCTGGAGTGGAAGCCCAGAAACCTTCATGGAACAGAAACACCCACAGGTGATTCTAGTGCAGCCAATAGTGGACTCATTCTGGAATCAGCATGTAGAACCACTCCCAAACCACTGAATTATTATGAAAATATAATGTTCTGGACTTCTGAAAGTCTGCGGTTTGGGAGACACCTCCCGTTAATTATGTCCTGATTCTACCAAGAAAATCTACAGCCCCTGGAAAAACTGCTGACACCTCTCCTTCCTCCCTACTTGCATTTCTTTTTTCCTTTACATTTCTTCTTCTTTCTCTCTACTTTTGTTCCTCTTCTTGCACTCCTTCTTTACTCTTACCTTTTTAAAAAGTTATTTCTACTTTATTTCTCATGCTTCAGCTATGAGGGCAGATAGACTTTTCTGATATATTAGCCAGTCAAAGAGTGAGCTGACTGCTGTCCATATTCTTACCAGAAAAAAATGCATTCTTGGGAGCACAGAGATCCGTGGCCCCGGAAAGCCTCTGGGAGGCCCTGGGATGGATTGCAGTGGCTGCTACTGCATTTTCCAGTGTGTCACTACTCCCTAGTTGAATTCAGGTGAAAGTTGGGAAGTTATGCAAACTGCTGACCCATGGGATTATGCTGCCAGCAGTTCTAGCAGAAGTCCCCCAACAGCCAAGATGCCCAGGACGAGAAACCAGTCTAAAAGCAGTCCAGCTTCCACCAGAAGCAGCATTCCAAAGCAGGCAGGCAGCAGGTGGACGCCCAACACCTACCGGGGTTGTGGACAACTAGAACCTAAGGAGAAGCTTCCACTAAGGTCGTTCCTAGTGAGACCCGGCCGGTCACGTGCGGGAGGGCGAGAGGGAAGGAGGAGGGGGCACTGGCCGATCGGCCCCCGGTACGTGCCATGGATTTACACACGCGTCGTTGCCTGTGATCTTCACCTCTGAGGGTGAGTGCTTTTGCCCTGGTTTACAGAAGAAGAAACTGAGATGCAAAGAGATGAAGCATAATTCTCCCAGGGTCACACCTTTGCTACATGGAGTCAACTGACGCCAAGTTCAGAGCGGTCTTCATTTCACATCCCTTACATGTCTCAAAGGCTCTGGCGCTGCGAGGACCACCAAAGATTCAAAGAGGGGGAGGGAGAGTTGCCTGGTTCGAATCCACTTCTCTGTGAAGATATGCTGGATTCTCCTCACATCACAAAACCACAGAGCTCAAAGGGCTGTTGGAAATCATATAGTTAATATCCTCACATTTAAGATGAAGAAGCAGAGACCCGGGGATGCAACGTGCCTCGCCGAAAGTCACGGGATGACAGATGGAAACAGGACTAGAACCAGCTCTTCTAACGTGCAGGTCAGTACGTTTCTGTCGCTGTGGTGTTTTCCAAAAAGTTACCATGTTCATTTGAAAAATATATCAAAACTTCGTATGTGGCCATGTAAAGCTTACCCCAAGTTGTTATCCTAGGCACAACATGAAAGTAGCCCAGGACCTCCTAAAACATACGCCCCTGAATTCCTGCCTGTTAAGCTGCGTGACTGTCTCCAGGTATCTGTTCCAGTTGGAACCACCTAGAATTGCTACAGATCTGTCATCCCTTGAAGGACCTTGCCACGCAGCTGCTCCCCACCCGAGCTAGGCCTCCAGAGTTATCAAGAAGTTAGTCCTAGGAACCTCTAGCTTTAAGGTTAAAGAACCTTTTAAAGAACCTCATGCCCACTTTATGTGAATGGTTGCTGAGGTCAAGAAAATGGGAAACCTGCAGAGTGATACCTATACTCTACAGGTCTCAAACTCGAAGTCAGAAGATGAGAGAGAGGAAGAGAGAGAGGGAGATTGGGGGAGAGAGAGACAGAGAGAAAGAGAGAGAGAGAGAAAGAGAGAGAGAGGGAGAGAGAGGGAGAGAGGGAGAGAGCGAGAGAGGGAGAGAGAGAGAGAGAGGGAGAGAGGGAGACAGAGAGAGGGAGAGAGAGAGAGGGAGAGAGAGAGAGGGAGAGGGAGAGAGGGAGGCTAGACAATTCTCAGCACTTTCTAGTTCCCACTCAATCCTCAACCCCTGCAGGGAGTGTATATGTATATATGTGTAAATGTAAATTAATGTGTGTGTGTATGTGTAAATGTAAATCAATGTGTATGTGTAAATGTAAATCAATGTGTATGTGTGTGTGAATATAAATCAGTGTGTGTTAATGTAAATCAGTGTGTATGTGTGTGTAAATCAATGTGTGTAAATGCACATCAGTGTGTGTGTGTAAATGTAAATCGATGTGTACATGTGTGTAAATGTAAATCGATGTGTACATGTGTGTAAATGTAAATCGATGTGTATGTGTGTAAATGTAAATCGATGTGTACATGTGTGTAAATGTAAATCGATGTGTATGTGTGTAAATGTAAATCGATGTGTACATGTGTGTGTAAATGAATGTATATATGTGTGTGTGTAAATGTAAATCAATGCTTCCTCTTTCTGTATCAGGTAACTCCTAAAGTTGACGCTTTCTTGCCCTTCTTCCTAATTCGTATCAGCAGGAGGATGGTCTGGAAGTTCATGGTGCAATGACACCCAGGCCACTGAAGCAGTTTGTGCTGGGTATCTGAGACGTTCAGATCCACAGAATTTAGGCATAAACTTCTACATGACCACGAAAGCCTCTGCATCTGGCTTTTAGCCTGATATGTGCATTTCTCCTTCCTACCTGCCCTTCCCAGTAATGACTTACTTGATGCAGGTATTCCTTAGTGTTTGATGGGTTCCCTGAAGACAGGAACCAGCCCATGTGGCTTTTTGATGACTGTATCCCCATACTTAGAATGGTGTCTGGAACACAGAAGGTAGTCAGAAAACACTTTCTGGATGAATGAATAAATGTCATAGCGTGACATGATAGGACATTACGTAGCAAAATCGTTCTACTTCCACTCATGACTGGGGTCTCAAAACACAAGACTCAGTTTTCCCAATTCAGTTCATATTCAGTAAGTAAAAATTAATTAATTAAATTAATTAAAAAATTAATTAAAAAATCAAAAATTAGTGAGTAAATTAATTAACTAAAAAATCATAAAAATGAGTGAGTAAAAATCGGCTAATACCAGTCTTCATTGCTAACTAGTGCCAGATCTAAGAGACCCTCATAAAGATCTTATGGAAAATCAATTGGGTACCTCTGCAGTCACAGATCAGGTAATAAATAATAAATAAATCAGAAACAAAGAGGAAATCCCCAACGTGTAGTGAAAATCAGCAAGCTGACCGTAGGAAGGAGAAAGGTTAATATTACTTATTTTAATATTACTTGCTTTAAACATGTTGGAAAAAAGGTGTTTGCTTATGCAATGTGACTACAGTTATATTCATTTTTTCTTCACTCAACGTTTCGTATTTTGAATTTTCTGTAAGGTCATTTGCTACCTGGGGTGAAAAAAATGTGTTTAAAAAAAAGGAAGGGAAGGAGGGAGGAAGAGAGAGAGAGAGAGAAAAAGAGAAGAGGTGGGAGGGGGAGAGAGAAGGGAGGGAGGGAGGAAAAAGACCTCATAAAAATGAAAAAAGACAGGCTATTTCTTCATGGCTCTAAAACCGCTGATTGAAAATGGATGAAAGTCAAATCAACCGGTTGTTTTGTCTCCATGACACTAAACACTACTGGTTTTACTTCTTCAAAGAATATCTTGAACTGATTAGTTATTTTGGCATCATGGAGACACGCCACCATGTGAACAAGGAAAACAACACACAAGCAACTGGGGAGAGCCCCGGGCCCTGGGGAATGATGTTGGCTGAGTCAAGGAGACCAAGACCCAGAGCTCACTGGTGTATCCTCATCTTGAGACACTGACATCCTTTAAAAATGTCTCCAGAGAATCAGTATGTTCCAGTCAATGGACAATATCTGAGACTTCAGAATCTGGATCCCTGGGTTCTGTTACGCATCCTTTCGACAAACAGATCTGAGAAGTAAAACAAGTACCTCCAATGCTCCTTCTTTTCTGCAACAACTGGGATAATGATTTCTGTCCTATTTATTCTCAGCATAAGAAAGCCTAGGTAGGAAAGTGGATAGAAAATTACACTTTCTAAGTTAGTGAAAAGTGGTATTACTGATACCGCCAATTATGATGTCCCTTCAAGAGAAGAGAGAGGGGTGAAGTATGCAGACAGTACAAGAATCAGAAGAATATGAGTTTTGCTGAGACCACAGTCTAGTTAATGTCAGAGCTTAAACCAACACCCCGGGACTACGGTCACCTAAGGGTCTCCATCCAGATTGTACATCCTGACTACAGTGTGCAGATTCTCTGCCAATTCAAGTGTTAATTTCATGTCAGATGCCCACCCTTGATACGGCCAATTATTCTCCATTACAGATTTGGTTTAAAGAGTTCACAGCACATATGAATGGGTTGAATAAAAGAATTACCTAATTATGACATCACCATGTGCAATCAGTGGAATATTTTAAAGTGCTGTTTTAAATCTTCATGAGAGGATAATGTGAGAGCCCTTATAGCTATCTGTTAAAATCTGTCGCACAGAGAAACAGCAGTGGGATCAAGCAGAGTAGCTTCTCGGTGTGCCTTTTGTCTTAAATGTACAATACTGTAGACGAACGTAAACACAGCTGCCACCCTACATGACTGATTGGTTTCTGGAGCACGCGCTTTGCACTTACTCTTGTTTGGATTTCTTACACACAGTAATGTCTTCAAAACAGTAGGTACTTTTTAAAAAAATTTATTCGGGTATAGCTGCTTTACAGTATTGTGTTAGTTTCTACTGTACAGCAAAGCAAATCAGCTATATGTATACATATATCCCCTCTTTTTTGGATTTCCTTCTCATTCAGGTCACCACAGAGCAGTGAGTAGAGTTCCAAAAAAAAAAAGTAGGTTCTAAGTTTTTCTGTATTTAATGACATTTAAAAATCTCTCTGAGCGAAGTAAGTCAGACACAGAAAGACAAATATATGATATCGCTTATCTGTGGAATCTAAAAAAGTGGTATAAATGGACTTATTTACAAAACAGAAATAGAGTCACAGATGTAGAAAACAAACATGGTTACCAGGGGATAAGGGCGGGGGGAGGGATAAATTGGGAGATTGGGATTGACATATACACATAACTGTATATAAAACAGATAACTAATAAGAAACTGCTGTATAGCACAGGGAACTCTACTCAGTACTCTGCAATGGTCTATATGGGAAAAGAATCTAAAAAATAAAAGAGTGGATATGTTTCTATGTATAACTGATTGACTTTACTGTATACCTGAAACTAACACAACATTGTAAATCAACTATACTCCAATAAAAATTTAAAAAAAACACCTCTCAACAAATCAAAAGCGTTAAAGTAGCCGGTCTCTACTATAAATGAGAATTTTCAATAGTCTTTCATCTGAGGACTACGGTAATGAAGTTTCTATGGCAACTAAGAAGGATACGCTTGAACCCCAGGGTTACCCGCAGTCACCGTAGTTCTTGATATCCTCCCAATCCAGTCTGCACAAACGTGCTTGCGCGCTAAGCCCCTCCACTGTCCAACAGAAACTGATGGCCGTGACTTACCAAACGCAGCAGCAAGCACCCCTGCTTTCCACAGGATTCTGTAACATGCTGATGGAGCAGGAAATAGCTATAAAAGTTCCCCTGAAATCCTCTAGGGATGTCCTGTAACATTTTCCACAGAAATGCCATAAAATATTCTACACCATTCGCTTCACTTAAAGAAACATTAGTCAACGTGCTTTACCTTCTTATAGGTGACATTCTTTTTCTTTAAATACGTGTCATTTACAAAAATAGTTTCGCTCTTTAACAAAATACATAGACGTTATTATCGCCATGGGATTCTGATTGACAGAAAGCTAATCACAGCAAAACTACATTCCACTAAAGCCAAAGTAAAATTAATCAATGAGGAGCAGAGTTGGGGTAGTAGAGTACAGAATGTGGATGAAAAATTATAAAAGGATTTTTTTTTTTTTTTTGGAAAATCAAAGCCCTACACTTTCAGGGGTCCATTTTCCAGTTTCAGAAAATATGAAATTTCCTTAGAAAGACTCACTGTTACCCATGTGACCCTGGAGAATTCCCAGGCCTTGAAATTAACTCCCAAGCTCCGCCTCATCTGACACCGAGAAAATATGCTGCAAATCGCCCTACACCTTCCAGAGCAGGGAGCACGGTTACCACGAGGGCCCCACATGCTGAGGACAGCAAACAGGCGTGTGGGCGAGGCTTCCTGACTGGAGCCTCTTCACGCTCCATCCCCAGGTGGCTTATCCACAGCCCGCTCCACGCAGGTCACTCCCAACCGGGGTGCAGTGATTTTCCACTGGCAACCCCAGGGCTTTCGCGGGGCTGCTGAAGTGCAGGATCATCACATAGCAGTGCCCTCGGAGCCATGACCCCTTTGCCTTCCTGCCACTTCTTCCAGAAATCTCTGCCCTCTACAGACTCTCAGGACCTTGCCCACTTCTGCCCAACAGCTACCTGCAACTGCAAATCACCTTGTCTGGGATTAGTGGGTCGTTGTGCCAGGACTTTGCTTAGACTTCCCCACTTCACTGGTTTTTCAAAACTCTTCTTGCTGTTCTTTGTTTGGACTCCACCGTATTAGGGGCTGAGATGATTCATCCAGCTTTGAAAGGCATTTTTTTTTTTTAAGTTTGGAGAGACTAGAGCAATAGGGAGGGTGGGAGAGCTGGACCGTGGACAGGAGTCTTAGACTCGGGGCACCCGGTCATGAGAAGGACTCACTGCTGAAACAGACGCAGAAAAGGCTGAAAATGTACACAAGGAGCTGAGATCAGCTTCAGAAGACAGGCATCAAAACCTAGCTTGCAAAGCAAGGGCAGATTTGAGAATGTGACCCACTAGGAGATGCCCATCAGAAACAAGCAAAGGCGGTGTCAAGCACATGGCGAAAAAAGGTAAAATGTATTAAAAGAATGAGCTCGAAAGTCATGATGAGTACATGGTGCTTTCTAGACAGCTTTATATGAACCGTGAGCTAATTGCATCCAACAAGGAAAGCTGGGGGCCTAATTGTGTCACTCTACCAGTTTGAGTGTTGTTGTATGACATGATCTAAATTAGGGATCAGGAAAGATAAATATATATATAGACAGAAGGACTAAGATGTGAAAGAGGACAAACTAAACATCCAAGCTGCTCCCAGGATGCTCAGAGCCCTGATATCCAGCAAGACGACACTCAGAGAGGGGCACGTCATCTGTGATTGTGCCAGGGCCTAAAGCCAGCCTCCCTGGCACAGGTCTTTCTCTTGAGGCTGACGCAGCTCATCTAGCCACCCATCTTACGTGTAAGATCAGAATTGTGGTTTATTGATTTACACGGAAAAAGGAAGCGGTCTCAGAAACCGAATTACCTACTTGTGAATGAATAGTGTGAACTATCCCTGTTCAAGGTTTAACAAAGTTAGCCAAGAGTATTCATCAGGCCGACTGGCGAGCGTAGATTGTTACTAAGGATAGTTAACAAGTGGTCTGAATGTTCCATGCACTCAGCCTAAGAAAACACAACACAGCCACCTCGACAACGGGGATGGACTTGCCAGTGAGTCAAGAGTGTTGTAAGTCCATCTACTAAAGTTTCGTCCCCACCCAGACAGCATCTGAAAGAACACTGCCAACATTTGACTCTGTGAATTTTTTGTTTGCGTTGCTCACGTGTCTGTTTGATGTATGCTCTTTAATACATTTCATCAGGCCACATGGAATTCAGTCTTCTAAGCTGAAGAGTCTTGCCTTCCCCTTCACTTGTCTCTACCCAACTGTGCTGTGATCTATGTAATAACAGACTGATTTAAAAGTTCGACTCCTAGAGATCAATCTCACATCTCTATTTTCCAAGGCTTAGG
Source organism: Orcinus orca (assembly GCF_937001465.1). NCBI lineage: Eukaryota > Metazoa > Chordata > Mammalia > Artiodactyla > Delphinidae > Orcinus > Orcinus orca. The sequence continues at coordinate 24,101,197 of NC_064577.1, read as the reverse complement.
GGGAAGAAGGCTGGCGAAGGTACTTCACCATAGTTCTCAAGTGCTGGAACAGAACTGCCTGGCTTTCCTTCTTATTTAAAAAATTAATGGGATTTTTTAAAGGCCTATTATTGCACTTTCTCATTTATATGTTCATATCAACAGCCCCCGAATCATTTTAGTCCTCCCAGGATGCTGGAGGCAGAAAGGAAAAAGTTCTCTTTATCAAGGTCATTAATGAATTCACACTAACAAAGGAACGTTATCTGTGTTACGTTCAATATTTGCAGAAGCAAAATTGTGAGCTTCTCTACAGAAACCCTGGCAAGTGATAATCAAAAGTATCGAGGAAACAAATGAGAAAAGAAGATAAGTTCTGCAAATCACTTTCGTGTTTTAGAAAGCTGGAGTTAAAAGAGTGGGACAGAGTGGAGGCAAACTCCGAATCACACAATGGAAAAACACTGCACCGAAGATGAAAGGCCCGTCTGCTAGAGAGATAATGCCAAATTTGATGAGAAAATACATTACATTTCCTTTCCTTTGAAACCTTAGTTGATATTTTCCACTTTTACTGGAAAGAAATAAGCTCTAAGATGTCACTCAGCACTAGAAGAGAGGAGCCTCCCTTTCCAAATGCAAAAGCACGGAGGAAGTGCCTAAATGTTTTCTCTTCTATGAAGTACGAGCCTCTGAAAAGTGGAAGATCAGCTCACAGACTGTGAAAAATCTGCTTTGGGTCTTTTGTTGTTTGGCTGTGAACATTTTTCTCTCTATGGAAAACTTGTTAAGGGGCTGGAGGTGGGAGAGAGAAGTGGATGGAAAGAATGAACTTTCTCGTTCCTTTTAGACAGGTCGTTTTCCTCTGGCCGTTTGCTTGGCCCTTGCATTTGTACTCACCGTTTACCAGGGCATTCATTTATCAGCAGTTCACCTCTGACCTTTCTCTCGCTAACCGACATAGATTAGCGAACAAGCACACCAACTTCCCCAAAATAATGACGGCTCTCACCTTATCCAGTGATGGCCCGTGGGCATTCCCTGCTCTCCGACAATTTCTCCACCCAGCTGAGTGAAGGTCCCAGCTCCCTCTTACTGGTTCCTCTTGGAAGCGTCACAAAGTTTAACCTGTCAGCTTCTGGCTCTGCGCTCTGTGCCCAAGGTCAGCTTCACTGAGGGCTCCCCCTGCAGTCACACCGGGGCCCCCTAACTTAAAAAGCCTCTGTTGTTACCATCTTGAAATTCTGAATTAGTTCTCAACAAGGAGCCCCACAGTTTTATTTGCACTTGATCCTGCAAATTATAGAGCCGGTGCTGTTCATGACTATGTTTCCCTGACCGAGAGCTAAAAGCACAATTGCATTCCTGACCTGACCCACGCCAGTCTAATAGGGCAAAATGCACACGGCTGGTCAAGAAAGCGCCTGGGTTCATTAAAAAGCTGAGCTCAGCCAGCCACAGCTCCAGCCCGCACAGGCTTGTCACATTCATCAGATATTCAAGAGCATGCATTCATTTGCTTGGTCACTGCTCTGAGCAAACTAGAGGCCTCCAGCCCTGTCACATGCTAACATCGAGGAGAACCAGAGACCGTGATTTGCACTAATTGGAAAGTTGTGTCCGGACCTTGGCCCTTGCTTCCAGAAAGTTCAGGGCAAAACTCATGAATTCCAGGAATGCACGGAAAGAGAACCAAAGAGCAAAATTGGACTTCTACCTAAGTTTAGAAATCAAAGGCTACTGATCTAATCCTTTAGCTGAAATCCTTTATTAGAAATGGCAATAAAATCAGGTTAATCAACTAGGTGCCTTTACACAATCATTTTGTGTTGACAAGAGCCAAGAGCTCATGAATAATATTATTTCCTGGCTTGGAATAAAGATGCCTACCTTGTTTCTGCTGGGGAAAGATTCCCCACCCTCCTCTGTTTTCCTGTGTCACTTCCCTCCCCTCCCCCAGATATCCATAATTTGAAACAAACGATACCTTTTTCTCATTTTTCTTAGTTTTTACATCTGTAAAGCATGTTAATGGAACTGTAACTGTTGCTTGCCTGTGGAGGATTCCAGGGAATTACGGCTTGTAGCAAATTTGCATCTGAAGAATTTAGGACCAAAGGATGCTGCGGGGCAAGCGTTTCAGAGTGGACCGACCTCACTCGCCAACCTGATCACACAAGTATAACTCAAACTTCTAGTGCAGACCCGGGTTAAAATCCTACCCCACAATCAGGGAAATCCAGATGCTGACTGGACATTGGACGGCATTAAGGAATTATTATTTTAATTTAGGCATAAAGCAGTATTGTGACTATATTTTTAATAAATATTTACCATTTGGAAATACATACAGAAATATGATACCTGGGAATTGTTCCAAAATAACCCAGTTGTACAGGAGGCTGGAGAGGTGGAGGAGAACAAGACTGCTATGAACTGATAATTTTTGAAATCAGGTGACGGGTCAGGACAGTAAATTGTAATATGCTCTCAACTCTTCTATACATACGACACTTTCCATAACAAAGCTTTTGAAAAGGTGTTTCTTTGTATCCTGTATTTAGTCGGGTCCTACCACTTCTTAGCTGCGGAACATTAGGCAAACTGCTCTCTGAGCCTATTTTCGTCTGTGTAGTTTTCCTGGTCTGAGCTCCCCCTTGGAGTTGTGAGAAATGACGGGGACAGTGCATATACAGTGACCAGTAATAGCGGATAGAAGGAAAGGGCCCCTTCACCATGGCCCAAGGACTTCGACCAGCTCAGGGTGTCCTTCAGTGGGACCTGCTACTGGCCCTCAGCTGAGCAGACTCCTTTCTTTTGTCTACATGTCAGCCAGAGTCTACACAGAAGTTCCAACTTCTGCTCATTTCGTGAAACCAGTTAGGGCTTTAAGAATTCCGCTTGCTGTGGAACGCTAGAGTCTTAATCTCCTGCACGAAGTCCCTTCCGACTGCCACCCCCTTTCAAAAGAACACAAATATATATTTGGGTTTTCCATAAACAAGAACACGTGCCAAGCAGGTTTGTGCAGACTGTAGAAGAAAGTCCCTTTGATGCAGATCCTGAGATACATCACCGACTGACTGTACTTGAGAAACAGCATCAACGAGAGCTCTCTTACCAACCAGTTTGGAGCTGCCGCTGCCTATGAAGAGCTAATGTACTGTAACACACAGGGTTACAGAGGGAATCAATGAATGTCTCGAGAGTACTGACCTTCTGACCATTCTTTAATTAACATGCTGTTTCACCCAACAGGGAGCTGAATCCCTCTGCACATCACTGGTGTAAACAAAAGGGAACAATAATATAATAGCATTTCCTAGTGGACCTTCTGCTATATGCTGGGTTTCCCTAAGAGAGGTAAACCAGTGTAAACAAATACCGTGTTCTTCAGAGAAAGTCGACAGAGAGGATTGATTCTAAGTGGGAGGCTTTCTTCATGTAAGTTACAGAGAAAGGTATATGCTGGTTATTCGCCCTTAACTTCCTTGTCTCCTCCACTTCCTACAATTCTTGTGGACCTTAACTCCAGCTCCCAGATACTGAGTTCTGGGGAAAAAAACAGGCTCCTCGCAGGAATTCTTATCTCCCCAAAGGGGCATCCCTCGAAAATAGCCTTTAAAACTAGGAAGGTTTGCTTTTGTGCAAGAAGTATTAGCTTTACGAATTGCAGTATTGTCTGCAGTAGTCAATAGTTAAAAACACAGAGAATGTCATCAAGGATGGGATAAAATGAGTTATAGTCACATCACAGAGCACTCATCAGAAATGACCTGGAGGATTTTCCTGAGGTATCAATGAGTACGAAGAGGAATACTGCAAAAGACTGTGTCATACGATCCCATTCTGACATCACCTAAGTACAGAAAAAAGTACTGAAGAACACACATTAGGGTGTTATCATGGCTTCCCAGTTGGGGTGTGCAGACTGAGCTGGAATGGGAGGTACTGGTGTTAGAAGGATGAGCATGTGTCCATGATAAAAATGCAAACTGCCATGTGTGGTATAATCCCATGTAAGGAAAACTGTGTGTGTGTGTGTGTGTCTATGTGTGTCTGCATATTTGCACACATGAGAGCATGCATGTGTATGCATGCACACAAGAAGAGATTCATGAAAGGATAAACACCTAGAAGCTCACAGTGGTTGTTGTAGGGTAGCAGAGTTCCAAAGGACCTTGACTTCCTTATTAAAGTTTTTTGTTGTTGTTGTTGTTTTTGCGCTATGCGGGCCTCTCACTGTTGTGGCCTCTCCCGTTGCGGAGCAACAGGCTCCGGACGCGCAGGCTCAGCGGCCATGGCTCACGGGCCCAGCCGCTCCGCGGCCTGTGGGATCTTCCCGGACCGAGGCACGAACCCGTGTCCCCTGCATCGGCAGGCGGACTCTCAACCACTGCACTACCAGGGAAGCCCTAAAGTTTTATATACTGTTAGATTTCTTTACATTAAGCATATCATATGGCATTTATATTATGAAGGAAGGATAAAGTCTAATGGATCATTGGAACAAAAATGGTATCTGTTCAGGCTCAAATCAACAGGTAATTGTTGAGCCTCCTAGTAATTTCCTGTTGCTGCCCACATTGCTTGCCTTGTGGTCCCCTTTCCCCATCTTCAAGGCCAGCAATGCAGTGTCTCTCTGACCCCGCTTCACTGTCACGTCACTTCCCCTGAGTCTCTTCTACCGCCTCTCCTGCTTTGAAGGATCCTTAGGATGGCATTGGGCCCAACCAGATAAGCTAACACAGTCCTCCTGCTTTAAGGTCAACGGATTAGCATCTTAATCTGCAAGTGTCATTCCCCTTTGCCGTGTTCTTTAACACGTTCACAGGTTCGGGGATTAGGAAGGAGACATCTTTGGGGGACGGGGACATTATTCCGCCTTCCACAAGCGTCTTCGTCCTATGTGCTAGCACCGTGCTGGGCACTGAAGTATGAAGGAAACAAACAGAATACGCACTTTCAAGAAAAATTACGCCATCAACCAACACTTATGAAGGGTTTCCTGTGTTCTGAGTATTACTCCAAACACCATACATATGCATTCATCTAACAAACATCAAGCCATCTACTATGCATTGAGCTGTCTCTTGGTGCCAGGGATGCACAGTAAATAAATCACAGAAAAGTCCTTGCCCTCATGGAGAAGACACTAAACAGAAGAAAACGAATGTACTCGTCAACAAAATTCTATGAGGTGGGTACTTTATAATTCCCATTTACAGAAGAGGAAACTGAGGCACAGAAAGGTCAATCACTTCCTTAATATTGTGGCAGGTGGTGAAGCTGGACTTCAGATGCAGGCAGCCTCTCTCCAGAGCCCAAGCTCTCACCATGATATTACGGCGCCTCCTACAGTTCGATTTTGCCACCCCCAGCGGTCCCAACTGGAGCGGGCCGAGTCGGACACTGTAACGCAGGAAACGCTGATGCAGAGACACACCTGGATGGACTGCTAGACTGATGAACTGAGAGGAGTACTCAGAAGGCAAGACTTGGTCCATTGAAACCCACCCTCGGCGGCTCCACTCAGCAACCCAGGCCAACTGGTCAACGTGACCTTCCTTCCTCCTCCGCTTTTACTTCTGTCTTAGCATTGTCATCAGGGAATGGTAACCCCTTGGCGTGGGAAGGGCTCTGAGATAATTCTAAATCCCCTTTAAACTGAGAACGAGCTACAGCCTGTGGCTGGCATCTCTATTTCCGAATCTAAAGTTAAATCTGTAAAGCCACCTATCACATTTCTAATTCTTCTTCTCCCTAACCTTTCTGTCACTCTCATCAAAATCACAATTGGCACAACAGCTCTGGGCCTAGAAATTTCAGTCCAATTCCTACAGGATGTAGGCTTTGAAATACCAGGACCGCAAGGGCAATTAACTTTGGCAAAATAAGGGGCACACCAAATTTCCTGAGAAACTCATAAACGTCGTGTAATCCAAAGTAATCGGACATCTATCAAAGGGGTTCGTATCGTAATTCCCCTGAGAGACCAGTATAATCTACTGGTTTAATTCCCCAGAAATACAGAGCTCAGGCTGACTGGCTTAGCCCTCAGCCTGCCGAGTAAAGCAAAGCCTGACCTGCTGGCAGCCTTTAAGAGTCTCCTCGGGCCCCGCTGGCCCATGGGAAACTCTTCTCACACCTTTGCAGTCTTTTCCATTGACTTGCGCCCAGGATGAATCACTGAATCTCTACCTTTACTCCCTGCTTCAGGAGACCTCAAACTTCCCCTTCAACAATCCCCACCTCTTTGGCAGCGCCAGTGTTGTGAATGAGTAGGTGTTGGTATAAAGACGTGGTTTTTCCTGTGTGTCTTACTAACGTCACAGAAAATCATCCCTATGGTTGTAAAAGATAATACCCTCCAGTCGAGTGCTCTACTGTCAGAAAGAGGAATGAAGACATGGCTCCAAGACCAACACAGACACCCAGACACACACTGTGCTTTCGTTTGATGCTTGGATGTCCTAGATGCCCCCCCTTTCAGCCCCTTCCTCAAGGTTACTTGGAAACCAAGCCTCCTGTGTCCCCACTAGATGGTCTGAATCTGTTGCCACTGCTCTTCATTTGCTTTCAACCTTCCTGGTGGATTAAGGACAAGAGTGCACCATATTCCAGATCTTCACCAATAGTCTGCACATGGGCTCAGGCAATTAGAAACATCCCTCCTGTTTCACAATGTGGTTTTATTTGATTGACTAGCTGGGTAGCACTGGAGGAAGCTGCGTTTTTTTAGTTCCTTTCAGCTATCATGCCTGCCCCACTATAATATATTTCTTTGTCAAACTATCTGAACCAAATGTTAGGAAACTGCACGGAATGGTTTGGGCATTAGCTCCTTCTACCAGGACTGACCCTTAAAAGCAAAAGCGAAGACTGTCCTTGTCTTGTTTGCTTCTCACTCTGTCAGGTTACCCGTTTGTTTTTATCAAAGGCTATCAGAAATTCTCTTTAGTTTGCAAACACAGACCCTTCTCGAAAAGTAGCGATGCTGGCTTCCTGGATACCAGATCTGACATTTGCGAACAGACATTGGTTTTCCACACTATATTTTAAAGAAATTGTTATATCATTACCCACGATTTACTCCACTCAGAGGGACCTTCCAGGCATTGTTAAGTGAAGCTTGCCTGAGCCAACTTTGAGAAGTCATAATGCCCTCCTAGTACTGACTCAGGGACATTTTATCCATTCTTTCTCTGGAAAAAAGACCACACTGCTTTCCTTTCACGCTTAAAAGCTCAACACAAATCACTGAGCAGTGTTAAGGCTAACAGGTCCAGCAAAGGCCGTCCTTTCAACAGCCAGGCTCAGCGAAGGTGCGTCCGCTGTGGCCAACAAAGTGCCCAGAACTGAAAACAGCTGCTGGCTGCTCTGTCCCAACCTGTTCATATTGTGAAATGAACGATTCCAAACACTTCGTTACCTGTAGGTACTAGAGATGCTATTTATAAGTACATTACCACTTACATATGATTTAATTTAATGTCTTGATTCCACCGGGAAAGTGCCTAATCCATAGAGTACCAATGATTTATCACAATCTCTAGATATTTATAGTATTGCTAACATTCCAAAAAAGTTAAAGCATCCTTTTCCAAAGGTGCTTAAAAGGAAACAACAGCATGTAACCGCTTAGTGGGGAAGAAAAGAAAGTAGGAGAGAAGAGTACTAGGTATTGATGTCTTGCTTACAAACACATAAGAGCTTGAAAAAAAAAAAGTTTTGCAATACCCAGAGCTCCTGCTTTGGGCGTAATTTATGAGACTCTGGACAAGTTAATAGCCTGCCTTTGCTGTTGGCTTTGCTTTGACTTACTTCCCAGTTGACTCACTGATTTCTGGGCTCCAATGCCAAGAGAACACCAAGGCTGGTAGCACTAGATAAATTAGTCGATGACTCTCTATCACTGCCACCCACCAGGACTCCGAGCAAAACTGCAAAGTACAAGAAGTCTGAGTGCTTCAATTCAGTTTTTTTCTTTGACCAGTTTCTCAACAGAAGGAAGAGTATCCTCGGGGCATGACAGGTCTTTGTGTGGTCCTGTCCTCTGCACTGGTAGGATGGTTAGCACCCACGGCTCAAGGCACCAAATGACAGAAGTGCCCCCCTCCTGTACACGTGTGCATGCACACACACACGCGCGCGCACACATGCGCGCACACACACGCACGTGCGCGCGCACACACAAGCCTGTGTTCAGCCACATAACACAGCTCCAAACTGCTAAATACTAGGCCTTGTGCTGTCTTGTAGCTGTTCGTAGCTGTCCAAAGTGCCCGCCCAAAGCACTCCATTCTCCCAGAGTTTCTTCCCTTGTCCAAGCCTCCCTTCCTCACACACAGATGTCGAGATCCTGGTGAAATGCCTCAGGCAAATAGTTCCATACAATCTCTGTTGAATTAAGGGTTCAGGCCTGTTCTGCTCCCTACTATCTGTTAAAGACATAAGCAAGTTAATGATCCAATTAAAATAATTAACAGTAAAGTCTCAATGACGAATAGACTTCACCTTTTTAGGTGTAACTGTACATGAAAGAGAAATGTCCCCACCCTTGCTCTCTCCCAACACCCCCTACATGCGCGCGCGCGCACACAAGATACGAGTCAAGAATGCAAGTCTCCATTTATCAGAGGCTGACGGCTCCCCATACTGTGGAAAACTTAGGAAACTCTCTTTCTGGTTATGAAAAATAAATAACCACACAATCTCCTTCCTCCCGTGTCACTGAGAACACTAGAGCCAGATTAGAGCCATTATTTTCTCATTCTCAAAGAGAAAGGCAAAGAAAGTCAGAACTAAGGAGAAGAAACAAAAGGCCCTGAATCTTCAGTTTATACGCAAAATTCCTGGGTCTCTCTCACTTTCCTTGTGACACCCTAACCAGAATCCAGGACATAGCTTTCCTGCAAATGTCCTGAGGTTCAATTTTATTTGGCTGCGAAGGAAAAATGTAGTTTTATTCAAGTTTTATTAAATGCAGTCCCTCCACCCATAAAAATTATAATAAAATTCAAAGTCCAAGGATATGGCAAGTAATATCACCCTTGGGAACAAGTACATAAAATTTTGGAGGGATAAAAAGGCTTGGCTTTCATTTTATAAAAAGCTATGGTCAGAGCTTTCTCCTTGTGAAACTGCATTGCTGTCTTCAGAATTACTTCACAAATACTCAGAGAAAACATCAGTGATTTGAGCGTCTTTTTTTTCTTGGAGGGTCTCAGTCCTATCGTGAAATGGAATAACTGAGTGGCAAGATAAGAAACCAGTGTGTTCTCTGAGTTATCTTCCATCTGTCCCTTAGAATGGGCACTTTGACATCACCGACAGTCAGTGAGAGCAGAGATGGGCTGTGGTAAGTGAAACCACAGCTGGAGGAAATGCACCAGATACTGTTGGTACTGTTTCTCTCGCGGTGTCATCCAGCAGTGGCGCAATTCACCAAGCACTCTGGTGTAAGTAGCATTCAAAAGACTAAAGCCCTCCCGTGCAAGAAGAACACAGGCAGGTTACGCGGTTGTTCCTGGAAAACTTGTACCCGAAAGAAACATCACCACCCCCCTGCCTAGAGAGGCCAATCATAAAAACCCGTCCACGCTGTTTAATTCAAGCTCTATGATTTGCTCCTTTGAGGAAAATCCATCTTAAAGCTTAGGGCTATTCCTGAAGACACTTGTAAAAATGACTTCATTTAATTGTGGATCCCTCTAAACTCGGTGATTCTGTATTATAATTAGGAGACTGCTATAAATTATCCTTTGCAAATGGAAATTACAGGTCACCGGCTAATTAAAATGTTCACTTATCCAGGCTTCAGCATAGACCGTGAGTAAAATGTAACACATTAAAATCGTTTCCTCATTATCATTTTATGTGAGTATCTGTGTACACATGTGTGTGGAAAAATTTTTATTTCTTTTTTTATCATACTGTAAAAAGCCACGAGGAGAAGACACGGAATCAACTTGGCTTCTTCTCATTAAGCCATCAAGTCCTATGCTTTAAAATGTTTTAAAATACATCTCGCATTAACTTAGAAACACCAAAAAGGTATAATAATTATATAATGAGCACCCATGTACCCATCACCCAGTTTAACAAATAAAGCAATACCACACAGCTGAAACTCCAAGAAACCTCTTTCCAATTATCAGAAGTTAACCACCACTGTCAATGTGGTATTTGTTATTCTGACGCATGTTTTTGCACTTTTGGTGTCCACATTACTCACATACGTGTCTCTACACTGTACGTAAGTGGCATGTTTTTACCTTTTTGTGGCATTATATCATATCTTTGTCTTTTGATGCTCTGTGCTATACTTATGAGCTGCATCCTGGTATCGTCTTCCATGGAATAATACGTGAAAGAACAAGAAGTAGGGATGATCTGTTGTACTTGCTCATTACTAGTGCCTTATTTGCAGCCTCTCCACACTTTATACTTGGATCGTCATCACACTTTTCTCACTGGCCTGCCTGCCTTTAGTCTTTTCCTAGACTAAAACGATTTCCATTAAACCACCAGGCACAAATTTGAAACATCAAGGCACTAAGATGTGCAAAAATATTCGGTGAATCCCTGTCCTTTCCCACATCGGGTCGAAGCCCCTGTGTCTAACTTTCAAAACGGATTGCAGTGTCATGCCCATATCCTGCAGCCCCCCACGGAGGTCACCTGCAGCGTCACTGGGCAGTTCTCACGCACACTGGTGGTGTCCTACCTGAACCATCTGTTACTCTACCAGAAGGCTCTGGCTACAGGCGCAAGCTCAGCCCACGGTTGGTCAGCCCAGGAGTGCCAGGAGTTATTGCTCTAGGCAACCAGTAGGGACTGAAGCTGGTGGAGAAACATCCAGCTTTCTTGCCAACAGGGGGATGACCGGCAGGATGAAGCCCCCGTGGTCCATGGCACCCCGTTTATTAACATACTTTATTGGCTTTCCTTCCTTTCTACCTCCTCTGTCTACTTTCCACATGTGCCTGCTGGGTTCAACTCCAACATAAGCTACTGGTACTTGAGCCCTCGTCCCAGAGTCTGCTTTTTAGACAATTGGATAGAGAGCCTCAGGAGAGACACTGGAAGTGGATCACTCGCCAAACGGCAAGAGGCCTCCTATTGCTGATGACAAGTGAGGGGGTGATAATCCCGGCCAGCTGCAGGCTCACAATTACTAAGATGCTCATCTGTGGTGGATCAAGTCCAGGCAGAAGAGGAAGCACTGGCTTATGCATTTTCTCTAGTTCTGGAGAGATATAAGAACAGTGACAATTATAAAGATTGTAGAGTTGGGTAGCTTTTGTTAAATATCCTGGAAGCCTTAAAGAAAGAGAATTACATGCTGAGACAGCCAGCTGTCAACTCATGGCAAGGCATGGGAGCCAGAAAGCCTACAGGCAGCTTCGGAGAAACCTACACATCCTGCAGCCAGCAGGCAAGCTGTGCTGAACACGAGGCCCAAGCTTTGTTCTTTAGAGTGGTGGAGTTCCAAAGGAGCCCGAATTGACAGTGCAACACATCTCCTGTATGAAACTCATAACCCTAAAAAGGTGGCAACAGGACCTTGAGACTTGGGACAGGGATTTTGGAGGGTGGATACTTTTAGAAAATTGGAACTTCCAGAGTCCCATGAACCATCCAGGTGCTGAGAAGCCGTCTCTTGTCGTTGCCAGTGAAAAATCGCATCCTGTGGCCTGAAGACTCTCGTCTAAGGAAGATGTCTTCCAAGATGTTGTCTGGCATCTCAAGATGTTCCTTGGGCTCCTCTTGTTGTTTCTAGCCCAATAACTAGGATCAGTGCTCAGCACAGCCCACCTGGGCAAGTCTACTCGCTGCTATGGGAAGAAACAGATTATCATCCAAATAGCTGAAGGATATTGGCTCCTCCATACCTGTGGCAGCTAGGAGGAAATGCCTGGAAATGGATGTTGGGGATACAGGACTGGAGGCTGGGAGCATACAGCCAGAATATAAACCTGGATAGGAGAGAATTTTCCACTAAAGGGCTACTCTCCCATGTCTTAGGATTCAACATCCTGGCAAAGACACCTGGAGCCTGTCTCAGTACATCGTTGGCATGGTCCTTTGAAGCTTAGAGAGGATGATGTTCTATAGAGGAAATTAGGTGGAGATGCCAGGCTGTCTTGGCAAAGTATTAAGAAAGAGATCAAATGGCCCAGTTTTTGCAACAGGTTGATACCCTGAGTATCGGGGAGCTATCCTTCAAAATGTGGTATGTACTTTAATCAAACAGTCCATTTTACAATGCTTTGTGCCTGTAGCTAGTACATGGTCTTAGAACCAAAGCTTTTGTTTACCACATTAGAAATTAAAGCTGAGAAGTTTATAAAAAATGTCTTTATCTGTTAAAATATAAACTTATTCCATGGTAACATACTTTATTAATAATAACTGTATTTTCCCCACAAAAATTTAGTGAGAAGAATGCAATTGTTTTACATCTTGTAAATCTCTTTCATGTCTAGCCTAATTAAAGACTAAAATTTCAGGCTCTCATAACTGCTTTTGCTTTTACTCTGTCGTGATACGTCGTTTTGGTGAAAGTGGTTTAAAAAAATGGAGGCTCACAGGTCATGCAGGAAAATGGAGGAGTCTTTTGATGACCTTTTTATATGATTGTGGAGATTCGTCTTCAGCACTACACCAAACCTGACAAGTGGTAGTTTCTTAAAGCTAGTTTCCTTGTGATACCTGAACCCCTAGCAATGAACTTTCTGCACTTTGCTTCGTGGAGAGTCACCGGTCTGCCTTTCACTTGGATGGATCTCTTACCCATATATAATTCTGTATCATCGAGCCTTGGTTATTTGGAAAATATGAGTTCAATGAGATCTGCAGACTTTCTGAATGCTAACACATTTTCATTAGGCAACATCCAAAATCACATTCATTAATACCGCCTCCAATCTCATCAGAAAAGTCTTCAGGTACTGGGAAACTTAACTAGGCTCAGGTACTGGGAAACTTAACTAGGCTCACCGTGGCACATACTTGTTTTCTAAAGATTCAGATTTTTGCTTGAGGCTCATATTTTTAATCATTGGTAAAAAAAAAAATAAAAAAGTACTGTCAGTTGTTTTCCTTGACATTATCAGGGTCGCTTCATTTATTTTCAAAAAAGTTCCTGTCAAAACCCCATAGTTTTTCCGTCAGCTGTTCTTTTCAACAGAACATCCCATAAAAAAAAAAAAACAACTAGTTCTGTTTGCAACAATCACACAAGGGCTTCTCCTCAAGACAATCACTGGAGTTTGACAGGCAGCAGAGTGCTTTGTACGTGTGTTTCATTTCATCACACAGTATATTAAAAAGATCTGTTCTCACTGCCTTGGTCTGTGCTAAGGCACCCGCAGTTTTCTACTGTTGCTTTTGTACCATCAGTGTAAATGTCAACACAACAGAAACACAAATAATGCTTAGTATTATTATAAAAATAGCTTTGACTTTGTGGACTTCTGCAAGGGTCTTAGGGACCTCCAAGGGTTCATGAACCACATTTTGAAAACAGCTGCTCTATGAAAAGGAAACAGTAACAGGAAGGAGAGCAGATTCCACGGCAGTGATTCCATGGAGGAAAGATGTAGGGAAGGCTTTCAGAGTGATGATCACTAAACACTAACCAGGGGTCACATATGGGTCCAATGCTGTCCAGAATTACTAACTGAATAATCCAGGGGTTTACCCTCTGTAATCGGGGGAAACAACCACACCCTCTCTATGGGTGGCAAAAGTAGGCCAAAATTACGGCCCCAGTCATAGAAGGAAGAAGAGACATACGCTATCCCCCAGAACGTCAAAGGTTATCAGGCTACACAATTAAGATTCCGAGAGCGGCAGCCACCGCTGTTTCCTTCCACCCAAGAAAATAAGAACAATTCGCATTCTCACACAGACATATACTTAGAAGTGCTCAGACGCTCTTTAAGGCTGTCCAAAGTTGGCCATTTCTATCAGAGGGAACAGGTGAGGAGTGGTACAACAGGGGGAAAAAACTGCTCAATTTTTCTGGCCACACTCCACACACAGTAACATGCACAAGGGCGTCGGCGGGGCCATGGTCACACAGGGCGTGCTGCTCTCTGCCCCAGAACACCGTCCCTTACTTTCAGTTTAACTTTTCAGGGACCCTTCCAGTTTACCAATAATATAATTACCTTATTTTATAAGTGTCTAATGATTCAGTTAGGATCTCCACAAAGTGTTTCTTCGATAATTGAAACCAAATAAAAAAATATCAATGTGGCAATTTAAATACCCACCTGCTAAAATTAGTTTCAACTTCACCCATTCAGGGTCACTGAAAACTGACAAAGGGTACACCTTGCCTCTCACTCCCCAAGCTTATTTTTCACATCTTAGCCCTCCTCAACGTGTTTTTTTGTTTCCACTGATAAACCAATTGATCTAACAGAAATTACTAACCCAAAATAAAATTCTCTTAGCTGTAAATAAATAAAATAAATACATGTTATATGAAAATACTGAAAACAAACAGAAAAGTAAAGATTATTCATTTTCCTATCATTTTTAATGAAATAACATAAGAAGTGAAAATACCCTTCCTCTCCATACTAGCCCAGAAAAAAAAAGTTAACGGTTTGAGACAACATCCTCAACATTACAATACGGATACAGATATATCTATCCACGCACATGTGCAAGTTTAGAAAAGAAAGAACAACACCAGAAAGGTTATTTTATATTCTAGGTATGTTCCACCCCCCACTCCTTTTTACCACCTAACAATTTCATGGATATATTTGGTCTGTGTATGTACTCTCCCTACGAGTCAACTGTTTCTCTATTGAAAATATTTTCTTTGGGGTAAAACAAGAAGAAAGGAAGAGGGAGAAGGGAAGAGAGAGAGAGAGACACAGAGAGAGAGAGAGAGACAGAGACAGAGACAGAGACAGAGACAGAGAGAGGGATTTAAAATAATAAGCTAATATTTACTACATACCATATCTCCTCTCATTGCTAAATAAATACACATATTAGTATCCCAGTTTTACTAATGAGGAAAGTGAAGGAAACACAGAAGAATTAGATATCAAATGGTACAGTCGACCCTCAGATGATCATGTCCCTTACATAAAATGGCGTCGCATTTGTATATAAGCCACGTACACCCTCCTGTACACTTTAAACCATCTCTAGACTGCTTAGAATACCTAGTACAATGTAAATGCACACACACACACACACACACACACACACACATATAACTGAATCACCTGAAACACAACATTGTAAATCAACTATATTTCAATAAAAAATTAAAAAATAATAATAATACTGTCTTGTGTATTTGGAAGTTGCTAACAGAGATCTTAAAAGTTCTCATCACAAGAAAAAAAGTTTTCTGTGACTCTGTGTGGTGATGGATGTTAACTAGAGTTACTGTGGTGATCATTTCACAATGTACACAAATATAAAACCCTTATGTTGTACACTGGAAACTAGTGCAATGTTATGCATCAATTATACCTCAATTAAAGAAAAAAAATTATTAAAAAAAAAAAAAAAAGACAGTCAGCCCTCCCGGCCGAGGAGACACAGGTCGACTGCAACATTACCATCTTCCAGTGACGAAGTTTAGAGGCAGGCCTGTGACCCATTTCTGGTCAGGAAGGTGCCAGAAGAGGTCTGCCACGGAGCTTCTGCGAAACGTGCCTCTACTTTTAAGGAAACACAGAATGAGAGGCCTCCTGGCTGCTCCTAGCTACTGTCATGTCTGGGGGCGATGCTCGGAGCTACTGCTGTCATTCTCCAGCCACAAGGAAAACCAGCTTCAGAAAGCAGCCTTCGCTGGCAGGGACTGGAGTGGAGAGATGGACGGACTCCGGGTTCTAAAATTAGTCATTTTTTCCAGTGGCAATAAACAACTCCAATGTGTTAGTGGCTTAAGGCAACACACATTTATTTCCCTTTGTCCTAGGAGGGCTGTGGGACTCTGGGCCCTGGTCCCCCACAAGTGTCTTCTCCTCCCAGACCGGGGCTAAGAAGCAGCCGCTACTGAGACCTGCTGCTCTCCTGGCAGAAGGCAGCCCCTTTCAAAGGAGACATGAGCCGGCCGCTCTCTGAGAGCTTCTGTGTGGTGTCCCGCCTGCTCTCTTACCACTGGCCAGAGCCCAAAGTTCTGGGGGGCTGGGGAGGGGGGCAGGCGGGGAAAGTGGAGCTTATTCTTCCCATGGGGTGGGCTAAGTCAAATCAACATGGGCAGGCATGTTGAATCCTGTTCCAGGGAAAGAATGGATACCCGGGAACAAAAATCCAAATCTGCCGAAGTCCTTAAAGACATCATTAATAAAAGGCTCCTAGAATCCTATTTCTGGATTTCCACTTCTGTGAGATAACGTACTTCTTTATTGCCTGAGTCTGAGTTTTCTATGACTTACACATTTTAGGGAAGGGCATCTTAACCAGTACAGAGGAAACTCCCAAGGATTAGCTCCTATTCAGAAGTAGAGGAAGAAAACTGAACTGTTAATAGACCAGATAAAAGACAACCTCCCAACCCTCCAGGCACTGACCGTCCTTCCCACTTCTCTCTCCAACTGTGAAAAGTAGGACACAGCTTCCTATAATGTTGGAACGGCTCTGAGTCTAGATGCTGAAGGACAAATATGAACTCGAGTGTCACGCACTGTGATGAACGTGCACAGGAGCTTTTAGAGAGTCTGTTCCCGTTTCATTAAAGGTATGTGCACCAATGAGTCTGAGAAAAAAAGGAACTCAATCTGATACTATTTTGCTTTACCAGTTCAATCAGCCATCTCTCACGAGAAGAAAAATAAAATGTATTTGTTCACGTCTTCTACTTCATCTCTCATTCCAATACTGGCCAATACAGTGGCCCCAAAAATTAATAATCAAAAAAATGTACATATAGTACTAAATATATAATTGTATGTACATATGTACAATTTACATCAGACGGTAGATTTTAGAGTCTATTTGGCTGATAAAATACAACTTCATAAGAGGTAATTTGGGAGATCTGCATAGGCCACTGCTATCCTAAAACCTAGGATGACCTTATGAGAACTTTTACTGAACTCAGTGAAAGGAAAAAAAATTAATGAAAACCTTCAAACAGTACAAGAGGACAGAACGGAGGGAGTCACAACAATCATCTTGTGTTGTGTTTTGTTTTTTCTCTCCTTTCCTTTTTTAAGAACACTGAAGCTGTAACCACGGAGGTGACTGGAGAATCACAGCCTCTCCAAGTGATATCCAAACAGAAAATTTTCCAATACATCTCCTAAAATCACAGAGCATGTAATTCCATATTAGCTCCAGGAAAGCAGCGTCTTTGCTTAGGATATGGAAATTTGGAAGCTCACTGCTATAATCTGTGGTTATGATTTCAAGCTCCCCCAGTGATGCCGGGAATAAAACCACAGACTCCTAGTGCTAGGAGCCTTTATTGTAATCCAATAAAACCTTAACAACCAGTCTTGTTTTTTATGATAAATTAAGGGCCTCATTTGCTTTGAAGCAGCCCCTCTGCCCTAGCGTTTACCTCGCTGTGGAAACAGTCCTAGAGAAACACTGAATTTAGATGGGGGGGAGCCGGTGGGGGGACAACAGCCCAGATTCCCCACCTTGGTTTTACGGATGCAGAAACTACAAAACAAATAAAAAGCTCTCTCTTTCAAAAGAACTGATCTTACAGGATGAGCCTCTGCTTGGGACTTCTGACAACATTTTACGAACAAACCACGACTTCTGAACCTTGCACCCTCATCGCTGAAGGCCACCCTGAAATCATAAATTTGACATCTGGGACGGAGGCCACGTGTCCTCTTCACCCACTTTTAATTTTGTTTATTTTTTTCTTTTTGCTAACTTGAAACTTTATTCAGAAGCTCAAATTCTGCCCCAATTGCCAGTATTTATACTTCCCTGCGGTGTCATCTTTGTGAACCCGTTTGTTACGGAATGACTTCCAAACTCAAAACAAACTTCAGACAGGGGTCATATTTATTTCACAGCCATAACTCCTTGCTAAGATCCAAGGCACCGGATCAAACTACCCCAAAACCTACAAGAGTGTTTGTAAAGGATTCCAGAGGCCAACCCAGAAAAGAAAGTTTCAAACCCAGCAGCGGCCCTTAAAAAGAAGCATCCACTTGCTTAACATAAGATCTTGGTCATTTCTGGCTAAACATCAATTTAATTATTTCCATTTTGATTCTGTTTACCGCAGAATTATTTATTAATATATTAAGACTGTGTTATACATAATTATGCCTTGCCATTCTTCCTATTAACATTCTTATTAACAATTTGATACATATTTTAATTTAGTTGGATGGAAAGTTTATGTAAAGAAGGAAATCATTATGAAGCTGAATAGCATACTGTTAAACTCGTGTCACAAAATTAAAATGAGTTGGTGTTTTAGAAAAATTAATATATTTTAAAGGGTCTTTTTGTTAGTTATTTGGCTGTTACCAAACACATGTGGTAGTTTAACAGACCATTTGTAATTATACAACTATTAAAAATTAGCTATCAAAATATATTTTTTCTATTTCTTTAATTGTGCGTCTCTATGAGATGATGGATGTTCACCAAACTTACTGTGGTCATCATTTCATGATGTATGTAAGTCACATCATTATGCTGTACCCCTGACACCTATACAGTGTTGTATATCAATTATATCTCAATAATCAAGAAAAAAATTAGGGGGCTTCCCTGGTGGTGCAGTGGTTGAGAGTCCGCCTGCCAATGCAGGGGACGCGGGTTCGTGCCCCGGTCTGGGAGGATCCCACATGCCGTGGAGTGGCTGGGCCCGTGAACCATGGCCGCTGAGCCTGCGCATCCGGAGCCTGTGCTCCGCAACGGGAGAGGCCACAACAGTGAGAGGCCCATGTACCGCAAAAAAGAAAGAAAGAAAGAAAAAAATTAGCTATCAAAAATAAATAAAGTTTTTTTAAAAAAATAAGCATCCAGTCCCAGGACATTCATTTTAATATTTAATATGGATGACGGAGCCAAAAGAGTTTGAAAACAGGAAGAGAGACCAAAAGGATACCCTGGCTAGTAGAGAACATAGAACTCAACTCCCAGCTCCATCTTCTATGTTCAAATATCAGAAAAGATAACGGATCAGTTCAACCCTTGGGACCTCAGCTCAGTCCCTCCTGCTCTTGTTAGTAGGTAGGAACTTGATATATACATTTAAAAACCTGGGTACTCTGTTATGCATGCACAGCTTTTCCACATCCAGTTTATTCTCAGTTTTATCATGCTCTGCGATAAGTGGGAAAAGGAGAAGAAAAAAAAATAACCAAGCTGTAAAATTTTAGATGTAAAATGCTTAAAAATTAGTGGTTCGAATGAGGTTTATATTTCTCTGTGCTTTTTTCCTTCTCACCATCCCTCCCGACCCCAAAATCCCAGAGATAATAATGACACTGTGTATTCCAAGGGGGGGTAGCTTTTGAAGGTGACCGACAACATCGGCCAATGGTTCCTGGCTGTCTCCAAAAGAAACAATGGGTTTTGGAATTCCAGATTCTCTCATTTCAGCAGTCATATGATTTCTCTGAGAACAGTAAATTGGCCATTATTACTGATTCTTTGGCAAATTGAAGGTGTTAATGTATTACCCCAGAGGACAATATTTTCACTTTTAAGATGTATTCACAATTCACAGCTCTTCATTCTCTCTCTGGTGTTCTCATTTAATTAGCAGTTGACGCATTAAGCTTATTTTATTTAAATAGGAATTCCATTTGGAAACAGCATATATTTTCTTGGCTTTATGAACCCATCAATATTTGCTCAACTAAGACACCATTTGACTTCCCGTCTATTCTAGTTGTGATTATAGTCCTAACCATTTCTACTCCAAGTCTCTTTTTTTGTTGAATGCTCGTTCATGTTGTTGATATTGATAATAAATTATGGTGCTGACAACAGCCATCCTATCATGTTGCTCTTTCCATTTTTGGTTCTGGTCCTGCCTGTCTCTTTTAGACATGTAACGTATTGATGTCATATATTTACGGAGTTTAAAAAGTCAAATGGTTCTATATAACTTATTTTGAAAATTGGCAGTTTTCTTCCCCTCCCTCACTCTATTCCCGTCCCCCAGAAGCAACTACTTTCTACTCTCTTAGACGTTTCTTTGGATAATTCCTTACAATATCTAAGCAACAAGTACCGCTATTTCTTAATTGTTCCATTTTAGAATACTACCTATGGGCTTCCTGCTACAGACACTAAGGCTCTAGCTCTAACTCATACACCACCATCTCCCCTTACAGCTAATAGTCTCCACACATTCTTGCCTTCCATGCAGACTCCCAACTCATTTATATCAAAATTTGTTAGATTAGTACTTAATAATGGTATCATTATTACTATGCAAATATTATGTGGAACTAAGCCATACCATATAGTTCAGACACATTCCCTTTCTTGGGACAAGTTTGATTATCATGGAGTTGATATTTATTTTGTTTTCATTTGTTTTCATTGCTGGTGCTGATTTTTCTATCTGTCCATCACCATTTCGTACCCAGATTCTCTATCATTAGTAATTCTTCCTTCAGCCACATTTCAGGTATTCCCTCATCTTCATCTTAGAGACATTCCTCCTGGAACCCTGTGTTCTCCAGTTACAATGTAGACAAGTTGTTCTCTAGGACTCAATGCTTTGCTCTCACCCTTGGATCTTTCTTCACCATCTTCCTGGAGACTCCTTTCACCTCCCCTGTGTCACATGCCCTGTGACCTCCTCTGTATTTTACTCCTTCTTTGTGTTGGAGCACACTCCTTAGCATTATTATTCATTGCACTGAGTTTCAGTTTTGGTTTACCTATCTTACCTTAGACTTAAGAGCAGAACTTTTATTCCAACACATTAAGTAGCTTGTTTAACGTGAAACGAATGAATAAAAATACCAATAAATATGAGATGTTCGAGGTCCATCCACGGCACTAGAATTAGGCATGGCTGAAAGGCAGAGTATGATGCAGTCCATCACAGTCAGGCCACACAACTCCAATGTGATGGGAAAGTTCTTAAATATGAATCTTTGCTACTGATGACATAATGTCCACACGCAACAACAAACTCAGACCCACTGCATTTTAATTTCAATTGTAGCTAATTAGTTATCTTACTGAGGATGCAGAAACAGTAAGAAGAACAGATTTCTTTTTGGAAAGCTATGCCTAGACATCCATTCTTAGTCATAAAGCCATGAAAGCATGATCCAGGCAGTAGATTAAAAGAAAAGTACACACAACCATTATGATTTGAGGGGGCTTCCTCGACTATTTCAGTTATGCAAACACAGATACGGAAAAGCCTGATTTTAAATCATTCATTATTAAACAAATGCAATTTGCTGCAAGTCAAACTATATGTCTTGTATGGACACATGTCCCATATAAAAGGATATCTTAGTGCTGATGTCAAACTTGATCATTAACACTAGAGTTCAAACAAGTATTTATCATTACATGTCATCTCTGTTTTTAAAAAATTATAGTGCTACAATTTTTCTTGTATGTCAGCATAGATGTCCACTTGATCTAAATTAATTTTAACGTTGCAATCCCAACAAAAATACTATCAGATTTTTCTTTAGAGCCAGACTTTATAAGCTGATCATTAAGGTCATTTGGAAAAACAAATAAGCAAGAATAGTAAAAAATGCCATGAAAAAGCAGAGCAATGAGGTAGTGAGGGCAGAGAGTTAGCCCTGTCAACATTACAACATATTATGAAGCCTCTAGAATTAAAACAGTACAGTATCAGTATATAAATTGTCAGAGAATAATGGAACGTATTAGAAATCCAGAAATGGACCCAAATGCAGATGCAAAATTAACGTACAATAAAATCAGCATATCGTATCACTGCGTAAAAGATGGTCTAGCTAATAAGTTGTATTGGGCTAACTAGATAATCATGTGAAAAAAATAATAAAACTGGAATCTTTCCTCACATCACAGTCCAGGATAAATTCCAAATGGATAAGATAATTAAATGTAAAATTTTAAACCTATAATACTAGAAGTGAATTCCTTTACAACCTAAAAGGAAGGGAAACTTTCCTAACAGTGACTGAAATCCAGAAGCAGTAAGGAATTAGATACATAAATTTGGTAACTTAAAAATTAAAACATTTCCATGACAAAAGATCACAAAAGTAAAAAACAAATAAACCAGGAAAATATTTTTATTTTTATCACAAAGTTTTAAAACCTCTAATACATGACGAGTTTCTAAACATAGAGAAGTAAAACACTAACCACTCAATAGAAAAAAAATGGGCTCTAGATTAATGAAAATGAAGTTCACAGAAAGAGAAGTGCAAATGCCTCTTAACCATCACAAGAGAAAGACAAACTAAAGCTACACTGAGCCAACTCTTCTCGTCTATGTTTTTGTCAAAATCCGAAAGTTTGAGAATATTCATCATGGACGCGTTGTGAGGATACAGGCAATGTTGTTAGAGGGAACAGAAAAAGGAGGAGAATTTAGCAATATATAATGAAATTATACATGCATCCATCATTTCACCCAACAATCCCCCTTCTCTGAACCCATCACAAAGCTACGTTTAAACAAACAAAAATGGTATATGCACCAAGCTGTATACTGCAAGACTTTGTAGTGACAAAATACTGGAAACAACCCATACGTCGACTAGAAGTCTGACTGACTGAATAGCCTATAGCACATCCAGACAATGGAGAATGATTCATTTCTGCAAAGGGATGAGGAATATCTCTATATACAGCTATAGATGATGTTGAGGATATACTGTGAAGTAGGAACGGCAAGATGAAGAAAGTTGTGATAAACTATCACTCGTCCAAGATAAGCAGATATAGGAATATATTTAAGTATCTGCTTCTATTTTGAAACGAACAGTAAAATAATAAATATATAATAAATATAAAAATAAATGTATATCTGATCTAATATATATGTATCTGCTTATATTTTAAAACAAACAGTAAAACAATGACTATTTTTTATAAATAATGACTATATAATAAATATATAACAAATATAAAGATAAAAAGATATCTGATCTGATATATATATCTCTATATATATATATATCTGCTTCTATTTTAAAACAAGCAGCAAAATTATATATAGACAAGTTTAGCCTTGCTTGAACCTACATCATTCTGGATATTTCCTTTTGAAACTATGCAAATGTTTCAGATAATTATAAAACCTAGTTATTTTTAAAATACAATGCCAAAAATTAAAGTAAATGGTTTTAGGGGCTTCCCTGGTGGTGCAGTGGTTAAGAATCCGCCTGCCAATGCAGGGGACACGGGTTCAAGCCCTGGTCCGGGAAGATCCCACATGCCGCGGAGCAACTAAGCCCGTGCGCCACAACTACTGAGCCTGTGCTCTACAGCCCGTGCTCCA
Organism: Orcinus orca; assembly: GCF_937001465.1. NCBI lineage: Eukaryota > Metazoa > Chordata > Mammalia > Artiodactyla > Delphinidae > Orcinus > Orcinus orca. Next base: position 24,077,769 of record NC_064577.1, on the reverse strand, counting down.
CCACAAGAGAAGCCACCGCAATGAGAAGCCTGCGCACTGCAACAAAGAGTAGCCCCCGCTCGCCGCAACTAGAGAAAGCCCAAGCGCAGCAACAAAGACCCAACACAGCCAAAAATAAAATAAAATAAATTTAAACAAATAAAGTAAATGGTTCTAAATATATATCTAGGTGGTAGCATAGTCACACATAGAGAAACCTAACTATCCTATGTGACTTTAAAGCACAATAATTTGTCTGCACGTACCTGAAGCATGGACTCTTAACACTCTAAATATGCTAAGGACAAAGAAAACTACCAAAACAAGATGTACACTGCTTTCTGTAATGACATAGTTGGCAGTAGTGTTGGTAGTGTTATTCTTGGACTGTTGGGAGTACATCAAGGTATAAAAGAGTTGAGTATTTATGGAATATGCTAATTCTAAAATTCCTAGTGCTACTGAGAATTGGGGTTCTAGAGTAGAAGAAAGAAGATAGACATGTGATATCAGAGGAGGGTTAGCACAGACCTTAAGCAGCCCTGAACTGAACCTGGAAGTATCAATAAGAACTCATGATTTTTTTATTTTTAAAAACATGTCTACATTTTTCCTAGAATTGTCCACTGAGAAAGCAATCTCAGCAGCAATGATGACCCCTACAGACTAGAATATGGTGTCCAAATATTTTTTCCTACTAAAAAGAACCAGGGCTTCTTAGAGAAATGACTGATTACAGATACGAAATAGTGAATGTACAGAAGAGGCTGAGACCCTACTACATGACAAGGACCCTACAAAAGACCACAGGCGTCTTACCAAAGGACCCAGGAACCAACCTGAGTAAGCTCTGCCCACTGCCCCCAGTCGAAGTGGGATACTTTGAACATCAATATGAAAAATAACCATAATGGGTTGAAACATACTAAGGGTGTAGGTTTCATGTGTGTATACGTGTGTATGTTTGTATGTTTTTATGTATAATCTACGAATCACAATGACCCCCCCAAATAAATAATCACACTTATCTGATCACAGTTGCTTATTAACTCATTATTTTAAAAACTAGTAAATATGGGGGTGGGGGGGGGGAAATGAAGCATTTGTCCTTATTTTCCTGTGTAAAATGTACCACATGGGAGAAAAGTTGGAAATGAGAGACATTTCTTTTTAAAGAAGTTTCTAGTTAATACATGAAAAAAAAGTTGCTACAATTAGTCTATAGCAATTTTGGAAACCCTAATTAATGAATCTAGGATCAATCTTTCCAGTTATGACATAACTGGAAAGCTGAACACTGGACATCTGATGACACAGGCAGGTCTCATTTTATTGTGCTTCACTTGACTGTGCTCTGCAGATACTGTGTCTTTTTACAAACTGCAGACTTATGGCAACCCTGCACTGAGCGAGTCTGTCGGCGCTACTGTTCCATTTGCTCACTCCCTATCTCTGTGTCACATTTTGGTAATTTTCCCAATATTTCCAAACGTTTTATTATTATTTTATTTGCTTTGGTGACCTGTGATCAGTGATCTTTGATGTTACTATTTTAATTGTTTTGGGGTGCTATGAGCTGCACCCATATAAGACAGTGAACTTAAGGGATAAATGTTGTGCGTGTTCTGACTGCTCCACCGACTGGCCATACCTCGTCTCTCCCCTCTCCTTGGGCCTCTCTGTTCCTTGAAATACAACAATACTGAAATTTGTCCAGTTAATAACCCTGTAACGGCTTCTAAGTGTTCATGTAAAAGGAAGAGTTGCACACCTCTCACTTTACATTAAAAGCTAGGGATGATTAAGCTTAGTGAAGAAAGTGCGTCTAAAGCTGAGACAGGCTGAAAGCTGGGCCTCTTGTTCCAACCAGGTAGCCAAGTTGTGATTCAAAGGAAAAGTTCTTGAAGGAAATCAAAAGTGCTGCTCCAGTGAACACACAAATGATAAGAAAGCAAAACGACCTTATTGCTGATGTGGAGAAAGTCGCAGTGGTCTGGATAGAAGATCAAACCAGTCACAACATCCCCTTAAATGAAGAGCCTCGTCCAGAGCAAGGCTCCACCTCTTCAATTCTGCAAAGGCTGAGAGAGGTGAGGAAGCCGCAGAAGAAGAGCCCAAAGCCAGCAGAGGTGATCCATGAGGCTGAAAGACAGAAGCCGCCTCCGTAACATCAAGGTACAAGGGGAAGCAGCAGGTGCTGATGCAGAAGCTGCAGCAAGTTATCCGGAAGATCGAGCTGCGATACTTCATGAAGGTGGCGGCTACACTGAACAAAAACTTTTCAATGTAGAAGCAGCAGCCTTATTTTGGAAAATGCCATTTAGGACTTCCATATCTGGAGAGAAGTCAATGCCTGGCTTTAAAGCTTCAAAGGACAGGCTGAGTCTCTTGTTAGGGGCTAAAGCAGCAGGTGACTTTAAGTTGAAGCCAATGATCATTTAGCATTTTGAAAACCCTAAGGCCCTTAAGAATTATGCTCAATCTACTCTGCCTGTGCTCTGTGAGTGGAACAACAAAGTCTGGCTGACGGCACATCTGCTGACAACATGGTTTACCGAGTATCTTAAACCCGTTGTTGCGATCTACTGTTCAGAAAAAAGGATTCTCTTCAAATATTACTTCTCACTGACAAGGCACGCGGTCATCCAAGAACTCTGATGGAGATGTGCAACGACGTTAATGTTGTTTTCATACCTGCTAACGTAAGAGCTGTTCTACGGCCCACGGATCAAGGAATAATTTCGGCTTTCAAGTCTCATTTTTTAAGAAATACACTTTGTAAAGCTATAGCTGCCATAGGCAGTGATCCCTCTGCTAGATCTGGGCAAAGTAAATTGAAAACCTTCTGGAAAGGATTCACCATTCTAGATTCCATTAAGAACACCCATAATTCATGGGAAGAGTATAAAAATCAACATTAACAGGATTTTGGAAGAAGTTGATTCCAAACCTCATGGATGACTTTGAGGGGTTCAAGACTTTCATAGAAGTAACTTTTGTAGCGTAAACATAACTTTCATATGAACTGGGAAACCAAAAAATTATGGCTCGCTTTACTGCGTCAGTCAATTTACTATGGTGGCATGGAACCAAACCCATAATAACTCCCAGGTACACCTGTATGAAGAAACTTCTGTAATTATTTTCAAGTGTGATAATGGCATTATGGTTTTATTTTCTTGAGTCCTTATCTTTTACAGATGCATACAGAAATATTATGGATAAAATAATATGATGTCTTGGATTTTGTTCAAACTGACAAGGGAGGGGGAAATCTGTGGGGATGTACATAGAACAAATTTGGCCACAAATTGTTAATTGTTGAAGCTGGGACATGGGTACTGGGCAGATCACTATACTGGTCGGTTTCCTTTTGTATAAGTTTGCAATGTTCCACGATTAAAATTTAGGGGCGGGGGGAGATTTTGAATATAAAACATTTAGACAGCACCTAACACACAGGAAACATTCGATTGGTTATTAATAGTTATTAATATTATTTTGTTACTTTATGGATTAGAGATCACAATGTTAGTTTTCTGTACGTATACACATTACTTAAAAAGAAAATAAACATCCCTGAGAAAACGAATCTTGCTGCATTATTAATAATGGTGTATCATTATTTCCTCACGTTCCATGCCACTGGTTTTTCCAGAGGTATGGGTTATGGAATTCATGTCTAGCCAACTACTTCATACAACTGCCTTTGTGAAAATGTATTTCAGAATTTATTAAAACATCATCTTTAGAAACACTATAATAAAACATAAACAACCAATTTCATTATCTCTTTACATTAAATTAACTCTAAATTTTTAAAAGTGACAAATCATAAGAAATAGAAATGCATTCGTTTGTTGTTTAATTACATAACCACTTTCCTAACTTTAATATGTTCCAATCCAGCTGAAAATAAACAAGGGAGACCCCACGCAAAGCCATAATGTATGACTTCCCTTTTATGTGCTGAAAGTCTCTTTTCCGTGCTTGTTTTCCCACCATCCTGGGTGACAATCCTTCTCTCAAACTCAGTCACCCAACACCCTCCTCCTATGTTCAGTCCTGACACCATCAAAATAGAGAAGATCTAAGTGTTTTTCACTTTCTTGATTAGATATGCCTTGATTCACATTAAATTATACCAAAAATCTTGCTTTCCTCTAGTATTTACCTTTTAAAGATTTTTTTTTTTTGAGTTTTGTAGCAGAATAAATTGAAGCACTCCTCTCCTTTTATTAAGTGGAGGTTGGGTGATCAGGAAAGACCCATTCAGGCCTGGCACCCTCTGTTCCAGGTGGCCCCAAGTTCATCTCTGAGTCAACATAAGACATGAAAGTAAGTTTAGGATGGCAGCAGTGGAGGCAACGTTGTCGGCAAAGAGAAAAGCAGACACAAGCAAACACGGGTGCATGAGAGTGTACAACATGTGAGGAAACACAGTAGAAGTTTTGGGGTTTTGGACTTCTATGGTTCAAACCACAGGTAGGTAAACCAGAGCCAGATGGCCACATTCAGCCCACCACCTGTTCTGGAACCACCAGTGAGCTAAGAATGGGTTTTACAATTTTAACAGTTGAAAAAAATCACAAGGATAATAATATTTAGTGAGATGAGAAAATTATAATATATGAAATTGAAATGTCAGTATCTATAAATAAAGTTTGATTGGAACACAGCCATGCTTGTTTAGTTACCTACTTTCTATGGCTGTTTCTGGGTGCAAGGGCAGAGCTGAGTAATTGAAATAGAGACCATACAGTCCACAAACCCGAATATATTTATCATCTGTCCCTTTGCAGGAAAAAATTTACTGACCCTTGCTTTAAGTAAGGGGGGACCAACAACAGATTATATTGCAGAAAAATCATGATCAAATTTACATTTTAGGATGGTTCAAATAACACGAAGTCCAATCTCTGAGTGAATACAGTATTGTCAAACTGGCCTTTAGAAAGTTACACCACTTTACAAGGCCACAGGGGCTTTAGAAGAATTCCCAGTTCGCTAACTGGACACATGATTTCAACAGGCACCATCACTGAGCATAATCTTGTCTTTACTCGCCCCCTTAAGGGGTTCACAAATAACACTGCCGCGTTATTTTCATTTAAAATTCTTTGTCACGGTGAACATCTTTTTCATACTTTAATAGCAATTTCTACATTCATTTGCCAAATGTCTGTATTCTTTACCTATTTTTCCATTGAGCTTTTAGCCTGACATGTAAGAACTCTTTATATTACATTTAGCCATTACCTACAGGATGGGTACGTTTTAAATAAGGTCTGAGTACGCAGGGTCAATCAAGGTCTCCTGGAAGGGAAAAGTGTGTTCCAGTGATTCTGAAATGCTGCTTGTGGGATACCAGTTCAGTGAGTTCATACTGTGAACCATGCTGATATAAAATGACCATCTATAAAGTCAGAATAAAATAATCAATGCCCACATTCATCTCTTTGGCTCATTTTCCTTTAATTTTGTGTGTGAATTTTCTTTTGTTCTTGTTCTACTGTGTGTTCCTTTTCCTGTTTTTTTTTTCCTTTGGACATAAAATTTGTTTCCAAACATTCCAAAGCAGTAGAGTTAACACCTTCTGATCATACCTTATCTGCCACTACCCGTCTGTCCGGGCCAACCTGGATGCCTTGAACAAGCCCGATGCCTTACTCATCAGGAACACATTTTCCCGCTGCAGCACTGATAAGCCATCAGTATCACCATTTATTGTAGACCTCTCGAGGTTACTTCTATGGAGATACCCCCACATTCGGTATTTGAAAAAAGCCACTTGACTCAAAGACAGTGAGACTGGATCATGGCCAAAGAAACACTCTCCTGGAATTAAATGTGTACCTGTAGAACCATCCAGTCACAGAGACTCGGCTCTGCCGTCACTCCAAGACTGCTATTTCTATTTTCAGACTCCTTGGTTTTCTCTTCTGCCAAAGGACCAAGAAGATGAAGAAGGAACAGAATGGGGGTGGAGGCTTTTCTCTGAACAATTCACAAATGAAAATGATAAACAACGTTATTAAAGCTTTTATATGTGCTAAAGAAATGGCAACGTGAACTCCCATTCCAATCCCTTTATCCCAAATATTCAAATTTCATTAGAGAAGACCAATGCCAAAATCCAAGGTTCTTCAATTAATGTGCACTTTAAGTTACTAGATAAAACTTGAATATAATCTCTTTCTCATTAAATTTGCACAGCTTCTGTACTCCCTTTCATGGTGCGTCATTTGAATCCATAATTTCTATGGAAAAGTTAATATTCCACTGAGATAGAGACTCATGTAACTTTTGCAGCCAAGGACATTACAGCGAACACTCACATTCTGTAGAAGAGAAATAAAACTTTCACAATAGTCTCTAGAAGAACACAGTGAAAAACCAGCTGCATGAAACAAATTCCACCTGCTCTAGAAAGATTAAGAACCACCGGGGTTTGGTAGCGGGGGTGATGCGGAAATAAGGTCCAGTCAAATGTACTACAGCAGAAAATGTTAAGGGAATTCTCGAAATTCACTGGTTGTATAAAAAGAGTATTGCTTCTGTGGTTCTCTGTGTCCAGGTCAGAAACCCGAAGCCCAGGTTCCTAGAAGTCTCTATACGGACACAACACCCTGTCCTATGCCTGTCCTCACTCCACACCCAGACCTATGTGTCTAGGCTTCCAACCCAGCCAGATTCCTTGGTGGGATGGAAGTGTTGTTTCAGCCCCTCAGTCATTCAGGAAAAGTGAGATACTCTAAATCCCTGTTCTCTCATGGCCCCAAACTAAAACCTCACTTCCTTCTCTCTCCCAGAAAACTGTCATGCATGGGCAATCCTCAAACTGCATTTGGTCTCACTCCCAGCTCCCTAGTGGCCGCTCGCCACTGTCCAAGGATTCCCAAGTCAGTCAGTGATGCTTGGGACCCAACATCACTTTCCCAATCGTCTCCAGAGGCACTGCCTGCTGACGCCCTGCTGAGATTTCCACTGGCAGGGCCTTAGCCCGAGTGCTGGTTCAAAGCTCTGGGTCTCATGTCACCCTTCTAACTGCACTGTCTGCTCCCACCTGCTGTTCTCTGAGGTGAGGTACATTTTCAGGAATCTTCCGTCGAGCTCTCACTTCTTCACGGGGCCTTCCCAGGAGCTGCAACGTGAAATTCCTCCCTAGGAGTGACATCATCAAGATGACATCATAGGTTGTTCTGAATTCAGTCCTTGTCACAAGAAGACAAACTCTTGTGAAAGAATTTCTATCGAAAATAAACCAGAGGATATGAAATGGAGACTCCTGTGCCTGTGCCCTCAGGAAGACAAAACTTAAAGACTAAGGGACTCAGATGGTGGGGTGTTGATCAAAAGTAGTCCCATGTCATCCTCAGGAAGTTCTGCCAGAGGCATGGAGGAGAGATGACCCAGGTCGGATTGGGCTCACCAAGTGGGCTGAACTGAGCTTTGCTTGTGCGACTGGACTGACTTTGTCTGCTCAGGAAGCTTTCCAGGCTGGTCTCCGTTTGTTGTGGATTGTAACTGACTCTAGCTAAACTCTCCCCCCTTTACATTCTCTGCCTGCAAATACAACCTACCGCAAACCCTCAACGGACTCGCCGTGGTTCCAAACTGCGACTCCTCTGCTGTTCCCAAATAAGCTCATCTTTCTGAGCTTGCCTCAGTTTACCTCTTCATACGTCAACACTAGCAACTATCCACAGGCAAGACACCATCGTAAAAATCCTGGGACCTCCCATCTGGACCATAGAGACTGAGAAGGACCCCATTAGAAGGGTAAAAGGAGCGGCTACACTTTCACGGCAGGGCCCCTCCTCCAGGCTGGCAGAACACTGACTGCAGAGAGGGCCCCCTTGGCCTATGATTTCTCCAGTAGGAAGAAGAGAACCCCAAGTGGACAAAGAGCTCTCCCGGCATTGCAAGACGCTTCCCAGGAGGCCCACTCAGGTCTAACCTCATGGTGGTCACTGGAGGAATCTACAGAGCTCAACCTGGGGATCAGATAGAGATGGAGAAGGGGAGGTGGGCATACAGCAACCAGTACTCAGATCCTGGCAAATGGTATTCCTGCTTACAGCAGCACCAAAGCAGTCTTTTAGTTACTACTAATTTGGGTGGTACATGTTCATACTACCCAAAGTCGTCTGTAGATTCAACAAGCCCTATCCAAATTCCAAAGGCACGTTTCATATAAGAAAAACAATCCTAAAATTCATATGGAACCACAAAAGATCCTGAATTTAAGAAGGAAGAACAAAGCTTGAGGCAACCCACTTCCTCATTTCAAACTATACTACATAGTTATAGTAATTAAAACAGTGTGGTACTAGCATAAAAACAGACATACAGACCAATGGAAGAGAACAGAGAGGCCAGAAATAAACCCATGCATTTATGATCAATTAATTTATGACTAAGGATCCAAGAATATACAATGTGGGTAGGATAGTCTCTTAAATAAATGGTGTTGGGAAAACTGGGAAGCCACATGCAAAAAAGAAAGAAACTGGACTCTATCTTATGCTGTACACTAAAATCAACTCAAAATGGATTAAACACTTAAACATAAGACCTGAAACCACAAAACTCCTAGAAGAAAACGTAGAGGGTAAGCTCCTTGACAATGGTCTTGGCAGCAAGTTTTTGGATTTGACAACAAAAGTAAAGGCAATGCAAACAAAAATCAATAAATGAGACTACATCAAACTAAAAAAGAAACAATAAAAGAATGCTTTTATTGTTTCTTTTTATTGCTTTTAAATGCTTTTCTCCATAAAGAAACAATCATCGGGCTTCCCTGGTAGCGCAGTGGTTGAGAGTCCGCCTGCCGATGCAGGGGACACGGGTTCGTGCCCCGGTCCGGGAGGATCCCACATGCCGCGGAGCAGCTGGGCCCGTGAGCCATGGCCGCTGAGCCTGCGCATCCGGAGCCTGTGCTCCGCAGCGGGAGAGGCCACAACAGTGAGAGGCCCGCGTACCGCAAAAAAATAAATAAATAAATAAAATAAAATACTCAAAGGTAATAAAGTACTTAAGGTAATAAAAATTTAAAAAAAAAAAAAAAGAAACAATCATCAACACTGAAAGACAATCCATGGAACGGCAGAAGATATTGCAAATCATTAATTTGATTATATATATGTCTATATATATGTGTGTGTGTGTGTGTGTGTGTGTGTGTGTGTGTATGCATATATATGTATATCCAAAATACATAAAGAACTCATACAACTCAACAGCAAAAACCCCAAATAATGTAATTTAAAATGGACAAATCACCTGAATCGACATTTTCCAAAGAAGATATACAAGTGGCCAACAGGTATATGAAAAAGTGCTCATCACCACTAATCATCAGGGAAGTTCAAATCAAAACCACGATGAGTTACCACCTCACACTTGTTAGAATGTCTGTTACCAAAAAGACAAGACATAAAAAGTGCTGGTGAGGATGTAGAGAAAAGGGAACTCTTGTATGCTGTTGGTGGGAATGTAAAGTGGTACAGCCAGTATTTGAAAACAGTATGTACGTTCCTCAAAAATTAAAAATAGAACTACATTATGACCCAGTAATTCCACTTCTGGATATATATCCAAAAAAATGAAATCACTATCTTGAAGAGATATGTGCACCTCCATGTTTATTGCAGCACTACTTACAATATTCATGACATGGAAACAGTCTAAGTGTCCATCAATGGACGAATGAATGTTACTTAATGTTGCATATATACAATGGAATATTACTCAGCCATGAAAAAGAAAGAAATCCTGCCATTTGCAACAACACGGTAAAAGGCCATCATGCTAAGTGAAATATCAGACACAGAAAGTCAAAGACCGCATGATCTCAAGTCAAATACTGCATGTTGAAATTAAAGTTCATCACTCCCACCTCTCAGGACAGGATGCTATATTTTAGCCCCTTGCTATTCAAAGTGTGGTCAGAGGATCAGGTGCAGTGACATCACCTGAAAGCTGATTAGAAGTGCAGAATCTCACACTCAACCCCAGGCCTACCAAATCAGAATCTGCATTTATCAAGATCCCCAGCTGATTTATAAGTACATTAAAGTTTGATAAGCACTGGTGGAGGTGCTTCTGCAAATGAGTTTTTGTTTCTGTATGTCCAACTCACTCACCTCTGAGGTGAGATATCCACAGCTCCTTTTGAGAATAATCCTAGCTTTTATCCAGTAAATTTCCAAGGAAAATGTAATAAAAATATTAGAGAACCAACAAGGACCTACTGTATAGCACAGGGAACTCTGCTCAATATTATGTAACAACCTAATTGGAAAAAAGAATTTGAAAAAGAATAGATACATGTATGTGTATAACTGAATCACTTTGTTGTGCAACTGAAACTAACACAACATTGTCAATCAACTATACTCCAACATAAAAAAAAAGTTAAAAAATCAATCAATCAATCAATTTGAAAGAAAAAAGGCAATTCACTTCATAGAAAGTAAGAGAAAATGTTCTCCGGAGACCCAATAGGTTTATTTTCCTTTGTGAAGAATCTGATGCTATATATGTGGAATCTAGAAAAATGGTACAGATGAACTGGTTTGCAGAGCAGAAATAGAGACACAGATGTAGAGAACAAACGTATGGACACCAAGGGGGGAAAGCGTGTGGGGGGGTGGTGGTGGGATGAATTGGGAGATTGGGATTGACATGTATACACTAAAATGTATAAAAGAGATAACTAATAAGAACCTGCTGTATAAAAATTAAATAAATAAAATTCAAAAAGAAAGAATCTGATGCTAAAATTAACTCTGCTGTAATTTTGCTGTTTCTGCTCTGTCTTCTGAGAATAAAGTATGAAAATGCAAAAAAAAAAAAAAAAAAAAGGATATCTATGAGTTACACCTAAATGAAGCATCCCTTGAGGTTAGTAAGCGGTTTTCTGATCAAACATGGAAAGCAATGGCATTTGATGTCAGCTAATTACTTTGCAAATCATATGTCATATTCATGCAAATAGTGACAAACAGGCCCCCTTGTCACTCCACCAAAACCAACACTTGTAGTCATACATGATTTCTGTCCCAATCTCATGAAACTGTTCATAATGACACCTTCATAAAAGCGTTTCCAGTGAGAGGAAGAAAATTTGAAAATTATTTTTTAAATATTCCTTGGGAGTTATCTGTAACATTACAATAGTTGTTCGATAAAAGCCAGAAATTCCACAAACTCGACTCTTACCTCAATAGGCCCCACGACTATTATCTATGATAAGAATAACCTGGCATAATAAAAAAGAATGAAATGTTGCCATTTTCAGCAACATGGATGGGCCCAGAGAATATCAAACTAAGAGAAGTTAGAGAAAGACAAATATTATATATCACTTATATGTGGAATCTAAAAAAAATACAAATGAATCTATTTACAAAACAGAAACAGACTCACAGACATACAAAGCAAATTTACAGTTACCAAAGGGGAAAGGATGGGAGGGATAAATTAGGAATTTGGGATTAACAGATACAAACTACTTTACATAAAATAGATAAGCAATTAGGATTTACTGTATAACACAGGGAACCGTATTCAATATCTTGTAATAACCTATAATGGAAAATAATCAGAAAAAATATACATATATATGTATAACTGAGTCACTTTGCTGTACACCTGAAACTACCACAATGTTGTAAATCAACTACACTTCAATTAAAAAAAAAAGAAGAACCCAGCATATTAATACCCCAGCTTCCTCGCACCCAGGCATCTTTGGGGAACAGGCCTGAAAAGCTGAACGCTTCACAAGACCACACGTGATTCCTAACAACAAGAAACGGCGAGAAACTTGGCAAGTTGTTCTGATATGTTAGAGGGTATCAGATTCACCAGGACGCACCTTTCGTTAAAAAGAGCACGTTTCTGGATCCCAGCCTGAGATCCTGACTCAGTGAACTGGTGGAGAAGCACAGGACCTGCGTTTTAAACAAACTGCCCAGGTGACTGACTTTAATGAAATGTTCAACACCCACCTCTAGAAGGGCACTGAGTGGGGACATGCCCCCACCCCTGCAGATTCGGGCCCCTCCCACAGCTGTTCCCAGGCAACAGTTTACCAGATCAGATTTCTGATGGTTATGCATCAGACCTTTACAGCCCAATTTAACACAAAATGTGTTCTTGCCTCAATGACGTTGCCGACTAGTTCCCTGTAATTTTCCTATCAACAACTGAACTCCCGAGCAGTCTTTCCGTCCGTCAGCAGTTGAGGTCCTGTCCTCAAAGCCCAAATTACCCCTGAAAGGTAATGGAAACATTCCTCATGCCCCATCCAACGCCAGCTTCTGGACAGACCCTTGCTGTCTACCTGCTGCTTGTCTTGGGGAGCCCTGTCAATGTTGTTGGCCTTTTCTTTGTTTAATTGATCGGTGGTTTTCATAATTATTTTTAGCTATGAGACAGACTCTTTTTCCTTTTTTCAAGAAATATCTTATATGGAACTCCAATAAAACACAAATAAAATAAAACTGCTGTGAATAAGATGGTGGGGGAAAAGGGAATGCAGGCAACCTTCCCGGTCTCTCTCTCTCTCTCTCTCTCTCACACACACACACACACACACACACACACACACACACACACACACACAAACAACCTCGACCCCAAGGCGGTACTACATGCAATCTTATGGCTCCATGGAAGACAATCTGAAAACCTCTACCCTAGGTCATGCATTCAACTTTGGGGTATAGCATTGGACTGCCTTCCTAGGTTTAAGTGTCTGACTTTAAATCTACCTTCAAAATGTTACAGATGAACTTATTTGCAAAGCAGAAATAGAGTCACAGATGTAGAAAACAAACTTATGGTTACCGAGGGGGGAGGGGACGGGGGGGATGAATTGGGAGAGTGGGACTGACATAAGCACGCTACTACGTATAAAACAGATGACTAATGAGAACCTGCTGTATAGCACAGGGAACTCTACTCAGTGCTCTGTGGTGACCTAAATGGGAAGGAAATCTAAAAAAGAGGGGATACATGGATGTGTATAACTGATCCACTTTGTTATACAGCAGAAACTAACACAACAATGTAAAGCAACTATACTCCAATAAAAATTAATTAAAAATTAAAAAAAAACAAATCTACCTTCAAAAGTACAGTGGACACTTGAAAAACATGGGGATGAGGGGTGCCGACCCTCCGCACTCAGTCAAAAATCCAAGTGTAATATAATTTGCCATCGGCCTTCTGTATGTAATACCTAGTTCGTCCGTATCCAGAATCCCACATCTGCAGACAACTCAACCACTGATCATGTAGGTACCACAGTATTCACTATTGAAAGAGCTCCAGGTCTAAGTGGACCCACGGACAGTTCAAACCTGTGTTGTTCAGGGTCAGCTGTGCTGTTCTGCGTCTTGTAAAAATGACTAGTGAAATTGACACCTGTGTTCACAATTCCAGTTCTAACTTAATCCCACAGGTTTGGTTAAAATTCCTTTCCAAACATTTTTTAGTCAGGCCCACTCAACTACTTACCAAGCTTGGATTATTACAGACTTATGCACAGTCTCAGAAAAAACAAATTAACAACTTAGAGTTAGAAATCATCGTCTGCAACGGCACCGTGACTGGCGCTATTTTTAAACTCACCTTCTCAGCACTAGTATATGGGAATGCAACTGATTTGTGCACTGTGGCTCCCTACTCTGCAAACCTGCTAAGCTCACTGATTACTTCCAGTACCTTTTCCGAGGTTCTTTGGAGTTTTCTACACAGGCAATCAAGTTATCTTCTAATATTAACACTTTTATTTCTTGTGCTTACACGATGGCAGGCACTGGCTAAGGCCTCCAGTACAATGTGGAATAGGAGTGGCGAGGGTGGACGTTCTTGCCTCGTTCCCCATCTCAGAGGGAAATCGTTCTGTCTGTCATGATTAAGTATGACGTCAGCTGTGGGCCTTTTGAAAATGCTCGTTCTCAGGTTAAGGAAGTCCCACTCTATCCCTAATTTGCAAGAGTTTTTATCATGAACAGATGTTGACTACTGTCAAAAAGATAGTTTTCTTCTTCTTCTGTATGTTGATATGGTGAATTTTACTGACTGATTTTTGAATATAGTTTAAATCTTCGTTTGGGTCTCAAAGCCTTTGCTGTGTCTCAAACACGTGCGGCTCAGAGGTGAGCCTTGGACCTCCGTGGTTCAGACACAGAGGCGGGGTCCCTCTTCACCAGCCAGCTTCTCTCAACCGCTCCCACCCTCTCGCACGCTCACGGCCTCTTCTCCTGGGTGCTCTGGCCGGAAACACAGGGCTTCTCCGAGTTTTAGCCGCCTGCACTGAGAGCGATACGCTTCTCTGGGACTCAGGCCTGCCCTCAGAGCAAGACGAGAGAGAAAGAGAAGAAAGAGAACAAGGGTCCCCCACACGGTTCAGCTCCCAGGGGCTCCTTTTTCTAGTCCCTCAGGAAAGACAGGTGGCGTTACTCTAGGAGTTTTCACCTCCCATGTCAGGCTGTGCAGTTCAGGGCCATAAGAGAAAAGACTAAAAACTGGAAAACACAATCCACTTTCGGTCACCTCTCCAGTATCTCACTCCCCAACCCCTCTGTTTATGTTTACTTCTAAGTGTCTTCAGGTAGCTGGGGTGTTTTTTTTTGTATTTTGCCCAAATATTTTCAGTTGTAATGGGGGGGGGGGGGGCGCGGATATAAGTTTGCATTTATACTATCTTGGACAGAACCAGAAGCCAGAAGAATCCGTACATGAAACTCCATCTGCATGGCCACACGTAAAGTACCAGTGGATTGCCGACCTTAATCCACCAACTTCTAGAGCTGAAGAATGAGGACCCTGGAGCACAGTTTCACTGAATAACTGTAACATTATGGGTATATTCAGTGTAGGCACCAGAGGACAACATGAGAACTTTTACTAGGAAGTGGTCCCAGTCCCTCCCTTACACCTGAAGTCCACAATCTGTGTGTATTTGGGGGAATCAAACCCATCTATATATCTAATCCCTTAAACTTCTGTCAACCAAATTTTGCTTTTTTTGAGCCATTTTGATATTGCAGACCTTAGTGGAGGTTTGGTTTTTCCCTCCCCGTAAAACAGGAAGTGGCCATCTGCCAATGTGAAACTAGCATGGAAATCTTCAGAGGGCCATGTTGGGTTGGCAACTTCAGATGCAAAAGTTCACGGATGCATTCTAAACTTGGCAACTACTGCTTTTTGTTTTTGTTTCTGTTTTTTATAAATTTATTTATTTTTATTTTTGGCTGTGTTGGGTCTTCATTGCTGCGCTCCGGCGTTCTCTAGTTGCGGCGAGCAGGGGCTACCCCTCATTGCAGTGCGTGGGCTTCTCACTGCGGTGGCTTCCCTTGTTGCGGAGTACGGGCTCTAGGCGCGCGGGCTTCAGTAGTTGTGGCTTGCAGGTTCAGTAGTTGTGGCTCATGGGCTCTAGAGCGCAGGCTCAGTAGTTGTGGCGCACGGGCTCAGCTGTTCCGCAGCACGTGGGATCTTCCTGGACCAGGGATTGAACCCGCGTTCCCCGCACTGGCAGGAGGATTCTTAACCACTGCGCCACCAGGGAAGCCCCTCGGCAAGTATTGTTGATTTGCCTTCTCCACTCCTACAAATCACCTGGTGTTACGTGTGTTTACAGAAATTAGAATTATTCGATCTTAAAGGTATTCCTACATACCATTTTTCATAAAAGAAAGGGATGGGGGGTAGGCACTGAGCGAAAAAGCAAAGGAAGTTTTGCTGAATGCAAAAAAACTGGAATAATCTGAGCCAAAGAAATAACATAAGATTATAACCCAACATGTAAAATAAATAACCATGAGTCCATACTGGTATAAGCAAGTCTTTGAACAAATAAATAATAAACGGATAAATATGAGGTAATAGACAAATCTCCCATGCAAAAGAATTTCAAATATTTTACGTAGCTATTCCCCCTGAAGGAGATGGAGTCTAACGCCCATCCCATAAGCGTGAGGTCCAATAGTGATTTCTGCCGCAGAGCACGGGATGGAAAGAGGGGAAAACAGAAAGAGTAACTTTATAATGGAGAAACCTGAAAAACACCATCTCATTCAGGTGATCACAGTTAGCAGACACTGTAATAAGTCATTTTGATAGCATATATCCTCAATAAGATGCGATGAGAATGACCCTCTACCTCTGTGGTCTTCCTCTCCAAAACCTAAAACCCTGGTATAACTTTGAGAAAATATCAGAAACATGCAATATAGTGGATGCTACAATATACCTGACCTGTACTCTTCAAAACTGTCAAGGTCATCAAACACAAGAAAAACCTAAAAAACTGTCACAGCCAAGATGAACCCAAGAAGAAAAGACAAGTAAATGTAATGTGGTGTCCTGGATGGGGTCCTAAAAAAAAAAAAAAAAGGTTAAAATGAGATAAATCTGATTAATATATGGGCCTTATTTGATAATAATATACCAATATTGGTTCATTAGTGGTGTCAAATGTAACATTCTAATGTAAGCTGGTAATAACAGGGGAAACTGGGTGTGGAGCTTATGAGAACCCTCTGGACTATCTTCATAACGCTTCTGAAAATCCAATCCTATTCTAAAAAAAAATGTTTATTTCAAAAACAAATTCAGTCTTCTGTTGCTTTTAGGTATTATAAAAGTATTTATTTATTTAACATCTAATTGCTTTACAGTGGTGTTAGTTTCTGTATTTTTTCTTCCATTATTTACCAATAATAAAATAACAAGAAGTACTTGGGAATAAAAAAAAAGCAAATTCAAGGCTGAGTTTCTTCTGCAACCACCCAGGCCCCATCTGAAGTAAAGAACGTGTCTTCTTCCCATTTTAAATTTGTAAAATGCAAAGTGAAAACAACACTTCCAAAATGCCCCTTTGGATCATCCTCAAAACTGGCATATGGCAAGCTAATTTAGTGTGATAAAAACATGTACTTTGCTGATTCTGTATTTCTCCCTACAAGAAAAATAGTCAAACTTTAAGTGTTCCCTTGTCTGTAAGGGTTTGTGTTGCCGGGTAAAATCTGAAGTTGTCTGAAGATGACTTCACTTTCTGGCTTATGCTTTCAAAATCCTGAATTCTCTAAGTATATCATGGTAGGCAAACCTCACGTGGCGTGAGAGGAGAGAGGGCGGTATGGGAGAAGACGGGATACAGGAGGAGAGAGAGAGGGGAAAGTGTGGTTCCAAAATCAGGGAGCATGGGGACCCGAGAACTGTCTGAGTAACAGCGTCCCTAAACCTGCTTCCTCTCAGCTTCCTGGAAATGGCCAGACCTCAGTGGACAAAATGGACCAACCTAGGAAGTCTGGACTCAAAACACTGGACGTCCAGGCCTTAGCAAATATGCTGATGTCCAAACTGACAAGAAGCTGCCGAAATGCCAGTACAGGACACTCAACCTCGACCCCCAAGAAACGCCAAATTTGATTGAGATTCAATTTCTTGCTAATGCACTGAGTTAGCAACTGAGGGTCAAACGTCATCAGATTCTATAGAAATAATTTAATCTTTTTCACCGTTTGTTCAGTAAAAATTGCATCTCCTTCAGTTACAAAGCATAATAGAGCATCAACCCCTCTTGCCCTCTGAGCTGAGGAAGGAAATGTTGCTTGTAAATATCATGCCAGGCGGAAGAAAGCGAAAGGGCCCTTAAAAGATGCTCTCAGCAAGCATTTTATAATAAAAATAACATTTACAGAATCACTATTGAGCAAACTGATTATATGCCAGAAATGTGCTAGTACTTTGCAGATGTGATCTCAATGCTTCCTACTGTGTGGAAAGAGGCAGGTAGGTTAGTCTCACTCTTGAGATGTGGGAGATGAATCTCCAAGACGAAAGTCACCTGCTCACAGTGATGCTGATAATAATTGTCAGAACGAGAGCCAATCCATGGCCGCAGACACGGGACGCACTCTGAGCCTGTCCTCTTTTTTTTTTTTGAAAGGATTCTATTTATTCTTTTTTTTTTTTTTAACATCTTTATTGGAGTATAACTGCTTTACAATGGTGTGTTAGTTTCTGCTTTATAACAAAGTGAATCAGTTATACATATACATATATCCCCATATCTCTTCCCTCTTGCATCTCCCTCCCTCCCACCCTCCTTATCCCACTCCTCTAGGTGGTCACAAAGCACAGGGCTGATCTCCCTGTGCTATGCGGCTGCTTCCCACTAGCTATCTATTTTACGTTTGGTAGTGTATATATGTCCATGCCACTCTCTCACTTCGGCCCAGCTTACCCTTCCCCCTCCCCGTGTCCTCAAGTCCATTCTCTAGTAGGTCTGCATCTTTATTCCCTCCCATCTTGCCCCTAGGTTCTTCATGACCTTTTTTTTTTAGATTCCATATATATGTTATCATACGGTATTTGTTTTCCTCTTTCTGACTTACTTCACTCTGTATGACAGTCTCTAGGTCCATCCACCTCACTACAAATAACTCAGTTTCGTTCCTTTTTATGGCTGAGTAATATTCCATTGTATATATGTGCCACATCTTCTCTTTCCATTCATCTGTTGTTGGACACTTAGGTTGCTTCCATGTCCTGGCTATTGCAAACAGAGCTGCAATGAACATTTTGGTACATGACTCTTTTTGAATTATGGTTTTCTCAGGGTATATGCCCAGTAGAGGGATTGCTGGGTCGTATGGTAGTTCTATTTTTAGTTTTTTAAGAAACGTCCATACTGTTCTCCATAGTGAGACTGTCCTCTCTTGAATGTCAAACTTCACAGCTTTCTTTGACCTTCTCTGCATCTGCCATTTCATCCTGGGCTTCCCCTTCCTTGCATGACTTGCCAGGATGGGCAAGCACATCTCTGTTTTTCATCGGTAGTGTCTTCCTTGGATGAAGGCAAGACTGGGGCCAAAAGAAATTCCCTTTCATTTTGGAATCAGAATCGGTTGATGGAAAAATGAAATTGCTACACACACTACCCCACACACCGCAAGTGTGGACTCATAAGGGATTGTTGAGGCACCCCAAACACCCTTGTGTGTCTTCAAGACACACCCCTTTCACTGGATGGAGAACATTTGGTTTGGGCATCAGAAACCATGAAAACCGAGCTGATATTACAGAAGTTGGACGTTTTGGGCCAGACAAAATCACACAGAAACTTTCTCCAAGCCAGAGGAGGGCAACCACCACTGCCTGCACTTACCTCTTAACCAGCTCCCTAAGGGGAGACACAAAACATCACCATGTCCCTCTACCATAACAGATGCCACCGAATACACACGCACCCTAGAAACTGAAAAGGTTTTGAACATGAAACATCTCTTTCAAAAATGATAATATAATAAATGATGGTTCTTAGAGATTATGACCTTACATAAGGGACATTATTAGAGGCACTGCAGCTGTTTAGTGAAAGTGTGTTTTTTTTCCTACTGCTTCCTGCTAGTTTTTTTTACCCTTCTGTGCCAAGAAAATTTACTACATTTTTTTTCATTATTTCCCTTGTGTCAAGTGGAACTTTTTCATCCAAATCTCACTGCTCAGGCCCATATGTCTCTTCTTTCTTCTTTTTGTATTTTTTTAAGATACCACATAACAAAAATGTTTCTCTTATATTAATTTTGTTACTCAGGCAAAGTAAACCATCACTCCTCGGTATGTCATATAAAAGCCAGAAGAGTAGTGACTCACTCATGCAGAGATTTTATTTAAAACATTTGCTCTGTGGTCGGAGTAGATTAAAGACAGACCAGGTTGCCCTCGGAGCTGTGCTGGGGCAGTGAGTGAAAGATGCTGCCACTTGGTAGATCAACCACATGCAGCTCCTATGATAGTAACTGTCCTCAGTCCCCTCTCTCCCTCCTTTGACACTGGGACACCTGCATTCAGCAGACTCAGGTGTACTGACCTTGTGAATACGAAGGGTTCCTGGAAGGATCCGACACTTTCATTTGGTGACCAAAAATGAGATGGCGAGTGAAAGAGGACTGGGGTTTCCCTAAGGGACCCAGAGGGCATGCAGCAAGAAAAAGCAGAAAACGGGGAGGGATGAAAAGGGAAAATCAAAAGAAAAATGAAAGGAAAGAAATAAACCAAGACAGAGCAGTAAGACAAGTTTCCATTGTTCTTCCTCTGTGCCAGAGAGAGTCTGGAATTTTAAATGATTGCAAATTGAGCAGCTCGTGGGTAATCGATTTGGTCTCCACCGGTAGGGGTCAGAAACCCATGACATGCAAATAATATTTATACAGTTGAAACAAGGAACAGATGAAGTCCATGGAACAGAATGAATCCCTGCTTTTTGATTTTTATAGAAAAGCACAAATTCCAACATCTGAGACAGACCCAGTCAGAAAACTGCACCGGGCAGAAGCTTACGTGTGGATAAATAGCCATAACTTTCAGTGTTGTGAGTCTATGTGACATTTATCTCAGGTCTATCAAGTAAACAAATTCATAAAAGTCCACTCATCCGATTTTGTGTTAGTGCATCCATTTTCAAATTTACACTTGTTCTAGAGGCATTTTTCTTCTTTCCTTCCATTATTCCTCCGTTTTTAATTCCTTTAAAATATATATACACAAAGCAAATCACTGATTTCTTCACACATAAATTCTGAGCTGCTGAAGACAGAAGTGGGAAACTGTCAATGAGATCACAGAACCTGTGGATTAGAAAGAATCCCCGTGCTCATCTAGCTGGACCTCTGACTCAGGGCTGTTAATATAACATATATGAGTATCTGCTAATATATGGTCACCAAAGAGAAGATGCTTGTATATTTTCACTAATAAGGAACCCGCTGTTTCATGGGTCCATTTTTCCATTGTTCACGTATCTATGTATTAAATACGTATTTTAAGCACTTCCATAGGTGCTGGGAATAACGTAATGAATAGAAAACTCATAAGGCTGTGATAAGTGGAATTCAAAGCACTGAAATAGAATAACGTGAGAGTGACTGCATAGCTCCTAAAGATCAGGCAATCAAGGATGGCTTCTTGTAGGAGATGACATCGGGGTTCAGAGAGAAGAGTGTTCTAAGCAGAAGGAATAGCTGAGATGAAGGGTCTTTAGCAAAAGAAGAGGTGAAATAAACAATGTAACAGAAAACAAGCTCTGGATCAGATCAAGGATGCTGAAAGACAAAGCTGGAATGGTGGGCAGAGACCACTCAACGCTGGCCTTTGCAGGGTGGAATAAGGATTGTGGGCTCTCTTCTAAGTGCAATGGGAAGCTGGTATTTAAATTTTTAATTAAATAATTTTAAACAGGGGACATTAGTGCTCATGTGTGGAGAACAGAATCCAAAGCAATAGGAGTAGAAGCAAGGACACCAATTGCAAGGTTATTGTGGTAAATCAGAAAAAAAAACTATGTTCTCAGCTTGGATTGTGACAGTGATCCTGGTGATAGAAGTGGGTGGATTTGGAATATACCGGGATCAGGGTTAACAAGACTCTCTAAGACATTTGCTTTGAATAGCTGAGCAGGTGGTGGTACAATTTTCTGACATGTGGAAAACTGAGGGTTGACCAGGCTTGCAGGCAATGTATGTAGCCCAAGAATTCTGCTTTGACCCTAATGTGTTTGAAACGCCTGCTGTGTAGACAACTGGCTGTACAAGTCTGCAGTTCTAGGCAGAGACCAGATTTTTGAGGCATCTGCATTTTGCAAGACAATTCAAGTATTAGTGCGCTACTCCTAATACTGAAATGAGATTTTCTCCCCTACAACTGCCTATTGGTCCTAAGTTGGTCTTGGGTCAGGGCGGAGCTAGTTACTTGCTTAACAAGCCTCCAAATATCTGAAAGAATGAAAACCACTATTTCCTACACATCTGGTATATGCCAAGTACTTTGCGTATAATTTCTCATTGGGACATTATAGGATATATAAGGGCATGCATTAGTGTTGCAACTTTAAAGAAAAGGAAACCGGAGCACAGAATGTATCTCATCCGAGATCACAGAGCGGCAAAGTAAAGGAGCTGAGTTTCACTTTAGGTCTGTGTGTTTCCCAAGGTCATGACTACACTCTGCCTCCCAGACACAGATGAATAAACACTAGTGCCCTCAAGTGTTCCTCACGCAGCAGGGCTTCCAGAACATTTTACCATTCTGAAAGAACCCTGGTCGCTTCCTACATCAGCAAGATCTCTCATTAAATTTTGGTCCTTCCAATGAACACATTCGATCTGACCAAGGAGGAGTACACCCATCTTCTGGTCAGAGGCCTTCTTAGAATGATGCTGGACATTGCATTAGAGTAACCGCATCACACTGCTGGCTCATATAAAATTTGTGGTCAACTACTGTCTAGCCAGGGCTCCCACATCCTATACTTGTGCTATAATTTTTGTTGCCTAAATTAAAAATGTCAAGATATTTGAAACCTGAGTCGTTTAACTAGTATATTAGTTATTCCTTCCACTTCTGTTGCAAATGCAAGTCTGAGAAATGACCCTTTTGTCCATGTCCCATTCACTGATTGAAATAATATTTGAATTATAGAATCAAAACTTTAATGTCATAAAAATCATAGCTAGGATGTATTGTTTCAGATATTATTCCAAGTCTCAGTTTTCTCATCTGTAAGATGGAAATCGTAACAGTAGCAAGGAGCAAATGACAGACTGCCTGTGAAATGCTTAGCCATGAGGTCATATTTATCTACCGCTCAAAATGTTGGAAGAGCACCTTATTTTAAGATGTCGTATTCACTCTCTGGTAGTAAGCCACTCTCTGGTCTAACCATGGAACACTGTATTGAAAAAGTATACAGAAACCAAAGTTAATATGCCAAAAGCAGCTCTTCCATAGAAAACAAGAGCAAAGGACTTTAATATATCGCGGAGAGTAGCAACTACTGCTTAACTGCCTGCTGGTAGTCACACCGGTAACATGCCTCCCATTCTATCCCAACAAGGAAAGGGGTTATTTTAGGAACCCACAGGAAGAAGATCCTGGGGAAGGACAGTAACCGAAGGAAGGCTCTCAAGTCCCTCTCCCCACCCCACGCGGCCAACTTGTGTCCCGCCCGCAGCCTGCGCTTCTGTCTTAGCTAGGGTTCCCCAGAGGCAGATCACGCGACCAGGATTCAAATGCAAGCTGTTTAAAAGATGATCAGAAACACCAAGAAAACGGGGAAGTGAGACAGGGAAGGAAAAGAAATAAAGCATTGTTACTAAGCTAGTTCCCACTGAGAGGAGATACGCTAATTCCTGCTGGGGAGCTCTGGGGTCCAGTGCAGAATCTGTGCCTTGGAGTTATATCATACCCCACTTAGTTCATTATACACTAACCCCCATCAGTCACTGGATGGCGTCTCAGGTGGGCGCTACTTCCCAAGCACTTCCATAGCGTCCTGAGCACCAGAGGAAGCGGTCAGATAGCTGTCACGCAACTGTACTACAACATGTAGTGGGACCTGGGAGGTGCAGAAGCAGCACAGCCAGAGAAGGTTTCCCTAAGCCTCCACACTCTCCAACAACCTAGATGATCAGATGTCCATTTTCCTTGTCAGGATGCATGGCCCAAAGAAGCCTGAACATGAAACATGTAAACTCTGCACAACTCAACCTGAACAACAGCAACAACAAAAACTTCAAATAAGTAAAGGACATTTCTCCAAAGAAGGTACACCAACGGCCAATAAGCACACAAGAAGACGCTCCACATCATTAGTCATTTGGGAAATGTAAATCAAAAGTGAGATACCACTTCATGCCCGCTAGGATGGCTACTATCCAAAGAGGGGAGGAGGGGTGACAACAGGAAGTGCAGGGGAGGAGTTGGGGAAAGTGGAGTCCTTGTGCATTGTTGGTGGCGTGCAAAACTGCAACCACTGTGGTAAACAGGAAGTCTCCCCCAAAATTAACTCAAACAGTTAAGCGGAATTGGCATATGATCCAGCAATGTCACTCCTGGGCATAAACCCAGAAAAAGAAATGAAATGAGAGACTCATAACAGGTACTTGTACATCAATGGTGGAAACAACCCAAGTGTCAACAGATAAATGGATCCTTTAAATGTGGTATACACATACAATGGAATATTACTCAGCTAGAAAACGGAATGAAATTCTTTTTTTAGATTTTTTTTTGATATGGACCATTTTTTAAGTCTTTATTTAATTTATTACAATATTGCTTCTGTTTTATGTGTGGATTTCCTGGCCATGAGGCATGTGGGATCTTAGCTCCCCGACCAGGGATCGAACTCACACCCCCTGCATCGGAAGGCAAAGTCTTAACCACTGGACTGCCGGGGAAGTCCCAGGAATGAAATTCTAATACATGCTACAACATGGATGAATCCTGAAAACATTATGCTAAGTGAAATAAACCGGATACCAAGGACAAATATTGTATGATTGCACTTATAAGAAGTATCTAGAATAGGCAGATTCACAAAGACAAAAAGTAAAATGGTGGTTACCAGAGGTTGGGGGAGAAGGAATGGGGAGTGATTGTTACATGGGTACAGAGTTTCTATTTGGGACGAGGACAAGTCCTGAAAATGGGTAGTAGTGATGGATACCCAATAATGTGAATGCACCTAATGCCACTAAGTCTTACATTTAAAATGATCAAAATAATAAATTTTGCTGTGTATATTTTACCACAATAAAAAGATCAAACAAGCTCACATTTTGTTAAAAAATTAAAAATTGAAGAAAAATTCTTAACAAAGAAAGTTTGGAACCAAGCAACGCAGCACATTTAAACCAGGACTGCAGGGACTTCCCTGGCAGACCAGTGGTTAAGACTCCACGCTTTCACTGCAGGGGAATGCGGGTTCAGATCTCTGGTTGGGGAACTAAGATCCTACATGCCATGCAGCAGAAAAAAAAAAAAATTAACTAGGACTCCTTTCTGAACGCCAGAAGCTTAAATGTATACAAGCATGAGTTTGCAAAGTATCACATTTCAAATGTGGAAACATGTACATTTTAATAAGTCAACAACTTTTACACCTGGTGCCAGATTTCTCCTTCATTATTGCTATGAACTTGATAATATGACCATTTTCTTTCAAAGTTTCATTGCTATTACATCACCAGGTCCTATCTGGTCAAAATTAATACGGAATCAAGTCCAGGGTAGCATTCGACCTTCATTTCTTGCTAAACTATCAATATTTTTAATGTGCATCTTTTCCCAAAATTTCATACGCCCATAATTTACCAACTACTCAACTTTCTATTTTGCCTTCTCCTTTACAAACTTGGTAAACACATCTTGTCAACTTTTGCTTTAGCAGAATAAACGTTACAGCGAGTAGGAGGCTTTTTCCATGAAGATGCTCCAACGGCAGTCTGTCTTCTACCCTTTCCTCCCAGCACCCTAGTCCACCGCTTGCCGACCCCTCTGACATGAACCTTGATCTTCCTCTCATGATGAGCAGACATTTCCACTCATAACAAAATAAACAATCCTATATGTGAAAGCCATCCTATATTTGGAAAATAGCAGTTATAGGACAGATACTTTACCAAATGCTTTCATGCTTCAAAATCTAAGTTATTTAGTAAACAAAACAGATGTATAAATGCTGATTTGAAAAGATACAGCTAGTGACAAGGATGAGAAAGGGACCTGGTTTGGCCTGCATGCCCTTCTATAAATACAGCACATTGTTTTCGCTATAAAGACAATACGTATTTATGCTAAAAATTCAAACAGTGTATAGAGGTGTATAGTGAAAAGTAATTTCCCGCTGCAGCTCTCAGACTCCCATTTTCACTCCCCAGAGCTAATCACAAATTGTATTTCCTAGGTATCCTTTTCAGACATTTTATATGTAAATATAAACATATGCATAAATCATATCTATCATGCATAAATGCTGATTTAAAAAGATTTTGAGTGGAAAAAAACAACCAATTATATGAGTATGCATACTATAGTCTCATTTGTGTAAAGTATGATGTACTTATGCATATGTATATTTTTATAATTGTATATAAAGTGTCTGAAATGATACACAGGAAAAGAATTTGTGATTATCTCTGGAGAGATAAAAATGCGAGTCTGGAGACAGAGGTGGAAAATTACTTTTCACCGTACACTTCTACATACTGCTAGAATTTTTAGCATAAATATGTATTGTCTTTATCACAAAAATAATGTATTTATAAAAAGACATGCAAATCAAACTGGGGTCCCTTTTTCCTCTCTATCACTAGCTATATCTTTGCAAAGTCACTTAATCTTTCTGAACTTCATTTTTTTCCTCCATAAAATGAAATTACTAATTTATTGATAAACCAGTGGTTCTCTAACTGGAAATCCCTAGGGTGTTCTGTAAATACAGATTCCACCCCAAGTTGTATTAAATTGGACTCCCCAGGAGTGAGGTCCCAGAAGGAAAATCTACCCAAGTTCTCCAAATGATTCTGTTGCCCAATGATGGTTACATTCTAAATTATTTTCTATAACTGTTATTTGTTTCTCTCCTGTATTCAGTCATTCGATACTTTTTTTAAATTAATCAATTTATTTATTTTTGGCTGTGTTGGGTCTTCGTTGCTGTATGCGGGCTTTCTCTAGTTGTGGTGAGCAGGGGCTACTCTTCGTTGTGGTGCGCGGGCTTCTCATCGCGGTGGCTTCTCCTGTTGTGGAGCGCCGGCTCTAGGCATGCAGGCTTCAGTAGTTGCGGTACGTGGGCTCAGCAGTTGTGGCTCACGGGCTCCACAGCTCAGGCTCAGTAGTTGTGGTGCACGGGCTTAGTTGCTCCACGGCATGTGGGATCTTCACGGGCCAGGGCTCGAACCCGTGTCCCCTGCATTGGCAGGCGGATCCTTCACCACTGTGCCACCAGGGAAGTCCCTCAATAATATTTTTTGATATTGAAATATCATCATGTTTATGGAGGCACTATGCTCTGAATGTTTGTGTCCCCCCAGAATTCACCTGTTGGAATCCTAACACCCAAAGTGATGCTTTATAGGAGGTGGAGGCTGTAGGGGATGATTAGGTCCAAACGGTGGAATGCTTGTGAATGGCATCAGCACCCTTACAGAGACAACCTACGGAGCTCCCTCACGCTGTCCATCACGTGAGAAGTCTCTCCCGACCATGCTGGCCACGATCTCAGACCTCCAGCCTCCAGAACTGTGAGAAGCACATTTCTGTTGTTCAGAGGCCACGCAGTCTGTAATATTTTGTTACAGCGCCCTGAGAGTGCTAAGACACGGCGTTAGGAGGGAAACACAGACCTGAAGGAATTTTCCATCTGGCAGGGAAAGCAAATACAGCAGAAATACCAGAATGAACCAGAGCACATATCACGTGCCTCAAGATATACTAACGCCAAATTACATCCCCCCACACCTTCTTCTCCTCCCTGCCAGCAGGGAAGCTCGGCCCATTTCAGACTTTCTTACTAGCAGGTGTCTCCTACCTGCTTCATGCTTCCGTGCAGCCTGGACTCCTTCATGGCACGACGCTGGAAGTTCTTCCTCGGGTGGGAACAGACACAAGGCTGTGCGATTAAACAGAGAGAAGGGAAAGTCACCCAAGTTGAGCAAAGGTTCACTCTTCTCAGTCAACTGAGTGGCTGGGTCGGCCACTGCAGGTCAGAAAGCAGGACCTCAGGGGGACAGGGCACAAGTCCTTCAGGAATATCAGACCCCAGGCAGTCTCCCAACCCTGGCAAAGATGGCAGTGCCCCAAAGTGGCACAGAAATAGCAGAGGACAAGCTCTGAAGGTACCATAAAGCCTGGGACAAAAGGTATCTTGGGGATAACCAGTATCAACTGATGATGGTGAGAAACTGTCCCCTTCATCTCCCCTTATCACCTGGATGCTGTCTGTGACCTTGGAATCTTTATGCAACACCAGTGAAGGTGGGTGGGGGGAAGAGAGGGAGGAAGAGAATAAAGACAAGGAAAGCATCCCAATAATTATCGAAATATACGTCTCCTCAGGCAAGGGGCAAAAAGAGGTTCAGGGTCATAGCTAAGTTCATTTAAGGAAAACATAAGACTGTGAAATATAGAACACACTTGGATTTTCTGATTAGATTCATGCAAAGTGATTAGGCACTCAAGATCCTGGAGAAAGGAGAAGGTACAAGTATGTGAATAACTCCGGAAAGAGAGAATTTTAAAATACGTGAAACACTTCTATTCATATCTGAAACCCTGGGTTAAATCCACTTCACCTGCCTTCACTAATCAAGGTCGTTTCAAGACTTGCAGGTCCTCCCGTGGCGCGGAGCCTAAAAAGTAAAATGTTTGCCCGAGCTGCTTTCCAAGACCTTGGAGCCTGCTGCGCTGAGTCCAGTCTGAGCCAGTTAAGCCTGGACAGGACCACCGACCCTTGACTGGGCATGCGCGAGTGTCCGGAGACCTTTTGCAGCCGCTCACGAGGAAGCCTAATGACGCCTGCGCAGAACGCTGACGACCGCAGCTTTCCGCACGCTGCACACGCCTCCGACTGCCCTGTTTCTGTATTCCTTAGCCCGTAAATTCCCCAAGCCCCTTGCTTTTGGCAGGTGCATTTGAGATCTGTCCTTCCTTCCCATCGCTT
The DNA here is from genome assembly GCF_937001465.1 of Orcinus orca. Taxonomy (NCBI): domain Eukaryota; kingdom Metazoa; phylum Chordata; class Mammalia; order Artiodactyla; family Delphinidae; genus Orcinus; species Orcinus orca. Next base: position 24,049,262 of record NC_064577.1, on the reverse strand, counting down.
GGCCACCTTGCAAGTAAACCCTCTCGTTGCTGCAAACGTCGGTGCCTTGGAGTTTTGGCTTGCTGTGCATCGGGCAAAACGAACCTGGTTCAGTAACAATCCTTGCACAGTGCTGATGACCCTTCAGAGCGCTAGTCCTACTTCCCTATGTGTGCTACTGGGATAAAGCTGTTGCTTATCATTTACCTGAAATAAAATATTTGCTTGTTGAAATTACCATTTAATTGACAAACCTTAATTTTACCTAAGATAATTTTATAAATAAATTTATCTAGATGATTTGATCGTATTATCTTAACTTTACCATAAATAATTTTATCTAAATGATTTGATTGTATTATCTTAACTTAACCATCAACTTGAATTAATCTGAGAAATTCCCTGTTCGTAAATCTTACTTAGTACCTGTGTTCCCTCCTCAAAGCCCCTTAAATAGGCAACTTTTCAGAACACCAATTGCGCAAACCAAGACATATCTTTCATGGGTGTAGAAACTTAATTCTCAGTAATAAGCACCCTCTTCATTTCATGGGCTGTGTAAAAAGGTAAAAGATCTAGACCTTGTCTGTCAGCAATTTAGAATTACATTAGGAAAACGTGATTATTGGGAATGAGGAAGGAGATGGTTACAAGGGATGAAAAAGGAAAGGGGAAGGAAGTAGCGAACAGAACCAGTAAAGGTATTCTTAAACTAGAGTTTGGAAGAGGTAAAGAATGACACGCCAAATAGCTATCCTGAATATCTGGGGGCTAAGAAGGAATTTTGTAAGAAGGCATTTCAAGTTGGTGTCCAGAGATCTATCACACACGAGCGCAAGGTAATCCTAGCTAAACGTACACCCTGCTTCCTTGCAAGTGGCTTCAGCCAGTGCCGTGTGCCTAATTCTGAACTTCCCGACGAAATGTCAGGAATCGTGGATTAAAGCCCTGTGACAGTTCGTGTGGAGTGTCCACCTGGCCAGGCTACGGTGCTCAGTCGCTTGGTCAAACACAAGCCTAGAGGTTGCTGTGAAGGTATTTTTTCAGGTGGAACTGACATTTAAACCCGCCCACTTGGAGTGAAGCAGTTTACCCTCCATCACGTAAGGGAGCCCTTGTCCAATCAGTGAGAGGACTTAAGGGAAAAGACTGAGGTTCTGGAAGGGGAAGGAAGTCTGCCTCCAAGCTGCCTTCAGACGAGAGATTGCAGTATCCCTGGGTCTCCAGCCTGCTGACCTACAGATTTCAAACTTGCCAGCCCCACAGTTGTGTGAGCCAATTCCTTAAGATAAATCTCTCTATATATCTATCGATTATTCGATCCTATTATTGGCTCTGTTTCCCTGGAGAACCCTGGCTAATAAAAACTGTTTCACAGTTAAGCAACACTGCAACATTTAAGGGCATTTCCTTTCTTATCAAAGACAGCCACCCTAAGGGAACTTGAATTTCCTTTGTGTTAAACTGCTCGCCTTGCCAACAGTGGCTATGTCTAATCTATGTAATTTTAAGTACGTGAACACTGATTAATTGATGCTAGCACAGAGACAATTTCCCAAAGCTAAAATGTGGAGCTAAATGTTACCAGACACTGAGAGCTCACAGTAGAATATGGAAAGGACCTTTCCAAGTAAAGAGTTTCAAGTTAAGGGTAAAGGTAGCAGAAGTAGCCTAACACTTTCCAAGCCCCCCCCTTTTTTTTTTTGGCTGAGTGTTGGGAGGTAACTACAGTATAAAATACTGTACTGGGAAAAGGTTTTTTTTCTCTTTCTTGCATTAGTGTTATTCACCTATTTCATTTTTAGAGCGAGTTTCGTGACCAGCCAAATATCTTGTGATCAATTAAATCTCCGAAGACTGTATGAGCAGGACTGCGCTTTGACTGCTTTCTTTCAATTACCCAGGTCCCCGAATGTCCGTGGCTAATGAAAAGGGGATCTTGTTACCAGTCAAAGTTCCTATCTCAAGGAAATGAAAATGATTACTGGCTTGCATGCCTGTGGGTATTGCCCTAAAGTAAAGCCAAGAATTTCAATTCCAAGTGGTCAAGTTATTCTGTATGCTTCAAAGTTATGGTTTCTACATGGGACAAAAAAAAGGGGGGGGGCAATCCATCCAAGATTACAATTGCTAATCCCTAAATAAACAGTTCAAATAGATGCTATGGTACAGACTCAGAAGACCGAATGCATGGGAGGGTATCTTACGGTTTATTTGGGGTATGGAAGAAGGGTATGACTTATCTCAATGGATGAATGCAATCAACAAAACACTGAGATATGACCACAATTGGATCATGGATGATCAGGGACAAAGTCTACCAGTTTGACTTGAATAAGGAGACATGGGAGAAAAGAACAGAAAAAAATGAAAAGGTTAAGAATGTAGAGAATTTCAAATGCCCAATTTAGTACCGTAGGCTTTATTTTGTACTGAAGGTTGTGATCTGTTCACTGGCATATGATTGATAAATTGGACTTCTGTTGCCAGTTCTTCCTACTTGTAATGAAACTATGTGTCCACATCCCATTCCACATGGCTTTGCAGTGCCTGCCTCTCTTTCTTTGGGCTTGGCCACAGGACTTGACCAATAAAATATTAACTAATGGGAACCTACAGAGATGTTAAATACGCCTACATGGGTCAGTTTGCTTATATATCTTTCCGTAACCATGAGAAGAACATACATCAGGTAGCAGCTGATCCCAAGAGAAGGAGCTACATGGGATAGAACTGAATTCAATACAGGTGTGAAGTCAAGCATAGGCAATCCTAGCTGTGCCCAGCAAAACCACCACCACCGACCCACAGGCATGTGAGGGAGAAACACATGTTTGTCAGTGTAAACCACTGAGGTTCGGGGCTGTTTGTTACACAGCATTACTACAGCAACAACTGTCTAATAAAAGTGAAAAGTGCAATTTTGGAAAAAAATCAGTCTATCAGTGAGGATGAGGAATAAACTGGAAACAAGATAATTTAGAGACTTATTACAGACCCTCTAGAGATATTTTTACTCCTCTGACACAATAATCTATAATGTTTAGGAGGCAATGGTCCCACATGCCTGGCTTCCAGAGCCAGGAGACATGGAAGAAATGCCCTATCCCATCTACAGTGTGCAGGCAGTCTGAGCAAGGAATAAATCTTTGCTGTGAGAGGCCACTAAGATTTAGGGCTCGCTTATTTCCTCAGCATAACTCAGATAATCCTAATACAAGAAGGATGTTCCAGGATTAATTCAGCAGCTCTCTGATGTCATGGGCTTTTGTGCTTCCCCTCTTCCCAATTTTTTCTTCTTTTGCAAACAGTGATGTCTCCCCTTAAAGTTTCAAGGTGATTATAGCAGGTCCAGTTCAGGATTAAGTGACATGCCCACATCTAGGTTGTGAGAGAGGCTAGGAGTACAAGAATATTTGCCTTTTCAATACCTATACTGAACAACAGGCTCTGCCAGCCACGAAGAAGTTCGGAGGAACGGCTTCTGAGCAGGCAGCCAACAGGCCCTCTGAATGCTGGATGAGATACTACCTACATTTAAGATCTTATCCTATTATTTATTGAGCATTTCATCCATGTTGCTTTCTTTCCATAGCTTATAGACATCATTCCCCCCTGCCAGCCCCCATTTTACAGATAAGACACTGGATGGACTCAGGGAAGCTAACTAAGAATCACAAAGAAAAAGCAACATCTAAGATGAGTCAGACAGAAGGTGATGGAATAAAGGTTTGAACCTATCAGGCCTGCCTATCCCTGAACCCTTTGATCCAAATGCCCTGCATGCTAAGATTTCTGCCCTCATCATTTTTCAGTACTTCCAGACAGCCACTGATTCTGCTGTGTGATTCCTCTGTACTACAAAAGAGGCGCGGGGCACAGACACAACAACACAGTCCCTCCCTGGGGGTCTGAACTAGCCAAGAAGGAAAAAAAAACACAGATGATGATTTTTTTTTTAATGCCAAAGCCGGCTCCAGTGAAGCAAGAGCCTGCTGTCCCATGACTTATAACAGTGAGCGATGCTCGGATTCTGCTGGGCTCCCCAGTCAGCATGCCAGGTCTGTTTGTAATTTCGCAGCTCATAGCATGCCTGTCAGAGGCTTTCCATTCATTTTCACTGACGATTCTCTCGCCTTTTGAAGGCTTTGCGGCTCTCAGAGCCAAGACCCCAGGCTCCAGATTCTCAGAGGCTGGCAGCCCTCATCATTGCGTTGTCCATATCCCTGGCTCTCCCTTTGCTTTCTCCAAAGAAAGGGCATCTTGCTACAACTCAAAAAGCAGCAAAAGCTGAAACTGGCCAGGAAGTTGGGCAGTTAAGCCTCTGGTGTTGCTCATCCCCAGAGCATCATTTCCCCCTTAATCACAGTGTCCTGGACTCTTGATCTCCCGGGACAGCGGTCTGTCTTGATCCCTCCGGGAGAGGCAACAGAACGGCTGTGGTAGAATTTGACGCTGTGTGCAGGACACTGCACTCTTTCTTCAGATTCCCAAATGGCTGCACTCCCTCCTGGGTGGCCTTCCATGCAGACCAGAGCAGTCCCTCGTCCCAGAAAGGAGGCCGAGCTTCCCCTCTGTGGCATCTTGGGGGAAGTGACATCTTTTTGCTGCAGGATCATCTTATATTTTTCCACTTTGGAAGGTAGTTCCCAGAGAAGGAGACCAGGCTTTTTTTCTGGAAATGCTGATACTATTACTGCCAAGTCAACGGACGGTTCACCCGTTCGCATACTTCTCTCTCAATGAGATTTTTTTAAAGGGAGAATTAGGAGATCTCGGATGGAAGGCAGCAACAAGAGGTGTGTGCCTGTACGGGGACAGAATTCTAAGACTGACTCTCAATGACTCTCACTGGTGTAGGACCCCCTCTCCTTTGACTGTGGCTGGAACTTGTGAATATGATGAGGTATTATGATGATGTTAGGTTATGTGTCCAGAGAGAGATGACCCAGGTGCGTCTAAACTCATCACACGTGCCGCTGAAAGGCAGCCAGGTTTCTCTTGCTGAGAGAAGAAGTGGAAGAGATGCAAAGCTTGAGGGGGATTCTACATGAGGGATCCCATGACCAGCCTTGAAGAGGTGATGTTGCGAAGGGGTCTGTGAGAAAGCCCGTGGCGAGAAGCTGCAAGAAACCTCTAGGAGCTGGAAAAGGCCCCCAGTTGAGAGCCAGCAAGGAAATGGAGACCCTAGTCCTCCAGCAGCAAGGAAGTGGATTCTGCCAGTAACCTGAGGGAGCCTGAAAATGGATTCTTCCCTAGAGTCTCCAGATAGAAGCCCAGCCTTGGGTTCTGTCTTACGAGACGCTGAGCATAGAACCCAGCCAAGTGCACCCAACCTTCTGACGTACAAAACTGCGGGATGAGAGGTGGATGTTGTTTCACACTGCGAAGTTGCAGTAATTTGTTGGGAGGCCATACAGTACTAATCCAACCTGTGTACCCATTCCCTACAAACTGCACCTTTCCACTGGCGCCAAATAGCAATGCAGTGACTACGGGCTCTAGAACATGTAGGTTTTGCTCATCACATTATCTCCAGGATCTGTTATCCAGAGTAGGGATGAAATAACTATTTGTTGGCCAAATGAATGAAGCAAGGCACAAAAGCACAGGCTTTAGAGTCAGAGAGACCTGAGTCCAAACTCCAGCTTCATCACCTAATAGCTTCATCACCTAATAATAATAGCACCATGAACTTGAGTGAGTCATTTAAGCTCTGTGAGCCTTAACAGGTATCCCATTTGCAAAGTGGAGGGGGGGGGGATAAGAATGATACCTGACCCATCCGAGTAGCATCACTATAGGACACAGTTGACCACCTGCTCCTTTTTGAAGCCCTCAAGAGCATTTGACCACACTGGACTCTCTTGATTTCCCACCTACATCTCAAGCCATCTCTTCTCAGACTCCAGCTGGAGATCTCGTCTCCCCATCTATTCCTTAAATGTTGGAGTTCTTTGGGGTTTGGTCCAAGTATCTCCTCTTATCTACCTCTTTCCCTTCTTATGAAAGTATTGCATCAATTTCCATGGCTTCAAATACCACACACTTATTACCTTTATCAAGATCATCTACATCAGCTCTCTCTTCAGCGGCCCAAGTTCCAAACCCATATGTCTAGCTACCCGAGAGTTCTCTTTGTGTCTTTTTGGTTTCTCAACTTTAAAAAGACCCATTTTGAATTCATGTCCTTTCCTCCCCTCCAAATAACTCCTCCTCAATGTTTTCAATCCCCATAAATGGCTCTACCGGTCCCTCCTACTTGGAAACCTGGGAGGTATCCTTGAAAACATCCTCTTCCTCATTCGTTCACATTCAGTCCAACACCAAGGCTTACAACTGTGCCCTTTAAAAATGTCCCTCATCCATTCCCTTCTCTCCACCTCCACTGCTACCATTACCCCAATTCAAGTCACCGTGTTTTGCTTGAATTACAAGAAGAGCATCAAAACTATATCCCACACTGACTCTTGTCTCTCTAAAATGCTCTCCCCATGCTATGTCATTGTGATCGTTATAAAAGGCAAATTTAAGCATATCGTGCTCAAATTAAAATTGTTTTATCTTATATTACCCTTAGGATAAATTATTGATAAAATTAATAACTATTAATAAAAGTTAATAATGCAAGAACAATGGTCAGTGATTCTTTTTTAATTTCAACATTAAAAGACTATTTGGGGTACCTGCACAGCCCATACCCTCTTACTTGGAAGTGCCTCTATAGACTTTGCTGAAGAAGTAGCTTCCCTTTTCTATCTGGCCAGAACTAACTAGTTAAGAGATAGAGACAGAGAGACAGAGAGAGACAGAGACAGAGATGACTGACATCTTCATAGTTCCCATGAGGGCAGTAGTACTTCCCACATTCGGGTTTCATGAAATTCTCTTGGTTCCCTATAATAAATTTCCTTTTGGTTAACACGGGTTTGTTTTTCTCGTAACCAAATAGCCCCTAAACAGAAATAAAATTAGCCTTTTGCCTTTCCTTCTCAACATAATCCCAAACGTGCATCCAAATTGTAATTTGCAAAGTCATCATATCTGAAAGCTCTAGTAGATTTCCCAAGTCAAGGGGCTCATTTGCTGAGTTCTTCACAAGCAAGCAATCCCTTGCCAAGAGAAATAAAACCTTCCCAGTTAAAGGATATATTTTTAACTTTTTATTTGGAAAGAACTTCACATTTACAGAAGAATTGTGGAAAAAAACATAATATGAAAAATACTCATATACCCTTTACTCAGATTCACCTATTTTTAACATCTTACCCCAACTGTTCTATCATTGGTTCTTTTTATCTAAATATATAGCTATCTAGATATATCTATTTTTTTGAACTATTTGATGGTAAATTAAATATACCATGGCCTTGACCCATAAGAAACTCAACTCAATGTGTATTTCCTGAGAATAAGAATATTCTGCTACATCACCAAAGTACAGTTGTCAGTCCTGACAAATTTAGTAGCAGCAAATGTTTTTATCTAATCTGCAGTTTGTATTCCAATTTTGTCACTTGGCCTAACAGAGTCATATGAGGCATTGCCCTACCCCCACTCCAGAACAGGACCAAAGCTTTCTAGGGTCAGGTATCGCATTGAGGTCTCTGACTTCTTTTCTTCTGAAACATTTCCACAGCCTTTCTCTACCTTTCATGATATTGACACTGGGGAAAAATATAGCCCCTCTTTTACTTAATGGAAAGTTTCCCCTTTGGGACTTGTCTGATCTTTCCTCCTGATCATATTGAGTTTATGCATTCTCAGCTGAAACACTGCCTAGGTGATGTGATGGCCTCCTGGGAGCGTCACACCTGGACGCACGCAATGTCTACCTGTTCTTCGTGGGTGATGGCAACTTTGATCAAGGTACAAAGTATGATCTGATTCTTCACTGCAGAGGTACTAGATTATTTGTCTCCCTTACAACAGAGAAGTAATCTGTGGGAAGACACTTTAAACCCACACCAACATCCTGTTCTTCATCAAAATGTCTTTCTGTGTTAAGAATCCATTGAAGATTCTTGCTTGATTTGCAAAGAGGGTTTCAATGATGGCCCGAATTGCATCTTGCCACAATGGTTGCAAAATGATAGTTTTCCAAGTCCACAGTTCCCCTGCATTTACCAGTAGACCCTCAGCCTTCAACTATTAGCAAGAGCCCTCCTTTCTCTCCATTTATCTATTTAGTTTTGGTATGAACTCATAAGTTCCCTTTTTTTTTCAATGGTTTATAACTCATTATTGTTTAATTCATTCATTATTGTTTACTTAATAATCATATAACTTAATTATTTTAATGTTCAAATTGTCCTAGATTTGGCTAACAGTAGCCTTGTGACAGGCTAGTGTATGTGTGTATATATCTATACAGATATATAGACATATGTAGATATACATATAGATATAGATACATAGCTATACATATATATAGCTATATGTATGTATCTAGGAGTGTGTGTGCGTGTGTATGTGTGTATATGTGTGTGTGTGTATATATATATATATATGTATGTATATATATATATATACATATATAGCTTCCTTATTTTATGTTTCAAGTTCATCTTGTACTTACCCTGCCCCAGACCTGGAATCAGCCATTTCTCTTAATTATATTATAAAATTGAAATATTGTACATTAGATTTTCTTCGAATGAGGCACATGTATGCCTGTCTCACCCTTTGGTGTCAGAAAATTTTAGGCATACGTAAGAGCAAAACAAAGAAATTTCAGTGGAAAATTCTTCTAATGGCTTATTTCCCCCTTGGTTCCTTGGATATGAAGGTAGACTGCAATATGGGTTGAATTCTACTTATTGAAAATCAATGTATTATTATCCTAATCTGCTGAGAGCCGATGCTTGGCCCACTTCCTCAGATTTTATTGTGAGTTACAATGCTGGTGATCAACTAATCCAATGCATTGCTCAGATCTTCCAGTTCACTAAGACCAAATACGATTGCTCTTTAAAAAACGCAAACTTGTTGGAATCCATTCCTTCATCTACAAGTAAAATGATTTTGACTAATTTCACACAAAAATATTGCCATGTGTGGGCTCCATAAATCTGTCTTATTTTGTTACTTGCTGCTCTCTCCAGATGCTATGAGTTTAGCAGAAAATTGCCAAATCAAAAAATAAGCTGTCATGTGTGGTAATATCCTCTTTGTGGGCATTTTTAATTTTTGTCATTATATATCTTGTGTTTAGAAATATATTGTTTTAAAATACATTAAACACATCTGAGCCTATGCTCCAGAAACAATTATTGCTACTTTTAAAAATGGAATTGAGAATTCAGGGGATGGAATGTTAGAACTTGAACTCTTTCTTAGGAGATTTTCTGTGACAAGTGTTAGCATCTCATCTAATTACATTTGTTAGATTACCACTCATCTTTAGGAACAAAATGTTAATGAAAACTCAAAACACTGAAATGACAAAGAATGGGTTTTTTTCCTGGCCTTTACATTCATGCTGAATGGAATTTCAATCCTTTGAAAGACAGGCCGTTAGGTTGTTGTGACAGGTTTTTGTGGGAAAGTTGGTCCCTAGGCACCTCCAACGTAGTCCAGACTATTGTTCATTTTGTTAAATTTCAAAACTCAGAAGAGGTGAAATAGGGGGAGACTCTTTCGAGTAACAGGTTTTGAAATATAATTCACATACCATAAAGTGCACTCTTTTAATGTGGATAATTCAATGGTTTTTAGTATAGTCACAACGCTGTGCATTGGTCACCACCATCTAATTGCAGAACACTTTCCTCACCCCAAAAAGAAGGCCCACAGCCATTAACAGTCACCCCCCATTCCTCCCTCCCCTCGGCCCCGGCCACCACAGATCTCCTTTTCTCTCTGCAGATCTGCCTATTCTGGACGTTTCATGTAATGGAATTACACAATATGCAGTGTTCTGTGTCTGGCTCCTGTCATTAGCGCGATGTTTTTGAGGTTCCTTGGTGCAGCATACATCAGTGCATCATCCCTTTTCATGGTCAAATAATATTCCAGTGTTTATATACATTATAAAACATTCTGTTTATCCATTCATCAGGTGACAGATATTTGGACTGTTTTCACATTTTGGCAATTATGAATAATGTGGCCGTGAACATCTGTGTACACATTTTCGTGCAGCTATGTCTTCCATCCTCTTGGGTATATACCCAGGCGCAGAAGTGCCAGATCGTATGTGAACTCTGTGTTTAACTTTTTGAGGAACTGCCAAAGTGTTTACCAAAACAGCTATAGCATTTTAGATTCACAGAATCGAAGTATAAGCATCCAATTTCTCCACATATTCACGGATACTTTTTATTGTCTGTCTTTTTCTTTATAGTTATCCTAGTAAGTGTGAAATGGTATTGCATTGTGGTTCTGATTTGCATTTCCCTGATGACTAATGATGTTCAGGATCTTTTCATGTGTTTATTGACCTTTCCTACATCTTCTTCATTATCTACTCAAATCCTGTGCCTGTATTTAAGTTGGGTTGTCTTTTTTTTATTGAATTGTTTGAAGAGTCCCTTATATATTTTTATGCAAAGAGTCCTTTATATATCAGATCAGTCCCTTATCTGATATATGAATTGCAAATATTTTCTCCCTATCTGTGGGCTTTTTCACTGCTGCTATCCTTTGCAGAACAGATTTTAATTCTGATGAAGTCAAATTTATTTATTTTTCTTTTGTTCCTTGTGTTTTGGTGTCATGTCTAAGAAAGCATGACCTAATTCAAGGTCACAAAATTCACTCGTATGTTTTCTTCTAAGAGTTGTGTAGTATTAGCTCTTGTATTTAGGTCTTGGTCCATTTGACTTAATTTTTGCATATGGTATGAGACAGGGATCCAACTTCACTCTTTTGCATGTGGATGTCCAGTGGTCCCAGCACCATTTGTTGAAGAGATTCTTTTACCATTTCATTGTCTTTGATGCCCTTGTGAGAAGGTAGACTCTTGACCCAACTTTTTCTCCCACAAAGATGAAGAAGACGTTTGAAGTTTTCTTTAATCCACAGTAACAATGTTCTGGGTTTTAGAGGATAAAAATGGTAATTTTTTTCCCATTAACAAGACTGGATCCTTCTTTATTGAATACCTGCAATAGACCATCAATGTGTACAGGACCTCATCTCAACCACTGCTCTTCTCTGACCACTGAGCACCGTGAAAACAAAAAAAAAGTTGTCCAGCCATAGAATGTGTGTTTCAAAGCTTAACTGAGGCTCCAGAAACACAAGAAATGCCTTCATTACTGAATCATTTGACAGGATTTGGGAAAAGCGCAACGGTCACTGAAAAACTGTAAGAGTTCAAATCTATGATCAAATGTTCAGATGAGCATGATATACTGAAAGGTTCTACCTTAACCAACACTTTAATTGAGAGAGGGTCAGGAAAGGTGGCAGGTAACTTCTTTCCAGAAATTTGGTTGCAGAAGGTTTGTCAGAAAGATGAACCTGAGTCTGAATAAATCATTTGATTTCCTTATATTTACATCCAAGTGCTTCATAACCTATTCCTCTTTTATCTCATGCTCAGCTCTGCACATTCACAGGCAGCTTCAGCTCTACTTCCTTCTTTGGACGAGAGCATCTATCCCAGCAGATCCCTTTGTAGTAGGCTGCTTCTAAAACAGCCACCGTGGTCCCTCCTCCTGGTTCAGTCTCTTGTGTAAATTCCGTCCCCACATTGTGGGTGGGCTGGTCCTAGTGACTTGACTCTACATAAAAAGTGATGGGATATGACTTCTGAAATTAAGTTAGAAAAGACCATGACTTCCATTTTGCTGGCATTCTCTGGCTCTTCCTCATTTGCTTTTTTTTTTTTTTTACATCTTTATTGGAGTATAATTGCTTTACAATGGTGTGTTAGTTTCTGCTTTATAACACAGTGAATACATATACCTATGTTCCCATATCTCTTCCCTCTTGCGTCTCCCTCCCTCCCACCCTCCCTAATCCCACCCCTCCAGGTGCTCATTTTGATAACGCCAGTTAACACAGGCTAAGCCTTCTGGAAAGGCTAAGTGTTAAGGAACTGAGGCCATTAGCCCTACAACTTCCCAGGAGCCCAATTCTCCCGACAGCATTGTCTTGAGCTTGGAAGCGGATCCACCCTCATTAAGCCTTAAGATGCATGCAGCCCAGGCTGACACCTTGGTTGAAGCCTTGTGAGAATCCATGAGCTTGAGGACCCAGCAAAGCCATGCCCAGATTCCACATAAACTGTGTGATAATATATGTATGTTCTTGTTTTAAGTAACTACATTTTGGGGTGATTTGTTACACAGCAAAAGATAGTTAACACGTAGCATAACTTGGTTTCCTATGGTTTTGTATTTTGTGCTATACTTTCCTAACAAACTGAAAGTAAAGTCAAAGAAATCTTTCCTAAATCCTGGGTTTTCAAATCCATTCTTGCAGCTATATCTTTCCATTCTCTCATCCCTATTCAATTCCTGGACCAAACTAGCCCTACTCACTACCTCATGGTCTCATTTTCACTGCATAATCTAGGAGCTCATTGTCTTACCACTAAACTGCAACCGTTTATTCACAAACTCCTTTAACTTCTTAGTGTTAACTCAAACCAGGCTTTTTCAAAAACCACATCAAAGCTCTCTACCATGGAGGAAACTTCTGGTCACCTCCCCCAGCGCACTCCCGCGTCCTGCTCTGTTCCTGCCATTTACTAGTAATGGGAAGTTAGGCAAGTTAGAGAACCCCTCAAAGCCTCAGTCTCTTCGTTTCTTAAGTAGGAATAATACCTACTTCATAGGATGGTTGGAGAACTGGTGGAACGATGCGGGCGAAAGTGCCTGACAGTGCCTACCCCTCACCACGGAGTCAACTGATACTGGTTTTCATTTCCCGATACCCAGTCCTCATTCTTCTATGCAACAGTTTCTTACTGAATATTTCTACGGTCCTGTTTGGGAACCACGTCCTGGTGATACAAAGATGAATGAGTCTTCGAGGCACTCACAAATCTGCCAGGGGAGATAGTATTTATCACACACTGATTCTCATTGTTATTTGGCCCATGATAAATGCACATACTCTGGGAACACAGAAAAGGGTACTTCATTATCCTGACACTTCATCTTCGGTAATTACATCTGCCTCTTTCTTTCCTTTGTGCTAGAGCCTACAGAATCCTAAGACACCCTCTACCCCTCACCCTCCAACTTCCAGTCAGAGTTTTTCTTTCCACTCGTCTCTGTCCATCACTCCCTAATTCAGTAGGCTACCATATTCACGCTACTTTTAGTACCTTTCTCTCACAATACCTAAACACTTTTCGAATTTAATGACAAGCCCACGTTTGTTACCCATTAATATGGCTTATCTTCAGTCCTTTCCCTTAGACCTCATCTTCACTCAGAAGGACCTCTTCTCCTTCACTTGCTCTTTCTTCCCTCAGACACTTTTCTTTCCCTGGCGCTTGGCTAACTCCCACTCAAGCTGCTGCCTGCCCTCCACCCTATGACTAGCTGGTGGCCAAACCCATTGCTGTTTTCCTACAGACACGTGGTGGCGCCACTCACTGTTCCCAGACACAACACACATCCTCCTGCTTCTGACTGTGTGCTCATTTCTTTGCTCCATGACGGATACCCTCTCCTCTCAGTCAGCATCAAGCCAATAGACTGTTAATCCCCTGCAAGGCCATTACCAAGGCCAGTAACATTTTTCTTGTTCTAAGTGTGTGTGCTCTTTCCTTCCCTTTAATTTCCAAGAAGGTTATACCTCTCTTGTCATACTTAAACTACACTCATGGGTCTCATGTGGTAATGTTTGTGGTCTACGGTCTACCTCCTAATGCTTGAAAGTCAAAATGGTGTCTGTGGCAGAATGAGAATGCCTGTCATAGACCTGCAGCTACAGGGAAGATAACTGAACTAGGGCCCCGTTTGCTGAGCTCGGAAATCCAGTGTCACGTGTCTGCCAAGGCTCTATACCTCCCACAGGCTGCTGCTACGGACCAGTAACTGAATGTGACGTATACTCAGGCAAAGCCCTTCTTTGGAGATGGGGGTCCTCCAATGGCCAGCTCTGGCTTGAGGACACCCCCGCAGTGCCACTGAACTTCCACTGGACTGCAGGGCATCGCTCTCCATTCGGGGTCAGACTGGCTTCATGGGCTAAAGGTTCTCTCAGTTCCCTCCATGCCCCTCCCTATTTCCCCTTCTATGGCAGATCCCCAGATGTTCTCAGATGTTTCCCTGCATGTTTAATCCCGTCTTGGCATCTGCTTCCCAGACGACCTGGAATAACAAAAATGGTGCCAGGGCTGATCCACACAAACAGGCGATGAGGTGAGGATTTGCAGCGGCCAACCCGCCACCCAGCAGGAGAAGAGGACAGCCAGCCTCCTGGTTGGTAGGAGGGGCATGGGTAGTCCCTGGCACAAGGCAGCCCATCATTGTTTTAAGAAGAGCTAGCATTTTCCACTACGGTTGTCCCTCTCCCGTAAAACAGCAGGTGTCTGTGGTAGACAAAATAACGACCCTCCAAAGACATCTCTATCCTAATCCTTGGAACCTGTGAATAGACTACTTTACATGGCAGGAGGGACTTTTTTAACGTGATTAAACTTGAATCTTGAGATGCAGCGATGATCCTGGATTATCTGGGTGGGCTCAGTGTAATCACAAGGGTCCTTAGAAGAGGGGGGCAGGGTTAGTGTCAGTAAAGGAGGTGTGACAATGACAGCAGAAGTCAGGGAAAGAACAAGAGAAAGAGAAAATGAGAGACAGACAGAGACACAGAAGCATCTGAAGATGCTGCAGGCCTTGAAGATGGAGGAAGGGGCCACCAGACAAGGATGCAACTGGCCTCTAAATGCTGTACAGGCAAGGAAACGACTTCTCTTCCACTGACATCTTGATTTTAGGACTTCTGACCTTTATAACTGTAACATAATAAACTTGTATTGTTTTCTGTCACTAAGTTGGTAGCAATTCGTTACAGCAGAGTCATAGGAAACTAATATATTACCCCCATCACCCACCCCCCACGAACTGCCCAAGAGTTAAAGAAGAAGAGTTACAACTCAACAGAACCTGCTGGGTCTGGTAAGGATGCAGAGAAGCTGTGTACCTAAAGAACTGCGTCCCTAAGAACTGGCGGGGGCCGGGGGTTCTCCTGCGACGAAATGTTGAGGGCACTTGATCGAGGGGGCTGGAGTCAAGCTGGATAAGCAAGACTTTGTTGAATTAGGAGTATTTTACTTAATTCCATTCAACATTCTAGCGAAGAATCCAGGGAAGTGGAAAAACGTGTCACTGGTATGGCTCTCAGAAGCCTGGGAAGAAAGACAATGGGCAGCTCTCGGCAATGTAGAAATACCTGAGTTGCCTGGGCAGGGGGTAGAGGAATAAAGAAAGAAGCTCAGCTTCTCTCAGCCCCTCAGGGCGTGGCCATGCTGGAACGGAGAAATACTGTGGGTCCAGAAGACCCATTCAGAGGAGCAAGTTCCGTGGGAGACGCAGAGAACAGACACCTTTCACCAAGGCCAGGAGGAATGCACCGGGGACAAGGGACCAGTGCCACAAAGAAGTTCAGAGCTGGCTCCCTCTGCAGGCCATGAGTGACTGGAGGACAGGTGGTTATAGAGGCAGGCTCCACAGCATCTATGGGGACAACGGGGCATGTAGCTAACCATGTGGCACATGCCATGGCAAGACGGGCAGTCCGATCCACAGCTTCAAGAATGGGGCTTCAAGAAAGGTGACTTTGATCTATAAATAAGACACGTAATGAGAAAAACTCCCAATTTACCAGTTCTTAAGTAATTCATTGCTCTAGTTCACTTCATTAAAGTCCCTTTCAAACATTCTAGAGCCATGATGGGGTTCAGAAATGTTTGTGAAACAAAATTCTAGAACCACAAATAAAACTTTAAATGGTCTCTTTAAATCGAAAATAACAGGGACTCCCCTGGTGGCGCAGTGGTTAAGAATCCACCTGCCAATGCAAGGGACACGGGTTCGATCCCTGGTCTGGGAAGATCCCACATGCCGCGCAGCAACTAAGCCCGTGCGCCACAACTACTGAGCCTGCGCTCTAGAGCCCACGAGCCACAACTACTGAAGCCTGCATGCCTAGAGCCCATGCTCCACAACAAGAGAAACCACCGCAGTGAGAAGCCCACGCACCGCAACGAAGAGTAGCCCCCGCTCGCCACAATTTGAGAAAGCCCGCGCACAGCAATGAAGACCCAACACAGCCAAAAATCAATAAATAAAAAATAAATTAATTTTTTTAAAAAAGAAGATAATATATCTGTGAAAACAAACTTATGGTTACCAAAGGGAAAAGGTCGGGGTGGGGGAAGGTATAAATGAGGAGTTTGG
The DNA here is from genome assembly GCF_937001465.1 of Orcinus orca. Classification (NCBI taxonomy): domain Eukaryota; kingdom Metazoa; phylum Chordata; class Mammalia; order Artiodactyla; family Delphinidae; genus Orcinus; species Orcinus orca. The sequence continues at coordinate 24,032,916 of NC_064577.1, read as the reverse complement.
GATTAACATATACACACTACTATACATAAAATAAATAACCAACAAGGACCTATGGTATAGCACAGGGAACTCTACTCAATATTCTGTAATCACCTATACGGATATATGTATCGAATGGATATATGTATAACCAAAACACTTAGCTGTACACCTGAAACTAACACAACATTGTAAATTAGCTATACTCCAATATAAAATAAAAAATTAAATTAAAAAGAAGAAAATAATGTATCTGAAAAGATTTCATGTAACCTTGTACTTTCATTAGCCTTTTCTTTGCTAGGCATTATGTGTTTAAGTAACAAACAACAGAGCATATTTTAACTAATCTTTGGCAGTCAAATACGATGCTTTGTAGCCAGATGGTAACCAATGTGTACAAATTCTTGGCAGTTCCATGCTATGTAATTACCACACTTTGGCTTGACATTTCATATCTCATCAAAGAGGATGCCCACCTACAACAGACACCTCATCACAAGAGGCTGGTAAGACAGACCCTGCATCTTGTCCAGGGGCACCAGGGTGGAACAGAGAAAGGATGGGTTTCCCAGTCCCACGACAGGAGATCTTAATGTCAATTCTGGCGCTTCTTAGTTTTCTCACAGTCAACATATATGTATCATCTCTCATCTACACATAAGGAAGAAACGCAGGTTTCTTGTGAGCAACTTATGAGATAATGTCAACCAAAAACTGGCCCAACAAATGCTCGCTCTGCTCCGACCTCCGCCCTCTCTCCTTGAGGTTTCTTCCGTGTCCACCCCCACCCCCATGCCCATCAGCGTTCCAGGCTCGCTGTGAGGGGCCACGAGGAAGTGGGCCGGCAGAGACACAGAAGAAGCCAAGCCACCCCCACCTCCCCAGTCCTTCAAAGTCATTTCCATCCACTTTGGTCGGAAAAGCCTGCCGAAAACAAAAACAGCAAGCAAACAACGACAACAAAAAACCCGACCTCCCTGCTCTATTGCCGAAAGTTTTACTTTTAAAGTGAGAGAGGGACATACCCTGGTACCCCCGAAAAGAGCCGAAGGTCGCCTTGGAAATCACCTACGAGACTCCTAGGTGCTCCTTCCTGAAGCCGACTGTCAACAATTCAGAGGGCAAGTCCATACGGCTTCGTTCCTGCTTTGCCAGCTGCACTTCTAACATCCAACCACGAGCATCTGCTTTGGTGCTTCGCACTTCGATCTCTAATGTTGCTTTCTGACCATCTATACCACGCCCTCTCACAACACTCAGTAATAAGAAAAAAAGTCCATTTACAATCATTTCTGTCTGCGTGTCAATGCGCTAACAAGCAACCTCAGGATCAAGCAGAAGCAGCAGAATGGACCTCCAGTCAGAAGGATGCCCCTAAAAATGTCCTCACCCACACGAACCTGGGGCAAGCTCGCTCAGATAACCCTCCACCCAGAGAACTCTCCGGAAGTTCTGCAGCGGGTCTCCCTCGGCAACATCTGCCTCGGATTGTTAAAAACAACAATGCATGAGTGGGAAACAGAGTGAATGGGGGAGGTGACGGGTGGCGCAAGGCATTGTCTTGGTCAAGGAATAGTCTGGAAGGGTCTATAATTATTTTCCCCCCTAGTCACGAGCACTTTCCTCACATGAAGTTTTTGGTAAAATACAGGAAAACAACCTATTAGCCAGCTTGTGGCTATTGAGTAACGCTATTACGGTTCTAGGCAGAAAAATCACGTTGCTACAAGTGTTTCTCCACAGGTAGCACCCTCTGCTCAGATGCCTCTACGTATCTGGCAAAGTCTGGAGCCATATTTTTGCAGGGACGGGGTGGTCTACTGGCATCTAGCAGCAAAGGCCAGCGATGCTACCAAACACCCTACATTGCACAGGAAAACCTCCACAAAGAAGAATGACCCAGCCCCAAAATGTCAATACTACTGACACTGAAAACCTCTGCTCATTCCATACTTTGGCTATAAATTCATTTACGCTGAAAAGGAAAAAAAAGGCTATCATATGATATCAAAAGAGGAGATCCAAAAGGAAACTCACAGAGACATGTCCTTTGTCACAGAACAAAACTTATGAGATTGGAATGGGGAGAAAAAAAAGCGCTTGAAACACAGTAAGAGAACTTGCTTTAATATCAGGTGCATTTTAAACGAGTTGTTAAAGCTATTTCAATTTACAGACACTATGGAGCACAGTATGGAGGTTCCTTAAAAAACCAAGCTACCATATGATCCAGCAATCCCACTCCTGGGCATACAGCCTGAGAAAACCATAATTCAAAAAGATACACGTACCTCCAATGTTCATTGCAGCTCTATTTACAATAGCCACGACATGGAAGCAACCTAAATGTCCATCGACAGAGGAATGGATAAAGAAGATGTGGTATATTTATACAATGGAATACTACTCAGCCATAAAAAAGAATGAAATAATGCCATTTGCAGCAACATGCATGCAAATAGAGATTATCATACTAAGTGAAGGAAGTCAGAGAAAGACAAATATCATATGATATCGCTTATATGTGGAAGCTAAAAAAAAAGATACAAATGAACTTATTTACAAAACAGAAATAGACCCACAGACACAGAAAACAAACTTATGGTTACCAAAGGGGGAAAGGGTGGGGGAGGGACAAATAAGGAGGTTGAGATGAACATATACACACTAATAAATATAAAATAGATAACCAACAAGTAGCTACTGTATAACACAGGGAAATGTACTCAATATTTTGTAATAACCTATAAGGGAAAATAATCTGAAAAATTATATATATATATATCACTTTGATGTATACTCAAAACTAACATGACATTGTAAATCAACTATACTTTAATTTTTAAAAATTAAATTACATAAATAAAAATAAATGCATGAAAGATGCTGGGATTTCAGGGGGGAACAAAGGTAGCATAACAGTGCCCTGAACTTGCCAAGTGTGCCATTGTGACTATGACCTCATGGGCTTATGACATTACTCTAGGACCCAGAAATAGGTTTATTTAATCCCTAACTTCCTTTGAGCCCTGGCAACAGACGAGACCTATGGGCCAAATCCTGCCCACAGAAAGCCAATGAGTGCTACACACAGTTGCTCCAGAACAACTGGGCTTTGTGGCTTCTTGTGTGGCATTTGGCTAGCTTAACTAGAGTAAAGATGGAGGCACAGCTAGATTCTAAGGCAGATGGCTGACAGGCAGTGTGCTATAGCATCTCCTTCCAAATGTGTAGTTATCTACTTACAGGTACAGAGCATGGAGGAATATATCATTATTACCCAACCCCATAGCTTCTAATACAGTTCTGCATACAGCTGGTGCTCAATACCATTGGTTTACCATTTGATAAATGGTCTCACATTCAGTCCAAGGTGACAGAGATCCTCATATCTTTGGAACGTGGAAGCAGATACAGAAAAGGTACTTAGCTAAGGCACACTTGCTATATGCCAAGCTCTGCGCTACGTGCCAGAAATACAGTGATAAACAAGATGAATGAGTTAGCTGCCCACCATTTGTGAGTTTATTTTCTTTTCTGTGAGTTTACTGTGGCCTTTTCTAACGAGATAAGGCTAAAATCCATTTCCATGGCAGGAGGAAAGTTGAAATGCTCAACTCCTTTCTTCTTCCGTGAAGTCCTCCATCACTACCATACCTACGAGGTTGGCACAAGAATGTGTGCACTGGTGAGGTGACGGAGTGGGAATGATGTCAGAAGGGTAAAGGGGAATGGTGTACATTTTTAGGAGAAGGAACTCTGTTCATTGTGCTCCTTTTATGGAGGGAGCGCGAAGATGAGAGGAGGCCGTGAGCGGGGGTAGAAATATTAACCCGAGCCAAAGCTACTCGTGTTGGAACAGAGATTCCAGCATCTCTGAGGCCAATAAAATAAATAAATAAAGTTTATGACCCCTCTGCCAGCCACTAAGCCTGTCTCCACATGGGGATTATTTGGATCAGCATTTTACCAGTGAATCTGTGCCACAAAAAAAGGAAGGAAGGAAGGGAGGGAGGGAGGGTGGGAGGAAGGGAGGGAGGGAGGGTGGGAGGGAGGGAGGAAGGGAGGGTGGGAGGGAGGGAGGGAGGGAGGGAGGGTGGGTGGGAGGGAGGGAGGGAGGGTGGGTGGGAGGGAGGGAGGGAGGGAGGGTGGGTGGGAGGGAGGGAGGGAGGGAGGGAGGAAGGAAGATCAACAGCGTGCTCTGCTTTTCCTTGTGCAATAAACCCCTCACGATTACAGATGCATGTATACTACGGCCAGTACCTTCCAGTACAGCTGGAAATATTAACACAAAGCATATTCTTGATGAACTTTTCAATTTAATGCAACTACACTACTGTTAATAAATGGAACTTATTCAATGCGATTTGATACTTATCTATGAAACACTTTCCATAAGCATTCGCAAGGCAGAATACGTTATCAGGTTTGGAAGATTAACATCCCCCGTGCCTAAAGCTAAGCGGCTCTGCAGAAGGTGGTGTGGCCAGCCGATGTGACTAGAAAGTGATAAAAATGCTGCTTTTGGTAAATCTGCCTCCTTGGCGCACTGCATTTCTTGTTCTTGTCCGCTCTGCAGAACTTCGAAGGCTCGATCGACATTCCTGTGTTCTCAGCTATGACTTTGGTCTTTCCACCAAAGCAGTTTTATTTCCTGACAGGCATTATAGGCATTATAGCTTATGAAAGCCAGTGCTATTGGGAAGATATTCCAAATGCACAGGTTATGCGGCTCGTGGAAAATAGGCATTAACGGAAAAGGGACTGAAACCAAGTTGTCTTCCGATTGCTGTTTCAGAACTTCTGGTTTTCCTGTGGAGCTCCTAGTCAGTGTTGGTGGCAAAACCAAAAAGACCAAACAGAATATATCACAATTGCAAATGACCAGGAGGAGTCCATTTAGAAAACAGGTAAATGCAATTGTGCTTTCTGTGTCTTCTTTTTTAAGTCAGGAGGAATGGGTCATGTTCAAGAGTGAGCAATGTTGCAGAGTGGGAGAGCAATGCAGTGGAAAGTCTCTATTTCTCTTTTGTTCCAAGTCGGGCTCCGTGCACCTCATAACAGACTGCCTAGAAGGGTTTCACAGTTGTGCCCCTTGGACACAGGGCATGTTTTCACACGTAGAAGTGTGTCTTGTGCACTCCGTGGCAGCCAGCGCCACCTAGCTTCAGCATTTCCTCAACTCGACAAATTTCCCAATTGTTCTGTGAGTCTTCCAGGAGCGCTGATGTAAGTCTCCCAGATTTTGAATGATGGAAGTCGGGAAGGAAGTTTTGGAACAACCAAATTGCTCTGAACAGTTGTCAGGTGGAAAAACATGTCTCTAAGTCTGTGGAACTTTAAGCAGGATTTACACGGCTTCTCAATGCATTGACTGCTCAGAGCCTGCCTGTCTTTCATTTGGCAAATCTTCGTGTGCCAAGTAGTTGGGGAATACGCACAGAGACCTGGCTTCTGAATTCTAGCTACTGTGTCCTGAATCAGGGAATGTCTCTAAGAAGAAAGTCTTTGCTAGGCTCATACCCAGGAAATGCTTCCTTAGATCTACTGAACAACTGATTAAACGTCAGAAAAGTCAGGAAGTCTAGGGGAAACGGCAAAAGGTAATCTGCCCTATCTCGGCATGTACTTAACCTTTCTGATGTCAACTCTGCGTGGAGGTTATGATTCTCACAAGATAACGAAAATCTCATCCAGCTAACAAAGAACTTCTGCCTTCGTGACAGCAAACTAGCATAACAGGAGAAACAGAGGGACACAGAATTCGGGACCAGGCTGGTCTGCATTGTTGAGACCAGTTGTTTGGGATCGTGTTTCCCATATGCCTTAGAGTCAGTGGGTGTTTTGCATATGTAAATGAAATGAACAGAGAGAAACAAAGCAAGCAGGCACAGCCTACTCGGATTCTCTGAAAGGCACTTCTTTTCGTTTTGTTTTGGAGGCCAGGATAACATGATTACCAGCCATTAGCTCAGTGAGGGGATTCTCCAGGTGGCATTGCTGACGATGAAGAGGATGAAAATTACGAAGATGATTACGGTGATGATGATGATGAAGAAACTGTAAAGTGTTCAGTACTCCCTGTAAGACTTTAATAAAACAGACTCCCTGCCGCCTCTACGGATGTAGACTTTTTAAAGGAAACACCTAGAATTACTACAGTTCCCAGGGTAGCAAGTGAAGAAGACTGAAAGAGCTTCTCCAAGTCTTAAAGTTCTCTTGCTTCCAAAGAGGAAGCAGCTTAAACCCACCCAAATTCTTGCATGTAACCTTGGTAGGTAAAACTCTCATTCTACAGACTGGGAGAGTATCCCTCGCTCCATAAGCTTTGATTAAGGATAGAAACTTGAGCTGCAAAGAAAAGAAAACTGGGGTCTAGAAACAAGTCCAAGTTCTAGGCAGTCATTCCTTACTGACAAAACAAGCAAGAATAGAAGTCCAACGTAAACCCCATCGAATTTCCATTCACGTTTCTCTGAATTGAGTTTGTAGTCTTTGGAACCCACAAAATAACCCACACAAAGATCCCAGATGTTGGTGTATTTTTTGGTTTTCCTCTTATGAGGAAGGGCAGTGGGTTTCACACCAGCACTTGCCGACAGTAAAATGTAATGAAAAACATGTATTTGTAATAATGTAGACCACCTTCTAACTGCCTTTAATATAAGCACGTTGTATTTTCTAAAGATTTCCAATTGGCATAGGTGGTCTACAGGAGCAATTATGCGATGATACAGTCCTGCCTAGGAGATGCTGCCAAGCTTCTGTAACCGATGTCACATTTTTAATTAAACACTTAGAATTTTAACTTTTTGAAGTTTATAAATGATGACACAAGAAGGCTTTTATTTTTTAATTTATCCTTAACTATAAACAATTAGCAAAGGGAGATTTGGGTTTACTATTTGTAGTGAGCTGAATGATGACCCCTCTCCCAAAATATGTGTTCATCCAGGACCCGTGAAGGTGACCACATTTGGAAAAGGGGTCTTTGCAGATGTAATTAAGCTAAGAATCTTGAGATGAGATCACCCTGGGTTACGGTGGGCCCTAAATTCAGTGACAATGTCTCTGTAAGAAAAGAGAAGTCATAGACACAGAGAATAAGACTGTGTGGAGACAGTTATGTGGCCACAAGCCAAGGACACCTGCAGCCACCAGAAGCTGGACAAGGCAGGAGGGATTCTCCCTGAGAGATTTCAGAGAGTGTGTGGCCCTGACCACACCTTCATTTCAGATTTCTAGCCTCCAGAACTGTGAAAGAATAAATTTCTTTTGTTTTAAGCCCCTACGTTTCTGGTCGTTTGTTACAGCAGCCCTAGCAAACTAATACACTATGTAATAGCACAATGAAAGAATCGGATAAGAGGAATAAATGTCTAAAAAACAAGTCCTTCTCCACCGATCATGGCACCCTTCCCCTGGCTATCGTTCAGCCTCACCAGCATGGAAACCGCAGTGAGAAAGTTTGGAGTTTTTCGAGGATTTAAGGTTTAGAAGTATAAGACTCAAAAAGAAACTACACCAAGTACTATTCACTCACATTCCCTGAGCACGTCCTGTTCTGTTACACTTCCACGCCTTAGCAACTGCCTAGAATATCCTTTTCTACCTCAGAAACCCGACTAACCCTCCAGATGCAGGACAAATATTGCCACCTCTTCCATAAAGCCACCTTCTCCACTGCCCTCACCATAGACACACACACACACGTGCGCACGCACACACACACACACACACAGTTACTCACTCTTCATCTGGGTTCTATAGCATTTTTTACTTGCCTCTATTACAGCATTGATTACAAAGCAAGCACTGTGGGTTTGGGTCTATAGAGCTATCTCCCCCCACAGACTCTGAGGCTTATAAGCACAGTGAGATGATCTATTTATTTCCAACCTCTCTACATATGGTCTCCAATCCTGCAGTGCTCTAGTCTGGACTTCCTTGCAGCTTGGTGGCTGGGTTCCAAGTTCTAGGAAGCAGAAGCTGCTAAGGTCTACACTTTGAAGTCCCAGGATACTACTTCTACTTCATTCTTTGCTCCAAGCAAGTCGTAACACCATTCCCAGTTCACGTAGGGAAGTAGATCCCACGTCTTGATCTAAGGAGTACAGGCACACACGGAGATGGGAGGGCTCGTTGGTGAGCATATCTGGAGACTACCTACTCCAGCTGAGTTCTAATCCTGTTCTGTCTCTTACTATTACGACCTTGGCCCTAAATATACAACCTCTATGACTCAACATCCTCTTCTATAAAACTGGAATAACACTGTCTACTCGATAAGACTGTTTAAAAGACTGAAGGACTTGTTGCTATTTACTTAGTGCAGCTCTTGCACGTAGCAACCTTGTAACAAATGATAACTACTTTTCCTCTTCTGATAAAGGGGGAAAATAAGAAGTCATTAGGTGGCTAAAGGGAGAAAATGCAGAGGGAAACCTCCCTGGTAGAAAAAAGAAAGGCAAAAGGATGATAGATAAAGACAACCCTTATCAACTTCAATCAAGTTTGCCTCGGGCTAATCTTATTCCTATTAGGTAACTATAGTTGAAATAACCAAAACTCTGAGAAGAAGTATTTGGGGTGTTGAGCAGTGAAGTACACTCACATCTAGGAAACCTCATAGTTAAGCTTCAGGACATATACTGTAGCTTTGCAGGATTTATGAAAATCTGTAGCTTTTAAAAATAATTTTTACTTCTGACTATTAAAGCAATATATGCCATTGAGAACATTTCAGGTAACTGAGTGAAGCAGCAGGAAGAAAGTGACCATCCGTAACGCTACCACAAAAGGTAACTGCCAGAAATAACTGAACTTACTTTCTTGTAGCTATTTTGTTATCACAATATGCACACGGGACTGGTTTTATGAGTGTGTAACTTCTGCAGTCACACAGGGTCCCACACTCAGAGGGACCCCAGTTTTGGTTTAATTTTATGTTGTCACCATCTTGAAATTCTTAATAAGTTTTACAGAAAGGGTTTCAATTTTTCATTTTGCTTGGAACCCTGCAATTATAGACAGTCCTGTGTACAGGCTGGTATGTTTGTAGATGTGTGTGTGTGTGCGTGTGTGTGTGTGTGTGTGCGCGCGCAAACGTAAGGATGTAGATACGTATACATGCATTAATGCTTCAAGGATATTTAGAATTACATTTTTATCAGATTTGAGTGTAACATATTATTATGTTTCCATATTATTAAACGTATTAGGTAAACATTATCTTAATGTTTACGTATATTTCATCCATGGACCTGTCATATTTTAATTAACTATTCCATGCCTATTAAGCTTTCAGGTAATCTACATTTCTGTTTATGTAAATTATTTTCCAGCATATATCTTTCTGCATAAATTTTTCTCTTCATCTTTTATTTATTCCTGTAAGATAGATCTCTGGAAATGGAGTTATTGGATCAAAGAGTATAAATATTTTTAGGTTTTGAAATATACTTTCAAATTGATTTTTTTCTTAGCAAAAATTTTCACAGTCGTAGTCCAAACAGCAGTCAACAAGAGTGCCCTGGGTATGTTTTATAAAAGACCGTGAACAAAGAGAATTCATCTATAGAGGGAAGATGCACAGTGCTTGAGAGCATGCGGTTTGAATTCAGTGTTCATATTATTCCTACCATTTACTAGTTATATTGTTTCGCACAACCTCTATATGCCTCAGTTTCCTTATCAAAAAACGTTAAGGACAGTAATATCCACCCCACAGAGGTACTATGAAGATGAACCTTCATCACTCAACCAGCGTGAATCCAGCACCAACTCTGTGCTAGGAATTCTATTAGGCCCATGGGATGCAGCAGTGAACAGAGCAGACAAGTCTCTGGAGTTTACAGTTGGACAAGGAAGTTAGCCACTAAGCAGGAAATGTAAAAAATAAATAAATAAATAAGTGTAATGAGTACTAGGAAAGAAGCAGCAGCAAAGCTTCTTGAAAGCATGTAACTGTTTACAGAGAAGAGGTCTCTCTGAGGAGCAGTGTTACTCTGAGACCTGAAAAGTGAGGGGGAAGGTGATCCTAGGGAAAGTTGAGTGAGTGAGAAGCAATGTTCAAGATAAAGGAAATATCCATGGGGGCAAAAGCCCAGAAATATTTGTCAAGTTCAAATAAAATGAAAGTCCCATAGAGCTAGGGTGACCAGAAGTCCCCAGTTACCTAAGACAGTCCCTGTTCATATCAACTGCTTTGAGGTAATCATTAATATGGTCCCTACTTCATCTCAAAAATGTCCAGGCTTAGAAGGTAAGTAATACCATCATGCTGTAGCATTAAAAAAAGCAAAGAACAAGAGGGAGAGTAGTAAGAAATGAGGTTAAGACTTTGGAGGATCTTACATATCCTGTCTCTCTTATCTTATCCTGTCTATTTATGTCTATCTTAAGGACTTAAGAGTCATTAAAGGATTTTCATCAGGACAGTTACATAATCTGATTTGCCTTTCACCATAGAGACAGCTGCAACAGAAGGAGAGATTTTGCTGAGTGAAGATTAGCACTCACGAAGAATTTAGAGAAGTCGGCAGAGTGGCTAAAACTGACAAGACTTACTACCCAGATCTGCTGAGAAATTTTTAGAAATCAACAATGAAAAAAATAGGGAATTAAATAGGTGAAAGTTTTGCACAGGAACTTACTGGAATTAGAAAATCCAAACAGGTAAGAAGTAGATGGAGAGGTGCTTGCCCTCAAAAGTCAGCCATCACATCACAGGCGAATTCTATCAAACATTTAGAGAAGAGCTAACACCTATCCTTCTCAAACTCTTCCAAAATATAGCAGAGGGAGGAACACTCCCAAACTCGTTCTACGAGGCCACCATCACCTTGATACCAAAACCAGACAAGGATGTCACAAAGAAAGAAAACTACAGGCCAATATCACTGATGAACATAGATGCAAAAATCCTCAACAAAATACTAGCAAACAGAATCCAACAGCACATTAAAAGGATCATACACCATGATCAAGTGGGGTTTATTCCAGGAATGCAAGGATTCTTCAATATACGCAAATCTATCAATGTGATAAACCATATTAACAAATTGAAGGAGAAAAACCATATGATCATCTCAATAGATGCAGAGAAAGCTTTTGACAAAATTCAACACCCATTTATGATAAAAACCCTGCAGAAAGTAGGCATAGAGGGAACTTACCTCAACATAATAAAGGCCATATATGACAAGCCCACAGCAAACATCACCCTCAATGGTGAAAAACTGAAAGCATTTCCACTAAGATCAGGAACAAGACAAGGTTGCCCACTCTCACCACTCTTATTCAACATAATTTTGGAAGTTTTAGCCACAGCAATCAGAGAAGAAAAGGAAATAAAAGGAATCCAAATCGGAAAAGAAGAAGTAAAGCTGTCACTGTTTGCAGATGACATGATCCTATACATAGAGAATCCTAAAGATGCTACCAGAAAACTACTAGAGCTAATCTATGAATTTGGTAAAGTGGCAGGATACAAAATTAATGCACAGAAATCTCTGGCATTCCTATACACTAATGATGAAAAATCTGAAAGTGAAATCAAGAAAACACTCGCATTTACCATTGCAACAAAAAGAATAAAATATCTAGGAATAAACCTACCTAAGGAGACAAAAGACCTGTATGCAGAAAATTATAAGACACTGATGAAAGAAATTAAAGATGATACAAATAGATGGAGAGATATACCATGTTCTTGGATTGGAAGAATCAACATTGTGAAAATGACTCTACTACCCAAAGCAATCTATAGATTCAATGCAATCCCTATCAAACTACCACTGGCATTTTTCACAGAACTAGAACAAAAAATTTTGCAATTTGTATGGAAACACAAAAGACCCTGAATAGCCAAAGCAATCTTGAGAACGAAAAAAGGAGCTGGAGGAATGAGTCTCCCTGACTTCAGACTATACTACAAAGCTACAGTAATCAAGACAGTATGGTACTGGCACAAAAACAGAAATATAGATCAATGGAACAGGATAGAAAGCCCAGAGATAAACCCACACACATATGGACACCTTATCTTTGATAAAGGTGGCAGTAATGTACAGTGGAGAAAGGACAGCCTCTTCAATAAGTGGTGCTGGGAAAACAGGACAGGTACATGTAAAAGTATGAGATTAGATCACTCCCTAACACCATACACAAAAATAAGCTCAAAATGGATTAAAGACCTAAATGTAAGGCCAGAAACTATCAAACTCTTAGAGGAAAACATAGGCAGAACACTCTATGACATAAATCACAGCAAGATCCTTTCTGACCCACCTCCTAGAGTAATGGAAATAAAAACAAAAATAAACAAATGGGACCTAATGAAACTTCAAAGCTTTTGCACAGCAAAGGAAACCATAAACAAGACCAAAAGACAACCCTCAGAATGGGAGAAAATATTTGCAAATGAAGCAACTGACAAAGGATTAATCTCCAAAATTTACAAGCAGCTCATGCAGCTCAATAACAAAAAAACCAACAATCCAATCCAAAAATGGGCAGAAGACCTAAATAGACATTTCTCCAAAGAAGATATACAGACTGCCAACAAACACATGAAAGAGCTCAACATCATTAATCATTAGAGAAATGCAAATCAAAACTACAATGAGATATCATCTCACACCAGTCAGAATGGCCATCATCAAAAAATCTAGAAACAATAAATGCTGGAGAGGGTGTGGAGAAAAGGGAACACTCTTGCACTGCTGGTGGGAATGTGAATTGGTTCAGCCACTATGGAGAACAGTATGGAGGTTCCTTAAAAAACTACAAACAGAACTACCATATGACCCAGCAATCCCACTACTGGGCATATACCCTGAGAAAACCAAAATTCAAAAGGAGTCATGTACCAAAATGTTCATTGCAGCTCTATTTACAATAGCCTGGAGATGGAAACAACCTAAGTACCCATCATCGGATGAATGGATAAAGAAGATGTGGCACATATATACAATGGAATATTACTCAGCCATAAAAAGAAACGAAATTGAGCTATTTGTAATGAGGTGGATAGACCTAGAGTCTGTCATACAGAGTGAAGTAAGTCAGAAAGAAAAAGACAAATAACGTATGCTAACATATATATATGGAATTTAAGAAAAAAAAATGTCATGAAGAACCTAGGGGTAAGGCAGGAATAAAGACGCAGACCTACTAGAGAACGGACTTGAGGTTATGGGGAGGGGGAAGGGTGAGCTGTGACAGGGCGAGAGAGAGTCATGGACATATACACACTAACAAACGTAGTAAGGTAGATAGCTAGTGGGAAGCAGCCGCATGGCACAGGGATATTGGCTCGGTGCTTTGTGACAGCCTGGAGGGGTGAGATAGGGAGGGTGGGAGGGAGGGAGACGCAAGAGGGAAGACATATGGGAACATGTATATGTATAACTGATTCATTTTGTTATAGAGCAGAAACTAACACACCATTGTAAAGCAATTATACCCCAATAAAGATGTTAAAAAAAAAAAAAGTCAGCCATCAGAAGGATACAAATTAAAACAACGTTACTATTATTATTACTATTATTATGAATCATCACAGCATACTGAAGAGCTACAAGAAATATATAAAGCTCTATGTCGAAGGGTCTCAGGGACTCATAGGAAGCAACGAAATGTGATCTTACAAAAGTTGTCCCATCAGAGTGCTGTCTCCAAATGATGGTTTAGGTTCAAATCTATGGTGTTTGCAAGAACACAGGGAGAACAGGGTATCAGACATACCACTGATTAAATATGTTTTTCAGAAACAGAATCACAGACATAGAGAACAGACTAGTTGCCAGGGGGGAGGGGTCAGGAGAGGGATGGAGTGGGACCGTCGGGGTTAGCAGATGCTAAACTGTTATATAGAGGATGGATAAACAACAAGGTCCTACTGGATAGCACAGGGAACTATATTCAATATCCTGGGATAAACCATAATGGAAAAGAATATATAAAAAAGAAGGTACATATATGTATAACTGAGTCACGTCGCTGTTACAGCAGTAATTAACACAACATGGTAAATCAACGATACTTTAATTTAAAAAAACTTTTTAATATGTTTTTCATCTTTACTGATTTATAAGTCTGATGCTTCTCTACCCTTAACTACCTATTTGTTGCAAGTGCTTTTTGATCAGAAACTTTCAGGAAAGAAAATACGGCAAAAAAAAAAAGAAGAAGAATGATTAGCAGACCAGCCTCATTTGGAGCATGGAGAGGAAGGAGAAGAGGATGATAAACAACAGCTTAGAGAGAAGACGCCCAAACAGTCCACACACAACCATGATATAGATGCACTGAGAAGTCTAGACAGCTTACATCCACTCAAAGACACTAGCTTTCCCTTCTTTCCCATATAACCATTTCTACTTTATTTCATACAAAGCAAGCTAGTCAGATAAATTTTAAAACAACTAAGAAGGCCTTTATTCAGAGTAACTTCCTGTCATAACACATAACACAACATAACACCATTTGGTAATAAGAACCTACTGTATAGCACAGGGAATTCCATTCAACACTCTGCAATGACCTATATGGGAATAGAATCTAAAAAAGAGTGGATGTACATCTGTGTATAACTGACTCACTTCGCTGTACAGCAGAAACTAACACAACATTGGTAAACCAATTACACTTCAATAAAAAAAATTACAGAACCAAAAAGTGACAACATTTGGGATACATCTGACCAAATACCTGAAATTTTCTTAAATGCTTAAACTTTTAATAGAAAAATTTAGAACTTCAATTTTTCTCCTTGAACTGGATCTTATTCTACCATTCGAAGGTCCGCGGGGAATGAAAAGCATAAATAGCTGCTTAAACTTCATTTAAGCATCAGTGTTGCTCGCTCTTTACTGAATCAGCGGTTCCACAGCTGGCCCTGGAAGAGCAGAGAGCTGGAACCAGACACTTCAATTGCATTCTCTGAATCCATCTAAACAGAGGGTTCAATACAAGCTAAAGGAAGTGCATTCCAGGGGAAAAGTCCAGCCTAGGAGGTAACTCAGGCCTGGGGGTAGCCCACACAAATGACAGCAGGATTTGATGTGCCCACCAAAACAAGGAAGAGAGGAAGCAGGGTGTGCTTCAGTGACTCACCCCACCTTGGGAAACCGTGAGTTCTTGTAAGCCCTGCCCAAGGTAATGAAAGTTTGGAAATACATTTACACAGTAGTCATTGAAGCTGAGTGTTTTTCATCTTTTTTCCTAGTCTACTGGCTAAACAGGAAGTTTTCTGCAGGATGCTCCAATATCCTCTGTTCAGAGTAATAACTTTAGCACTTTGACTTCCTTTTCTCCCACGATACGCTTAATGTTTCCGCTCTCGGTCCGGGACTCGGTCACAGATTTCCTGCGGGAAGCTGGAGCTCCTTAACGCTTTGCAAGGATCAGTTGTACCCCACCCACATAAAAAGTCACAAGGACCTTTCATAGATAGACTCAACTTACTCATTCCCTAGGGAACGTCAGCGTTGGTGAGTTAATGAAATCTTGCAAAATCTGTCCAGCCGTCTATGTCAATCCCCACCGCATCCCCTGGAAGCCAGTTACTTAAAATAATTCCTGATCATAGTGAGGAGGATAAATGACTCAACTGGGGTTAACTAAGAAAGGAAGCTCTTCCTCCAGGCCTTATCTTGGCACCTGCAAATCATTACAAGGGCTAAATGTTACTGTCATCTAAAGGTAATGGTGAAAATAAGAGCCAGCCA